>NC_063230.1:15000-732553 GCF_020740725.1 Corvus hawaiiensis
GGGGGGGCGTGACACGGGCCAGGGGGGGCGTGACATGGGCCAGGGGGGGCGTGACGCATGTGTGTGGGGTGGGGAGCCTGTGATGAATGGGGGGTAGAGCTTAGGATGAGTGAAAGGTGTGGGTGGTGTGTGTGCGCACCGAAAAATTTGATAATTAACTAATTATCCAATTATCTAATTCAATTAATGCTCCAGCTGGGATATATTAGATTTGACAAGGAAATTCAACTCATTTCCTTGACAGAGAATAGTCAAAAACAGCAGTGAGCAACGGCTACAAGAGCCTAAAAGAAAGATGAGGAGAGACTGTAAGAGTGGAGTGACAGTGACCCACAAAGACCGTGCTGTACCCGAGCCCGTCCGTGGTCCTGGCACTTTTCCTGCATTCTGATTTTCTGTTCAGAAGTCACTATGTGGCCAAATCTCTGGGTCTGGCTAAACGGTGTTTAGTGCAGAACTGATGTGATGATGGTCACTCGGAATCACCCAGAGCAGGAGCCAGCTTGCAACTCTGGTGAAACTCAAGTGACACCAGCTGAGGCACACGCTCCAGATAACACACTGTGGGTGTGCCAGGGTCAGGGGCAAATGGTCAGGGCTTACCTTCTCCTAGTTTGAGGCCCGGTTTGGCAGCAACACAACATTCCAGTGCAGGATCTGTGCCAAAGGGAAGGGCTGCACAGATGCCCTGAGCCCCAGTCTCTGCATCAGCAGCAGTGGGTGGGTGGACCTCACCTACTTCCAGATTCAAATCCATTTGTTTGTCACTCCTGCTAGTTTCTAGGCTCTGAAAGCTCATTTCAGCTGTTCAGTGACAGCACTAGCTGGTCCATGGATTTAAGGAAGCAGACAGTCTTTGGGAATGTGTGTTGCCATTTGAGACTTGTCCAACAAAAGGGGCACAGGAGGAGGACAGGTGTTAGGGACCGAGTCCGGAGAGCTGGCCGCATAAACGACACGTACACCGATACGATTAAGCATCCTTCTCCCTTTATTGTTCAACTATGCCGACTTATATCTACTTTTGCAAAGATTCATGCCCAGTCCCTCTAGATGGCCTCTAATCAGAGGGGGAGCCGGGCAGCTGTATACCTTGCCAAGGACTCTCAGGGCTGCCTGCAGTCAGGGGCCTGTTCAGGGGCTTTTCCTCAGCAACCCTGCATTGTCCAATCTTTCCAGGGGTATCATATGCCCTTGTTCCATAAGGAATCCCTCTACAGACAGAGAGTTGTCACCGGCCCCATGCTCATGGGCTGCAGGGGACACCTGCACTGAGGAGGAAATGGAAATGGGAAAGAGGGAAATGCAACCTGATGGGACGCACCTCTGGCACCACTTTTCCTCTTCTTCCTGCTGTCCTGGAAAACCCCAAGTAAATCCAGTCCCTCAGACCTTGCATCCCTGAACACCAGGAGAGCCGGTGTTTTACCCAGATCCCAGTGCCCTGCACGGCTGCGCTGACACGAGCACAGGCCGATTGCTCCGCCCAGCACCATCTCTCATTTTCTTCCCATTGCTCCCTAAGCGTCCCCAAACCACCCCGTGCCTGTGCCGGGGCCAGTGCCTGTGCCGGGGCCAGTGCCTGCCCCGAGCCCGACCAGAGGCTGTCACCCAGCCCTGCACCAGCTCCCACCACTGGGAGAGCTGGGAATGCACTGAGAGCTCGGCTCCCCAGGCTCCCCAGCACCCAAACCGGTCCTCAGACACACAAAAATGCCCAACCTGCCCCTCTGGGCACAGCCAAACACCACAATTCCATCATCCCCAAGGAACTCTGGCACTTGCCTCTTCACCTCTGCCCATTTCCAGTAGCCGTGGCTAGGACCGGGCTGTCAGAAATAGCATTCCCTAGGCAGTTCATCCCAGCACAGAGGAGAAGAGGAGCCTGTCCCTGACCCACACCATGGGCAGGACAAGGGGGGCCCTAGCTGGCTTTGGCTACTCCAACACCAAAGCTCTTGGTCCCAAAGATGGGGCGAGTTCAGTGGTTTTTCCTGTCCTGAAAGAGAGCAGAAAAGGGAAGTTAATCCCACTGTGGAATCCAAGACTCCTGCTTTTCATATTTCTGCTCTGATTGCTCACCGTGGAGTTTTAGCCATGGAAAAAAAAGGAGAATGACACCATATCAAATAAAAAGTGCCCTTTTCCAGCATTTTTATTCCAGGCATTAAAAGGATGCTCATTTCTCTTCTAGCATTGTTTCCCTCATTTTAGGAGAACCGTTTTCATCCCAGACCCCACTCGTCAGTTGTTCGATCCTCTGGCACTGGATTTGGACAAAAGAAGGGATGTACCTGGACTGCAGGAAATCACTGAGAGAAACCCTTCCAAAACCTGACAGAGAAAAACAACAGGAGATGCAGGAAGACACATCCCTCATTTGCACGTCTGGAATGCTTTTCTAACGACTTCTCTGCATCTGGATGCTCTTTGCTCTTGGCTTTCTTTACAAGAATGCATTTGCTGCTAAACACGTCTCAGACCCTTATTTGATCGAGATAAGGTGGGATGGAGATGAAGACTCACACAGGGAATAGCCAGGGAGATGCAGGGCCTGGGAACATCAAGGATGGAGAAGAGAAGGAACAGGGATTGTTTTTCTTGTTTAGAGCCAGCAGTGCTGTGAGCTTGGAGAACACACGGCACCGCAGGGATCCAGGGCAGGAG
Organism: Corvus hawaiiensis; assembly: GCF_020740725.1. NCBI lineage: Eukaryota > Metazoa > Chordata > Aves > Passeriformes > Corvidae > Corvus > Corvus hawaiiensis. The sequence goes on from NC_063230.1 coordinate 17,668, forward strand.
CGGGATAACTCCGGGATAAGGGGAATCTGCTCCCACTCCAGGGCTGTGCCAGTGAAGGAAGGGAATTTTTTAGTGCCTTCATTACACACAAAAACCAAACCCAGCACCACCGAGCTGGACTTTCGTGAGCTGCAAAACAAAGCGGTCCCTGGCCTTTGGGGGAACACAACCTCACCAAGTCACGGAGCCAGGGGATGACACTTGGGAATGATCCTTGCTGCCTGCAGGCAAATCAGATGAGGGAGCCACAGGAGCTCTGGGGTTTCCTGCTCTTCCTGCAACGCCATCGGTCCAGACCAGGAGACCTTTCCTGGAACAGATCTTCCCTGTAAAGGGAGCTACACCAAAGCTCAAGCCCTCATTTAGAGACCCTTGGAAAAGCAAAGGTGAGAGGGGATTACCTGGAGCCCCAGGGGACCGAGGCGAAGGCGATGAAGAAGCAGACAGCAAAGTGCTTCCACTGCTTCTCACTCCAGCAAGGGGAACATCCCTGGAATTTCATGTCCAGCGTCGCTCCCAAGCCCCACAGGTGAACCCACACGTACTCCAGGATTGATCTCCTTCAAACTTCCAGCAGCACAGACCCACCGAGAGGAACTGCAATCCAAGGACACACATCAGCAACCGTCTTCCCGCTTGCTGCTCTCTCCACATTTTCCCTTTCCAGTGGGATGCAGGTGCCACCCCCCAGAGGCAGGAAAACTGCCTTGCAATCCAGTACAAAACCTGCCTGAAAAGCCCAGGATGCCCGGAGCCAGCAGCCGTTTCTCCTGGAGCGCCTGCTGACAGGCATTTGAAGCCTGCTGTGCCTCACAGCTGCTTTTCTGCCAAGGGCATTCCCATCTTTTCTTTTTTAGCCCAAATAAAGCTTTGCAAAGCTGAGTTTTGTGAGAAGTGCTTCATATTTGGATTATTCTTAACTTGGAGTTTCCCTTGGCACCAAAATCAGGGGCTCACCTTTTGCTTGGAGCTTGGCTGAAGTCCTCAGCAATGCCAGGGAATGTGGCCATTGGAGGCTTTGGGCAGATTTGGCTCATCTGCCTTTTTAGGCTTTGTTTCTTTCTCTCAGCCTTCCCACTGCATTGTGGCTTCCAAGGAATACGTAAAATCCCATTCCATTCCTATTCTTTCGGACAATTTTTTATACCGTTCCTGTACAAAACGAGGCCCCCTGTTCGGATGCTTTTCCCCACCGTTCCCTGGCAGTTTTATCTGCCACTGCATTCCCTGCGTTGGTTGGGCTCTTCCCAGATCTCTGAGCTCCTTCACAAGGCAGGAGATCGATTTGGCCCAGGAACTAAACCCTCCCTAGGAATTGTCTGATACCACCTCCGCATTTGACAGCTGATCCTTGTGCTCAAAGGATCCCTCTTTCTTCCCTTCAGCCAATTCCAAGGCTCGCTGCCCCCAGCTGGGATCAGTCCCCAGTCTGATCCCTGCAGTCTTCCCTGCCGGGATCCTGCTCAGGAATCCATGGGCTACAAATGTAAGAATTAAATCTCCCACCCCTGCCCAGTTCTAATTCCAAAGGATTTGGTGTCTGCCTTACCCGGCTGGAGCCTGCTTCCAACTCTGTTCTTGCTGCTTCTGCTGCTTTCCATTTCCCAGGAATTCCACCGACGGAGCGACAGCGTTTTCCAGCTCCTCCAGGATTCCCTCTGTTGCATTTGGGTGCTGGAAGGATATCAAAACCAGGGTCTCTGGGGCTTTACTATCAGGAAATTACATCCCCGGATTTGTTCATTTCCAAATATTATCTCTTCCCAACAAAGCACTGGCCATCCAAGGAATTCAGAAAGTGATGGGCTGACCACTGCTTACTCCTCTGGAATGTCAGAGCTTGGAAAAAAAGGGCAGTTGAGGCTTCTCCTGGTGCTGCCTGTGAGGTGTATTTTACTTAAGAGCCCCTTCCCGTGTCTTTCCCTGTATCCACCAAAAATCCACCAGTTCATTCCCCAGCTGCTTGCTTCCTCCCTCTTTTCCTGTATCCAACAGAATTTTAACAGGTGAATATTCCCCTCTGGAAGAGCACCTTTCATTCCAAACCTAAGAACAAACGAATCACTTCCCTTCGACATTCCTTATTAGGATTGCACAGAGAGCAGTGGATGGAAAATGATCGTCTCCTGGTCCCTGCTGGATTCCCGGAGCAGGGATTCTTTCCCTCTTTCCCCCCCCCACGGTGCCCTCCTCCCCCTCCCGCCCCACCCCACACCCTTTTCAGGCTTTGTTCCACAGCTTTTGCCTCCAGACCTCAGATCCTTTCATTCTCCAGGAGCTCCCAGCAGCTCCACAGCCTTTCTTCTCCCATCCTGATCATTTCTCCAAGAATGGAGTTCTGCATTTCAGTTGCCTTCTCTTTTCTCTGACAATTCCCACCAATCCAGACCTAAAGCTGACGCAAGGAACACCCGGTGCCCACAAATCCAAACCCAGACCCGGCCATCCCTAAACCAGCAACTCCCGGACAATTTGCATTCATTCCAACCTAACACTGAGGACTCACCCAATCCTTCAAAATTCCCAAGAAATATCCTGTTGCCTTCACAGCTCCCAGGGGATTCTGCTTCGCGCTCACACGGATTTGGGACTTCCCTGAAAAAACCCGTGCAGGGCACGCTGTAATCCCCGATCCCGTGAATCCGGGGAGCGTTAAAAGCTCGGTCCAGCCTGGGCCCCCGGAAATTTTTTGCCAAATATCCCCCAAGTCCTCGGGATAACAGAACTCTCTGGTACTGCATTTTTGGCGTTGGAAAGCCTGGAATTACTTTATTCCTAGTGCTGGGCTCTGCATATGGCCGAGAAAATCCCGGCCTCCACACAGACCCAGATTCCAAACTTTTTGATACATTTTAGCAAACCGAGAAATTCACCTTCCCTGCTTCTTCTTAAGGGCATCCTTCTCTTCCCTTACGCGGCGGGCTCTCTCCCACTGGGGGTGAGTTTTCCCCTTCCCGTGCTAATTAGTCCCTACTTCTAGGAGGTTTAGGTACCTTTCTTCCCTGGGAAGGATTTCTTAACACAGCTACCAAGGCTTTGGGAGTCTCCTTTATCTTCTACTTTCTGGAAAAACACCCTGTGATCAATAAATGCCACAATCCAGACGCCCAACTTCAACAAGACATCCTTTTTACCTAAAAACACTCACTCTTAACTCTTAGATCTTTTAAAGTTTTATCCCCGCAAAATTCCCCTATTTTTCCACCACTGAATTCCTCAGTCCTGCTTCCAAGGATTTCTTGAATACCACGGGGCTTTTCTCAAGATTTACCCCCACAACCTTCCCTACGTGCCCACTGCTCATCACCTCATTTTTCCCTCAATGTGTTCGTTCTCCACCCCAGAGAGTTTGTCAAGTGTTGCCTCCAAAATGTTCCCCATCTGTCCAGTACTGAGCTCCCCATTTTGCCTCCAAAATATTCCTTCTGTCCCCTCCAGATTGCATCCACTTTTACCCCCAACATTTTACTTCCTCTACAATATTGATTAAACCTTTTCCACCCAAAAATGTGCATTCTCTCCCTTAAACAGCACCTCAGCTTTTCCCTCAAAAATGCCCCAGAGAGAAACTCAGATTCAGCCCCCAAACTCCCATTTTCCTACACAAACAGTTCTTGTGGCCCCTCTCAATTCCCCCAGGCTTTCAGCTAAAGGAATAACTGGAAGCCTATTCCCTCATCTCTGCCCCTGTTTTGCTTTCCTGGAAAACCTTGCGATCCCACACTTTCTCCAAGAGATCTGCTGGGAGTACTGGAAGGCCTGCTCTCTCAGAGAGCCAGGGGGGTTTACAGCACTTGTTCCTCTGCATCTTTACCCTTTTATCAGGTTTCCCCTGGAACGGTGTTGTGGGAGAAGCTTGGAATTACCAGAAATGGATCAGGTTCACATTTTTTCCCCACCAGTTTTTATCTGGTTTGAAATTCCTGGAATTACCCTCAAATGTGCCCTAGAACACTGCTGTGAAAGGATCAGTGAGAAGAACAGCCTGAAAGCAGAAAACCACCTCCAGCAGCAGCCAGAATGATCCCATTTCTGTTCTTACCTGGTCCTGCCAGAGCTCCCAACAGCCATTCCCATTCCGAAACAAGAGCTATGGAAGACATTCCTGCTGTCTGTGAGGGTGAGGTGGCAGTTCTGGATGTTCTTTGCTGTGGAATCAGACAACAAACAGAGTGTAAATGATCTTGGTGGTCCCTTCCAAGCCAAACCAGCCCGTGATTACATGCGTGGATCAGCACCTGTCCCAGCTCCATTCCAGAAACCTCCTCCCACTAACCCAGAACTTTCCTTTTTCTGCTCAACATCAGGGATTTGCTGCTGAGTGCATCGGGCAGGGGACGCCTCAGCCTTCCCTGGGACCGCAGCATTCCCTGGGATGCCTCAGCATTCCCTGGGACGCCTCAGCCTTCCCTGGAACCGCAGCATTCCCTGGGGTGCCTCAGCATTCCCTGGGCTGCTGTTCCATGCCGATCCCGTGGTCCAGCGCCTGTGCGGGCTGCAGTGCTGGGCTCTCCCCACAAGGCGGCAGCACCGGGAGCGAGCAGCCCCGGCCGGTCCCGCTGTCTCGGGGCAGCTGCGCCTTTAACCCGCCCTGAGTCGGCGGGGCCGTGAACACAACAGGCAAAAACCCCACCGGTCCCCTTTATTTCACCTTCAAAGGCACAGGATCGCAGCATTTCCTGGGCTGGAAGGGACCCACAGGGAGCATCGAGTCCAAATCCTGGCCCTGCACCCCAAGAATCCCACCCTGTGCCTGAGAGCCTTGTCCAGACCCAAACTCTTCCCCCAAGATCCTGAAAACACAGAGGGGCTGGGAGAAGGATGACCATGGAGGATTTTTTATATAGATCTCCTTGTATGATCGTTATATAATATTATTAGATAGTCCAGGAACCCATCCCCGTGCCTGGACACCCATCCCTGTGCCGGGGCAGCCATCCCTGGGCTGGGACAGCCATCCCGGGGTTATTTTGGGGGTATTTTTGGGAGGGTTTTGGGGTTTTGGAGGGGTTTTTTGTCACCCGGCCCCTCCCCCAGTTTCCGTCCGCCATTTTGGGCTGGTTTTACCCATTTTGGGGGTGGATTTTGGGTGATTTTTGGGGTATTTTGGGGGGTTTGGGGGATTTTTTTTTTGTTTTGTTTGTTTATTTGGGGTTTTTTGGGGAGGTTTTTGGGTTATTTGGGGGGTATTTTGGGGGGGGTTATTTTGGGGGTATTATTGGGGTTATTTTGGGGTGGTTTGAGGTTATTTTGGGGTATTTTTGGGGGGTTGGTTGGGGGTTTTTTTATGGTTTTTTTGGGGGTTATTTTGGGGGGTCTTTTTGGGGTTATTTTTGGGGATTTGGGGAGTATTTTTGGGGTTTCTTTGGGGGTATTTTTGAAGTTTTTTTAGGGTTATTTTTGGGGGGGTGGGTTTTGGGGGGTTTGGGGGTATTTTTTTAGGGTTTTTGGGGGTTTTTTGGGGGGGTATCTTTTGGGGGTATTTTTTGGGTTTTATTTGGGGGGTTTTGGGGGATTTTTTGAGGGTTATTTTTGGGTTTTTCTGGGTTTTTCTTGGGGTATTTTTGGGGGGTTTTTTGGGGTTGTTTTGGGGGGGTTTTAGGGTATTTTGGGGTTATTTTGGGTGGGTTTGGGGTGTTTTTACCCTCCCCGCCCCTCCCCCAGTGTTCGTCAGAAGTTCTGGGCTGGTTTTGCCCATTTTGGGGCGTGGCTTCGGTGCAGAGTGGGCTTCGGCAGGCAGGGCGTGCGGGGCTACCGTGTAGCGAAGGCTCGAAACAACTGCAGGGGCAGGGCAGCCGCAGCCCGGCTCCCAGCGGGACAGGGAAAGGCAGGCTTAGGAATCCCGGGGTTTCTCCCTGAGGCACCCGAGCAGACGGTGAAAAGGTCCCTCTTTTAGTAAGGTGGGGTGTTAGGGTCCCAGTGCAACAGCCGCTGCAGTGAGCAGGCTCCACTCACGGTAGAAGGAAAGCAGCCGAAAAAGCAGAAGCCTGCAGTGCTGACAACTTCCTTTCACCACGATGGCAGCCTCTCTCTCCGTCAGAACGCTGAGAACAACAGCCCACAAGCCCAGGTGAAAGAGAGTAGCCCGTTGGCCCCCTCCCTCTGTGGCCAGGTCTTCTGTTTCTCCCAAGGACCCAGCAATTTGTCACCCTGGCAACGTCTATGGGAAAGATTCTTCAAGAGAAAAAGGAAAACAGAAGGGTGTCTCGGTTTTGAAAGACAGGTGTCTGCTAAGGAAGGCAGAGGCCCCCCTTGAAGTGGCAGATATAACCCCTTTTCCCTCCAAGTTATTATATTTTGAAATCAAGGGCCTTTAGGCAAAGATGTGGGAAATAAGAATAACAGTTCTTTACTAAATATATATATATATATATATGTATCTAACCAGTCAAACAGAACAACAACAACTATGGCAGTAACAGCAATCACAAACCCAGTGCCAGCCTTCTCGGCTGTCAGGCCCTTTCCCCTCGGGTGTAGTTCCGCTCGCAGCCGGCAGGGGCGCTGGCGGCTCCCGGTGAGCAGGGCAGGTGCGATGGTTCCCCCGCGGCTGCAGGGGGCGCTCCGGGGCGAGCTCGGGAAACCCGCGGCACTGGTGCCCTGGGATCCCGGGAGGGATGGAACAAAGGCTTCACAAACCCCTGGGCAGTTGATCCCGGGCTCTCAGGAACAGCAGGCTGAAACGGCAGGGACGAACGCAAATCCCGGGTGGCAGACGAGATGTATCCAGATGGGAAAAACCCACGGAGGCCCAGGCAGGCAGGGCGAGCAGGGCTACAGCGTAGCGAAAGCTCGAAGCAGCAGCGGAGCAGGGCAGCCACAGCTCGGTCTCCAGCAGGGCAGGGAAAGCGGCTTTTGGGGTCCCGGCGTTGCTTCCAGCAGGAAGAAAGAACGGCCAAAAAAAGAAAGAAGCAGCAGCTCCTTTCTCTGCAGCTTCTCTCTTCGGACGCTCAGAGCGAACTGCCCCCACACCCAGGTGTAGACAAAGGAGTAGCCAGGCCCGCCCCACTCCCCTTTTTGTCTTTCTTAAGTACAGCTATTTGTCCCTTAGCAACATGCATATGGGAGAAAATTCCTTTAACAGGAAAACCTAAGACTAAACTAAAACCCCAACAAAGGGGAACTCCCAAAACCCCAACACTGGTATATTGAAACTAGGACTTAGCTGGACTCCCCAGAGTTCACGTTAATAGAATGGTTTTGAATTTCCTTTCATCTGCATGGCAATACACTGGGAAAGAAATACTTTTGTGAGTAAAGCAGCAGATTTTTGGCTAGGCTGCCAGGCGATTGTACCACATGAAAGCGGGAAAAGTGTTGCATACGGTGCAGCTCACTACAGCCTTTCAACAATTTGCTTTTTGGTGTGCTGGTCTAGGAGATTAACCCCTCTGGTTTGCTGAAAGCTATCGCCAGGGGTTGAGTGACAGAGCTCAGTCTATGCTGCCTCCCCACTTTTTGCAGTTTGCAGACGTAATAGTGTAAAACAATGCCACCGAACTACTTGCTTATAGCCTTCCTTATGATGGGTTATGCAACTGAAGTTGAAAGTTAAGATAGTTTACAGCACAGACTGTATAATAATAATAATAATAATAATAATACTAAAAAAAATTCCATTGAAATTATTCCTGTTAGCAACTGTCCTGCTTTGGAATAGATCTTGAATATTTAAAGGTCAGTAACAGCTTGCTTGGTCTCCACCAAATAAAACAACCTGGCTTTGCTTTACACAAAACCCACAGTCAAGGTGGAATGAATCCCTTGAGATCAAGATTTCCAGCTTCAAAGGGTAAGTAAACTCCAGGCTTGAGTTCTAAATATTTCAATTAAAATTCTGCTAAATCAAAAGTAAGACAACCTCTAGTTCATAATAGGACAAATTCTGCCTTCTTTTAAAACACTTTACAGAAAAATGGCTATATTAAAGAGGAAAGCACTCTCATTTTTTTTTATATACTGCTTCCTCATGATGTACCCAGGATAAGATAAAATCATTGAAGGACAGCATGTTAGAAGCTATTGTAGCACAGCAGACAATCCCAGCCAGTCCCCAGGAGTTCACCTGTGCTGGGAAAGGCTCAGAGGTCACACCCATGCTGGGCTGTTTAGCACCGTCCAGGATGGGACCCTGGTACCCAGCAGTGCTGGCTGCTGCCATAGCCTGGGGTTTAGAGGTCTCAGCCCAAGGGAGAAGGTTGCCATTTATAGTTGGGATGGCTGGAAACAGGCTTTTAATAGGAGCACTCTGCAACTTGGTTTAGCATTCAACAACGTTTCAAGAGTTTATGATGATGTTTCTTTTCTGTAGCTCAGCTGGGCCAGAACTTAGAGCCCAGCCCTGCAGTTGCGGATAAGTAAATGAGAGGATCCCCAGAGGAACGGCTGTATAGCATCCTAAAATCTCTGCCTCTAAATTTCAGATTTGGAATTGCCCCCACCAGACATAATACATGCCAAGTAATTAAATCCAGTTTGGTGTTTGTAGGCAGATAGTGCATATATTTCAAATAATTCTGCATTATTTTCTTGAAATCCTGGATTTCATGTGAATTTTAGCCTGGAGATTAAGGAAGCTCCTCTTAGAAGTAATGGATGAGTGCAGCATCTATGTAACTAGGTCACGGTGTACTTAGGCATATTTAGTTGTCTGTTCTTGTGTTCTTCCCACTTCAGTGGCACAATAAATAAAAGAGGGAACTAAGTTGGATTTAGCTCCTCTCAAAGGATGGCAGAAGAAATTTAATAGTGGAGGTTTTTTGCTGCATTTTCTAACAATGTTTGTGTTATATTTTCTTTCATTTTGCATTTTTGTAAGCGAAGTGCAGGAATTAAATGCTTCTCTCGCTTTTCATCAGACCATGATAAACAGGGAAATTCAAAGGATTCAAGATGATGATCCGGAAAGAGAAAGAAATTGCATTTCTTTCCTTTCCCCACAGAGTGTCCCCATTTCACTATTCGTTGCTCAACAGACAACCACCTCTGAGTAGGCAGAAGTCCATTTTGCAGAGAAACCTACAAAGGTTTCTTAAAAGTGTATTTGTCCCTTTCTGAAATGTATTCTATTGCAGTTAACACGGCAAACAGAAAGTTCCCTTTTACTTATCATAGAGGTTGTCTCTATCTCGGTGACTTGAAGATAAAATGAGGTTTTTTAATGCATATACACACACACACACACACACACACACACAGGATTTCTTGTGAAAACTTTTGTTCTTTGGTGTATATACAGATGCAAATACAGTAATTAAGTTCCTAGACAATCAATATAATCTTTGTATTTTAATTGTTTAGGTACTAATTAATTTTTATAATTAGTTTTTATATATTGGATATAGAATTTTATAGTTTAAAACTATTGGAAAATCGTAGGTTTTAACACTATAAGTCGTGTGTTGTTGGCAAGAGTATCTGAGTGCATTGAAGCTGCTTTTTTTCTTTTATACTTGAGCCTATATTTGTTTTAGATGTAAGCTGAAAAAATTAATGTGCAATCAAAAAAAAATTAATTAGTCTCACTAGGTTTCATAACTAAGAGCTTGCTTTGAACTTTAAAAATTTTGTTCCAGTATAGGTATGACACCAGAGTGCCCTTTGTACATCTGAGACATTTTTTTTATCAGTTCACTAATAACATGTCTTGCAAAGCTTCGAAAAATGTGCTTCATCAGCCAATGATTTGCAATGTGGTAAGACAAAGGCATGATCGTTCTCAGACTTCTGTCATATGGAAGAAAATTAATGCTATGGGCTACAGAAAAAATCTTACATTCTTTCATGGATCAAGTCATAAACCAATATATTTTGCACTTTTTTCCTACAAACAGTTTTGTAATCATTTCAGGTTGAAGTTGAAACATGAATAAACGATCAGTTAGATTTTGTTTTGTACTTTATATTATGTGGCTGAGTGGCTAGTGCAGAAGTTTAGACAGTCCTAATTTTTGCTGATTAAAAGCAGAAACGTGGGCTGGTGTGAGGCCTGATTTACATCATCAGAACAGATGTAGCGTTCACGGGCAGGCAGAGCAGTTTGCACTGGAAAGGCTTCAATGACTTGTGCTCAAACTGTTTCAGTTACAGTTACAACCACTCAGATCGGGGGAGATGCTCTATGCTCTCCATCTGACAGACCCAGAAGGGACCCGTTTAACACACTTTCCCAGAGTAGTATCAGCTGCATAACCAGCCAGGCTAAAAAGGCATAAAAAGCACATCTCGGTGTAACTTATAAACATGCACGTGTTCAGTTTTATTACCAACAAATAGAGGTGGTGAGGAGGAGAACAAATGAGTCTGGAGGAGAGGTGTTACTCCAGCAGACCAACAAACCAAGATCTTGAGTGTTGTCTCAGGCCTGACAGAAACTTCCTCCAGCCTTGATAAAGAGTGGTGCTGTGAAACATGTACAAGGTTATAGAATTAGCACTTAAATTTGTATAACGTGAAAGAAGGCCTTTTAGAAAAACGAATTATTGGGTTTTTTCCCTCATAGCAAGAGGGGGAATCAAATCTACTGATGCTGGAATCCTGTTACAAGTTAAGACTACTGCAATCCAAATTTCCTTAAATGTGTCCCTTTTTTCCAGCTCTGCACTTTCTACCCAGGTGGGAGAGACTGTTGGCTGCTTGACTTGTGTGTCCACATGCCAGGAAACCTGCCCAGGTGCTCCCGGATGCTGTACCTTGGCACTGCCCTTCTGCAGGAGCCTGCTGGTCTCCCAGGTCCGTGTCGATTGCACAGGGGTTGATTTCTCTCTGCCTGTGTGGGAAATCTTCTGCAACAAGCTGGCAAATCAGAGTAAAGCTCTGTGTGTATTTTCAAACATACGTAGCTTACGAGAGAAAAACATCTGTATTTTCCCCTGGTACTAGAAGTGGCAGAGTTACACAGTTTAGCCAACTTCTGGCTTTTTTTCTTCTGATGTCATGCTTTCTTTTTTCTTTCCTGATTTTATTTCTCTGAGATAGCATCTTGGCCCCCATAAAATCAAATAGAACAAAGCTTTCACTTTTTCCTTTTCTGAATTCCTTAAACATCAGTAAAGTTCTCTAAGGTGTTTATATTTTTTCCACTAGCACATTTGCATACATTCTTATGTTGTCAAAATGGGCTTCTATGCTCTGCTACTCTCTGCTCCTGAGATAGGCAGTAGATACACGTGAAATAATGCTATAAAAATCTGTTATGGTTCCAAGTCTCATTGCTATTTCTCCCCTAAAACTGTTAGGTAGCGTTGAATGTTCAGATGCTATGACAACTATTAGTAAAAAAAACTTCCTTTGCCTTCTGGTATTTTGCACAGAGAGACTCTTTCAGTAGCCTTCTTTTTAACCTGAATTCAGAAGGACAAGAACTTAGAAGTTATCAAACCAGCTCCTCTATACTTAATAACATGAGTCACATGGTTGAAGTTACTGTTATCTCACCAAAGCCACCCTTGTCACAGTTAGGATGAGTTATACTGAACAACAGTATTTGTTCACAACTGAGTACTGTGGCAGGGAGGAAGAGCTTTCTGTGTGGTTGGTTACTGTCAAAAAGAAGAAAATCATTTCAGAATGACAGAATCATTACAGTTCAAAAGGACTTTGGAGATCTTGACTTTGAGTCCAGCCTTAAGCACAAAGCAAGTTTAATGCCGAACTTGGGCCGGGCTATTCTGGGTTTTGCCCAGCTGGAAGCTCATTTCAAATTATGGGTCTAATTTTTCTGTCACAGTCTTCTGTGAAGAGCTTTCTCTCTTTTCTTGGTGACTTCCACTTAGGTGTTGGAAGGTTGCAAACTAGCTACCCCTAAGCCTTCTTAATTAATACCAGCTTTTGAGAGGAAGAAATGTTGGAGTAATTTTAAGGACAACCAATGAATGGTGAGGCTTATTGGGTGGTGAATAGTGTGTCGTAATGAGAACTTCTGTAGATTTTTGGGGAGTATTTGGGATGCTGGTATAACAGGCACTTGAGCCAGTGAATTAGTTCCTTTCACGCACCACATCAGCTATTTCCAGTGGGAGTTTAGAAGTGTAAAGTCAGTCCAACAGGATTCTCACAGACTGCTCACAAAAGACCTGAGCCAGTTAAAAGCTGAATTTGGATGAACAGCAAAACTGACGTTAATTTTTTGCAACCCGAGCACTGGGTTAAATCTAAATTCCCAGCTCACACTTCTGATGCAGACAATCTCCCTGCAGGAACCTTTATAGGCTCAGTGACATCAATCTGCGCATCCATAATTACAGTCTACGTGCCATTACATAGCAGCCATGCACGAAGCTCGTGCAGCCCTAGGAGAATCAGTTGGGCCTGCAGCAAGCTCTGTCACAGAAAAGGCAAATCTCTTCACAGATAAGGCACCACATCTTCCTCCAAATATAGACAAGCTCACACCCACCTTGCTAATAACAGACTCCTCTTCAGTAAGATTACACAAAATCAAGCAGCACATTCCATGAGAATATTGGTGGTGCGCTGTACTTGGAGGTACACGCATCTGGGATCACTGCAAAGTAAGACAAATAAAACCGATGTCTAGGGAAGGGCAGAAATCGACATGAATTTAATTACTTTCTCCACTTTACTTTTGCATTTTGCATGTCTAACTAAATAATAGTCATACTAATATCTTAACGTTTACGTGAATGTAACTTTTTCCCATCAGAAATGTGCCAAACGCCACCTCCAATCTGAAATCAAGAAACTGAGGGGCTGGCCCATGGAAAAGGGCCAGAGTTCGTGTCCAGGCGCCTAACATCCTGCGGTAACCATTTCGTGGTAAGCACTGATGTTGCTCAGAACATACAGCAAGATCTCTCATTCTCACTAAAAATCTAAATTTAATGTAATGTACAGGTGGGTTTTTAAACTCAAATTTATGAAGTAACTTGATGTATTATAAAAAAAGGTAAATTATACTGAAGGTGGATTTTTATCATCTTTCATTCCAGTCACATTCTGGGAATAAAGTGCCCTCACATTGAATTGGGATGTACTAAAAATGCTGCAAGGTTTCCGTGGCCTGTTGCTTCTCCTGTGTCAGAAAATGCTCCCTGACATTTGCATGCCAAGTGCTTTGCATGGAGAGAGCTGAGTTTGTACAGCTCATAATGCTCTTCACAACCAGTTTTGTGCCCTTACCCTGCTTTCTGGGCCTCTGCTTCCTTGGTATTACACTCTTGTGCTCCTTAATGAATGGCAAGTTCACTCTGTAGCTCTTCTGGCAACAAACCCTAAGACATAACCAAGTTCAAAATAATGTACACTGTGCCTTCTCCAGCATGTGAGACATTCTACAGGTGTTGATAAAACACTCAATATTACAGACTTGATGGGGCTATCTAGGTACAAAATTTATTTCTCTTGACCTCAAGGGAAAAAAAAAAGCTCCAGCAAAGTCTGTTTGTAAGAATGGTTTGTCACGTTGATCTTATAGCTGTGGAAGCTACCACGGAGCTGAGTGATGAGGGAACATTTCTAATGTTAGCTAGAAATGTTATAGAGAGACTACAGAAAAAAGCACTGGTGGAAATAGAAACAATTCCACTGGAATAAGATAGAACATTGCTTTTTCTACAAAGCTGCTGTAACACAGGATCTCTTCTGTTTGCAAAGGCAAGATCTATGGAGTATTTTCCAGAAAGTACAAACTGCTTGCACAGCAGTAAAATGGTTATTCTGCCGCCCATGCAAAAAAACCCCATACATATTATCTGAATTTACTGAATGCTGAATTAGGCTGCTGGGGGGGGGGGGGGGGGGGGGTGGTGGGGGTGGGGGGGGGGAAGAATATAAAGAAAGAAAGAAGAAAAAAAAAGGGCGTAAATTCTGTTCTGGTAAGTTGCTTCCCCTTGTCATTCAGAAACCCATCAGGTAACATAGCTGCAGTCCAACCTTCTTAACCACCTTTTTGTTTATGGACACCTTTTGACAGCTCTTCATGTTTTACCTGTAGGGATGAAAAAAAATATTCTGCAAAAACTTTCCAGATCTGTAGTGATTGCTCTCTCCCTTCCAGAGAGCATGCTGTATATGCTGGCCTGAATGAGACATCCTAAAGAAAGCTGCTACTTCCTATTTCTGAAAATTAAAGTTTCTTCAAGGAAAAGCAGATTTTTTTGAAAGGTTTCAAGATAAGTACCCAAATACAGATGCCCCCAATTCATTAATCACTGTTGAAAATATAAACTTTGTTCTTTCAGCTGTGAAAAAACCCAACCATTAAGTAGAAGACACTAAATATTTTGTACATTAGATGCTTATAAAACCAGTGTATTAGAAAATAAGGTAGATTTGAACAAACTATGCAGAAAGTCTGTTTTCAGGGCCATGCTGTGCTAGTGGCCTCACTTTGCCATTTTTCTTTTAAATGTGGAATTTAATACATTTAACATCAACAGGTATCTAATTACATCTCTGTGTCTCCTTATCAGCATTCCGCACCACTCCAGCCATCCTCAAGTAGCCCCTCACCAGCTGCAGTTTCCAGATTCCCCCTCTTTGAGCAGATCTCTCTCCAAAAAATACCCTTTACTCTTTCTGCCTCCCACTGTAAGGTGAGTGCTTTTATTCTCCACTCCCTTGAATGCCTGGAAAGTCAATTTAGCTCCCTGTTTTCCTTCAAATTACCATCTTTGTTGTCCTTCCCACTGCTGTTTCATTCCTGCTTTGGTGCCAAACCCCTGGAGAGACAGACACACCCATGTTCTCTGCGTTATTCCCTCCAATCTCTCATGCAGTAAAACACCTGTCAGACTCCTTAGCAGAAATCCCAGGGTTAGCTGTCAAATCCTACATCATCCTCTGAGGTTCTTGGTGTATCCTGCATGGTAGTAAGTGACATTTCACTGAGCATGCAACACCTTGAAGTTGTAATACCCAAATTCAAAATGTCCTTTTCCTATATCTTTGTGAAGCACTGCATACAGAAGAGGAAATGGCTGTTGAATAGCGGCTGTGTTAAATAGCAGCCCAAGCTATTTCTACATGTTGAAAGTCAGAACCCTGCTTGGAAGAGCCCAATACTTCCATTCATCTCCACCTGGAGAAACTGAAGACAAATAATCAAGCTTGTCTGTATTAACAATAATATTTTTGAAATATTAACCTCCATAGCTGTGAGCTAGTCAGACATTAATTAGAAAAGAGAAAAAAGAAAAGAAGGATTTAGTAATTTCACCTGACTTTGATTTCTATGCTTTAGTTAATCATCTGTGAAATGGGGGTACTATATTTGCCTGTTCTGCAGAGATCTAACAATTATAAATCAGTTTAAGAGTCATTGATCAATCTCAAAGAAAAGCCCCAAATTCAGGAATAAGTTTTACAAGGAAGATCCTTCGCACAAATATTTATATCCTCTTTTAAAAAATATTTTTCTTAAGGTGAAGTCAAAGCTAAACTGCTGTCTGGAAAGCTTTGGGGAAAAAAAAAGTCCAGTTACTGTTTAATCTCTCATACAAGTCCCACATTTTCCTTCTCATTGTGAAGAAAATGTGTGTTGTCTGAACTGGTCTGCCCACACACATCGTTCATTACACAGGAACCATGAAAAATTAGGCTCGCATTTTGTACACTTAGATCCTATACTCCCTGTCTGTGGAAAATGAGATTTTTAATTTTTCTTTAAATGTCATGAAGAAAGCAAGCTTAGAACTCTAATCTGCTTTGTAAAACCTTTGACTGATTAGGTGGGGACTGAGTGATAAATGATACCTCCTCAGCAGTGACCTGTTGTTCTACCACAGCTGCCACGACTGGAGCTTCAACATTTACCTCTGTCAACATGATGTAACATTTAAACCTTTGCACAAATGCAGGTCCTCCTTCAGCCACCAAGCACTGAAAAATCCAATTTGTATAAGCAAAACTACCATTGGTCAAAAGGCTTTATACTGAGTTATGAATTCTTAAAAGAAATCTTTCTGTTAGAGTCACGCTCAGCTGTATCTACTGATTATCTGCCAGCTACAGAATCTCTTTCCCAGCTTTGAAATATAAATATGTGCACATGTGGGTTAGGGGTGTGTGTGCTCTCAAAATTATGTCTGTATGAGCTACACAAAGATTTGTGAATTTGGCATATGAGGCTACAAGGCAGCTGTACTTGTAATCCATTAATAGTTTTTCCTTCTATTTTGTTAAATTGTGTTTGCACTTGGCTATATGTCCGGCACTATATTGTAGCAATGAGTTCCTAAGTTTAATCATGCTTGAAAACACTTCCCACTGCTTTAAATTTTCTGCCAGATAATTTAATTTGGTGTGCAGTAAATCTGGTGGCAAGGGAACTTGTGAATAACCACTCTCTAATCACTTTTTTTTCATGCACTCCATGATGTTACAGAGACCTGTCATAACCTTGTCTCCAGCCATTTCTTTCCTGCCCTGAAGAGCCTCAGTCTGTTTAATTGGTTCTCATGTGGAAGTCATTCCATATCTCTACCATATCTCACTTCTTTTTTTCAATCAAACTTTACTGCTTGTGAAACCAGCCTGGGTGAATGGGAAGGACAGGAACTGATAAAGCACTTGAAAAATATTTCTATTTTTCCATACCATATTTTCTTCTTTAGTTTCCTTGTCATTCTTAGGGTCTTTCTTGCTTTTTTGACAGCTCCTGACCAGTCCCAGAACCCTCCCCAAATGACTCCAAGAGCTCCTTCCTGAGTGGTAATTTAGAGTGTAGCAGAGCATGCTGTCAGCCTAATAATGATAACATAAATATCAATTAAAAGGTAATTAGCAGTACTAAATGGCAAATGTGCCTTTCTGGTCCAGTTTGACTTGGAAGGAGGTGAAAAGATTTAAGATCACCTAGTTTTGTAGTGAACTGCATTGCAGAGCCAATGGATAAATACTCTGTCAGGTCTATCAAGTGGTCAGAGGCAAAAGGAAGTTTGCAACCAGAAGCTGCAGAACCGGAAAACCTGGGAAAAATCCAGAGCTCTATTCATTTATACTCTGCTGTCAGCCTGTATCTGGGAGACTTGCTGACAAACTCTTCTTTATCCCAGTCTATTGGTCTGTCCCCATATGTAAAGGGATGAAAAAGCCATTCACCATGCACACCAGGACTGGTTCTCTCCTCCAATTTATCAGGCTAATTCCATATAAGCCTACTTTTACGCCTCTGTTATACATACACGGTTTGTCTTGACTGAGACCATAGACAGAAAACAGAACAGCTTTGAAGAGCTTCACCCAGCAAGTCAGAGCATAAACTGTTCACTGTTCTTACCCACCACTCATGAATTATTTAAATACGTTATGTCAACAGTTGAAAACCTAAGTTACTATTTACTTTTAGCAGTATAAAAGTTCAGAAGCAAGACATCTTTTACAAAATACCCATCACTGTCACACATAATTGATAGAATAAAGTCAGCTACTAAATATCACTTAATGGCTGGCTTTGTTCTGTAATGATAATGTATATGGAATTCCTGTTGAGTTCAATGGGATAACCCTCCAAGGGAAGGCTATGGGAATATACATACATCTATTGTTAAATGTATTTAATTTGCATCTTTATTAGCCAAAAGAGAAAAAGAAAGAAAACATGGATTTGGCTGGGATCTCAGGATTTTCTCCTGGTTCTGCAAGCTGCAATGAGAGGAGGATGCTGTGCTGCTGGTTTGACCGTACCGCTGCCTGCTGACTGCACAGGGACAAAGTCAATCCAGGATTTGTTTATGGTGCGTGACACAGACCTAATAACATTCCACTGAAATGGCTATTTCTTGAAAAAAGAGAAACAACAACATACAAAGGACAAAAGATCCCCAGCACCTCGCTTCTTTCCCTTGGAATCCAGCAGGTCAATATGGAATGGGTCAAACTGTTGGATTTGAGACCCGAAGCTTCCAAAAGCCAGTTGGCTTTTGAGCCAGAGCTGTTGGAAAAGGTGTTCATTGGAAGGAGGAGAAACCAACATGTCACATTCTAGTCAGGGAAAAAGCCCAGCTGGCACCATGTGGGCTCAGACACATCCAATTATTTCTCTAGCAGGAGCTTTTAATTGTCCCAGTGGATTCTAGACACCTCTCGAGGTTTTTCTAGTATTGATACACGTGAAATTTCCAGTGGGCTTATCTTGATGACGTGCGCAGTGCTTTCAAACCCAGGAGAATTCTGGCATTTATCCCATTATGGTGTGGATTCTTGGGGGTTTGGATTCTACAGGAGCTTCTAAGTTTTGCATTTAAGTAAAACCAGCGTGTAAGTTTAAAATGTTGAACCCATCTTTTTCCAAACCAAGATTATCTTCGGCATTCAGCTTGCTCCGTGTGCAAAGGTAAATATATAAAGACACATTTGCTGAGCAATTGATTTAATGAACTTAGAACAGACCAGACAGTGTGTATTACTGACTATTCCAAACTACAGAGAAACAAACATGGTACAAGCACTGCCATCTCCCTCTCTCTTTCACAGGCCCACTTTTACCTTGGCTGATTAAATTTTAATTTTGACAGCCTTTCTTTAAAGCGAGCCCAATCCTGAAAGCTACACCACATAAAACATTTCGTGCAGTTTAGAAGTTGCTGAGTAAATGTCAGCAAGGCAAATGACGTGTGATTGTGCTTCTGCACGTGTGCACGTACAAGGCGTTCTTTCACATTCAATCATTTAGTGTTAAAATTTAACAGATGCTATCAGTAAAAACAGACTACATCACCACCAAGTCCTGAATTTCTCAGAATACAATTTCAGCAGCTGAACAGCAGCTCTGAGTGTACCTGTTAGGGGTCTGTGTCGCTGTGAGTTTCACTCATGTCCTACCACAGAGGGCAGGACATGAATCTTCCTTCAAATTTACGTTTTTGCTCCAGGGTGGCTTGGAATCCATACTGGCATAAACAGTAATCAATGACTGTAAGGTCATCTTTTTTTTCTTCTTTCCCGACTTCCTCATGTGGCTGTCTCCTGTGGGAAAGAAGAAAGACTGAAGTTAAAAAAGTAGCATGGGAAATGAAGGTAGAGCAAATAAAACTGTTTATTGTGTTCATCACATTTCCTCCTCTTCTTAGATTTTAAAAGAATACTTAGATGCATTTCTAAATTGTTAATGACTGCACTTATTAGCATTTTTTAATATTGAAAGTTGGATAGTTCTATGTTTACCAGAATATATCATTTTCATTTACTTCTATTATGCTTACAGTACTTTATAAATTATAAATACAGTATTATTTGTATTCACACATTTTTACTACTGCTTATTATTAGCAATTAAGCATTTATGTGAAATCAGATTTGGAGGCAGAGGAAATAATGTGACTGATTTGTTTGAGAAAAGATGCTGACACACTGGTATTCCATTCCACTTGTTTTCTGTTGGAATCATGCCACTGGAGGTGGTAGGATTATATACATGAGGCCAAAGTTTCAAGATGTGCCTCAAATTCTGTTCAGTTTTTCCTAGGTTACCATACTGTGGGCACAGAAAATAATAAGGATTAAGTTGAAAGGATTTACCCCAATGAAAAGAGTCTTGGCCAAACCAATGCAACAGAAAACTGAGCTTTTTACAGGCTGTGGGTGCTGCTCATTCACTGCCACTAGTCTCTTTGACTTGTTTTCTCCTTCCATCACACTGTCTCTCAGGAACACTTTGTTCCTTTCCCGCCTTTTCTAGCTGCTCAATTAGGGACCATTTAGAATGCTAGATACTCAATGTCACTCTAGTAAATATGATACTTTTCTGTTGAGAATTACTCAGCCTGTCTGTGCTACTTGATTGCTTTTTCGGTCTGTTTTTTTTGTACTCCCAGGAGAGATTTTATTTCTTGTTTTTTATTAATGGTTGTGTAGTGTTGTCTCGATTTGTGTCTAGAGCATGATGGCATCTCTGATAACTGTGGAGAGTGAGTCTTCCAAGTTGAGAGTCAGTTCATGAGAGGAAGGTGGTACCTGGTACAGCAAAGTGATGATGATGTACCTGGTACAAAAGGCACAGCAAAGTGATGAGGAAAGACTGCTGGAGATGGACGTGCTTTTGATGCACTAAAGCTCCAAAGGTCTGTAACCTCAGAAGAGTCACTCTGTCCTGCTGAGCAAGGATTTAATCATCACCCAGTGAAGGCTGGCAGGTGGAAGACAACTCCAGTGTTACAGTGGGCATTAGAGGTGCAGTGGGAGCCAAAGGACTGAAGACAATTCAGTGATCGAATGGAGAGAAAACCTGAAGAAGGTTGTAAGTAATAGGTGTGGAGTCGTGAAGAAACCCAGCTACTTCTGCTGAGTGTAATTCTATTTTATTCTTAATGCTGTGGGGTCCCACACTGGGGGAACAAAAGCATGTCACAAGCTCAGCAGGTTTTTTCTTTTCATGTCTGAGATAGCTATGAAACCTCTCCAGAGTTCCCTCACCTTCTTCCTGCCATCTAAATGTCCTCTTTCTAAATCCATTTCAAACCCTTTTTTCCCCACGCTTGCCAAGTTTACAGCTGCTCACTTACCCAGACTTTAAGCATTATCCCTTTCTAGTCCATCCAAGGCAACTACCTCAATAACAAGGAATGACAGAAACTGGAAAATGTCACTTCTTGAAACCACTGCCCTCAGATCACCCAAAGCCCTTTGAGCTGACTTACATGTTTATTTGTTCCTTTGACTCCTCCACATCAGAGGAATATATGGGTGGCTGAAACTCAGTTCTTTGTCATGTGCCCCGAGCCTGCTGGGCTGCTTCTGGTGTGCTCTTCTCTCCAGTGATTCCTGACCAAGTATATGGAAGTAGTCTCCACTTTGCTTCACAGAACGGAGGTGATGCCTGCCAAAAATCATCACAACTTGGGCAGTGTTCCGATCACATACTATTAAATTGATTTCTCTGTTGCCCACCAACTTAATTTTTTGAGGTGATTTCACATTCTTCTGTATACAAGAGTTCAACTTTAGTATCTCCCTCTGCAATATGATAACAAAGGACAGCAATTCCCCAGTATGAACTGGGAGAACTTTCCTTTATCTCTTTCGACATGACACAGGTGAACCATTGGATGTCTTGAGCTCAGCATCGCTTTGTTCAGTACTTGGTTCAAAACCTCCCTGTCTGATTCTAATTTATAGCAGTACCGGACTCTCTGTGTGAGCTCAGCTGTCACTGCCCTGGAGCTGCCTGTTCACTGCTGAATTCCGCATGCTCTTGGAAGGCCTCACTTTTTCGGAAAAGGGAAGATGCCAGTGCAGCCTGTCAGTGAGCTGGAGGGAACAGGCACGGTATTACTGCAGGAGAAGGAAGTAAAGAAGTGCCTACACTGTGCTGCCTGTGGGATGACAGAAGAGGTTAAAAAAAAAAAAATAGAAGTAGAAAAAGCAAAGGTAATGGCAGTGAAAGGGATTTGGCACACAGGTGCTCTACAGCCTCGGCATAAAATGTTAGTAAGAATGTAGCAGCTGATCCAAGTCCAAGGAGTATCTTATCCTACTCCACAGGACACATCCCTGCCAGTGAATGTGCTGCTGACTTTTGAATCAGGTGTCATCAGACTTATTGATTCTTTCAAACGCACTCCAGGCTCGAAAGCTGCGCCTTATTTGTTTTACTGACAAGTAATAACTCTCTTTTCTTACCAGAGGAGTTAATGCACCCAAAGGCCACAAGGCGCTCATCACTCTCGGGCACAGTGGATGACTCTTGGTGATGGTCCTGTGCAGGGCCGGGAGCTGGACACAGTGATCCCTGTGGGTCCCTCCCAACTCAGGATGTTCTATGGTTCTGTAATTTCAGGCACCAAATTCACCAGTTGTCAAGGCGAGAAATTTACTCCCTCCTTCCTTCTCAACTACAGCAAAAGAAATAAATAACAGAACATTTAACAGGAATGCAGCATATAAAAGAGCTGTAATAACCACCTGATTTAAACAAAAATATCCATTCATAATTCCATATTTCTGGGGTATTTATGAATTATCCGAAAGGTTCATGGGTGCATTAAAAAAAAAAAAACAAAAAAACAAAAAAACAGTAAAATAAACTCAAAATGAAAATACAGAGATAACCAATGTACTCTTCTACACTGTAGATTTACAACATATTGCTGGAATATGACATCAAATATTTCTCCATTTAAATTCGGGCATCACAGTACCCTGTTTATACAATAACTTAATAAATTTAGCTGGGCTGCCTATTTGACAAGTAGGTGAGAATCGTTCATTAAAATGCAAATGTAATCAAGGTGAAATTTGGAATATGTTTATTAAAGTAATTGAGCTTCAGTCAACTGTAGTCACAACACAGATATTTCAAGTGCCGTTCAGACAAAAGGATATATCTAATTCTTCTCCATTAATAACTTTATCAGCATGAACATTAAAAGAGTTTTCTGAGCAGTAATAATGTACTGTGGCATAATTCCAGTTTTCTCTGCAGGAATATATTATTACAGATAAGAGTCAAAGACATGCACAAAGAAGTGGCCCAGCAGTGCACTGCACATACAGAAAATTGGTTGCAAGTGTATTTTCAGTGCTTGGTGTAACCATGCGCTTACTAAATTACTCTGTAAATCCTTTAGAGACTCAAGGTCATCAGTTAATTGGCCATTAAAGTGTTCGGGAATTGAACTTTTACTGCTAAGATTTGGGATTCTTGGTGCCTTTGACTAAGAAACTACTCATAAAAATAAAAGGAAATCCTAAATTTGTCTTAGTTATGATTTAAGTGCTAGTAAAACATTAGGAAGCTGTAATAGTAATGTCAGAAACTTTTTCATCCGGGTAAGGACAAGCTAGATATTTACCGAGGTTTTTCTTACATATTTTCTACTTGTTTACGTACCCTGGGTCATCTTCACTGCATTCAAAGGAACCACAGTAAGGATGTATTTGTCCCACAAGATCAAATTTTATAGTCGGTACTGTCAGATCTACAGTGTGCAAAAACAAATCTGGGGAGAGATAGTTATTAGAGGACTGATGTGATGCCAAACCCTTGCCCAGCTCACCTGGTCTGGCTCCAGCCTGAACAGAATAGCCAGGAAAATGGGAAGAAAATTGCAAAGCCCTTGACTGTCCCACTAAAGGACTGTATTTGATGCAATGGGTGGTGTCGCCAGGTATTTCAGGCTCCAGCTCTTCTTGCTCATCTTCCTCTGCCACATTCCCTGAGGCTGGAGTTGCAGACCATTTATACCAGCTTGATTCTCTCTCTAAGGCTGAAGATTCCTGGTGAATATTTAAAGTAGTAAATAAAGTAATTATGTATCTATCAAGCAATGTATACATAGATATTTCTCTGCTCGTGAAAATTGTTGGCCACCATTTCAGAAAATGGCTTATTCAATTTTCTTACCTTAATGGAATCAGCCTTTATATCAGCAAAGCTAATGACAGAACATCTCCTGCTCCGAACACTGTTAGGAAGAATACAGCCTTTTCCAGAGGCCTACAGCCAACTGTAAATATAAATTAAACCCGTCTGTCACTGCTCTGAAAGCCACTGAGAGCACAGTTTAAGGGCCATTTCCTTTATTTTCATAAAAGCATTTCAACGTGCATCTGCCGCAACTCCCTGTTAGACCCATAAAAGCTCATCTTTCGGCACCAGGCTGAGGGTGTTGGGAGGTACCGGCTGGGTGCTGTCTGACTTGCTGCAGTAGTGACAAACTGGAGACGAGCTAAGGCTTCCCAGGTGAAACACAAGTGCAATTTTAGCCACGCTGCAACTCGAACCATACCCAGTAAGTATTCTCCGTAGCAGAAAATGTAGGACAACAATCCATTTTCTTGCAAACCAGAAAGCGCAGGAGGCAACAACTTTGAACTACAGCAAATACAGCTGAACTGTTTTATGAGCAGACTAAAACTGTATTAAAACCAACTATAAATCTTCTAAATGAGCACTTTGCATTATTTGCAGCTGTGCCGTCATGAGCTGTGATCCCATCACAAATCTCAAATGAGGTCGGTGAAGAGTCTGGACCCTAAAGATTTTGAAGCAATATCCAGTGAAGGAACCAGAGAGAGCAGGAAGCTGTCTTCAGTTGGATTAAACTTGAAATCAACACCCTTCCATAGTTTTGGGAGCACCATGGTACTGGAGGGTCTGGTTTCTTTGAACATACAGTAAAATGGAAGTTCTGACAAGCTGAAGGATTCAGGATGTGAGGGCAATTCTCTGCAAGAGCACAAGTGTTAACACTACATTAATCAGATTTCAATTGATTATATGCCACTGCCCTCACTGCTGTTTCACTTTTAATAGGACACTATTTTTTTTTTAATCATTCCAGTCCCCCAAAATATATGTTGAATGTATCTGCTTTAGAACACATCAGACTCCACTGGAGCTGTTACTGCATTCTAGTGGCTGAAACAATTCTTACAATGTCCCTTAACTCTCTGACAAGGTGTTGTAACAGCTAAATAGCAAGTAATTGTGAAACTGCAGGAATTGCCAGGATAAAAGAAAGTCCATATGCACACAGCGCTTTTCATATTTACAGAGCACACACAGAACAATAGGAGAGCAAATCCTGCATCTCTTCTAAAGTATCAACAGTGATACTGATTTACACCAGTGTTCCATTCTCTTATCAGCAAATACTGGAGCTGCTGACCATTTCACTCAGTACCTCAGGGCCTTACATTCAGCGTTGTAATTTATATCCACACCAGTATGTCCCAAATTTATTTCCATTTGGACTGTTCCATCACCTTTCCTGAGCAATGTAAGGCACTCTCATTGTAAATGAGAATTAGGGCATTGTTCACTTAAAACTCATTTCAGTGAGTTATTACAGGGCGCACACGTGATCCTGAAATTTATTTCTGAAATTACCAAAAGCTCTGGAGTTAAATTTATATGGTGGTGAGCCTGAGCCAGCAAGTTCTACTATTGAGCTCTGCATTTGGGTCATGCTCTGAAAGCTCAGCATGTGGACAGAAAAAGCTTGCAACTACTCACAGTTCAAACGTAGATACTAATGTGAATTAATTATAACTCCTGGTTTGGTAGCGTTCACAGCCGAGTTAGAGATGTCCACACAAGGAATCAGGAGCACAGTGGTGACCGCTCCTATTGAATGCTTGAATAATTACACACTAAGAACCAAATGGGTAATCATTCATCCACCCACTTTTCTTTAACTCAGCGAAGACCAGCTGATAATGACATTAAAAATCTATTAAATGTAGGTACCAACCCACGGAAACTCAGACATCTGTGATCATCTGCCATGCTGAACCATTGATGATTCTGCCAAGGAACTAAAGTAGCACCACATCAACATCTGTCTGGAGCAGTTGAAGACACACAAACAATCTGGAATACCCACATTGCTTCAGATGTTGATTCCCATTCTATTCTCCTGCAGATGAGTACAATATTCTGTACTCAAGTGTCTGTTTTAAAAACAAAACCAGGATTTGCATAATGGGAAAGATGCACATTATCACATGGAAATCTGACCGGGAAATAAGTCACAAAACAAGTTCAAGCAAAACATGAGCAAATTTGCAGTACGTTCACAGGAGGTTGTGTGGCAGGAAATAAAGATCTTCAACAGTCAAAACACCACCTACACTGTGATAGGAGATGTCACAGGTAGATGCATTCATGTAGTACTACATAGTTAAAGTGTCTCAGTGTGGTTTTCAATTAACTACAAAGATGTTAAAACACAGATGCTGCTTCCATTGTGAAATGAGGCAGAACATCTCATTGGAAAATGAGGAGGTTTTGTACCACGGAGAAGCCCAAACACATTTGGCTACTGGGAGTTACAAAAAACCTGTCTCGGGAAGAGTACATAAACAAAGGTGAGTGGGCGAAGTACTTCCAGAGCAGCACTAAAAGGTCAGTTTTGTACTGACGAAGGGCAAAAAAATAGACCTGTGAGATTTCAGGGCTTTGCTTTAAATTTTTCTCCAAAAAGCTGTGGGTAAGCTCTTACTAAAGCATTAAAAGAAAAAAAAAATCACGTGGAGATTTCTGGGGTTTCCATTTTCTAGCTGTATGAAGGGCTTTATGTTCATATTACCAATAAAAATTCACTGCTTGTTAGGTGGAATTTCAGCGAGGGCCCTGATCCTCCACCAGGAAATAATGCTACTTCAAGATTTTCATGTGAAAGTAGAAACCAATTCTCACGACTTAATGCCTTGCTTTACTACATAAAGGTATTTACAGAGCAATGACATTTTACTGCTAAATAATGGAAAACTTATTTCACATGTCAGCATCGTTCAAAAATCCAGTGACGATGTGTCATTGGGGTATCAGAAAATGTGGGATTACACTGTTGTGCTTAGATAGGTAGCAAAAATCTAATAAGGATGAACTATTTCCACTTAAGAAATTTCAAACAAATATTTTTGCCTAAAAGGAAAGGAATTGAGACTCAAAGGAACAGCCTCAGGAAAGGCAGAAATGCTGATAGCAATAGCAGTCTTCCCAGTGATTGATGATAGAGATAATGGTTCGTACATCCATACACTTAAATGGCTGTCTTTCCCCATAACTGCTGTCTAATTAATGTGAGCCGCCATTCATATAAAAGAAAGATTTTGCTTCTGGAGGAAAAAAAAAATGCTTCAAACTGCCAGCAGTGACAGTGCTAGAAACACGCCAATTACAGTGATTGCTGCCAAGCAGCAAAAGGGCACAAAACACTGGTTTCCAAGCAACTGACATTATAAAGTATTAAATACACTGGAAACTAAAATTGGCAGATAAACATTTCACCTTCTCAGCACCGCCTCGCTCTCTCTTTGCTTCTTAACTATATGCTGCCTCTCCTGCCTGTTCCTACAGACTCCACTGTACCTCCCAGTGAACATATGCACTAAGGGATGCCAGCTTATCACACTCCTAACACTAAACATCTTCTGTCTGCATATATTAGAGTAGCACTGGTACAGGTTCACAGGTAAGGACAGACAAGGTCGTAACCAGAACTCCAAAAATAACACATTAAAGTCTTTCAGTACAGGCTGCCATTTCAATCACATTGAAATGGTTTTGCATTAAAGGGAGATCCACAGCCACTATCAGGAAAATAAATAGGAGAAACTGCTCTTCAGGTTACAGTCAGTCTGTTGTTCCAGGCAGAAAGGATGGATTAGGAGAGGCTGGGCTTTCTGCATGCAGAGTGACTTTTACAGATCTGCCTTCAGGAAAGTTGAACCATTTTAAAGAGCAATCCAGCTCCTAATTTAAACCAGAAGAAGCAGCCAGTTGAGCAACGCTGAACTGCCAGTAGTTTGACATTTCGCTTTATCTAACCAGCACAGCCCAGGGAAATGGGAGCACAGGAGGCATTTCCCTCAAACTCTTGGCTAATTCCATGCAGAGGTTCCATGTGCCCTTTGCAGGTAAAGGCTTGGCTGGCTCATGGAATAGCACAGACACTTCCCCTTTGGGCTTGCAGCCCAAAGCTGTCAATTCCTAGACATTGAGGATGACCACAACTTGTCATTTTTACATGGCACCTCTGCTTAGATGGCTGTCCTTGCAGAGTTTCCAGTTCCTATCATTTTTCATACCTCCTTTTTACACACACAAAGAAGGTATTTTCAGCCGGTCTCATTTGAAGCAATATCCTTAATTTTAAATACTATTTTTTTGTGAACAGGAGTACACTTGTATAGTCTTGGTGGGCTGAGTTAGTCTCAGAAGTGATTTATGGCAACCTGCTTTTGTTTGTGGATTAACCACCACAAGTTTCCAATACTTTCGTAATTTCTCTTGTGTGTAACTGTTCTTACATGCTTCTGCAATTTATTAATTATAGAGACTTCTACTTTCTTGGTTCTCATGCAGTGCATCCTCATGCAAGCAAGGATTACTTATTTCTGGATGCCGTGTCACTGAAACAAAGCAATAAGACAGGATCTCCCTCAGAGCTCAATGTCATTTTGAAGTGGCTGTGCTGCTTGAGTTTACTCAGTTCTAGTAACAATAGCAATGGAAATGAAAATATAATTCTTAGCTCAAAGCCACAGGAGTGGCCAAGGACAAAGGTGGTGTCTTTCCTGCTACACTGTATTCCACACACTGAATCCAACACTGGGAAGTACTAAACAAATTCCTTCCCCTGTTTCCGTGGTGTGTGTGAGTACAACGATATCCAGGAGGGGACATGGGTCTTCTGGAGTGACTGGGCACAACTCATCGGGGAACTCTTCATACCTGGGAATAGTGACTGATAGTTTTGAAAGATGAGTAGTTTGCATTCTGTCTCATCATCCTCTTTTATATCATCATGAGTACTCAAGAAAGTGTAAGAGAATATTACTGACAGGAGGTATGAGGTCATAATTATAAGGTTTAGCTTTAGTTTAATTATGTTTTTAATGTGTAAGGCTGAATACTAAAGCCGTATGAATGCAGCTAAATCTGTTCCGGTAATGACTCCTCAAACATTTCTGAGATAATTTTAGAATTCCTACCACACTGCTATGTCACTGTGATCATTAAAAAAACTTCCTCACACTTTGTTCCATTATACTCTTTCATACAAACAAGCTGCAAGATCACAGACTCTTATTTCCTGTGAATATGTATCAATTAACATCCAATTAAGACAACTGCTGGGCGTCCTTTTCAATCAGGAGGAAAAGCAGCAAAAACCAAATCCACAAAGGTCATTTGTATTCACTGACTCTCTGTAGTAAGTGTTAGCATGCTGCTCTGCTAGCCTGACTGCTTTAATTGAGAGTAAAAGATGCTGCTCTGTAGAAGAAAACTCCAGTTTTCTTCTTTATTTCTTGCGCTGTCCATTCTGCTTTTTTTCCCCTAATATATCTCCTTTTTTAAAGCCTGAAATTATTACAAGAAGCATTGCTGACACGGCCTTTGAGCCAAACCAGCAGCATAGTCATTCTCACTTAAAATTATCTTCTCCTGCAGATATTTAGTTAAACATTTCAGTATTTAGTTAAAACATCTGTGGGGTTTGATTTCTTTGCTGTTCTTACTGTTCTTTTTTTCTACATGTAGATTTAGCCAAAGTAACAAACACATAAGGTGAATGGCTAACACGTTTTCATTGTGAAAGTATTTCCACCCAGGCATCATGTGAACTTAGTTTTGAATGCAGCTATGAGTTAAATTTGTGGGACTAGAAAAAGATGGCAGAGGGACGTTTAACAGGTAGGGGGTTTCTTACTTATCGGCCCTTCAAACTCCGCTTGGGGTATTAAAATTGAGTTCTTTCCATCTTCTGCATCAGGAATAAAAAGGGTTCTCCAACCCAAATTTTATATCCAAGAACGATTTCACAAAAACCACTGTCCTCTGTGAGTGTGGTGCAGGTACAGCTGATCAGGACTGAACAGACAGTTCTGCTGATAATGTACATAAAGGGCCACAGTCGTGTCTGTCCCTTTGGCAGCAGTGGCTACTGTAGGGTGGGCAGGGATGAAAAACTAAACAGGGAGTTTAATCACTGAGGGAAAAGATATGACATCAAAACACATTAAGATCAAATCTATTCACATCATTTAAAAATATACATTTAACATAATACTGTAGATTGCATTACTATTAAAAATTCAGTGGAAGGCAAATCTGCATTTATCATAATGTGGCACAGGAAACAAGTGTTCTCCTCAGTAAAATCAGGCTAAACAGTCCATCTGTTAGAGCAAACAACTGCATTCCCCCAGAGTAATGGGCTGCAGCTCACAAAAAGTCTTTCCCTGGAGATTCTAATTTATTAGGTCAATTTTGAAATTAGAAATAAAATCAGAGAAACAGAGGCTGCACTGAAGAAGAACGTTCTAGAAGAACGACTAAGGTGAGTAGGGTATTTACTTCCCTGAGACACCCAAAGTTCCAACTGCAGCTGTAAAAGTATTAATCTTACATCCCTAATTTGACTTCCATAATTTAGCTCTGAGAGTAATAATATTTATCCACCTATCAGTGCTGCAGAGATGAATAGGACAATGCTTGCACATACTCGAGTACTAGGCATTATAAGATTTATCAGATTAGCATTCCTAAAAGTATAAGAGAGTGGTAATAAGATTTAAAAAAATAACAAATAATTCAATTTAAATGGTAAGAACAAATATTACCTATGTGTAAAAAACCTGTAACTTGCAGTGAAATGAGTGGTCCATCCTGCTTCATCTAAATGCCTACAAATCAATGCGTTACTATTTAAGCCAAGCAAGTCTTTTAATACCAATTAAACAAGGGTAATTTGCATCCTACAGAACCCTTGCAGCTATTTCTCCTTCTACTCATTTGAAAATAAAGAACGCAAAGCAACCAAAAGCAAGCTCCAAGCACCTGCAACTCATAGATCAAGAAGTAAAGTGATCTTTAGCAGGTTATCACCAAAAGAACTTTAACTTGACCTCAAGGAGACAATCTCTCTGAAACTTAGCAGAGAATAATGATTGCAGGCAAACATAACTAACAGTGCATTTATGGCAAAGCCAAGTCATGCTTTACTAAAATGGCTTATCCAGCCTTCAAAATACATAGGATTTATTATTTTGTTTACAGTTTATTACTATTTTCTGTCAAGTTTATCAAGGGAAAATCCACTAAAACTGATTCAGTTGACTAAGTGAATAATAAAATAATTGGGGGCAGAGATGGATAAGAAGGGAAGCATGTGAAATCTAATGTTACCACAAGTAAATAGTATAAAATTTAGAAAATGCTCTCACATAAAAATTTGGGAACATTTAAACCACTTAAATTTCACTTCATTGTGAAATGTAAAGCTCTGCTTTCTCTACAGCAGTATATGCAAAGAAGCTGCTTTACCTTCCTTGACTTTTATGCAGTTAATCTCAAACAATGCAAGAGCTTAATTTTTCTTCAACATATTCTGATACAATATCACATGTTGTCTTGACTGCCGCATTTGCTTAGATTTAACCTAATTATTAAGTTTTTATACAGATGTCTGTCTTACTGCTGCTTGCTTTAATTCAACTATTTTTTCCTAGTGAATGCTCATCAAGGACCTAAAGTCTCAGAAGCTTGTAAACACTCGTGTAATTTGTACCCTGCTGGGGCTGGCAGGGGTAATTTGTCAGCTTTATTTGCAGCAGGCTGTAACTAAGGCCTGGCAGATGAAAATCATCTTTTTGTACTCTTTGCTGTTCAATTGCAAATGAATCTTTTTCCTTAGATTAACACTCCCATCAACAAAGTCAGAAGTTTTCAAAAAAATTTAGAAAACCCTGGAGTCACCTACTGCTAGGCATATTATGCAGTTTAGCAACTGTTTAAGGTAATTCTGAGCAAATAGAGTGTGTGGTCTCTGTAGGCAAGTTTGGAGTACAATCAGATCTTGCAAGGGCCACAGAAAAGCAGAGTGAGGTCTTGGTACTGTCAGCTTCAGCATCACCTGCAGTGGCAATAGTGACACCTGGGTGACAACACCTTTTTATGTATTAAGAGTACAAGTGCCTAAATGGGAGCGTACTCTGCCAAAGCCCGTTCTCGATAGACCTCCCTGCGTGTGGGTTTTTTGTTTTGTTTGCTTGCTTGGTTTCTAATGTTTATTTATTTATTTAAATGAGACCATAAGAAATGTCCTGCTGGACCAGAAGTTTCTTGTGTTTCGTGGCAATAGAAGATGGTTTCTAGGAAAAGAATGTACAGCCTTGTACAGCCTTGCCTGGCTAAAGTTTCTGTGTGCTTTGGGTTCCTTCCCCTGACTCAGATCCATTCCCAGTTCTCTAAAGGGGAAGAGCATCTTCCCTGGTTCCTGTGGATCAGACTGAAAGTCACCAAATTGAAAATAAACATTACAGCATTAATTAAGAACAGCTCAGCACAGAGAAGGTATGTGCAGTCTCAGGGTTCAGTTTCAATCACCAAATATTTTCTGAGCTGGTCATCACCTGTGACAGCATGGTGTCATCTCACAAGCATGGAAATAAGTCTGAGTTCAAGTTTGACAGAGATCTTGCAGGAAGTTGAGCAACCACGACCTTCATGAAACTACCAGGCAGGAAGAAGAGCTTGTTCAATGGCCTAGACTTAAAGAATGGCTGCTGTGAGTGCTCATGGATTAACAAACTAGAAAACTTATGCATAATTTTTCAAAATGAAGTGGTGCAAATCAATTTTTCTACTGAGATG
Source organism: Corvus hawaiiensis (assembly GCF_020740725.1). Lineage (NCBI taxonomy): Eukaryota > Metazoa > Chordata > Aves > Passeriformes > Corvidae > Corvus > Corvus hawaiiensis. The sequence continues at coordinate 49,733 of NC_063230.1, forward strand.
CAAACTGGAGCAAAAGTGTCTCCGCCAGTCTGGTATTGCAAAACTTTGTATGCCAGCAAGTACCTTTGGTGCACAAATTGAGTCTCGTAGGAAGTACCTGTGCAACATGCAGGTATGCTTTAAAAATGGTTATGCTTAAATGCTTAAGAAATGTAACTTTTCTCTTGGGAGACTGTTATATAGACTACTGTGTCTAACATAAAAAGAATATCTAATTTCCAAACCCAGGAATAGAAAATTACTTACTTGTAACTGCTCTTCCCTGAAGCTACACTGTCATAAACCTCTATTCTGGGTCTGTGCTTTCACCCCCAAGGAAGGCACAGATCCAGAAAAAGCCCTCAAGTCAGACACAAGCACAATTTTGGAACTCCCTCAACCACTGGTTTATTCAAGTGGGAAAAAAAGACATATTCCTGCCTATTTAAAAAATTATACAGGTAGATTAATAAAAGACTTCAGATCACTCAGCTGTGTCTGGAACTGAGGCTGAAAAGAACATGAAAACAGTAATTCCTTCCTGCACTAGTTTTAGATCAAAGGGCTCATTCACTGATTCCAAGCAATCCAAAGCTGAGGGCCCCCAGAATTTGTGTTCATGTACTTGAGGTAGAGCAAATGCACAGAAAAGAGGGCCCAGCAGGCTCAGAGCTGTGGATGGAACACTTGCTCTGCTGTGTAGCTTTTGCACAACAGAGCAAAGCCTGAGAACATTCAGGTACTTAAAAAAAAAAAAGTTCAAAATGTAAGGAGCAGTGACTGAACTTGTTCACACACCAAGCAAGAGCAGCTGAACAGCTTCAGTGGGCACCCAGCCTTCGCCTGCTGGAAATGCCAACCAGAGATTACTGGACACGATCAGCATGGAGAGTCTCTTACACTGGACTGTAAGGAAAATAATAATTAAGTATTTGTCATTACATAAATTTAATAATCACTATTTGACCTATTTTTTCCCAGGGATCAAAGTGATTTATTGTAACAATTTGTAATACACAGCAGGTTTAGAATATTCAATGTCTTCATCTGTGAAAACAGGCTTTCAGAAGTAGACTGGATTTCAGAAATGAGTTACCAGACAAAACACTTTAAAAAAAATTATTTCCAGCATAAAAACTTAAATATTTGTAACTTCATTCCCATACACCCAAGAACACAACTGATGTATCTATAAATAGTGCTAGAAGACAAATAATTATTTCCTCTGATAAGCCCTTCTAAATTTCACAGTACTCTTGAAAGTAGAAAGGTGCCAGATGGATGGAACAGACTTTGCAGGTGGAACACCTTCAGAGAGGCTGCTTCAGAAGTAAATTGGTTTTAAAAGCTGATGCTTTCATATTTTGGACAATGTTCAACTCGTATCAGGGGACATGGCTTTTGAGAGTTCCGTGAAAAATCCAATAAATTCTAAGTATTCGAACACCCTTTGATCTTTTCTCTCCTTTTCAGTTACCATTTCCTTAAGGCTGTCTTCCCTAGCATTTCTGTAATCTGGAACACCACCCCCTCAGCACCATCCCACAGCAAAAGACGTAACAACACCCCCAAAATCCATGAACTCATGCCAGCTTTCTCATCACCTCTGCTACGGGAACAGCATGGAACAGATTGACACTGACGGGACTTGTGGGTTTGGGGTTTTTTTTAATTGCACACATTGTATTTAAAGAAAATATTGTAAGACACCTTACTTGGATACTCCCGGGAACAGGGAATTTCCAGTCTGCTTTGTTCATGACACTTAGTTGGTTTTGTTTTTCAGAAGCAGCTAAGTGTTGCCAGCAGCCAGTACCATTAGTTCTACCCCTGATGACACAATTAAAACAAATTAAGAGTCTTTCAGGATTGCTCCCCACTGAGGGGGAGGAAGGGTGGGAGAGAACGGAATCCTCAGGTTTCTATGGCGGGAAAGCACCAACATGGTGACCACGGGCATTGTCTGGAGACGTTTAACCACAATCCTTTGAAGTGTTTAATGCCACAGAGATGGAAAATTTGTTCTCTCAGGCACAACATTTCCTTTTCTCCTGCCTCTGGCCAGGGAGCTCTGCCAGGCCCTGGGAAAGGCAAAGAGCTGTGAACCTCCCCAGCCTTGCTCAGGGAGGGGTCACTCCATCCCCTCCCCTCAGGCACTCATGGTGTGATTCCATCACCTTCGTCTCAGGAAACAGAAGGGAAAAGCTTCCTTTCCTGCAACACTGTCTGTCATTACAGTGTCATGTATTGAAAAGGTGCAATTTGAGCTTAAAACGGGACATAATTATAGAACAGTAGAACTCTCTCTTTTTAATTTGCCACGCAGATATAAAACCAGAAAACATTGCTGGAGTGTCTCATTTGTTAAACTCAACAATACATTATTGTGACAATCTGAACAGTCTTTGCAGCTTGGCTGTTGGCGGGGTTTTTTCAGTGTTTTCAGCTTAAGAAGATTTTCATTATAGCTCATCTAATTTGCTTTAAGCCTATTGCAGTGATCATTTCCTGCTTTCATTATAGTGATGTAAAACAAAAAAAAAACCTCATACAACTCCATATGTAAGAAACAATAAATTAAAAAAAAACAAACCACAAAGTAATACATGAGACATCATCATAAAGTGAGATTACATAAGGAAATGACCTGAAAGTTTTCTGTGAGAATGATTATGGTCATTTTTGAGGTGGAATTCAGCAGCTCCAGGTGAGAGCAAGGCAGCCAAGCTGCAGTGCTACTGCAGCAGGTGGAGCTCGATGCCCTCTCATCGTCCAGGGCTCCACACCAAAGGACCTCAAGGTGACCAGAGCACACAGGAAGCCCTGGTATTCCTGCTCCCTGCCTTAGACAACTCCTCCAGTGACCTCCTCACCTCTAGGAAGGAAACTGTGGGTTCCTGAAGTATTTCTGGACAGTAAAAAAATTACTTGTTTCAGTCAAACCCCCCTTCTGCAGACTCTAGATTTCACCCTAACAATTTCCAAATACTTCCACTTTCTCTTCTAGATAATTCTGGAGATTAAAACCTGCTCAATTCTGACAAATCCGTCTGTTTATTAACATTATCCCCATGTCACACACCTATCATCTTTGCAGATGTCATTCTGTAAGTTTTGAGATTTTTCCAATTTTTTGGTTTGTTTAAGCTGGTGAAAGAACCTCTGAACTAATGAAGATTTTTTATTCTGGGTAACTCATTAAGTTTATATGTTATGTCAAAACTAGCAGATTGACACACCTATTCTTCTTCCTTATATCAGTCAACCAGGAGTATTATGATAACATTTGCAAACTGAATGTGTTTTGATGAAAATAAATCAGCACAGCCTCATCATGAGCCAACATTTAGTCATCCAAATGAAAGATCAACCTCAAGAAATACATTTTTTGATTTTATGCAAATGTTTAGGCAGCTTTTGTAAAGCACCACATACAGAGATGAGTGCTGCAGTTCTGCAGGCAGGATTCTAAATGCTGAATTTTAAAGACAGTATTCTAGCCAAGAACTCAGGAATTTTTTTTCCCCTATTTCCTCTTTTATTGCTGCTGCTCAATACTAACCCTTCCTGCCCTCTCACTAGAAAGTGGGAACACAGAACAGATATCAGGACCAAAAGAGAATTTTCAATTAAACACAAGAGGCTCCAAGACAAAGAACGTGACAAGGAATAGACTGCAGAAAATTTAGATTTCTTTCAGAGCAATACTATTTTAGTACTTAGGAAAAAAGGAAAAAAGCCACAACTAAATCTGCAACAAAGACAAGACACCTGATTCGTTAAGGCTGTGCTGTACCACATCAATAATGCAAAGCACCTTGCAGTTGAGGATCTCTGTTGCCAAGGAGAGCACTTGGTAAGAGCTGCTGCCTCAGGTTCCACACTGCTGCTCCGGTCGGAACGGTGCCAGTGCCCATGGAAAGGGGCCTCATGCCATTGTTTTTCCATGAGTAGTTTTAATGAGCAAGGCAGTTCCAGTCCTGTTGGGTCTCCCTCTGCACTCCAATGAACATGTTACTGTCAACAGAGACACATCAGCCAAATGGAAGGAGACAGCTCAGAAGTCAGACAAAGGTTGTCTGCTAGTGAGGGCATGAGGAGGGAACTCGGAATAAATAGATTCAATTTCATCTCTGTCAGGAATTTCCTCTGACACCCTAAATAAAACATTTAGCACCTTATCCCAGGTAGCAGAGGTCTTTTCTTGACTGCAATGAATTCCATAGCTCATTGTGCCTCCACTTCCTGTGCCTGGAATGGGAAATAAAACACTTGTCTTCCATAAAAATCCACAAAGCATTCTGATATTATGGTGATGGAAAGCTCCTGTGCAGAAAAAGACCCTATTGTTTTCATAACAAAGCCAGCTTGAATAGCTTAGTTTTGTTTATTCCATCCATTTGCTTCCATTTCTCATATTCCTGTGAGAAATCATCTTTTTATTTTCTTGTCTCCAAGGCATATTTACTAATTCTGGTAAGGTTGGAAAGTTTTGTAAAATAAATGGATCAAACTAATCACAGTTGCAATATTATTGCTATCAGTGCATTTACCCTACAGGAACTTCTAACCCTTTAAGGAACTACATAATTTGATCTGCCGTCTTTATAGTCTTTGTAAACTCTTCATTCAGATGATTTAAAAATTTTAAAGTGTGCCCTTAGAAGTCAATACAAATAAGGAAGAAAAAAAAAGTTTTCACTTAGGTATGACATCTCTCTATACCATCTATCTTTGTCTTCTGTTTCTGTCATTTATGCAGTCCTTGGACATTGTGCCTGTAATTTAGATATTTACAACCTTCCCAAAGCCCTTTATGCATATTTTTGATTGCATACTGGCAATGACAATATTGATCAGCCTTAGCTAATATTTTATCTAGATATTTTCCCCCTACTTAAGTCAGAATTACCAATGTTCTTGCCAAATCTCCCAGAATACCAAATGTCCCAAAGCCATTCTCAATTGCCAGAAATCCATTCTACTAGAAATTAATGCCATCACCGTTAAACAGAAAAGAAGAAAACCCCATCTGCACCATAGTACTGCTCACTTCCCCCCTTGCTATTAGAGTTCAAAATAGATTACAAAAGTGCTGAAAAGAACCCTTTGGGCACAAAGGACACTCAGAAAGCTGGAACATCCATAAACATTTTTAAAAAAATTTGTTTCTTACTTCTGCTAGTCTAACACAGGATTTCTTACTGCAATGTTATGCTAAACACATGAGAGTTCATGAACCAAGGCAGGAGTACCTAATAAAATTAGCAGATCAATATCTGCTACAGCACAGACCCTCTATTCAATCCAAAAGCAGCAAACAAAAAAAGAACATGTTATTCTGTCTTATTTCAGAGTGAGAGCAAAGTTAATTTGAAAAAGAATTGGGGGAAGACACAGCTGGAGAGCAGAGTTACCAGCCTCAGGAAATTCAAAGAAATGTAATTGAGAACAAATTATCTCTTTAATTACTTTTGACCAAATCAGTAAGCATGGAATAAAGAGCATGATGACTGCCACCTGGTAGAGGACAAAGAACACCAAAGTTGAAAAGCAACACAAAACTAAAACCCAGCCGTGGTAAGGACGATGAGAGCACTTCCCTTACCAAATCAAAAAAAAAAAAAAAAAAAAAAAAAAAAAGAAGAGAAAGAAGAGAAAGAAGCGTGTGAAGGGTATTAGCTCAATAACCAACAGTGCATGCAGAAGTTAATGGCTGTTTTTGGCCACTTCTCACTGTTCTCAGCTGTGAAGACTGTTAACACTTCACTATGTTGTTCACTTCCAAAAATGTCCCATCATTACTCAGGAATCAGAAAGAAAAATCCCCAAGACCTCTTGTTTCCTCCTGAACCTCCATGGCTTCTCCCATGCTGGCTTTTATTTACTAAACACCAGTGCAGGAATTCTTTACTGTTTGAGTTTAAGGCAAGCACTTACTCTTGTCAGTGTGTTAATAAACCAGAGCAAGATCTTACCTCTCCCTTGGCTTTGTTCCCAGGTCTGAGCAGGAATACTCACACCCAGAGGTCATATGTGTGTAGCTAAGCAGGGCTGGATGGGACAGAATCCTCTGGCAAGGCAGGGATGGAGGGGCTGCAGGGGCCGCACTGGCATCCAGCAGTGGTGAAGACTCTGTCTATCTTTAATAATTAATTAATAATACATGGTCCCCTTTCCCACAGTAGTTCAGCAGTTCACCACCTTTAGGACATTAATCCTCACAGCAGCAATGCGGCATTATCCTCTTTGTCTCTCCGAAGAATGAGGGTGGAACAGGACAAGTGCCTTGAGCCTGGTATTCCAAACAGGGCAGTGAACCAAAAACCTCCATCTTGGCATGGAAGCCCCACATCCCCTTACACAGCCTGACTGAATGTTCCAGCATTTGTCACTGTCACCGAGGAACATGAGAGGACGCAAATTGCTGAACCTCCTCCTCTCTCCTCAGCCATGTTTTAGTTTAACATTCCACAACTGTTCTTCATGTGGCCGCTGGGTGCTGGGGTTAAAGCAGATTTCAGATGTGCTGTCGACACCTAGCCCTCTGCCTTTTTCTCTTTCTTACCGCAACTCCTCAGGGACCTTAAGATCTTCAGAATTTCAAACAGCTTCTTTAAAAGTCTTGCAGCCTATATGTGGGCAGGAAAATCTGTTCATTTTATGAGCTGAGTAAATGAAATTTCACTCTGATGTGACCTTTGCTTGGATTCTTTCCTGGAGGGAAGCAGAGTGGTCATTTTCCATCTCCAGAATCCTGCATCTGCATTCACAGGACATATGCCAGGATGGCTGGCTCAGCTGATCTGTTCACCAGCTCCTCACGAGGTGTCTGACAGTGATCATCTGCTTTATCCCCTTCACAGTACAGCTGCGAGATGAAACTCAAGCAGAAACTAAATTTTACAGCACCAACAAAGAAGCATCAAGCTGGCCTGCAACTGAGCACTAACTTTTTATAGGTCCTTCACACAGGGGTCAAACCTGCAAATGGAGCATCTTTGTTGTCCAAAACCACAGTCACATTAGCCAGAATTTCAAAATAAGTGAAAATTTGATATTACAACACAATTTTTTCCCCTAGGGGTATACATCTTACAGTTTTTGCATAGGTCTTACTGAAGTGCAGATATGCCTAAAACATTATTAATTTTTCAGTGAAACAGAGCTGACTTGTAGTAGAAGTACTATCCTTGGCCCAGAAAAATAAAAAGATTAACTACTTCCTATTTCACTGTCAGACATACAATGAGAAAAAAAAAATCCAAGAGCCAACACAATGCAGACAGCGCAGTGAGATGTGCTATGTAGCCTGAGGTGAAAGAAAGGGGCTTTGGAGTCCTTTTTCCTGTAAGCTGCTGTATCCCACTCAGCGAGTAAGTGAATTTCTGGCCAAAACCATTGTCATCACTGAGCCCATTCCCACATAAAAGCATTCCCTGAGAGGTCCTCGGAGCAACCATGAACCACCCCACTGGTTTTGTCCATAAGTAGAAAAACTCATTCTGCAAACAGAAGTGAACATTTTTCATAACATCTAAAAATGATTTTAACCCCCAACAACAAATAAAAACATATTAAAAAGATAGTTATTCCAGGCAGCCTGTCATTGTGTCTCAAACAACAGCTGGCCAAGTATGACAGATTCACATGGAAGTAAGAGCTGGCTGTGCTTTGTAACAGACATTATTTCAAACAACCCAGATCTCAGAACTCCCCTGATCCAAAGAAAAGTCTTTTTAGTTGGCTTAGAGGGGAGAAAAACTATTGGTAGAACAAACAACTAATTATGGTTAAGTTCACCTCTGGAAGGAACTGGAGATAGAAAATCAGCCCTGTAAGCAGAACACACATCCTTTTAAAAGGATGCCGTTTTCCCATCACATCCAGATAGACGGTATCCTAATGCACAAATTATAGATTCTCCCCTCGAAGAACACGGGCAGATGAATCAGAATCTCTCAGCAGATTGGCGAATACAAAATTTGTTTAGCGTTACTCCACATGCAGTGATATACCTAAGGTCAGACTGCAACCCTCCATATGGAGGAGTTAGACAACAGGAATAATGTAGTAGGATCATTAAGGAATTTATCAAATTATGTTTTGGCTAGCAAAACTTCAACTTCTGCATTTATCTTTCACACTGACTGTCTGATCTTTTTGAGATTCTAAACCTATTTTAAAAACTCAGATATTCGAGTTTGTATAATGAGAAATTTAATGACCTGTAAAGTGAGTGCATCTGCCAGCCCTAAAAAAGTCATCTTTTCACCACATGCACGTCATGGGACTGATGGTTCCACTATTACTTTTCCAGGCATCCAGTCTTGGTTGCCTCCTTAAAACAAATGTACATTTTGGGATGTAAGTTGGAAGACTAAGAATATTAAAATGCTTAAATATTTCTTACAATATTTTTCCAATAACACATTGTAGAGAAATATTCACATTCTCTAAGTAAACTGAAAACACAGTTTGCAAACAAAAAGATAAGCAAATTCTGAGCCACTGTTTAGTTCCACTCAAGCATATTTTTGTCAAAGGGTCAAATTCTCTGCTGGAATAAAAATCCTGACTGAATATGTATTTTGACAGGGATGAATATGGTCCATATTGCAACAGCAGAATGAGTGTGTATGCAAAGACTGGCTGGCACCAACTCCATCCACAGTAAACACGAGACAGATGAACATATCAAGAAAAAGATCTTAGTGGCTATATTTTGTGCAAGATTACAGAGCATCCTTTAATCCTGATACAAACTCCAAATCACTCTTTATAGCTATATGTACAGAACATGTTTTAAATGTAACACACAGAATACAATTTAAATGTAACATACAGAACTAAAAATGACCTCTCTTTACTATGTATTTGTAATTTATACTAAAACTTTAGCATTCAGGCACACACATCCAGGCTGGACATCAGTTTATATTCATTAACATTCTGGCACAGGTTTGTTTGGTTATCTGTAAACAAAGCCCAATCTGTGACTTTAAAAAATATTAGTTTTCAGGTATTACCCTACATTTCTTGTAAGTGACGTTCAGTCCAAACTGCTAAAGGTCTGACACGTAAATAAGGGAGTAAGCCCCAATCAAACTTGCCTTTCTGAAGGGCAGCTATTTTGAGCTGCAGTTTGTGATGGCCCTGCCAGCTGCACACACAGCCTGCCTTGCATCTGCGGCGTATTCTCTGTGAGCACTGCCTTTGTTTGGATTTCCTAGTTTGTGTCCCATTAGTTTTAAGGCTGGATGTCACACTGCCGTCAAATCACTGTTTTCAAGCAGCGGTGTCTCCCAGCTGACCTCAGAGCAAAGGCACAAAGACTTGCATTTTCTCCACTTTCTCTGACAAGCCAGGGGTGCTGAGAGCCTCCAGCTCACACAGCAAACTTGCTCTGACTCACAACACACCAACCCAGATCTCACACAGATAATCAAAACGAACCTTAATTTACAAGAACAGCTCGAAGTGGAAATACCTGAATGGAAAAAATTACATACACAATATTTCACTGAGAGCAGCTTTCTCAAAAGGGAAGGATTCAAACATTTCTGATGAGCTAATGGAAACAGCAAAGTGACCGTTTGGAAAAGGTTTTTAGGGAGTTGGTTTGTTTTGGTTTTTTTTTAATGTTTTAATCTGCTTTCACTAAGAGATTAAGCGAGCTCACTATCAGCAAGAGTGATTTTTGACTGTCAGACAGCAAAGCTAAATGAATTTTGTGCTTCTGAGCTTTTAGAAAAAGTGAGGAAAAACAAAAATAGAGCTTTCATCTGATGAACCTGGACAGGGATCACTAGGATCCTGCCAAGGTTTAATTTCTCATTTTTCATGGATTAACATCATTGTTTATATAGTTCAGGCTGTTGCATAGTGACACAGGCTCTAAACAGGGTGACAAGAAACAAACCCAACCAAACAAATAACAGTTCCAAGATGCAGCAATGCCTCTTATGGGTGTTTAGAATGCGCTTATTTTACAGAAATCCACCTATGAGCTTCCCCAACAATGGCAGCAGTTGTGGAGCAGAGCTTGGGGGGGGTGCTGAGGAGCCTCCAATGATATACAGCTGCCTGCACAGAGGAGTCAGCTCCCTGAACTGTGATGAGCAATTTGTCTCACAGCTTTGATCCACTGTCACTGCAGCTGACACTGACTCCAGGAATTAATTTCTAACATTTCAGGGTAACCTAATTTAAAAAAAAAAAAAAAAATGGAAGCAGTGTGTGGTAGATATCTGTAGATAACCTATCACCCGCTGCAGGTGTTGACACCAAAGTTAAATATCTCCTGTTACGGCACAAAAGCTCTCAGTTTCTTGAGCACATATATACATAACCCTACCCAAGACAAAGTATCAACAAGGTAAAGCAGCATAAAGGACAAAATATTTTAACCATATGCTCTAAGCTAATACTGTGTTGGTCCTACCTATGTAAGAGGCTTCCTGAGAGGAAGAACAGATCCTTTATTTCAACTATCTGCCCACTGGAAAAGGACATCAGCTCCTTCACAATGGAATCGGACTAGAGTATGTTTGGGGTTTAATTACAGGACAGTTGCTATAGAGCTTTAAACATACTGTTAATTTGATAAGTGCACTGCATGAAAGCCATAAATATTTCCCGCTCTGGCTGAACTGATCAACACCAAACAGAGCAGAAAATACTGGCTTTGGAAGACATTTAGGAAGGCCATATAAACTCTCATTAAATTCAGCCCTACTGTTATGCTGTCATTATGCTGCAGATGGATCACAAACCCTCTATTTCGGTATGTTTTGGGCAAAAATCTTTGTCATTAGCAAACTGACACTGAGCTGTGGCTTAGCTTAAGGTTGTTGTGCTTGGCCATCATGACCCGAAGGCAGTCACACCATTCTTCGCCAGCCAGTGAAACTGCCAAGGTCATGACACTTGCAAGAAGGTACTGATCCTAAGAGTTCTCAGTGAGCAACCTCTGGTCCTTTCCTGGTTCTATCCCCCTGTATCCAGGCTTGAGGCTCACAGGAGGTGACAGGAGAGGAACATTGCTGGCCCACAAATATACAAGTTGTCGGTTGAATTGTGGACAAATTTAATCACATGTGAGAGTCTTATTCTAACAGTGTCAGATGGGACAGGTTTGACTTCCTGCCATTAGCTCCCACATCATAAAGGCAAAAGTTTGTTCTTTAGTTTTAGGCCCTAGCTGTGAGGTAACTTCACTTATTCTTAAAATAAATAGCTCCCCAAATGGCAGGGTAAACAATGAGCCCTGAAGATCAATTGTTATCTAATAAAGCTGTAAGTCTTCCTCTATCTAACCGGCAACTATCAGGTTCAAGGGGTACAAGCACTAGAGAACAGCTTTGGGAGAGAAGGAGGAATCGTCTGAGAGCAGAAATCAAACCCACTGCATTCCTGAAACATTGGGAAGGAAATGTTGACAAACACTGGGACTAAATGATGCCACCTGGACAGATGAGGATCCTCAGGCTGGCAGACAAATGAGGCTCTCTGATCACTGTTGTACCTGCAGGGGAGAAATGAACCACTGAGGCCAAAACCACTGACGTAAATTCACTTCAGACTGAAGGACTGCAGTCCAAGGGCTGCTCTAACAGATCAGGAATGATATGATTTCACCCTCCCAGCAGTGCCACAGGCCTTAGCTCAAGGCTAAAGACACAGCAGAGAGCACGTAGTGACCAGCATTGGCTTCAGTGGGTTCTGGAACCTACTGCAACCTGACTTTAATTGCAGACGAGAAAATATTACAAATAACCCCAATAGCTTTGCAATCCCTTTATTTCAAACACATGGATTGTTTTCTGGAGCCTGATGTAACACAGCTAGAATGTGCCTTTTATGAGTAAGGAAACTTAGGAAAAAGAGTCATTCTTCAAAAGGGAAGATTTGTAATGGATGCAGTGTATGAATGAGCCATTATGAATTTAAATGTGTCATATCAGCTTTATGAAGCATCTTTTGACCCCGAAATGAAATTGAGCAGGTGTGAATGAAGTGAAATGCTCACAGACCAAAATCTAGCAGTGTTTCACTTGGAGAACTGTGCCTTACTCCACAATTACTCCTCTGAGGTTGATAGACAGGCTTATGAAATATCTTGGTTCTCCATGCCAAGAAGGATTGCGGAATCTGTCTTTTCTGCCCATTAGATTAGCAGAGAGGATGCCTAAACCTTTTAGCAGCAAGTCATTGAGGAATTAAAAGCTAAAACCTTCCTCTTAATACACCGGAAAAAACCAGGTTCAGGCTACAGTACTTGAAACAACGTCACAGCCCAGATTTCACAATAAACACAAAGCAACTCCTTCAAAATGAATGGAATGCAAAGCAACATTAAACCCCCATTCCCCATACCCTGCTTTTGAGCTCTCAGTGTAAAGACTAAGTTACAGCTGCCTAATTAACTTGACTATTGCCCCCTAAAAATACTTGCTATCTTACCTCTCCTTCTGTGCAAACAGCATAATGTTAATTTAATGGAAAGGTCACATTATGCTACAAGGGAGTGACATTCCATTATGTCCTTCTCTCCCTGCTCACAGTCCTCCCCTTACTGCTGCCGTGCATGCAAGGCATTTTCCATAGGCATTTCATAAATAATGAGAAACCATCTATCCAGGGAAAGTGCTGCCTTCCACCACTTGCTGTTGCACATCATTCTGCAGTCTCAAGGAAAGTGAAACACCACCCACTTAATCGTACACAAATGTTTTTTCCTCTGCAAGCCAAACTCAAGATTCAATTATTACACTTTCCCCATCACTCCTGAATGCCTTCATTCACTTTGCCTGCACAAGGAAATATTCCAATCCAAGAACAGGTTTCAAAGTTCCTGCATGTGGAGCTAGATACCCTGAAACTCGGTTCTTTTTATGAGGGGAATGATTCCTCATCTGCCATGCAGTGTTTGGGGGGAATTAGCAAGGTGTCCTGGCTAAACTTCAACTTGCTTCAGCTGCTGTCTGCTCACTGAAGTTCACCTTTCCATTTCAGCTGGATCCACCATTCTTCATCATTTTCTACCCTGCTCTCTCAGGTAGCTTTGCCCTGCTCTGTTGGTCACAGTTAACCAGGGATGGCTGATGCGACCTCTACATTCAGCCTGCAAAGCGCTTGTGGCATCATTTGGGGCAAAACTGATCTATGCATATATGATTCTTCCTAGAAATGAGCACAAGCCAACCTATCTACAGTTCTGTATTAGTTCTGATTTTCTTGGAATATAAAAATCTCCGCATTGATCATGTTCCCCTGCCCCTAATTAAATACTTATCACTTCCTGCTAGTGATCACAAAGCAGTTTCTAAGTTCTGTATATGCAAAAGAGCTCAGCTTTCCCTCCTGAAACATTTTCTTAACATTTCAGCTATGCACACATTCATTTCAGACATAATTCCACTGATTTGGAGAAATCCACCAGTGTCTGGTAAGATCAGCATTAACATTCCTTTGTGCTGAGTGACACAAAGGAACCAGAAGCTCATCCATAAATTCCCAAGTGTTAACCTTACTGTCCAGTACAAGTTCTAAACCGAGCCTACCCAGAAACAGGAACTACCATTTATTTCCTACGTAGAAATTTCAGTCAAATACGAAAAGGTTTTTTCCCATTCTCACCCAAAAGCAGCCGTTCGATGCAGTTACCAAAAGTAATTTTTAGCTGCCACACTGCAGCTGGGGGAGCAGATTCTCCAAAATACAGGGAATAGTTTAGTGTCTGTTTCTCTTAAACGGAGCATACAAATGCTCTGTAGCTCATACAGTGAAGGCACTAAACTATTCCCTGTATTTGGAGAATCTGCTCCCCCAGTGTAACCTTTGTAGTGCACTTCCCTCCTGCCCCAGGCAGGATATTGCAGCTCAATTCCCAAAGCCAGGTGAGCTCTGAGGACAGCTCAGCTTTAATCACAGCAGTTAATGCACCATGACTGGACCGGCAGCTTGACATTTGGCAAGTTTACTGAAACCTTCATAACAATGCATTATTACATTTGATATGCCTCCCTTAATTCATTACGGAAGCAGCCTTTAGGAACAGAAATTGAACTTCTGGCATTGATTAGAGTATTTTGAGCTTTAATAGCATGGAGATTGTGTGGTCCTTCCTGGGTAGCTGCTGTTTCACAGATATGTCAAACTAATTTGGTGATCATAAACCATTTATTTTTATAGAACATAACATTTTCACCTTGTTAGACTCAGGTCAGGAGTACCACCTTGCATTTAATATTCATGTTAGACAGTAAAACTAACACTCTTAACCAAATTTAAGAAGTCCATTCTTAAAACCATAGTTCCATAAGCATGAGCCCCATCTCGAGTCTGATTTTTATCACCATTTTTGTTTCACGCTCTAAAAGACAAAGCAAAACACTTGCAAGAAAAACTGAGAGCTCGGGATCACAAAGCTTTTTTGCTATAATACCAGTTTTACACTTTTCATATGCAATCACCTAAAGATAATTCACTTTTCTGAGTCACTTTGTGCACAAGTACAAGAAAGGCAATGACTGTCAGTCTCATGAGAGCATGAAGAAAAACACTTCAACAAAACTCTCAGTACGTGCGTGCTTAAATGTTATGGTTAACAGTAATAGAACCAACTACTTCAGCACTGAAGGACTGCTGCTCTTCTAAAACAGTCAAGAATTTCTAATACAGGCTGACTACAGTGGCAGTAGATCACAGTTCAGAATAAAAGATAAAAATTCAGAAATTCTGCACCACCAGCTTCACTATGCCTGCTAAGTAATCTCAGATATTTGGCTGTCAGTGTTGTTATTCTCTTGTTAGAATTACTGCAGTATGATGTCGTATGTCCCCATTTTGTCCATGCAAGTGTGCAAATAAGAAGTTTACTTCCTCAGATATGGTGTCACTGACACTTTCCAACTTTTTATTAAGGGTTTTTGAAAATTAAACCCAAGTTAGAAGAAATACATTTATGGTTCAGGCTATCAAATGAGCGTAATTAATAAGACCAACATTAGCCAGTGTACAGTCTAAAAGCCTAATATATTGTCTGTTGAAAGAGGCAGAAAGTTCTCTGCCATTGAAACTTAAACATGTATCCAAGTTTGATGAAATCTGTCTAAAATTGAACTTTTCTTCTTGCATCATTTTCTCTCTTCCAGATCTATGACCACCTCACTTCACAGCTTCTGTTTATCTTTTATCATTCCACTCCTCCTTTTACCAACTCTCACAAACCAAACTGCTGCAGACCACCAGCAGTGGTCTCACCTAAAGCTTAACCTTTTCTTCTATTGCACAGCCAAATTATCCCCATCTGCTTACTCACCACTTCCTAATACACCTTCATACCTCATGCATTCAGGCTTACTAAGATTTAACAAGAGGACATAAAAGCAGAAATACAACAGCACTTTATGGTAACATTGCAAATGTCTGGTGGGTCAATGCCTCCTTGGACAGGGGAGAATAAAGTCACATATGAGAGGGAGCCCAGGCCATTAGACTGTTTATTTCCAAAGAAAACCCCTCCTAGTTCTTCTACAACAAGAAATGCATCTTTTGCTATTTTAGAAAAGGAAAAGTAGTGTAGTGTTACCCTGCTAATACAGTTAAAAGCGACAGGAGACAGTTGAAAATAACACTTGAGCAACTCGTTCTGTTTGCTGGAAATGACATTCCCCATTAAACAAGTACAGCCAGGGTTCCACTGCTTTGTTGAGAGCTGGAAGAGCACATCAGTTTTCATCATAAGAAGTGAAGCAGAGACATCACCTCAAATGGAGATTGTGCATGAATCCTGTCCTGCCTGGAGTTACCACCGGGCACACAAGTTATGGATGGAGCTTGTAGGGAAAGCCATTGGTGCAACACCCACAGCTCATCCTGCCCACAAACACTGAGCAGAACAGCTGCGTCCCTCTCCCTTCACTCCAGAAAGGAAAAAAACCAAACAGCACACAACTTGTTAACACCAAAAGGAACAAACAAACAAACAAACAAACCAACAACCCAAAGAAACAAACCCCAAACAATAAGAAAAACCACAACATCCTTTTGTTCCCCCTCAAAACAAAACCAAAGAAAGCAGTAAAGGAATGTAGAGATGGTTAGGCAAAGAAAAACTATCTGCAAAATCCACCTATGGTAACGAGGGACAAGAAATCTCCATGGAAACCTAAGCCAGGCACACCTGTGTCCCCACTGCACGGCAGAGCTTTCAGAAGGAGGCATCGTACACCGTGACAAAGTCTTTCTGACATTCCAGGTCTCTCAGAGGCACCAAACAATGCACCCTTTCACTGTACAAGCAGTAAGAGTCTTTCCTTCAGTGTGACACCACCAACTCTGAATTTGCAACCACACACGGTGCCAGTGTGCTTGCACCTGCTTTTGTTTGTTTTACATACTCCAAACTCACCATCACTAACAGGTTTAGGCAACAGCAAGGTGAGAAACTGCAGACAATTGACAAAGGGCAGTTTTCCTACTACTGACTTTTTTTGCACTCAGGAAATTTATTTTGTTTGTGGTCTGCAAGATTGTGCAAGCCACGACACAATCATGGGGTAAAAACAAACCTGTTTTGCAGATGCTTTTAGTTTTCATACTGGTCTACATGGGGGGCACATGCAGCAGTCACAGATCCAAATAAAATAAAATAAAAAACAAAAACAAAAACAAAAACAAACCCCCACACAATTATGCCCAAGTTCCTTTTCTTCATTCCCAGTGCTTCATCAGAAATGCACAAGGACAAACAAGATAAACTTGGATGACTGGGGAAGCTGAAAGCATGACTCTCACTACTACAATCTCTTCTGAACACTCCCTTTTTTGTCTTGTTCCCTTCATTCTGTCCAAAACACCAGCCCATACTAACACTGGAATTCTTGAGATGACAGGCTGTCACGTGAGGAGCCTGGCAAAATAATACAGCAGGAAAAAAAAACCAAACAGCCTTAAATCAGTTCTAAATTAACCCCTGCAAACAAAGCACATCTCAAAACTGTCACTTCCATGCTGCCAATATGCATTTTTTTAATTGTTAAAAAGATACTCACGTGTTTATCAATGAAGACTTTGAGACCACCTCTAGGAACCAGTGGAAAGATAGGGAAGGGCCCAATTTCACCTGTCTACGAGCTACCAAAATACCCCAAGAGATACTTGAATCTGAACATCTCACCATATTTGGATCTACCTCATATAGCTAACATAGAAAAATACTCTAGAAAATTATTCTGTGCCTTTTCACTTCCAAGGACATTTTATGGAGAGAAATACTGGGTTATCCCTTCTCAATAGCATTTTGTTGAAATTTCATGTTCTTTAAATAGGAAGTTTCAAGGCGTGTCTGAAGCTGGAGTGTTTTTGGTTTGTTTTTCAAATGACTTAGGCACTTCCCAGATACAGGCATGAGACCCGTGATGATCAATGACCACGTACTGGCTCTCAATTCAGAAAGGATTGGGAATTTCACCACACCAGTGTAGTCCAGCCAGACTAGTTTCTTCATTTTGGAGAACATAGGAAGACCATCCACCACCAATGTTTTCCTGTTGTTCCCATAGCAATAAGAAATTATGACTAACCTTCACATAAGTGAGATGACAGGAAAAAAAAGGTCTTTGCATTAAAAGTTCTGCCTTGAAATACATGTTTTTAGTCTTCTAGAAAGCAAGGTTTTAAATTGGAAACACTGACAGATCCCTAACTGCAGCAATAACAAATAACATCAGTATGATTTCTCTTGAAAGAAATTGCTCTGCTTTCTCATCCAGTTTCCAGCTTAAAACCTTTCATTGCTGAGGCTGTTGTCAATCTCATCTAGTGACCCATTTACCCAAAGCACAGAATTACGGAACAGAATATTATGACAAGTACAGAGCTGGCTTTGACACTAATAACACTCAAGATTTTGTGCACTCAGATTGTTTTTAGTGCTTGGTCAGAAAGGCCACCTTCCTTCCATGCAAAAAGTCAACAAGCCACCTCAGAGGTTTTGCAAATGAATTTGTCACGGCAACTAAGGGGAAGAATCTATCGAGCCATGATAAAAGGTGACTGACAACACTGTGCACCGCTACATTACAGAGTAAGAGAGAGACCTTTAACACATTGTTCTGAACACTTAGGAAATCAAAAATACAGTCTGGACAGCTACATTCCATGACTTTCAATGAATCAGTGGTGTCTGCAATGCACACGCGACCTTTGAGGTAGAGGGAAACAAAACTCAGACTGAGCCAAGTAACTTCCAGTGATCTGTACCAGAGGGTTGAAGGGCTCCGTCTCACATGGACTGACATGAGCTGATATTAACCTATGGAATGCAGGCTTCGGTGGTTCGATGCCGCGTTTATTCCTACAGAGTCCCTCGTGAAGGCACTTGGGCGGCATCTCCCAGCACCTATGCGTGCACACAATCCTGCCTTCGCAGGTAGTCGCAAACAGCCACTCACACACACAGTCTGTGCACGAACCAGAGACGAAGAGGCAAGAGAGGTTCTCTGCATGCAATTCCGAGGCGTTTAATGGCAACACACCCGAAGGTGGGGGGCAGAGGCAAGAAGAACCACAAAACCGGAAGCCCGCACCAGTTTTATCCCGAAAACTCCCAAACGTGGGCAGAGCATCCAAAACCAATAGTCTGAGGGCTACGGGCCAGAGGCAAGAGTGAGTGACATAACAGGGACCAATGGGGAAAGAGATGGGAGGGGGGAGAGGGCCAGTGACCAGCAGAGTCTAGACAATGGGAGAACTTTCTAGCACAGTGTTGTAAGGAGAGGCCGCTTTTAGGGCAACTTGTGGGGTGTAAAGTGGACTTAGCCACCACAACGTTAACCCAACACAGAGCCAGGCAGCCCTGCAGGGAGCCCCCTCCCCAGCGAGGTTTGGAAAATACAAGGACCTGAAATCCACTGGGAAGATGCCTGGGCTATCAGTTCTGGTTAAAAAACATGGTCTGTCCAACTCTCCAGACTTCTCCTGGAGAGCGGAGTGGCAGGGAGCAGATGTAGAAAAGCCACCACGTGGGATAATGGGCAATCTAAAGCCATGAGGGTCAAAAAATCCACATCATTGTGAAAAATGGCCACTCCATTCTGCTTGGATACTGCTGTACAGGGTGGGCAAAAGAGGCCTCCTTGTGGTGGGGTTGGAGGATTTTTATTTTTTTGTGGGGTTTAGGGAGGATTTTGTTGTTTGGTTCGTTTTTCAAACACACCCTGATCTTTCCCTGTCCCTCACTGGTATTGCCAGTGGGTTGGACAGGGTTTATTTTGTTCCAGTGTGTTGCAATGGAATGCAATTCTTCCACTGTGCTGGCCCAGCTAAGTGTTTTCCCTGTAAGACAGCCACCACATGCCCGAGGGGCTACAAAACAACAGCTTCCAGTGTAGCAGTGAGAATATTCAAGTATCAGCTCTGTGTTCCTTGACACCAAATTTACTTAACAAAGATATAAAAAACATCCATGAACATACAACTTGTCTGAACACATTTGTTGCTATAAAGTATATTACAAAGCATCCTCAACATGCAATTATTCCATATAATGCCCTATGGCCATATTATTTCGTTAAACCATCCACAGTCCCTCAAGTGGTTTTAGCTCTTAAAATCTGTTTTTTTAATACTATCAGTTTAGAAAGCAGCATTTGCTAGCAGATACTAACGTACTCAAGCCCTGTTGAATTCACAGGGCTTTTATGATCTTCTTGTTCTTTACAAATTTTCCTGTCATTCATGACTGCAAATCATCAGCTGTACTTGTGACTGAAGAAAACACTAACTCAGAAGGCAGAAATGAGTGCAAATGCATTAATCAGAGATTGTGATTTTTCTACCAGAAATGTTATGCTCTCAGACACCTATAATTAGACATATCCAGCATCTATAATCTTCTCGGATATTCAAAATATTATGGGGACTGCTCAGTGTGGGTAGGAATGGAGCAAATTAACAATAAAAAGCAAAAATACAGGTGAAACAAAGTATTTTTAATCTTGGGCTATAAAAACACATTTCTGTTCTAGAATTTCTGAAAAAAACTACAAACAAATATCTCTGCAGAGAACACTGACAGCCTAAATAGTGAGACCTGATGGGAGAGCAGCATGAAATCCCTGGGCCTTCCCCAGACTGGGGGAATGGAGGGAAGCAGAGGACAGGTCAGATTCCCTTTTTTTTTTCCCTTCAACTCAGTAACCTTTCAGTAACAGAGAAAAGAATAATCAGTCTGAGACTTCCAACACTATGTTGCTCTGCACAAAAAGGAACAGCAGGCAAGACCATTCATCTCTGATTGCTTCATGAACCTCAAGCATAAGCCACAACCACACATTTAGTAATTGACATCATTTATTTTCTATTTCAATTGTGTACTTTTAATTTGGTCAAGTTAAACGGCCAAGTTCCAACTCGGTTTCAGAGCACCCTTAAGGATCAAACCCTGACGTCATTGTTCAATACCAAAACAATAATCACTACCTTGAATTAACCAGTATTTTCAAGATCACCAGAACTTAAAAGGCCATATTTACTGTTAAAAATTCTTGAAAACAACTTGTAATATTCAGCAGAAAAGATATTTTAGAATTTAAGGGACAAGAACACTGGAAACACTTGCTGGATGAGGACAGGCAGCCAGATGCTGCTTCAGGTAGAATATAAAAATGAAGTGAATGCACCCGTTGTCTGGAGCCAGGACTGATGGCACAAGCAGGCTGCAGAGATTCCCACTCTGCTTTTCCAGGGAAAATTGCTCAGTACAAACCAGCCCAGACACCTCAGAGAGCCTCAGCTCTCTGTACATGAGCCAACAGCACTGAGGGTAAGAAAACAAGCAACAGAACACTGCAAGCTCATCTCGAGATCAGTGACACGGCTCTTGTCCCTGTGGTTTGTAAGTCAAGCTTGACTTGGAAGCGACTTGAGACAGTGCAAGATTCACAAAGTCAGTGGGTATTGCAGGACTGAGGAGACCAGGAAATAATCAGTTTGTTGTTTGTGTGGGTTTTATCACAGAGAGTCCTGACTGGTCCTGTGACACCTTCTTGAAACCCAAATGCAGAGGTGAAGCAAAATGTAAAACAGTTGATTCGCCATCTCTGAAGCCATCCCTACTTATCTAAGCTGTATTGCAAAAACTTTACTTTTATACTATTCTTTTGCTCAGCTTTTGAGCTGTTTACCCACCCCTCAACTACCAGCATTTATTATTCCTGCTTCTTAATCCATCCTTTACCCTCAAACCCTCACTACGATTCCTTTCCTTCCATTTTCAAGACTTGCTACCTTCTCTGAGTATTCTCCCTTAAGTGCATCCTCCTTATCTCACATTTTCCCTTTCATTCAGCCTGGTCCATTATTTTAAGTGCTCTCATTAAGAACTTTAAAGATCAGTTTCAAAGAGCCAATTCCCAAGCCACAGTGTACCCATCAAAACAGCCTTACTTTACTTACAAACACTGTGTACCGCCATCAAATATTGTATCCTGTGATACATTTCCTGTGATTACCCACAGGAAGGCATGGAAGATTGTTCCAAGCATTTATTTAAGCAGAAATAAAGATTTATTTTCCCTGGAAACAGGAGCTTACTTTGAAGAAAAGTCTCTCCTGCTTTAAAGGGGAGCCAGGAAATCTGGGCATGCCTGTGCAAGCTGCCCCGAGGAGCAGAGATGAGTTTCCTTGGATCTGTGTGGAGAATCTCTCCAACCTCCTGATAAGGCTTCCCAGGAGTTTGAAGCACCTCTGAACAAATTATTGTCCCCTCCTTATGGTCATTTTCCCAGAACTTGCTCCCTTGGACATTTGCTGCTCCAGGCTAAGACCTTTCCTTCCTCCCAAGCAGAGCCAAGCAAAACTTGAATGAGCACAAAAATCTCAAGGATTCAGCACTTTAGTGGCTGCTGGCACCTTTATTCTGCTGTTCCAAACTCGATCTGGGACCACAGGTGCCTCGAGTTTGCTGTTCCCACCTGCATTTGCTATCACAAGTGCCTTGAGTTTACAATTTTTAAATGCATCTGGTACTGGCATTGTTCCAGAACAGGAGCCTTGGTGGTTTTTATTCCCTAAGTTATTAAAGCCAGTTGTTTCCCAGTTATGAAAACAAACACAGCTGTCCAAACGCTGAAGCAAGAGTTTTTCATTTTCTAAAGGGTAGCCCAGCAGAAGGATCTGCAGCTAACTAACACTACACGAGGTCTCATTCCCCTCAGCAGCCCCTCGACAATAGAAACAAATCCTGAGAGGCCAGGACACCTTAAACCTAACCAGCCTCCTAGGGACCACCCAGAACATCTCCTTTGTATTTATATGTCAAATAAAACATATTTATATCTATTTCTAACTGTAGCACCACCTCCCCTGCCTGCAGCCCTCATGCCAAGGGCCTCCCACCACCCAAATTCCAGGGACTGGGGTGAAGTTTCCTCATCCTCTCCTGGGGCCAAGGGGGCCATACACAAGCACAAGTGGTGACAGACTTGCCAAGGGTCAGGGGGCTGTGGCAAAATGTGGAATATGTAAAAATTTTCTTAGGAAAGGATGCTTTTGATGTTTGATAATTGTATATTTCCAAGACTGATCAACAGATAGCAGCTAATGACCAAGCTCATGCATTAGGAAAAAACCCCAAAATTACGAATTGGTAGAATTGCCTTGTTAAGTTTAGGGCTTGACATGTTTCAGTGATCTCAGGCTTAGGGGGAGGTTAACAAGGCTTGGGGGAAATGGATGCCCGCTGATAGTGGACACAAAGAATGCAGAATTTATGGGCCATCTGGCAGAACTCCCAAGATAAGGAAGGAACTAATAAACCCAACTCGGCAACTGTTCTGGAATCAGCTCTGACATCTCCCTGTGCCCCACACGAGGTGCCCTGTGCCCCAGAGCAGAGCTGCAAGGGGGTTCCTCCTGCAAAACCCACACTGGGGGACACCAGGAGGCAGCAGCTGGTTTCTCCAAGCATGAAGGTCACCCCTGGAAAAGGATTTTTTCACCTTTCTTTCAGCTGAGGGTCAAGCTGGCATGTCCCCCTGCTGAGGGACACCAGAGCTGTGGCCAAGGGACGTGGCCATAAATGTGTTTTGCATTTAGATCAACAGAACTTCATCACTTCACAACACTGATGGAGAGCCCAGTATTTAAAGCACTGGGAAGGAGAAGACCCTGAGTGTCATTATAACAGTAAGGGCAACATTAATCAGTATTTCAATTAATTAAATATAATCCTTGGCTACTCTCTCATGTGGCAGCTTGGGGTACAGGACAGAGCACCCCTAGCCTCCCCAGCCCCTGATGCTGCTCAGCCCTTGGGAAAACTCATCAAACCTCGCTCCTCCCACGACTGTTTTCAGTAAAAGCCTTTTAAACTCCACTCAAACCTTGCCAAACAGGCTGTAACTGGTGCAAATGAAAACTCGAGATGAATTTAATACTGTACCTATTCAGCCCTAAAATACAGGGCCGATCAGCAGCAATAGCACATTATTTGAGGTATATGATTTCCGGCAGATTGGGTTTTTAGCCTGCCAAGATCACTCCAACGATTTGAATCCTGTGAGTTCTCTAAAGGAACAAGGTATCTGGAAACATCTCCTCCCTCCCTCCTCCCTGTCTCTCCTCTCAGCCAGGAAAAAAACACCCTTGCTATCATTTCCCTGCATTTCAATCTGCCCAACTCTTCTTTGCTATTACAACTTTTCATTTAGAGGGATGCGACCACACAGGAGAAGTGGGGAGCCACAGAGGGGTTGTAGGACTCCAGAGGCTGCAGGAGAAAGCAGGGGGCATTTGCAGCTGGGCAGGTTTCCCCCATCTCATTTTCTTCCCTGGCTTTATATTTTCTACGGGCTGATTTTTACCCTTAAACCTCATGCATTGCTCTGCTTTTCTTTTCAGGAAAAACTTCTCAGGCACGTGGTGGTCGAGGCCAGAGGTGCTCACCCACTGACCTATTAAACTGGGGAGCTGGAAATGCAATTTCGGCTACTTTTCTCACTGGATGAAGTTTAATCATAGATGTTTCCAGCTGAAAGGAAGTATTCTGACACCCAGTGTTTTAGACAGCCACGAGAAATATCACCATTTGGTGACAATGACCCTCTGAGCACCTGCTGGTTTTGGGCGTGGGCATACAGGAGTGATTTCAACTGAAATACCGGAGAAAGAACTGGTTTCAATTAATTCCCTAATACAAATTAATTCTCTAATACAAATGATGACATCTCATCTGGAACAGCTCGGACCACCTCTGTCTGCAGCAGGGTGGAACCTCCTGGGGCTCTGGCTCCTGGAGAGGGGGGACCCAGCTGAGACACATCACCCTTGCACCCTCTGGGCCTGTGAGTCAATGCAGGAGCTGCAGAGGAGTGGGTGGGCATATAGGAGCCATCCCACACCCTCACCCTGCAGGCGTCAATGCTGTCACCCTCTGGAATTGTGCCCAAAACTCACTCTGCTTCCCTGGCAGGTCCATTTTTTAATGGCTTTAAAACAACCTAAGTGCCATTTGGCTCAGGAGCCTGGGGGCCAGGAAGGGCACAGAGGGGATGGAGGGGATGTGTCCTCCTGAGGCTGGACACTCCCTGTCCCTCCTGGTCTCCCTTCCTGCAATTTGTCTCCCATCCCACTGGCACCTGCACCCCAAGGGCAGCCTCCAAGCCTTGGGACAAGGCTCTTGCACAGATCATCATGTCTGTCTCCAGGCTCCTTGCAATTCGTTTCTCCCTGCTCTGTCCATGGGGAGCCCAGCCTGCAAACTCCTTCCTGGCATGGGGTTCCCTCTGGAGCACTGAGCTCAGAGAGGAGCACGTGCCTGTGCCTGGCTCCTTAGTGCCATGTCCACAGAAATGAGCTCCTTCCAAGACACAGGGGGATGTATTATTCAGAAACAAACAAAAAAGATCCCAAAAGATGGATTTACAGGTTTATGTTTTTGCAGACACTCCCACTTTTTTCTTCCCGCAGCCCGCGTAGGCTCACGGAGATGAGCCGGGTGGGATCTCCCAGCTCTTCCCTTCCTCAGCTCCATTTCTCCTCCACCCTGTTCATCTCTAGTCCCATTTTTGAGCAATACTCCAATAACAACAGGTCTGCATTTGTTTCTTTTTTCCTTCTGTGTCATTTCTCCATCCAGCTTACAATTTTGGCAGCAATTTAACAGCCTTTACAAATTACATTCCTATCTTTTTCACAGTTATTGTTAGAAGAGAAAGTCCCATTTTTCCACTGTGATCCTTCAGGTTTCTGCTGTCACTGTACTTAAGACTTTCTTTTTTTGTCCTTAGCTTTTATTTTCTTATCCCTCAAGGGCAGCCTTGGAAATTCAAAGCTGTTCCCTGCCTATCCACCGATCTGGTATTCTCTTTTGGCAGTTCCACAGTGACTGTCTCTCTTCCTTCCATCCTTCCACCTAAATCACACCTTTTCTCAATAAATTACCCTTTATGTCTCAGAGCAATGGTTCCATTTGTGACAGTTCGGATATGTAATAGTTGCATCCCAGAGGATACCTCCAGAACCGTCAACTAACAGGCCAATACAAACCCACTGGTGCAGAAAATAAAGAGATTTATGTATTTTGGGCTTTATTTCCCCCCCCCCCGGTAGTTGAGCTGTGCTCTGCATTTTCAAAGTTTCAGTTTAAAGGCATGGTCGCTCATTGGCAAAAAAACCCTCTCCTGGACTGGAGGGATGGCTGAACTCAGCAGAATTCCCTTTTTCGCAACATGATCCTTGGGATCCCTGGAAAATGCCTGGGAGCAGCCAAACCCACTCAGCTATGCTCCCCCCACACCAAATCCAGCCCTGAACCCAGGGCTTCATGGATTGTTTATGCTACGGAGGAAACACTGGTTTTTGCAAACATTTCCTAACAATAACAACAGGGATCGATTTGTGATGCTGTTGCTCATGGTTTTGCTAACGGAGGATAAATGTGTGGATCAGCAGTTTTGAGGTGTCCCTCGGCTCCCTGTGGGAAGGGAGGGCTCCTGGACGGACACATTCACACCCAGCAGTGCTGGAGAAGGGATGCAGCACATCAATCTTGAGACATTTGGATGCTCACACCCTGCTCCCATCAGATGACAATGGAGATATCCAAGCCCATGGCTGGCACAACACGATCCTCCCTGGTTCCTGCAAGCTGCCCAAAAGCAACAGATTGAACATTTTTATAGAAATTGTCAAGATCCAGCCCTTGGCTTTAGCAGCCTGATACTTTTTTCTCGCAGCTCTGCTCCTTCTGTCTCCTTTCCAAACACCAGACAAGCCAAACATTATTTTCCAATCCCAGCATCTGGCACAGAGCTCTGGGCAAGCCTCTCAGCCTGTCGCTGGTGAGATAAATGAACCTGTTTCAGCAGCTGACTTCATAAAAGTATATGAAAAGTAGTTAACAAAAGGGTACTTCACAAAGAGGGGAATGCAAATGCTACCTCCTAGATAACTAATTAACTGAAGGAGGCAGACAAAGGGGAAGCAGCTTCCCATCTGTGGAAAGAGATGTCATTTTGTAGAGGCTCTAATTAGTTCTGTCCCGTCCCGCAGCCATTTGGTCATGGTGCTCACAGGCTGCTCCTGCTCCGCAGCTCCCTGGGCCCTCCACGTGAACAGGGGGAGAGCAAAGCTGGGGGGAAAAGCTGCTTCACCTTGCTAAAGTCCCCAGGAGGGTCGTGTTTTCAGCAGGGATGCAAGAAGCAAACAAAGCTGGGGTTGTTTTTCGGAGGTGGCCTGCACAGCCCTGCAGAGCCATCCAGAGCCACCCAGCACTGGCCCCGAGGAGATCACAGAATCACAGAACAACTCAGGTTGGAAAAGACCTCTAAGATCATCGAGTCCAACAATTAATCCAGCACTACCAGGTCCACCACTAAACCCAGTGGTGTTCAATGTAATCTCTTCTGTGGATAGGGATTTTTTTCAGGTTGCTGTGGATGCCCCATCCCTGGAAGTGTCCCAAGGTCGGTTTGGATGGGGCTTGGAGCAACCTGGTCTAGCGGAAGGTGTCCCTACCCATGGCAGGGGGGTTTGACCTCAAGAATCTTTATATTCCCTTCCAACCCAAACCATTGTCAGATTTTCCCCCCCTACTCAAAGCTTTCCAGCCAATTTTGGGCACAAGTATTAGATTTTGCTACACCCCGATATTTGGGCTGTACCCCTGCTTTGGACTAAGGCACAGCTCACATGGATGTGCTCTCCAGGGAATGTGGCACCTGGAAGGAGCACCATGGGGTCCATCCCCACTCTGCCACCACCCTCATCTGCCCCTTTCAAGCTGTTCTCTTGCAACACCCAGCTTTTCTTTTGCTCCTCCGCCTGCAAGGATCCCTTGGCAACCCCCAGCCTGCAATGAGCTCAGCAGGGTTAATGCTGAAATGGGGTGTACCACGGGAATTAGTCACCACCAGGACCTCAGTCAAGTGTTTTATTTAATGCCCTTTTCCAAAGACATTTGTACTTGGAGAATACAAACTCCCTGCTAACAGACGTGACTCAGAGGAATGGTGGGCACACACCACTTAAGTGAGAAGTGTCTTCTGCAACGTGAGTGAGGAGGAGAGAGGGGCTGCTGACAAAGTGGGTTTTGCAGGGAAGAACACCCAAATGGCTTCAGTTTGCGCTGCCAACAGCTTTGCTACAGCAGGAGTGGCTCAGATCACCGATGGGGATTGCCCACCAGTGAAACTGCACCCGGGGGCTTGGCCAAGGTTTGATGTGCCCTGGTGCCAATGACCAGAGCAGCTCTGGCATTCAGTGCACAGAGCAAATCCGTGCCCAAAACATGGAGCAGGACAATGCTCTGCTACCAAAGGCCATGCTGTCCCTCACGGTCCTGCCCCACCCCCGTGAATGCCGGGAACTCACTCAGCAAGAAATCCATGGGACATTTCCAACCCCCTGGAGATGGCTTTGGACACCACGTACCTTCACCAGGCCTTACCTGTGACCTGCCTGGTGCACAGGCTTGTGCAAGGAGCACCAGGAGCACAGATATGTGGGGGTAGCCCAAGTCCCTGTGCCAACCATGGCAGGTCACTATGGGGACATCGTAGGAGCTGGGAAGTTTACAGGAAAAAAATTATAATTGGAGTCATCCCTTCTCAACACATCATCTCCCACCTGCATCCAGCACTGTCATCACTAGAAATTAACAGACTGGGCATTGTCAGCAGCCAGGAGATGCTGTGCAGAGGGAGAGGGACCAGAAATAAAGTTTATAGGGATACAAGCCTTGAACTTTCTCCAGATTGACTTCTAGTGCATTACCAGAATGGTGGGGATTGTCTGCCAAGCAGAGGTATTTGGAAATCCTCCCAGCCCTTTCCCAAAGGGGACAAGGAGGAGGAGTTGTCTGAGCTGAGCTGGGTTCCTCCAAACCCTGCGAGGCCCCCGAGGGACCGGCTGGGAGAGGGGACGTGTGAGACCTGGACGGTTGGGACAGGAACAGTGACTTTGCACAACGCTGTGCCTTGGTGATTCGTGACACTGCAGCAACTGGCAGAGGCTCTCTGGAGCTGCACCCGGGTATTATTAGACCTGAAGGTTTTATTTCTGCTCCAGCCAAAGTTCAGCTGGTGCAGTCTGAGCTCTGACGCTGTGATGGGCACTGGATGCATCCTGTCCCTCCAGAAATACTTGGTGCCGAGGGTCTCCATGTCCCCTGCACGCCACCATCCAGCCACGCAGCTTCCCACAGGGGGTATTTCCTAATCCTCCTTTTGTTGTCACTAAAAAATAAGAAAAGCAATGACCACAAGTGATACTAAGCCAGGGCACGCAGGGCACCAGCTTCGCCAGACCATATAACCCTCCTCATTTACATTCCCTAGGGAAATTTCCTTCCCACTTTGCAGAGCTTCAGCTCTCACAAATCCCTTTGCTACTCTCCTACCTAGCAGGGACGCTGGGGGAAATGAAATAAGAGCCTACAGATCATCTGTGTCAAGCTGCAGCACATTCCTCTACTCCTCCGGGGTCAAGCACCATCTCCCCCTGCAACTGGCCTGGCCCAGGCTTGCAGAGGAGGGAAGCTGGGAACAAGCAGGGCCAGGAACCGGCAAGGGAAAGCAACCAGGCAAAGTGAGCACTGCCAGGAGCCCAGAGAGACAGGGGATCGCTCTGTGCCATCCCAGCACCTGGGGGATGGGGGGCATTTATCCGAGCCACTGAGCAGCAATTCCCGGCAGGCACAGAGCCAGTTCCTCGGAGCTGCTCAAAACTTCCCCCAGTGCAACACTGAGCCTGCGCCCTGGGCTCAGATAAGTGAAAACAGAGAGGGAAAGTCATTAAGCGCTCTTCCATTAACACCATTCCTGCCAGGCCCAGGGAGGCTGGGGTTTTGTCAGATTGTGTTATCACCATGACTTTGCTGTTTCCGAACCGTGAAGAGATTCTTCCCAAAAGCGCAACCGCCCCCTCACCTGCTTCCCTTTCAATCTCCAGCTATTTTTATTTCACTCCTTGAGATAAAGCTACGTGTTTGGGGGAGGTATTTACACACACATGAGAAATTATCAACGCACATAAAAATAACTGATGATTTGAGAAAGGCATTTCACTTCCACAGAGCTCTCTGTTCCCCATTCCATTATGAACAGAAAATGCTGGCGTTATTGAGGCTTGCAGGAGGTTCGTCATTGCTCTCTGTGTGGATGCAGAGAACATTTGCTCTGCTCATGCACAGGGTCTGCAGCTGGGGGAAACAGGCACTGGGTATGTGCTTAAGGGCAAAAAAATGTGAAATTTTTATGTTCTTAAGAAGTTTATGGCTCACTGTGGAGCAGATACAGCGGAGACAAATTCCTGCAGAAAACCTCCCATATCCTTATTTCATTCATGACACATTTCCAGATGTGTAAGTGCCTGTCTTCACATTGCTTTCATGTTTGAAATACCTTTTTTAAGGGAAAAAGGGAGGAGAAGGATAAGCACCCAGTGCCTCCAGCTACAAGCTGATGCTGCCTGCTCTGGGAGCTCACCTGTGCCCAGGTGTGGGGGTGATGTAGCATCTGCCCATCCCATGGGGTGAGTAGCCGAGGGGCTCACACACCTGCTGTTCCCCCTGCACACCCCATGGGATGCATTTAGCATCCACTGATCCCCAAATTTGGGATCCACTGGGCAAGACCACCCTCTAAGCAGCACATGGAATCAGGAGGGAGTGAGCTCACACAGCAAGGCAGGCGGGCAGCCGGGGCAGGCCCAGCCTGGCTCAGGGAAGTATCTCTGCCAAAACAACTCCTGAGCCCTGGGGCCATGCTCTCGCTGTCCCTACAAGCCACAGCATGCCAGAACATCGCTGCATCGGGGCTGCACCAGCCAGGGAGCAGAGCTGAGCAGCACAAAACATCCTCAGCAGGCTGTGCTCAGGCTGGCTGCTGCCAGCCTTGTTGTGACTCTCTTTTTAACAGGCTGCCACATGCAGCAGTCTTGGGGACAAGTGAAAGCCTCGTTGCATTAACAGCGCTCCACCACATGGTATTACTATTATTATCTAGGTTTGTGGGTATAATAGATAACACGCCAACCCCCCTCCAAAACAACCTGGCGTTGGGAGCAATTTGGAACAAAGACGGGGATATTTGCTGAGCACCCCACACTGTGATAAACAAGGCAGCGCTGTGTCCTGCCAGCAGCATGGCTGTGAATTGCACATCCCTCAGCTGCGGGGAGCTGAGCCGCAGGACGGCTGCCTCCAAATCACTCTGTAATTGCAGGAAGAGATAACAAGAAAAGGCAGCGCTCCGGCAGAGCCTGCCTGGCCAAGGTTGTTTAAAAATACCCCGTCCCAGCCCCCGTGGTTCCTGCAGCTCTGCTGGGAGTCGGGAAGCCCATGCTGGTGATGAGCAGGTGCTCCTTGCAGGCTCAGCCCTTTGAAAAAGCTGCTGGGATCTTGCCCAGGATCTCTTCTCCCAGAATTTAAGCCAGATCCCAGCTGGGAAGCGGTCTAAAAAAACACAACCACATGCCCTGCCAGTGACCTCCATTTGGTGTTAAGCACAAAGCCACCTCACCACTCATGGGGAGCATCACCCTGCCTGCTGATGGACCCATCTGCTAGGATGAATCCGACAACAGTGGAAAGAATTTTAAAAGGAGTATTTAAAAATAGCTTGCCCAGAGATGGGCTGAAGGCTCAACTGCCCCAGGGGGACCGGCCTGGATGGGGCTCGAAGCAGCAGCTTCTGACCCAGCTGTGGGTGTAGGTGCTGCCCATCACCAAGGCTTCCCACGCCACTGGTGCCCACCAGCATGAGCAGGGAGGAAGGGATGGATAGGGAAAAGGCTTCCTGGGAATGCCAACACTGCTCCCCTGTCATCCCCAGCACATTCCCCCGGCAGGAACACAACCAAGGCTGGCATATTTGCTGCTATTGCTCACGGTGTCCCCTGAGCCCATCCCTGGGAAATGGGACACTTCTGAGGGGACAAACCAGCCCGCACAGGTTTCCTGGGCCGTGACTCACCCAGCTTAAGTAAACGGCCAGGTAAACAGGCTCGTTTTACTTTCAAAACAAAAACAAGGAGCCGCGAAGCCCAGTTCTTCCTCCTAGAAGACAGTGTGTAATCATTGGCATTTGGCCTCCGGGTGCTTCCGCGAGGTGCCAGTGCTTTAAAGCCTGGCAGCTGCTACAAGACAAAGTGACATATTTAGCTCAGGAGTGAAAATGCTGCTCGCCTGTGAATGCCAAGGAGCAGGAAAACAAAAAGCACCTGCAAGGGAAATGCCTGCTGTTGGGGAGGCTCTGAAACCTCACCTCGAAGAGGCATAGAGAGACTGTCCCTAAGGCAGAACAGCTCTGGGCATGGCGGGAATTAGGGGGATTTATAGCCAAATACACTATTCATGCATTTGAGGGTCTCTGCATCCTGCAGGAGGTGGCTTTTGGAGGAGAAATACAGCTCCAGACACAGCACTGCACTCACATTGCAACCCCCAAGGCTGAGCCCTGACACCTGAGGTTTGCCTATGGCTCCTTTGTTAGAAATGAGTTTGGACAGCCCCTCCAGAAATCCCTGTCCCAAAAGGCACCTTCCCAGGGAGTAGGTGTGGAGGAGCCCTGACCTGACCCTGCTGGGTTTGGAATCCGTGGGTGTTAAATGCCCTCCAGTGAAGCCATTTCCCAAGCCACGTGCTATAAGGATCTCACTGTTTGATGGCTCCTCTTATGTCATTTCAGTAGCAGGTGGTGGAAGTGGGGGGGACGAAAAACCTATAAAATGTTTAACATCCCTTTAGCTTCGATTTATCTGAAGAGAATTCAAACAGCACAATTTCCTCCCGCCATCTGGGTGCCACTTTAAAAGACGTTTTCTCATATCATTGCAATTTCAGAAAATCTTGTTGTACATCTATGGAAACGCAAGATGCTTCCCCTAAATTGTGCATCAGTGTGAAGCTTTTTAAACCTCGACAGCAGCTGATGATATATTTTGACAGCTCCCAGACGGCTCCTGAGAGAATTTCCCTGTTCCAGTACTAGCCATGCAGGGGAGCCCAGCTTTGGGAGCTGCAGTCCCACAAGGCAAAGCTTTCTGCTTGGTTTTGTACCAATTTCTGCTTGGTTTTGCCTTGTTTTGCTTCAGTACTGGGAAGAAGTTTCCCTTGCAGATCTCTGAAGCTGCTTGCCCAAACACTTGGAGCTGCAGGCAGTTGCACAGGGATGCACACAGGCACACGTGTTCATGGTGTGTATTTCCCACTCATGCACCCAAAATAGCTTAGAAACACATTGAACTGCTCCAAAACCTTAGAGACATCTCAAAGGTCCTGATAAACATCCTGCAAGCGGGGAATCTGGAAGAGGAGAAAGGCTCTAGCGATGTCCCTGCTGCTCTCAGCCTTTCCTAGTCACCCCAAACAACTGCAGGGAAAGCTGCTCTGTGCAGACAGACAGCCCCAAAAATCCAGCTTCACAGGAGAGGGGAGGCATTTTCTTCAGCACCCCATTCCTAGGGGAGACTCCCAGCCCTCGGCCAGGTGAGAGAGACACCCCAGGCCCCAGCTCCAATCCTTGGCTTTGCTGAGCTCCCTGAGCCTCAGCCCTACCGGCCACCTCCCAAAGCATCCAAACTCAAACACTGATTCACAGCCAGAGGAAGTGCCCCAAGAACTAATCAAAAGGTTAACACAGGCCAAGGGGTGTTTGGTGTCAGTCACCTTAGAGCTTAATAATCACACAAACACAGCAGGAGTAACTCTGGAGCAGCCAGTTCATCCAACAGGGGAGCTGTGCCTGGCCAGAGATGGGATAGGGGGTGACTGCCCACTTGTCTCTGTGCATGTCCTGCACGGGGAGAAGCCACAAGGCTCAAGGGGTTTTGGGGAGCCCCAAACAGCCCCCCACTGCTGCCTGTGTCCCACATCCCCAGCCTCAGCAATGGGACAGTCCCAGGATGGAGGAGTCATTCTCTCCCACTGGGACATACCGGGAAGGGAAAGACAGGCATTTGAAAACAGTAGATTTTGATCTAAACCCAGTGGGTTTGCTTATTTTTGAAGATCCCAGTGAGTTTTCCCACATGGCTCCTGCACAGCAGAGAACGGCCCCAGAGGAAAAGCTGGAGTTGACACTGAGCCAGACCCCTGCCACAGACAAGCAAAGTTTTTGTCATCAAACATCCCCAGATTTTGGAGGGGTCTGGCAGCTCACCTAGGGCATGAACTAAACTTGGGTTTGGAAAACCCAGGACTGGGTCTAAACCTGGCAAATCAAACCTGAATGGATCTAAACCATGATCCTGTGTCATCTTAGAGCAAGAAGCCGTCTCGAGCAATTCCTGCCATGCGCAGTTCTGGGAAATCAGGGACATTTCCAATGGAGAAATAGGTTGTCCCTGTAGGACCAAAAAGCCCACAGCACTTCACAAGAGCCTCTGTTTCCCCAAGGACACCTTGAAACACAGGATGCATCTTTCAGGTTTGCACCAATACCATCAGAAGCCAGTCCTGGGGACTCAGGTGGATGCTGGTTCTGTGGTGTTCTCCCCAAATCTGGCTCCTGCTGGATGGAGCCTCTTGCAGCTCACTGGGAAGAGTTGAAATGCCGAGCACGCCTTCCCGACGTTCGCCCTGATTTTCAGAAATTGCATTAAATCAGTATTGCTGCAAATTGCCCTCTTTTTTTGGCTCCAGCTTGACGTAAAGGGAAAACAAATGGAGTTTTAAAATGCAGCTAATCAAGGAGTTAAAGAGAGGTTAATCCTAATGGATTAATCAGCTCACAGGAGGATGGGAAGGAGGCTCGGGTGAGAAGGAGCAGAGAAGCAGCCAAGCCTGGGTCCTCCTCCCAGGGGTGATGGAAAGGTTCAGGCAGAGTCTGGAGACAGCGGGGATATTCCTTTCTCCACCTGGCTGCATCCAGCACAGGGACCACAGAGGAATAACGTGTCCTCGGCTTAGGTACATATTCCCTGAGAAAACAGAGCCCTCAATGCACCCAACATCACCCCCTGAGGAAAAGAGTGAGGAGTGTTTGACTTCACCACCCTCACCTACCAAGAGGTGATAAAACCCAGGATGTGGGGAGGCCCTGACTGGTGTTAACCCCCCTGCAGAACTCAGGATGGGATTGGGAAAGGGGTTTTGAACAGAGCAGAGTCATCCCAAGGCTTTCAACCTCTGCCTGCACCCACCAGGGCTGCCCTGACCCCCCTGCAGGGTCTAGCCCATGGCTCTTGCCACCAAATCCAAACATCCTCCTGCCCAAAACATCAGCATCTGCCTCCCAGCACAGCCAGGCATCCTCCATGGGACAAAGCCTCTTTATTGTCAGCTAATTGGGTTTAGGCATAAGAAGGGCTTGAACATCATTAGTGACAGTGAAAGCAAGGAGGTTTAAAGAAGGTTATTAATGATATACACACTGTATACAACAGCATAATCACCAAAAAAAAAAAAAATTAGCTCCCTTAAGTATCATTATCAAGGCCTGGAGCTAATGATTTAAGCTTAATTAAACCAATACATTTCTCCAGCACATTCTGGCAGCAGTGCTCATCCCTTGGAGGGAGGTGGCAGCCGGGAAGGCTCAAGCCATGCTATTCCTGCATCTTCACTGCTGTCCCAGTGCCCTGCTGACTCTGGGCTCTGTGTTCCCCAGAGCTGAGCCCCCTTCCAGGTGCTTTCAGCAGTGATTCACCCTCTTCAGCATCAACCTCTTGCTTTGGCAGCTCGAAGATATTCTGGTCAATGACCACAGAATGGTTTGGATGGGAAAGGAACTTGAAGACCATCTCATTCCAACCCCCTGCCACGGGCAGGAACACCTTCCATTGCCCAGAGCCCCATCCAGCCCAGCCCTGGCAGGCCACTCATCCCGCTGTCTCCACCCACACCTCCCTCCTCTCCCTTGTTTTGAGCAGCTCTTTGGAGACTGGAGGAGAAATGATTCGGAGCCATGGCAGCTGCAATGGTCTCCCTGCTAATTATGGAGAGAAGTCATTTTTCTGTGGCTGCGATGATGAAGTGATACAAGAGGAGTAAAACCCCACAGCCACTTTGTGCATCACAAATTAAACGGAAATAAAACCCAAAGTGAGCAAACGCAGCACCTTGACCTCTGTGAGCCACTGTGGGTGCTGTGCTACCCCCAAACCCACTGCAATTAGGGACAGGCGGCTCAGGCTGGGACACAATTCAAAATCCCATCAGCTCTGCTTTCCTCTTTGTTCATGTCTCTTTTCCACCCTGGAATCATTGCTGCAGCAAGACTCACCATCATTTTAAAGGGGAGCTTGGGATTAGCACCATCCTTATTAAAACCACTCACTCACACCTCATTTTACCTTCCCACTGGAGATGATTTAGCTTGATTTATTCTAATTACTTGTAATTTATTGTTTTAATGAGCTCTTCTGCAGGCTTTTTGTGCTTCATAACCACCCTCCTTGGCTGCTACAATGCATTTCAAGGAGGTCTTTTAGCAAGGAAAGGTTTCCAATGCTGCCTCAGATAGGGAGGTTTTTGTTGGAATAGGAAAGAATCAAAATTAAGCCAAAATTTGCCTCTCCTCCAGGATGGGTTTGCTGGGGAACATCTGGCTGGGAGTAGGAGGCTGCACTTCAGCACTTCACCCAAATGGCAAGAGTGCCCTTAATTATCAGCAGCATTTGCAACTGGGTTTAAAGACTGACAAAAGAAAACAATTAGGAGAAAAATCTCCTTCATCCAGCTGCAGCTCTGGAGACAGGAATTTGGGGCTGGGAGGTGTTGCTGCCCAGAGGCAGCTGAAATTCCATGGATAGGTCAGGGATGCTCAACACCAGGGTCACCCACACTGTCCACCCAGGAGGGTCTGTGCTGCTGGAGGCGGGAGGGGGGGGTGCCACAGGGCCTCAGAGTCCACCCGGTCCCCTCCCAGGGTGGACACAGGCAAAAGCATCCAAAACACAATGCCATAACCAGCATTGCTTTACCCACAGAGATCTCTCCTCCCCTTCCCTCTGCTGGGATGGGTGAAGCTTCAGGAACTTCTTGATCTGCTCCCAGGGGTGGCTGGGCCATTTCACAGCTTTCCAGCCCTTAATTTGGAAGGGAGAGAAAGGCCATCTGGTCAGCCAGGGTGGGTTATTTCTGTGACATTGGGTTCTTCCATTAGAAAGAAAAGCAACTTTTTTGCTTCTCTGTCCCCACGGCCATCATGCAGTAAAGTGTTCCCTTTGGAGACATCCAAAATAAAGCAGATAAGATTCACTTTGCAAGCGGAGACAAAAACTTCATGAAAGCAAAATCTCCAAAGGAGGCGAAACTCCCAAAGAGAAGCATGAAAACCCCCAAATGGCTTCAGCTACAACAGAGAAACACCTGGGTGGTTACAGGATATTTTCTCAGGGAAAAGGGACTGGCTTGTACTGAAGCAGCCGAGATTTGTGTGAGAAATAGTGAGAAACCCTCGGGGAGACAGGGACACTCCGGAGGGCTCTGGGAAGGAAAAACATCTGGAAGTGTTATACCAAATCCCCCATGCAAACCCAGATGGATTCACTGCAGGAACACGAACCAGCTGCCAAGTGAGAGCCTGGAGACTGCACATTTCCTGGTGGGGCCAGGGGAGCTCTGCAGCCCCAGGGACTGAGCAGGAGGATGCTGGAGGTAGTCAGGCTGAGCTCCTGCATGTGCAGAGCTGTGCAGAGGCTCCCAGAGGGGCTGGAAAGCACAAACAGCCTCATCAAACAACAAAAGGATCTCTGTGGGCACCCCAGGACCCCACAGCATGACCCAACAGTGAGATCCAACAGGGAGCAACGAGACACATCAAGTGCATCCCTGCAGGGCGAGCCAGCAAGGGTGTCCCAATCCACGGGCACATGAGGGTGTGTGAGAGCGATGCTTCCCAGAACAGGGATGGACACAGCTCTGGGAGCTGCTGTGCCAGACACTGGCCACATCTCTGCCCAGCCACCACCTGCTCCTGCCACAGGAGTGGGCAGTTGGAAAATAAGACCAACCCCGTTCTTCTAGGAGAAGAGACCAGGTTTCTGGAGATGCCTGGTGGATCTGGACAGCTCTGGAGGTTCTTGTGGATTATTTACCCGGCTCCACATGCTGCCAACCAAAATAAATCAATTCAGCTTTTGCTTCCATTTTAGGAAAATAGATCCTCTGGGACAGGCTGGGAGCTGGTGTCCTGCTGGGAGCCACGTGCTCCCCATCCCAGCCCTGATGGGATGTAAACTGGACTCGGAACCCCTTGGCCCCACTGACCCATGTCCCTACCTTGCAGGGGGTAGGGGGTGCTTCCTTGGCAGCTGGGGACAGACAGCAGGACACAGCCAGGAGGTTTATTGAGGCTCCTGCCACTGAGCTGCCTAGAGAGCTCTCCCACAGCTTGGGTGACCTTGTCTTTATCTCCTCATGTCCTGCAGCCCCTCACAGCAGCCAGCTGGAGAAGCAGGTCCTCTGAGGCTGGTTTGCCATGATGTAGCCCCTTACCTCATGGTGCTGAGCCCTCCCCATCAGCCCATCCCAGCTCTGTGTTGGCAGCACTGGGAATCACCCACTTGTGCTGCGGGAGGGATCACCAAAATTTTTTCCCAAAACAAAAAAGCTGCATGGACCACCCACATTTCCCTCCAGCTGTCCAGGAGAGCTTTGCTGGGACTCAGGGCTGAGCTTGCAAGGCTCATGGTCCTGAGATGCATCAGGAACTGCTGGATTGCCACCTCAGCCCCAACCCCAGAATCCATCTCCTGGAATAGGCACACTCCTCACACTCCTTTCTCCTGCTGTTGCCCCATCAGTGCCAATTGCAAATTGCCCAGCATTCAACTACTTAATCCCACCAGCTCTTTCAGATGTGGTTGTGTACTTGATCGGAACGGGCTGCTTTGAAAGAAAAAAAAATAAAACCTTCCAAGCACCTGCTTCTCTCTCCTCCCCATCCAGGAACAGCCCTGTACTGGCAGCATCAGTGCTGCTCCGAGAGCAGGATATGAAAGGCCAGATTAGGATGGTTCCTCTGTCTCCTTCAGCAGTGAAATCACTTGGTCTTGAATGATGTGGATATTGGCAAGTCTAATGCTGCTCCAGGAGAAAAAAGGGAGCACTGTCCTCCTAGAATGATTGGGACAGGGCTGGCAGAGAGGTGCTGCTGTGGCTGGGGTGCCTCCATGCAGTGTGAATTGCTGATAAACTCAATCCTGCCCTTTCTCCCTTGTGTGAGAGGGGTCCCAAAATGCACAGCGAGGGTCTCAGTCCCTCCTGGGCTCCCTCAGGCAGCCCCAGGGTCAGACTCACAGGATGCCCACTCCTCCCCTCCTGGAGGATGCTCCCCTCAGTCACAACCTGCACAAGGTCTGTCATGCAGTGTGAATTGCTGATAAACTCAATCCTGCCCTTTCTCCCTTGTGTGAGAGGGGTCCCAAAATGCACAGCGAGGGTCTCAGTCCCTCCTGGGCTCCCTCAGGCAGCCCCAGGGTCAGACTCACAGGATGCCCACTCCTCCCCTCCTGGAGGATGCTCCCCTCAGTCACAACCTGCACAAGGTCTGTCCCTTAGAGCTGGTATTAAGCCATGCACCATCATGTGTTCTGACACCACCTGATGTGCTGTAATTGCTCTGGACCCATAGATGTGATGCCACTGCAGAGTGGCCGCTACTGCTCTGTGTTACAGGGCTAGTGGCTCCAAACCAACATCTCACACATGAGTGAGGGTGAGCAAACAGCTCCCACCCCCCACCAGCCCCAGCTCTGCTCACTCTAGAACCTCAGATCAGACACGGGGGGAGAGGGTAGTGCAAAAGTGCCCCAGTGTTTCCAAACTGATTTTTCCACTTGCAGAAACACCAGTAGGGATTACTTTAAAACCTCCTTCACATGTATAATCAGCTCTTACTTGAAAAGAACCTCCAGATCTCCAGTTACAATTATTTCATTAGGATGTGATACTCCAGACCATCCAAGAGCTT
Organism: Corvus hawaiiensis; assembly: GCF_020740725.1. Lineage (NCBI taxonomy): Eukaryota > Metazoa > Chordata > Aves > Passeriformes > Corvidae > Corvus > Corvus hawaiiensis. The sequence continues at coordinate 89,140 of NC_063230.1, forward strand.
GGGAAGCTGCTGTCTGCACAGGTCCAAGCACGCTGCCCATGGAAGTGGTCCTTAGTACTAATTGCTAATGCCAACCCCAGCCATTAGGAAATTATTGCTAACGCAGCTGACAACAGCTTTTATAAGACACTATCAAGGAACTCATCAGAAAGCAGAACCAAATAAAGCAAAAAGCAATTAAAGAAAAACAAAACTCACCCCAAACTGCAGGATCAGCAGGAATAAGAGCTGGAGCTGTTGGGTGAGTGCAGCAGCCCCAAAGGTGAAGCTGAATCTCCCTTTGTCCCAGCACTGCTGGGGCGCCAGCTTGGGGCTCTCCCCAAATACCCCGGGATGAGAGAGAGGCACAGCTGTGGCTCATTCCCCCCTGGCAGTTCCCTATGGAGTCACAGCTGGTCCCCTGCACTTGCAGCCCTGCTCAGGGAACCATCCTGTGCCAGACACAGCTGCTGGGCCTGAGCATGTCCCCAGGGTCTCCTGGGGTCCTTCTATGAAAGGGGAAAAAACTGAGGTTGGGCCTGGGGATATTTTTTCAAAAGGCTGATAAAAATAACTCTTTGAAGGAGTGAGGAAGAGGAAGGACAGTTTGTGCTGGAGAGGTGTCATCCACAGGGCCTGACGGCTTCAAGTGGCACAAGGACACAGGGCTGGAGCTGTGACTCATGACTTTTGGCATTCCATCCCAGTGTCAGTATCCCATTTTGAGGATTATATTTTATTCATAAAAATTGCTGTGCTCACAGCCATGCCTGGCAGATCCACGGTGGCTGAGCTTGGGGCTGGCTGTGCTCTGCACTGTTAGGGGCTCCCAGCTCTGTAACAACTGGTGGAAGTTAAATATAATCTGCAAAACTGGGTGAGAGTCCCCAGGTTCCCGTCCATGACCTGGAAAGTGGGTGCCTTCATGGCAGGCGGGTGCTGTGCCAGGGTTTACAGCACGTGGTGGGTGTTGTTGGTAACCGCATCCCAAATGAACCAGAGTGAAACATGTGAGGCTGTATTTTTAACTCTGAGGTCCTGGTGACATAGAAAACTGGGTGCCTGGCCCAGGTGCTGCACAGATCAATGGAAAATTTCCTACCACCTATCACCACCTCGGCTTTGCTAACTCCAGGCACTGCAGCGTGTTAGCAAATGGTGCTTTGCCCCCAGGAATGGTTTTAAGGCTGTGCCCAGAACCCAGCAGAGACCATCTGCCATTCCACTGGGAAGTGCTTCCCCATGGAGCTGCAGGTGGGGAGCTGGCATGGTGAGATGGAAATGGGGATGGGGCAAACCTGACTTTCCCAGCTCAGAGCCTGGTTTAGCATCCCCAAGCAGGAAGAACATTTTCAACCCGCTGAGAGGGTAAGGACGAGATGAGCCCATGGTCCTCGCCAGGCTCAGTGCCTCCCCAGCACAGTGTTAGCTAGGATTAGGAATTCACCTCCAGTGCAGGCATGCCCACACAACTCTCTTGTCCTTGCCTTCATGGGGACAACCTGTGCCAGGCTGGGAGGTGGCACATGGTGACATCCCCCCTCCTCCCCACCACCCTCCCACAGCCTTTCGCGCACCCCACTGGCTCAGTCGAGACAAGCAGAGGCTAAGAACATCAACTGGGTTTTATTCCTCAGGTCTGACAAGTAAAAGCACAAATTCTCTTTGGAAATAAGGAAAAAAAAAAAAACCAACACCAAAACCCCAAACCAACGTTCAAAGCACGCAGATGATTTCTCAGGATGGAGGCCACTCCATCAAGCTCCATCGCTGGACACGTGTCCTTTGCAGAGATGTAGTTTAAAAAAAACAAAACAACTCATGGAGGAGGAAAAGACACAGAGCTGCAGGTTTCCATGTCAATTTTAAAGAAAAAAACAGGCCCTTTTTTGTAATTGTTATAAATACCCCATCTGAGTGACTCGGAGCAAACAATAACCATAAGGAGGAACATCCTTTCTGCTTGGCCCCGTGGGCACAAAATCTCTACCGGCACCTCAGACTGCTACAAGCCCTTGGGGACGGTGGCCTGGCACCCGGTGTATGCCCCAGCCCTCAGCTGGGGTGGCGGGTGCTGCCATCCCTGCGAGCGGCACCCGTCACCCTTGCCGGAGGCTGTCAGGACACCGCACCGCAGGGGACCGGGGAGCGGGGGAAGGGGACAGGGGACAGGGGTGCCGGGCACGCGGGAGGGCCGCGGGTGGCTGCTCAGGTGCAGGTGGCCTCCTGGCTCTCGACGGGGATCTCGCTGCCGCTGCTGCCCTCGCCATACTGCTGGTAGGGGGGGATCTGGGGCGCCTCGATGATCAACAGCCCCTCCGGGGACAAGGAGGCGAACACCGTGATGGGATCCACCTCGTAGGGCAGCCTGCAGGGGGGCAGGAAAGATGGGAGGGGTTAGGATGCTGCATCCCTCGTGGATCCCGACCCTCGGACCCCCAGCACGCCGGAACCAGCGATGCCGAGGCAGCAGCCCCGGCGCCCCAGCACAGCCTCTGTTATTATTGGAGCGCCTGGGAATGTGCGGGGGATATTTAGAGCAGGCTTCTGGCCAGCCTGGCCCCCGTGGGAGCTCTGTTTAATCTCCCCGGCAGATGTGTTTGACGGGATGTCACCGCCGCTTGTGCTGCCGCGGAGCAGGAGTAAATCCCGGCCGTGCCGCAGCCCACGTCAGCCGCGAGCCTTGCCCGTAAAAGGAGCCCGAGCGCCGAGCAGGAGGGAGCACGGTGCTCGCCCCAGCTTTCCCGTGGGAGTTCGGGATGCACGGGGCTCCTTCGGGGTGAAAAAGCAAAGCTGAGCTACTGCCAGCCGAGGAAACCCTTCCCATGCCCTGGGCTTTGATGCGAGCCCCGTGGGTGGGGTCTGCCCCCCATATCGGTCAGGGCCCGCCGGCCTCTGGGCTCGCCTTTGCGGTTGTTGTTGCCAAAGTGAGCCATGGGGTGAGTCAACGTGATAGCGATCTCCCTGACATCATGGAGATGCGGGGATACGAAGGGATGTGCTCGAGGCTGGCGATGGTGCCAGCCCACCGGGCTCGGCTGCACCCCGGGGGACGGCTCCTCCTCGCACCCCTCCTGCTCCCCGGCCGTACCCAGACGCAGCCCCGGGGGCCCAGGAGACTGACAGAGCGCCTCCAAAATGGCCGCCTCCTCCTCCTTTCCCTCCCTTGGGAAATCACTCTGTGGCCCGACCCAGCCAGGCACGTGCTGCAGAAGGGCAGATTTTGGGGCGGAAACAGTCCCTGCGAGTGTGAGCTGGGGCACGGGGACTGGCAAAGCTCAGCCAGGCCGACCGGTACCTACTGGATTTTCTTGGTGAAGTTCTTGGAGACGATCCCTCCTTCCACCTGTTGCTCCTCGTGTTTGCCTACAGGAAAGGCCAACACGCCACATCAGCACCTTACCAGAAGATTATTTTTTCCCCAACAACAACTAAACCCAATAGGAAAGTTTTCCGAGCAGCTGTTTCCCTGCCTCAGTGCAAACCCTTCCTCTGGGGAGGACTCAGGAAGCCTCTCCATGTAGGGGAAGGAGATGCTGGATACAGCACAGCCATATTTCCAGTGGGAAACTGGGGTCTCACAGGCTGCCAAGAGCTGGGGCTTAAGAAAATAAACAAATAATAAAGCCTTTGTAGGTGGTACCATCCCCCTTGGCCCCACTCCCCAGGATGGGCTCCTTTCCACCACTCTGTCAGGCTGGGGGTCCCTGTGCCTGGAGCATCAGCCAGAGGCTGCCTGGACCCCCCTGAGCTGTGGCTTTTTCCACTGCGGTGCAGTGAGCTCCAAATAAACACCCAGAGCTGTGTTAGGTGGCAGCCCCCCGCCCTCCCTGGTGATCCCAGCCTGGAGGACCATGGGACAATGGGGAGTGTCAGTGCCAGGCTGATGGGACACTGAGGGCAGTCGCGGGCACCCCGAATATGCTGGACCACACACCCACTTTCTCTCCATTAATTGACTCTTCAGGGACCTGTTTCTGGCCGACTCAGAGCCGGGCTGAGCTGGGGGCTGTGCAGGGGGCTGTGCAGCAGCTGCTCCCTTCTCAGCCTCTCCCTCGGCCCCTTTAAAGGGAATCTCCCTCCCTGCCGGCCTCACCCTGGCTATAATTAACTGAGCAGAGCTGGGGCCCCTCTTGGCCTCTCGCTGCAAGGTGCCGCCAGCCAGGGCAGAAAGCAGGGAGATTTACCCCTAAGGACACGTGTCCTTTCTCATTTTAGCAGCAAACCACCATGGCTTGTGAGCCAGATTCCCCCACGACACCCAAACTGCCTCTGGAGATGCCCCAATGCCCTGATGCAGCCCTCCCCTAGCCCTCCCCTGCTCCCGAGCACAGGGCTGCTGCTGCTGATAAAAATAAAATAAAATAAAGCCGATTTTGGCATTCTGCGGCAATTCCTTGAGCTGGCAGTGCCACCTCCCCGGTGCCTTGGCTCTCACCTGACACCTCGACGTAGCCGTCCTTGGTTTTGACTGTCAGCTCCTCGGGTTTGAAACTATGCACGTTGACACACACCTTCCAGGGCTCGCGGGGAAACGGCGCTGGGCTGCGGCTCTCGGGGTACCCCCCGAAGTGGGCGCCGTAGGCGGGGGCCATGGGGGGGGTGCGGCCGAGACCGGCGCGCAGGGGACCCGGCCAGGTGGTGGTGAGCCGGGGCCGAGCCCAGTCGGGCCAGTCCGCCGTCAGATCCCCAGGGAAGGGCGATAAGCCGAAGTCTTCATCCAGCAGGCGTGAGGTCAGGCCGGGGTCCCGAAAAGGGTCGCGGAGGCTGCGCCTACCGGGATAATGGCAGGAGAAGGGCATCTGGCTATCGGCCATGGCTTCCTTCGGAGGGGTCTGAGCGTGTCCCCGGGGCTCTCCAACGGAGTCTCAGCCTCTGTGTGGCTGCTCCTGGCTGCAAACTTCCTCCGGGAGCCTGTCCCGGAGGAGACGCATCCACCCCGGGTGGGACGTGGGTGCGCGGGGACGATCCCTCCTTCCCGGCACCAGGTGAAGGACAATGAGAAAATCAATTCAGGCTGAATCACCGGGAGCTGGAAGATCACAGGAAGGACGGAGGGAGCTCTCTGGCCGCGAGAAAAAGCTTCCTGTCTGGCTGCGATCCCAGGACTGGGGAGAGGAAAATAAAACTTCTTGTCAGGAGAGAGAAACAAAAAACCAAATATCCTGAGATTAAAAGGCTTCTCTCTCACTTCTCACTCTCCAGCACTTTATGTGCAACTTTCCCTGCTGCTCCTGGGTGAGAGCTGCAATAAATGCCTGAGCCTGGAGCCCAGAAACTTCTCTAACCTTCCAGCCGTTGGGCGAGTACTATTTATATGGATTTCAGAGGAGGGGGGTGTGTGTTTTGCAAGTCCTGCCCTGTCAGACGAGTATTTTGGAGAGGATGAAACAGCCGTGGAGAATTTGGGCAGTGGCAGCTGACCTCTTCTGCTGGCCCAAGGATCCCGGCTGCCACGGGGCCACAGTGTTTCGGCAGCTGCCCCAGCCCCTGCCACCCCCTCCTGCTGCTCTGCTTGCCCAAAATAGCCCCCAAGCTCACTTAGGGCTGGCTGCTTTCACCCCAGTGTCACCTGTTAAAAATACCCTTGTGGGGCTGACTAAGCTGCTCCCCTCACTGTAAAGACACGTCCCCACGCCACCGAGTACCACTGTACCGGGAAATGGGTCACTGGCGGCACCCCCAGCGCAGCACAGGGAGGATTGTGGGATCCCAGGGATGGGTGTTTGGGGCGTGTGGGGTAGGGGACAGGATGACCCTTTCCAACACCTCTTCTTCACCAGTTGAGCCCAGAGGAACATCCCCTAACTGCAGGAAGGAGACGGACCCCGGGCAGCAGGCAAGGCGCTCACGGCGCTGCTCAGCACCTGCCTCCTCCTCCTCCTTGCCCCACCGCATGCCCCGACCCTGCCGCAATCGCGGTGCGGGCAGGGCGAGGCGTTAATCACAGCCGCGGCCGGGCTAATTACAGGGCAGCGGCGGGAGCGGGCTGCGCGCTGTGGGAAGAGGCACGGCAGCAGCACTGGAGGGGGAGCTCCCAGCAAGCATCCACCCGGGAGCCACGGCCCCGAGCCGGGCCACAGGCGGGGTACGGCTGGCAGTGACAGGGTCCCCATGGAGGGGATCCAGGCACGGGTCCGGTGGGCAGCCGGGTGTGCTGGAGGATGGGATATGATCAATGAGGGTCATGTTGGATACAGAGCCACTTCCTCATGCCGCATCCTGGCTCTGCATCATGCTCCTTCTCTCCAGCATCTGCAATTTTTCTAATGGACTCTATGGAAGTAATTGCAGCAGGAAGACTTTAATGCAGCACAGGCCACGCAGGGATCCAGCCACTGGTCACTCCATGGCGTTAATCACGGCAGCATCACTGGGAGCAGGGAAGTGCCTCTCCCTGGCCAGGGCAGGGCTGCCCCCGTGCATGGAGACACCTGAGCATCACAGTGGTCTCCCTGGTGTCCGAAGGGATGCCTGGAGGTGCCTGGGGAGGTCCCAGGTGCCAGCTGAGTACTCCTGGTGCAGGGTAGCAGCTGCTAGTGGAGGGACTGAGCATTGCCCTCCATTCCCTTGTTCTGCCCGGCTGCCTCTGCCTGGCTGGAGGCTCCTGGTGCCCATGCATGACAGTACAGGAACAGTCCTGGGGGTCACTGCCACACACAGCCTGAGCTCAGCTGGGCACCTCTCAGCTTGGCTGGGGAGCAGGATTGCCCCAGCACCCAGCTCCGAACACACTTGGGCAAACACCGGCGCATAGAGTGAGAGGGACAAGCCCCGAGGAGGTTTCAGGCAGTCCCACGATCCCGCCGTGTTTCCAGGAGCCTTATAACATCCCCCGTCCCACATAGCTCCAGGCCATCCTCCCTCCCCAGCCAGGAATTCTTCCTGTCGCCTTGTTCATCCCGATTAGTCACACATCCCCTCCTCCCACCTGCTCTCACCCTCTCTGGGCCATCCCAATTTAGCTCCTGTTGTCATTCCAAACCTCCCGGCTGCCTCCCACCCGAGCCACTCCACGACATCAGCTCTGGGAAGCATGAAGTGCCCTAGCAGCCCCCCTTCTCCTCCGAGTGACCTGGGGATGCTGCCCTGTGTCCCCACGATCCATCTGTGGTACGTCCAGACCTTTCCTGGGTGCCCATCTAGGCCCTATTGAGGAGAATGGGGACATGGCCCAGTGCTGCTTCTCCCCTGGGGGCCTTCCAGGTTACTGGAGAGTCCCCGTTGCCCCTGGCTCCTGCCAAGGAGGTGACCGTAGCCGGTGCCTGTGGCATGGGACCTCTGTGCAGGGCTTGGAGTAAGGGCTGTGAAGGAAGGGAAGGGCACAGCCCCAAGGAGAGCACTGGGGAGCCCAGTGTGACCTCCAGGGAGAGACAGACACATTTCTGGCTTGGACTCCCGGTGCCTGAACAAGGTGGGGGGGATCCAAAGGGCCTGGCAAAGGGCAGCAGGAGCCTAGCCCAGCAGGGAAAGGAGAGCTGCCAGAAATACTAGCCCACAACTTTTTTTGCTTCAGCCAGTGCCCTGAGGAGCCAGTCCTCAGCAGCTGGGAGTGGAGGTACATGCCCTTCCCTGCGGAGCAGCTGAAACACCCCAAAATATCCCACCGCACACACTTGTATCCAAAAGGAACACGATGCAAAAGAAATACTGTCCGAACCTTTATTGGAACCTTTTTCTAACCAGGCTAACAACTCAAACACCCAGGAAGACTAAAGGATACAGAACGCATGTGGATGGACAGCAAGGGGAGCTTTACAATGAACTCAAACGAACAGATGCACCGGTGTCATTTAGGGTGGAATCAGCCAATAGGCAGAGAACAGAGACACCCTTGTTTCCCTCGTGGCTTTTCTCACAACTTAACTTTTGTTCTAAATCTTCTTCTCATTCCCCAGGTTTCAATGGTGGAGAGCTGCTCTGGGCTGGTGAGGGTGTTGTTCTCTAGGCAATAGCCCAAAAGCAGGGATGCTTGACCATGACACTGTTGCTTTGGAGACACTCCTAGTCATGTCCAAACTGCCAGGTAGCAGCAAAGTCATAAGAATTATTTATTCTCTGGTGAAGAAGTAATAAAACCCCACTGGACACTAAAGGGCAAACCTGAACCTGTCCCTTTCTCAAACCAATACCCCAACAGCCCTGAGGCTAAGCACCCAGCAGCTCCCAGACAGGTCTGTGGGAGCAGCCCAGGGCTGGGCACTCACCTGCTGATACTGGAGCCGTGTCCACACTTCACCAGCACAGGCAGCTCTGCCCAAGGAGTACAAACACCTCTCACTCGAGCGAGCAGAACAATGGCTGTGGCGTTGGTGGAGCAACACTGGGGCAGGGTGGGATTTTTAGCACATCTCATGCTCTTCTCAAAGCTGGGAGAGGATGCCTGCAGCAAACTCTGCTGGTATTGGAGACAACAGGGGAGGCCTCCCCAGTCCTGCCCTGGCTACTGAGCTCACATCAGGGCAAAGCTACCGGCTCTGGCACAAAGCTTGGGGAACGGGGCAAAGCAGGACATGGCATGAGGATCTCAGGATGGGGCAGGGTGGACATCCTTGCTTCCTGGTGGAGACCATGGCCAGTCACTTCAATCCTATCCCCTTCCTCATCACTGATGCAAAGCATGAGAAGTGTCCCCATCCCCCAGCAGTGGAAGATCAGAGAACTCCAGGGATTTTTGGTGATGGCAGCCCTATGCCATGTGGCAGAGGAAGAGGAGCAGGGTTATTCCTCCACCAGAACTGTTCTGTCACCTCTGAACTCCCCACACCTTTCCAGGGGGATGTGATTTGTCAACAGAAGCTGGTTCAAGGAGATGGTGAGTTTTCCCCTGCCTTGACCATCCCCATCACAATGATGTTCCTCTCTAAATACTGGTGGTGAGGTCCAAATGAGCCCAATTTGCCTTCCTCTCTCCAACATATCTGGCAACACTTCAAAGGCTCCTGCCTTCATGGACCAAACAGCACGACCCAAATAGCTTTTTTTAAAGTAATGCTTAATAAATAGAAGAAATAAATATTAAATAGAGGCCAAGTCCTTTCAGCCTGTTCAATATATGTACAATGCATAGCAAAATAACAGTGGTTGGCTGTTGCAGACAAGTTTGGTACAAATTCAGTCCCCAAAACAACAAAAACATTGATAGAATTGCAGTCAACATAAAGCAAAGCTCAGCCGAGTGCTGCAACCAATGAAGAAAGAACAGAGCAGTGCTTTGAAGCATCCCTTATCTTTGCTTCCCAGCAAATCTGCAGAAATGGTGTTAGATTTTCTGGAGCCTGCGGTTGGGAGAGGTGGGACAAGCCTCCCTTAGTGCGACAAACAGATGCAGTGAATGGGGAGAGTTGATGGCTCTGGGGTCGAGGAGTAGGTGCTGTGACATGTGCTTGGCCAGGGAAAGGCAGCAGGGATGCTTGTGGGATGAATCAAAATTATGGGTGGGAAAGAGCCTTTGAGTGTGAGACAGGGCTTCCAAAAAACAGCCAAGATATTATCCTGATGTTGTGGCCAGCCCTGAACACCCCTTGTGTGTCTGACCACAGCAGTGATTCACCAACACCAAAAAGACCAAGCTGCCTTTCCACCAGGTGAACCTGCTCTTTGCAGAGAGCACCTGCAGCAATCTGAGATATTGGATGCAGAGCTAAAATCCATAAAAGCAGTGAATGAGAGAAACAACATTTTAAAAAAAGCAAAAACAAAACAAAACAAAACAAACCACTGGCAAAAGGCACGACAGAAAAGCTCACAGGCTTCACGCAAACCCACAGAAAATCCAGTCATCCACTAACAGGGAGGGTGTACTAAAGCTTGTACTAAAAATACAAGTTAAAAAATAACACCGAGGGAAACTCACATGTATATGCACATGAGCACATACACACACACACAGACTTGGTCAGGTCCGTCACCAGAGGCTGGATTTTTCAAGGACCTTCTGCAGGGATCACTCTCTCACAGTCTCATCTCTTTAGTTTTCCCATGGGTAGGTCACTGTGCAGGGATAAACACGGCAGGGGAGTCCTGGCGACGGCATCCTCCCAGGGAAAGCGGCGGTGGCTGTGCTGGGTTTCGGGCTGAGCGCTGGCGGCGGAGCCAAGGCAAACAGCGCATGGCCAGCTGGCACCCGGCCGGAGCGCGCAGGCGACACTTCCCTGGTGGCACTGCCAACGCCCCGCGCTCGGCCGGCCAGCAGACCCTTGCCGTCACCTCCGACACGTCCTAGACCCTTTTCTATGGTCACACCCACCACATTCCTGCACAAATCTAATGAGAAACCCGAGATTTCAACATGATAACACACAGCTCTGCCCTGCGTCCTGTTGTCCATCCCGTGCTCTCCGCTCTGCTCCGGAGGGCGAAGAGGGAAACAGTGCCAGCAGGAGTGACTGTCACTCCTCCAGCCACCTCACTGAGAGGGGCCAGAGCTGTAAACCTTTACACGAGACCAGCGGCATGGATGCATTTGAACAAACAAACAGATCCAAAAACCACGTTAGGGGGGAAAAAAATCGAATAAATAAATAAATAAATACTGGTGCATTCTGGCATACAATTAAAAATATAATAATAATAATAATAATAATAATAAAATAAATAATTTAAAGAGGTTTACTCCAATGCAAGTCTGCTTGGGAAACCCCAGGAGCGTTAAGCTGCCACAGACTGTACAGGCAGAGGCAGTCCTTGACATGGGGATCAGCTCGAAGGGTGCAGGAGCTGCCATCAGCCCTATTCAGCCCTCGGGGTCATCTCCTGACCCACAGGGGGTGGATGCTGCTAACCCTGGTGTGGTGCTTCCATCATCTGTCCCCAGCCACAAGGACTCCAGTCAGTGTGAGTTCGGTATTTACACCAGTTGCACAAAGCCCCTCTTCTTTTCCTTCCTAGTGTTGGATCTTGCTGCTTCCTTGCTACAGCTCCACGTGTGCATTACGGGGTGCTAAGGGGCAGGAGGCCGCTCCTGAAACACTGGCAGAGCTGGGTAGATCTGGGTTCCCATCACTGCCTTTGGTTCTTCCCAGGGAGCAGAAGGATGGGGTGTTTCAGCATCAGACTGGGAGAGACTCTTTGGGGAAGAAGCATGAGGTTTTCAGCCCTTTTGAGAGGGAGTTCACTGCAGAAGGTGGCCAAGGTGCTGCTGTTAGGTCCAGCACAGGACGGAAGGCAGTGGCATCCTGTCTTTGATCCCTCAACCACAGCCCTGGAGCATTTGCCCAGCCCTACCAGGAATGCTTCTCTCTGTGTCCTAGAAAGGGTCTTTCCAGAAGATGGACACATCCCCACTAAGCCACCAACCATACCAGTGCCCAGCTCTCTGCCTCAGCCACCCTCATCCCCACATTGCCTGAAGAGTGCAAGGCAGGGGATGAGGCTCTGGGAAAAAGGGGAGCTTTGGCCATTGAAGGCACAGGACAAAGGGGACCAGCACCAGGAAGGATACTGGGAAAGAGGTCCCTGACAAAACTTCCTCTTGTACCACCCAGATGGAATTCCAGCCTGCGCTGCTGTACTTTCCAACAGATAACAGATTTATAGGCTTGCTGAGGTGATCATCCATTTCCACCACAGCAGCTCGTGGCACTTGGCCTTTCTCCAGTTGCTGCTTTGTCCCTTTTCCAGCTGCCAGGGGCCTGTAGGTAACTCTTTAGATTTTGGGGGGGGGGGGGGGGGGGGAGGGGAGGGGGGCACCGGTGGGGGGTGGGTTGGATTCCTTTCTACCCCCTCTCCTCCCGCAGATGGTGGCTCCACTCAGCCCTTTTCTGTAACACTTAAACAACACTCCTCCTTGACTCATTAAGCCCAAACTCGTTAATAATCATGCAGGATGGAAGGGGAGGGGATGGAAAAAGGGAGGGAGGGAGGGAAGTCTTAAGTCCAAATTAGCGTCTCTAAGCACCCAGGTGTTGTAAGAGAAATAAACTCCTCAGCACCAGCTCAGCCTGTGCTGGGAGAAGCCTTTGTTACCCGGCAAAACACAGTAATTGCGCAGGCAGCTGGGCTGGCAGGGAGACAAAACCCCACGGCCCAGGGCAGCCTGTGGCTCCCTGGAAAAACAGGCAATTAGTGAGGGGCCCTTCCTGTCCCCCTGCACTGCTCCGGCCTCCCAGTAACAAACTGGGGCATGAGTGCAGCCTGCTACAGCCCGGCACTGGCCCTGCAACTGTGCTGCTGATCCTGCCCCAAGGCAGCTAGAGGGGCTCAAGGAGGAATGATTTCCTGCAATCTTGCTTGAAATTGCTGCATGTTTTGAGGAAGGGGAATTGGAGTCCCCTGGCTCTTGCAATGCCTTTTTAACCCTGTGTGTTCTGACTGCACCCCATAACTGGGCTATCTCTGCATCTCTCTCTGGTCCCACCAGCAATGCACTCCAAGGGCAACGCTCCCTGAAAAAAAACCCTAAACCCAAACTGTTTGAGGCTTCCTCCGAGAATGGAAGCCCATGGCCCCTGTCTCCCACACGTGGCCTGGCTCTCAGAGCACAGCACGGCACCACCTTCCCTCTGCCTTATACCCCACCAGTCCCAGGTCTGATTCAGACCTCAGCAGATTGTTTGCAAGCCAGTCAGTGCTGGGGGGATAAAACAATCCTGCAAAAGGTGCTGCTACCTGGTAGGAAAGGGCAGGAGAAAGAGCAAACAGCCTTTTTTTTCCCAGGAAGTACGTCAGGAGGGATTTCTAGCCTTCTATTTATAGCAGGGACTGGCTGACTGGAAAAAAATAAATATTTTCTCTGCAGAGTGGGCAGCAGGTCTGGAGGAGAGACCCAAAGGGCCTGATATTTGCCTTGGTGGGGACAGACATCTCCCCCATCAGCGAAGCTTTCCAGCAGACTCCTCCCTAACTGGGTCTGTCCCTCCAACAGAAGTTAAATTTGTTGGTTCCTGGTTTGTCAGAAGAGCGAGGAGCAGAATTCATTTCTTTGGACCCACTGACAGTGCTTTGGAGAGCAGCAGCAATGGGGAGATAGGAGCATCAGGGAGGATGGAACAGGTCTTTCGTGACAGACCCTCTATAAAGCACCGACCCTTCTTACAGCCTGGCCTGGGGAGCTGGGACTGATCCACCCACTCCACGCTGGGGCGAAGGGGCTGCACCAGGCGCTCCAGGGCTCTTACTCTGAACCGGGGAAGGGGGACCCGGCAACGCCACCACGTCAGTATCGGGGATGATCGCTATCGATGGCCAGTTAGGTGGGAAGGAAGCGGAGAATGCCAGGAATGTGGCAGTGACGCCGGCACCCGGTGTCAGCCAGCAGTGGCACTCCCTAACGACGCAGGCTGTCGGAGCTGGCTCCTGAGTCATAGCTCCTGCTCCTGCTGCGGCTGCTCCTGGGGCCCGAGCTCCGGCTGCGACTCCTGCCGTCGGCGCTGCTGCTGCTGCTCCAGCTTCGGCTCCGACTCGTCCGGTAGCTGGAGTAGCTCCGGCTGCGGCTCGGGGAGCGGCTAAAGCTGCTGTCCCAGGAAGAATAGCTGCTGGCGCTGCTGGAGGAGGAGGGGCTGGGACGGTAGTAGGGAATGGGGCGTTTGCGGGCACTGTGGGGACAGAGAGATGTGGGTTACCGGCAACACAAGGACAGACTTACTGCCGAAATCTCCAAAAAGCACTGTCTACTCTGCATAATACTCCCAAAAATGTGACTGTGTTTGCTTAAAAGAAAAAAGAGATCAGTAGCCGACGGGCCTTCGGATTCAAACCACCCATCCCCACAGCCCTGGGGAATGTCCCAGCCACTAAGTCTGCTGGACTCTACTTGATGTTGTCCCAAAGAGCCCTGTGCATGAAGGTTAGAGTCAATATTTGACTCTCTCCAGTGTGGGACATCTACCGCAGGGCAGGGTGAAATAAAAAACCTGTGAGGGAATGCTCCTGGCACCTGAGTCCCTGCTCTGACTTCATCTTCTTTTTTCCTTCAGCTACTGTAAATTGAGACACTCCCCCCACTCCCTACCCCCTCCCCCACTCCCCCCCCCATCCTCCCTCTGCCTCCAGCTGGAAATCCCCAAGCTCTAGAGGAGGGGTGGAAGGGCCTGCTGATCAGGCTCAGGGAAACCGGTCTCCAGGAGAAACCTCCTCTGGCAAGGGCTGGGACCCAAGGACAGCCCACATCCCCCCGGGAAGAGCCAGCTGAGCTTGTCTCCAAAGGATGGGACAGCATCCCCTTGCCTTGTGATGCGCCGAGCTTCGAGGTGGCTGGGAGAGTCTCTCCGGCGTTTCCTTAGGGGGGAATAGGAGCGGCGCCGCCGCTGCCGCTCGCGATCCCGGTGCGATTCCTTCTCACTGGAGCTGTGCTTGTGCTCCCGCTCGCGGTCCCTGGGAATGGCACAGCATGGGAACTGTCACTGCAGGGGTTTTGTGGGGTGGGTCAGGGATGGGGAGGCAATGACCTACGAAGGCACAGATGAGCAGAGTACGCTCAGCTCCAAAAGGGACCACTCTAAGCGCTCTGGTGGCATCACCCCTGAGCACTCACATAGTTGGACAAACAGACTGGACAGATGGACACCACTAATTGCATCCAGGGGTTCCAGCAGTGTCTTCCAGTGGCTTTGCACTTCCAAGCTAAGATGGCTTCCAGGGACCTGTGTCTGTGGGTGCAGTCTGTATTTAGCTCTTGCTGGCCGTGCTGCTAGAGCTGGCAGGAACAGCCCTGCAAGCAGGCCCCACATGAGCCAAGGGCCTGGTAGCCCTGCAGGGCTCCGCAAGCCTTGCCAGAAGGAGTGCCAGTGTTGCTATAGTTTTTTGTTAAATTCCCATACACATCAGCACAGGCCCTTCTGTGCAGTGTGGCAAACTTCATACACCCTGCTCAGTGCCATCTGCAAAGCAACACATTACAGGTTAAGGGCCTGCCTGATCCCTGCATGCAGGAAGTGTTCTCCTCACCAGCACAGGGATTGTCAAAGCCTGCAAGAATCGACCCTGGGAATGTAAGATTTTGAGGTTGCAAAATGTTCACAGCAGCAGAGATGCTACCAGGAAAACCTGGCAAAGGCTTCTCTAGGGCTGAGCTGTGAGACTGTTTTCTGTAGTTTGTGGAGGGAGTAGAGGTGCCTGGACTGTGTTTCCCTCTGCAAGGCTGTGAGTGCCAGCCTGAGGGTACCTGGCATCTGCCCTCACAGCAGGGGCACCTTCCAGGGCCTGACAACTCTTTGTCAGAGCTGTGACTCTAAAAAGTAGAGTGTCTTTCCTTGCTGCAATCAGATCCCTCTCTGACAGGGGCTCCAGCCCTGCTGCAGGGGCTGCTGGCTGTGTGGGCAGTGAAAGCCGTGGGCAGACCCAGCTGGAGCCTAGGGATTTGCCCATCACTCACACCAGCATGACAGTGGCGGAGACAGGGGGAAAGTGTGAGGCAGCAGATACCACATGAGTGGACAGCAAATAGCACATGAGTAGACAGCTGTACCTGCTATGGCTGTAGCGGAAGTAACTGGGGCTCCGCCGAGGCCTTGAACTTCTACTCCCAGGACTTTTTTTGCAGGATTTGGAGGAATAGCTGGGGGAACGTGAGAAAGACCTGGAGACAGGAAAGAAACATAAAAGAGTTAAAGATGCGGGAGGGTGAGGCTGTACCAGACTAATCCAAATCATGAGGGGGAAGAGATGTCCCATTCACCAGGGTCTCAGCACAGCTCTGCATGTTCCCCCCAAGCCTTGTGGATCCCTAGGCACCCCCAAACTCTTACACCTCCCCCTGCAAGGGAGCTGGCAAGAGCTACACATTGCCCAGGGTCACAGAGACAGCTGTCTCAGCTGGCCTTACCTCTTTCCCGAGGAGCAGGACCTGCTTCGGGAGTACCTGGGAGAGGTGTGGTGTGAAGAGCGGGAGCGGCTGGAGCGAGGGGAGGATCTGCCCGTGCTGGTGTGGGACTCGCTGCGAGAGCCAGGCCTGAGCGGGGAGCTGTGGGATGGGGATGGGAGGAAGTTTTGCTTCTTCTCCTCTGAATAACTGAGACATGAGGACAGGCACGCTCTGTGAACATATATTTGAACACTTTTTAAAGCTGTGGCTGAACTGGGACTGGTCCCTGGCTGAGGGGAGCACCATGTTCCAGCAAAAATAATTCCCATCCTTCCATTCCCTAACTGGAGGTTAAAAAGACCTCTCAGCTCCCCAGACTGCTGTTGCAGGAGACCCTATGTGTGTGGGTCAGAGTCCAAGAGCTCACCCTCTGGGCTCTGCCAGGGAGAAGAGGTGTGGAAGAGCTCTCAGGTGGCACAAGCAGCAGCTCATCTGCCCCATGCCCAACACACCAGAGGTGTCTGGCTGGCAGAGCCTGGGTCAGGCCAGCAAGCAGTGCTGGTCCTGGGCAGGGAGTGAGGTAAGAAGTGCTGGGGTAAGGGAAAGGCAGAGCATGGCAGGGCAAGGGCTGTACTCCAGCCTGGCTGTGGAGCAGCATGAGTGGGCACTGAGCAAGCATGTCCTGTTGCCTTTGGACAGCGCTGTGTGAATTCCTCCTCTTCCAGAAGTGCTCTGGGAATGAACTGGGGTCAGAGCCTAGCAGCCAGGCAGCCTCCCAGCAGCCAGGACCAGCTGCAATCCCAGCTCCACCCATGTGAAGGCAGAGTTATCTCACTGGAGTCACCATGTGAAAAGTACATACAGACCTAAAATTTTACCCTCTGACTGAAAAATGAGGCTTGTTCTTACTAACACCCATTCCCTTGGCTCCCTCCTGTCACATTCAGTGCTCCAAAGCATGTCCTGGCTCTAACTTTCAGCCTTTAGGACCCAAGGGCCTGAGCTGGAAGAGCTCCCTACAACCACTGCCTGAGCACAGCCCTGGGTACCAGCCACCATGCTTTAGTGCCCTCATTCCCAACATCCCCTGGCAAACCCCCAGGAAAGGGAGACAGTGATGGAGGCTGGAAGCTACTCCCCTCTCCTGAAAATGACCTGTGGCAGTGGGTGGTGGTGGCTCGATGCCCTGTGGCCCCAGTGCAGAGCTGCTACTGTGTTATCCTGAGCCAGCTAAGTACTTGCCCCTCCCTATGCTCCCCACTGGCAGGAGATGCTATCTTGTCACCCTGGACCTGTGCTGGATGAGCTGTGAAGGGGAAGGGGCACGCTGGATTTGGCTCATTGGACAGGTGAAAGAACAGCCCATAATGATCCTAGTGAAAACAAGCCCCACTTCCCTTCCCCACAGTAGGCAGAGGGGGAGAATTAACATGGCAACCCCCAGATGCCCCTTTCAGATTGTGCCCAGAAGGGCCAGGAACTTTTTTTTGACATGGCCATGCCCAGCTGAGCAGGGATACGCTGTGGACACAGCTTGACCCAGGCCCAAACCCTGCATTAGCCACAGTAATGCCAAAGCACTGACACAAGCAATGTCCAGGCATGTGATGGCTGGGTTTTATCTTCCTTCTCAGGCTACAGTACTGGTCCTTGCTGGGTTCTGGACTCCAGACTGGCAAGACCGTGGGTCTGATTGGTACCTGCCTGCCTCCAGAGCACAGAAAGCTCCCTGCCAGCTCACCACGGCAACTGGCGAGCAGGCAGGAGACACAGAGCAACAATGTACCAGGTGTTGGGCTGCCTGCAGCAGCTACTGGTAATCACTGACCTTCGGTCTTGTCCCTGGGCATCTGGAGACAGATTTTCCAAAGCTGTTCCCTTGGTCTGGGAAAAGCAACTGGTGAAGGAATTTCCTGAATCAGAGCTGTTATCGCTGTTGGCCAGTTTGGGCTTCCCGGACGAGAAGGCATGGCCAAAGCCATCATGGACTAGACTTCTTTTCTCCTGGCTGTCCTTTGACCTGGATGAGCTCGTTTGAGTGGAGGGAGGGGAGGAAGTATCGTTTCCTGAGTCATATTCATGATACTCTCCATTCTGGCTGTCTAGGTTGCCAGGCGGGCTGTCTGTTTTGGTAAAGAGGTCAGCAGAAGACCCTGACTGAGAGATCTGAAAGCAGAAAAGCCATTTGGCATTGTTTGAATGGTTTTTTGGGGGGGTTGTTTTTGGTTTTACTTTGCTCTTTTTTTTTTTTTTTCCAAATAAACCCAGAAATTTTACCATCATGATGCACTGAAACAAAAGGAAAGGAAAGAAAAGAAACAAAGTAAGAAAGAAAGAAAAAAAAAGAAGAAAGGGGAAGAAAACAAAAGCACATATCCCTAAAAGAAATCCACAGTAAGAAGAAACTTATTTCCCCCCTGCTATAATAACGGGAAACTTTAGAGATCATGCAAAGAGTATCAGCATGCGGTTCATGTTAAACAAAAGAGTTCAACAAAGTAAGCGGGCAACCAAAGAATTAAAATAACTAACTAACTAAATAAAAAAATGTAACAGAGGACAAAGCCCTTATTTAACCTTAAAGAGGGAAGGAGGAAAAAAAAGGAGGTATATACATATAAAAAACCTACATAATCCTTGCAAAGAAAACAAAAATGAAACAAAAACATAGATGAGTGAATTTTTTTAAGCTTTCTTAAAGTGGCTGGACAAATGTCACTAAAATAAGCAACAATAAACCAAATCAAATCAAATTAAGGGCTTCTGTACAAAGCAAAAACTGCCAAATACACAAGTTTATCACTTTGAAATTTTAAAAAAAGAAAAAAAGGAAAAAAAAGAAAAAAGAGGGTGAGGGAAAAAAGAAAAATCCCTTTGGAAATAAAAAGTATACAGATAATTCTTTGTGTGCTTTTTACCCCCTGAAGAAGATATAGCTAATGTGCTCAAGTGACCTCTAATAAATTCCCTGGTGTCTTGCGGATAGCATCCACTTACCCATCAAGAACTCCTCCTTTAGTAGGTAAGGTGTAAGAAAAAAGGAAGAGCGGGCAACATAAGTCCATCATTAGAGTCTCAAATTACATGAAAAAACATAAACCCTCTCTTCAATCCACACTGCCAACTGTTTGCTGCCTCCGCTATGCAAATGTCACAACTGCTTTTTGTCTGCTCACTTGTCTCCCTTATTACTCATTTTTGTTTCCTTCTGCTTTAAATTAGCCTGTCCAGCCCGTTCCTGGAGGCTGATGGCTTGTGCTGAAAAGTCACAGCTTGCACTAAATCCCCCCGGATTGCATGGAAATGACAAAGGGAACTCGAGTGAGGGAAGAAGCAAAAGAATAGAGGAGGAAAAGTGTACGCCCATGCTGTCTATCAGAGGCCTGTGGGGAAGGGAATTGCAGCCCTGCTCCTGCCAGCCTCTGCAAGGGGGTCCAGCCACACCCTGGCTGGGTTGCTGAACACAACGGCAAGCAAGGACCTCAAACTCACATAGGCTGACCTGAGCAGGGCTATTTTCTGGGACCCTGAGCACCACCAAGGGGATTTACACCATTTCAGTATTTTAAAGTTCAGCTTTAACTCCACTGGCACTTAGCCAGCTCAGGAATGTGCCAGCACTGGGAGTGAGGCTATGTTAATGCTAGTACCTGCCCTTGCAATGGGGTGAAAATTAGGGCCACGTGCACATAATCTGCACTCTCATGTGGCCTCCTCCTCTTTCACGAAGAGCCTCCGCTCTCCTCAAACCCACCCATGAGGTTTGGTCCAGGGTTCTCAGGGTGTGGACACACAGGTTTGGCTCCCCCCACTCAGGATAGTCCTCCAAACACGTTCCCAGCAAGCCGTGCTCTGTCAAACACGTGCCCTCATGCCACACTCTGCCACACTCTGGGGCACACAATGCCCCCATCTATGCCATGCTCTCCATACTGGGGACGTGGGCCATGCCCTCACCAATATCGGGTCTTCTGAGCCAAAAAAACACATTGCAGTGTTGGTGCTATCTCAGGCAGCAGAGGAGACCTGGATCAGCTGTCACACAGCAGGCACAGGGTCAGTCCCTTTGGAAAGTTTAGCTCTGGACTGGCTGGCTTTTTCATCCTCAGACAGGCTGCAGACTCAGCCTGTGTCATGTTTCACATGGATTTCTTTCATCCTATCAGATGGTGCCTCCATATCCATGCTCCTGCCTGTGGCATTCAATCTGTGTCCCCAGGGAGAGCTGCTCTCGACCCGGTTCAAGGTGCTAACTGGGACAGGGACAGCTGACTTGGACACAGGTGCTGACCCAGCAGTGACTGAAACCAGAGCAGAGCTACCAACACCCACAGCAGCTCTCAGCACAGTCTGCAGAAGGATGACTGCCCACAACACTCTGGTGCTCTGAAAATACCTGGAGCTGGAGGATCTCCAAGTACTTTCTGCATTGCCAGGGAGAGAAGCATTACTGCTTCTGGGATAAGGGATTGATTCATCCCAGCAAATCCATAATGGAGTTCCCCATCTCCACCCCACACTAACTTCTAAGTGATGCTCAGTCCCAGCTCAGAGGAATCCGAAGACCCAGCAGCAGATGTGGGAAATGAAGTGATCCTTCTTCATTAGCCAACTTGCACCTTCAACGCAGAAGCCCTGGACAGAGCAGAAACGTCTCCCAAATGTTCCCAACTAGGAGTGAGTGGAGACCTCATTGCAAGTCCTCATTTCGGCATCTGGTACTGCTCCTTGCTTCTTCTTAGCTCTAGCAATTCTCTACCAGTCCTTGCTTACTCCAGCAGAAACTGGAACATCACAGGAGCCTAAGGGAGCCAAATAGCCAGCTCTGCTTTTCACCAGTTCTTTCTGAAACCCTGATGCCACATCCAGAGCCCCAAGAGATCTGACCTCTGTGCTGTGGACCACTGCACTCGCCCCAGCCACATTCCAGAAGATAGAGGATTTCACTTTCAAATATGGTACCAGATATTTTTCTTAAAAGATAGGTTATGGTTTGCAGTCGAGCTGAATCCTAACCCAGAGACAACCAGCTTTTCACCGCCTTTCACTTACAGGCATGAAACTACCACGTGAGGTACTCCCTGGCTGCAGGGGTAGGATAAGCCTGGAGTAGGCACAGGGCTGCTCCAAGGGACACTGACACCAGCATCACACACAGAAATACCTTCCTTCTGTTACTTCCCAGTTTAAACTGAAAGGCCATTATTTCTGCCAAGAAATACAGCAGTTTCTTGGCATTTCTAAACCAGCTTTTCAGACTAACTCCGGGACCTGGCATACTTGCTTCTGCTCTGCCTTGGCTGACATCTACCTTCAAAGCAGCAACTGTTGTCAGCACATCACAAAACCTGTCAAATGACCGGGAAGATCAACAAGCCCCTCTGTAGTTCAACATCTGTGGCAGCAATGCCTGGGAAGAGGCAGCGTGGATATCAGTGAAATATGAAGCTGACAGTCTGGATGAGGGCTGGAGGGTCTGGATGGGGCAAGGGAGGTGCCAGGGGAGACACAGCAACTTCTCAGCCCCACCATCCTGGGGCAGCAGGCTGTAGCCTGTAGGTTTCTGCAGGCTCTGGGGGAGGTTCTGTCCTGCAGCAAGAGCCAGGACAAGTCTCAGGGTGCTCAACTTGTCTGTCTGCTCAGACCAGTTCCCCATATTCCCCATTGGATGACCTTGGCTTTGCTTGTGGTCCTGTTCTACTGTTTCTGAAAGTCATGCCAGCCACCCAGGATGGAAACAGAATACCACATCTAAAAACACTGGACAGAGCTCAATTGAATCACACCATTCTGGGTGATTCTGAATTCTAATGGCTTTTTACTTTTCTAGGGTGGCTTAAAAGAGCCTGTTCTTTCACAAATCTAATTCGCTGTATGTGAACATTTGGATTTTGCCCCACACACAACCCCTAATAAGTAATGAAATAATCTCAGTAAACTGTGCTTCATCCAGCTTTCAGCAGGGAACCTACTGCTGCCCTCAAGGGAACCCAGGATATGTATTTATTGGATTTTTTGCTTCAAATCATTATTTAATCAAGATGGGGGGGTGGGGGGGGGGGGGGAAAGAGCAGAAATGAGGCCCTCACTCATATTCCAGACTGTATTTCCAAGTGCAATCCCAGACCAAGAGGCAGCGTGGTCTAATAGGCTACAAAAATACAATCACTGCTTATCTTCCAATTAAAGTGAACAGCTCCATTTACTGTGCCACAAACAGCCCTGAGGCGAGAGATGACAATGCATTGTCTCAGCCATACGGGGACAGCAGCGTGGCACAGCCTCACTCAGAGCTGCAGGATTTCTTTCATGGGTCTTTTTTCTCTTGTTTTGCAACTCACTTCAAAGCGGAGTTAATTTCTCTTTCAGAGGGGCATAATGTCTGCCTTTCTCTCTTTTTCTAGGCGTTGTGGTAATGAAAGGAATAAAACACTTGTGTTGGTGACCCCAGTGAGCCCCACTCTTGGCAAGGGCCCGGCCAACATCTGCCAGAGCCGCCAGCACAGGGACAGCACCTGCTGGGGGCTGCTGGGGATGGGGCTCTGGGCCTGCCCTGGGGCACCTCCACCTGCCAGAGCTCAGGGGAAATGGGCTCACCTCTGCTGATAACCTACCCCTGCTGAAAAGCCAACTTCTGATTGAGTATAAAAAGTAGAAGTTCTGTAGGAATTCAGTACAACCCCTTTTTGCACAATTATGAGTCCTTGACTCGAGGAACACTGAGTGGGAAAATACCCCTTTTTTTGACTGGATGGGGAGTTCAGGGTGAGTCTTTCTCTACCACAAGGGCTAAGCTAAGTCCCAGAGCAGGGAGGCAATGACACAGCTGTCCCTGCAAGCTCTGAGCTTGGGTTATTTGGGGCTGGATGGCAATACTGCTGAGCAGCCTGGCTCACCAATACATTGCTGGGGGTAAACTCCAGAGAATGCCAAGCAAAGGTTTGATTCTTTTCAAGGATCTTTTCAGCCTGCTGCAGTGCAGGCATTGTACCCTCACCTCAGCTTGAGCCAGGCTGGCACTACTTTGGAGCAAGGGTTTGTCTTCCACCACCTCCTTTGGTACCTGGTGCACAGCCCAGCCCTTCTGTGGATACAGGCATCGATCGTTTCCCCCCAGCTGCTGCTCCCAGCACTGAGCTGTGGATTTGTCTGACAACAAGCAGGGGTAACTTCAGTCCCCCAGCTAGGAGGGGAGAACAGGAAAAGAAAAAAGAGAGTAACTTCCATATTTATAGAAGGTTTTGCCTTTCTGCTCTTGAAGGACCCTCTTTGCTATCAAAAACATGCTGCTTAGCACTTGAAAGAATAGTTTTTCCTATGTAAGCCAAAATCCAGGCTAGAAAACAGCAGCAGCAAGCCAATATGCAGGTCTGCTGTAAGGTTTCCTGAGCCCTCCAGCACACGCTGTCCCAGTCCCTGCACAGCATTTCCCCATTCTACCTTCCTGCAGACACAAGCACAAAGACAAACAGCATCATTTGGACCAGCTGTACCCCCCACTGAGCTTCACTGGAAATCTGGCTCAAGCCTGTGATAATTTGTGGCATCACAAATGAGTTACAGTGAAAGCAAAGGAGCTGGCAAGGAAAGTGTATGTATGGTGCAGTTATCTTCATCAGGAACAACAAAGGCAATTAGATCTGTGCCCTGCAGGTATTTATATTGCACTACTAAAGGAAAGCACAGTGGCACAGTCATCCATCTGTGTTGGTGTGGAATAAAGCGTCTGCAACTGGGCAGGGGTATTCTGTACAGAAACAAATGCTGCACATTACCCACAGCTTCTCTCTGCCTGCTGAGGCACAGGCCCACAATCCTGCTCTCCATAGGTGGCTATTGCAGCTGCACGGGATTAAAGGAGAATGAGAGGGAGAAGCTTGGAAATTCACTGCCAAAAATAAAAGTAGCAGGGAACTTTGAGGTGTTTCTGCATGTGTACATGCATGTGTGGGTGCATCAGCTTTTGCATAAAGAGCGGAAGAAGCAGCAAGGTAGATGCATAGGTAGGGCATTGTTTTGTGTGCTTTATCCCCCAGCAGTTCCAGGTAGACCTAGTTAGAAATTGTGGCTGTTTCATTACAAAGGAATGAAGAAAAATAGGGTGGGGAGGATAGCAGAATTTACCACAAAGCACTTCAAATTTTCAGAAGAAAAACAATGTAGAATAAAAAACATCTTGAAAAGCAAAACCTTTGTTTTGGAAGTGCTATAGCATTATCTCATGGGAGTTTGTGTATTGTGTCTCTAGATTTTTCCCTGTATCTCTGTGTATTTTTCCCTGATCCTCCTTGGACAACCCCTTTCCTTTGGAGATACAAGTGCATCCCCCCAGGTAAGGATGGTTTGAAAGCCCAGGCCAGATGGAAGGATAGGGAGTGTAACATAACAACTCTCATAAAGGACTGAAACATGGCATTTCTGAATCCTAACTCTGAATTTTTTCAGAAAATCTTTTCTTTTCCAGTATTTTTTTTTTTTTAATATGTGACCAACATATTCTTCAAGAGCCCACTTTCATTTCAGGCAGCTCTCAAAGTCTGACAGAATTAAGCGTATTCATAGAGCAACCATTTAACTCATGAAAAGAAAAAGCATCAAAGGGTTGTGTATAGTCATTAATAAACGAGACTAAAGGTTTCCATTCCATTTTTCCCTTGCCAGTTTTGAGTACATGATATTTAATGACCTTGTTCAGCAAAATTTCAGGGGCAGCTCTTAACCAGGGCCATCAATTTGAACAAATGCTTAAATGTGCTCTTAAATAGTGTCCCAAGAGAATGTACTTCTTTTGGGGACAGGAGGACGGTAGTGGATTTCATCAGTCATTATGCCTTTTAGTCATTAAAATCTTTGCTTAAGTTATTAACCCTTGCTAGAAAGAACACCGGAATATCCTGATGACTTTTACTTTGCATCCACCACCTGCATCTGGAACTGTCAAGCTCTTGTCTTTGCTTCCCTGCAGCTTATGGACTCATTGACCTCGATTGAAGCAAATGGAAAAGGAAGTGCAGGATGCTTGAGTTTAGCTCATTTTAAAGCTTTTAAAATTTTAAATTAGAGTTTACTCTTTCTCAGGAAACAGAACAGCTGGCAGTTGGCCTCACAGGACTTCAGGAACCTGGCTTCTGAGAGAGAAAACCTAGCACTAATTAAACACTAGGCTTAGACTCAAAAGCATTTACGAAAAATATGCCACTTGAACCAAAAAACACCCTGGTGACATGATACAGTCTTTGGCTGGTTGTTTTTTTTGGGGAGGAGCTCTGAACTCAGCAACACCCCCAGCTCATGACAGTAAGCTTCATACCTTGTTTTTCTTCCTTTGCATGTACGTGCACACATCAGCGTGTGGTGTGAGGTTCTGCTCTCCACGCTGCCTTAGAAGGCTTTACAAGCACTGACTCATATGGCCCCACACATTCTATAACGAGAGCAAATATGCGTATCTATAATGTTGAGAGACAGCTTGTGCCTGTCTGTACCCACGTACAATCCCTGGGTATTTTGATCGGCACGCTGTCTGTGTGGGTGAGTGGGTAGAGCCTCTCCTCTTGCTGGCACCATCTCTCTCCTATCTGATGTAGCTCCTGCGTGCAGCTGAGCTATTTCCAACTGATGACTGGGCCTGAAGGAGAAAACAACTTCGGGGCTTGGAGGACTCTGTACTCAAAACACCTCTAGCATTACACATCCACACGTGTGAGTATCATATTCCGCACTACTTCCAGTCCTAGGTAGCAATTTATCTCTCCAGAGTGCCTATCTGATACCAACACCAGCATCAGGGCATCACACCTCTGCGTTGCTGCTGCCAGGAACAAAGGGGAAACATGCCACAGAAAAGGAAGACTGATATCAATCTCTATCTAATATTTCTCTCCATCTCTTGCTCCCTCAATTCATGTATTATATCATCTCTTTCTATGTATATGGAAAAGCATCCCAAGGCACTGAGCCTGATTTTACCCTCAGCTGCACATGCAGTTCCCATTAGCATCAATGAGGGCTGCTCATAAGTTCCAAATTTGGCCCCCAGGCTTGTCAGTCCACAGCAACAGTGATCCTAGAAGGATCCTGATACTCAGAAAACATCCCATGCCAATAATCACCAGCTCATTAAATGTAAATATTCCTTTTGTATATGTTTGATGCCCTTTTTCAGCCTGAAGAACTAAACTTTTGCATGTAAAGACCAGTGAATTAAGTTCACATCCAGCTGAGCAAAAACTGCATAACAAGCACTTCCCTTTAAAATATTGTTGCTGGAGGCCACTTTTTTTTTTGTTAAATGTCCTCAATTAATCATTCATAGGCTAAAGACTTGCAAGTTTTTCCCCTCTCCAGCCCCACTCTTAGTGTGAAAGTGCTGAAGGAAGGAATGACTTTACATACATAGAATACAGCACCATGAATTAATAATACCGTTTAACCAAGTTCATCTAACATCACTATAATTGAGTTATAAAAATTTCATACCAGAGTTCTTGCCCAGATCCTCTGGCTAGTTCAAGCAAAGAAGGACAGTGTGTAATACTTACTACTTCCTTAGAAGACAGGAAGTTGTAGAGTGGGAGGGTTTGGCTGGCTTTTTGACTGGCCTGAACCTCTGCAGAGGAGCTTCTCTTTGCCGTGATCTTTGAGTGGTGCCAGGAGTGTCTTCGCCATGTTTTACGCCCTTCCTCCCGAGACCTGGCTCTGTGTCTCCAGGAGACAGGAACAGCCAAAATATTATTCCTTAGTATTGCAGTAGTGCCTGTTACCAGCTCCATACAAACCCTTGGCAGCTCTGTGCTAGGACACTGCATATGGGAGAATATTCTTCCACATGACTGCTCTGTGGAGTTATGATGGAGAGAAAAGGGATGTTTTGTTTTTCTACTTTAAAAGAAAAATATTAATTTTGCATCCAGGCTTTGGCCCTTAACCTCAAATTTCAGCTCCAATGCATGATTTTATGGTGGCTCAAGACAAACCATTACCTTCATGCACTCTAGAATGTTCCTATGGTGATACACCTCCAAGAGAAAACACACTCTGCTCTTGCATGAGCACCCCTCCAATTACTGATTGCATTCCTCCCCTCACTGATCCTCAGCTTTTCATAAGAAAATTCCAAGTACTTAGGAGGAGTGAAGTAGGAGAGTGGGGGTGGGTTGTTCAAGTGCTTTCAGAGAACATGAAACATGAACTCATTACGTGTATAAATCACTTGCTATTGCAGCAATGCTCGGTCTAGCACCAGCATCAACTTAGCTGGCCCCAGGATGCATCTGTCATCCAGAGGAGAGATTTTAATCAAGTCAAAGACAATGGCTATAGATTGCCACAGGCAAATATATTTCCATTGCTAAGACCATGTTTAAGGGTTTCCTGGGACATCAGCAGAACAAAGCCCTTGGGCTGGGGAAGGGACACTAGACTGGAATCAGCTGTCATGGGCTGATCATCAGCAATGGGGATTAGAAGTGACTGTCAGACCGAAAAGCTGCAGCCACTGCTTCTCGAGGCAAAACCTTTCCATGGCTGAGACCACAAACAGCTCAGCCCCCAGTATGTGATATTGCTGCTACCAGAATGGGAAGTGGCTGTGCACAGAGAGCCTGTGGGTCACACAGGCTGTGGCAACCACATCCGTGAGCCCACCAGGAAATGTTGAGGACACTGAGCTCGGGAGTGGTGTTGTTACCTGCTCCGGCAGCTGGGGGAGTGGGAGTCGGAGCTCTCCGAGCGAGAGTGGCAGCGGCGATGCCGATGGGATTTCCGGGTGCGCCCACGAGAGCTTTAAGAAGCAGAAAGGAAAACCAGCATTAGGTTAGCAGGTGGGGGGATGCAAGAGCCAGCAGCTGGAAGCTGAAGTCGATAATGTTCAAATCAGAAGGGAGGTATGCATTTTAAACCAAAGAGATTGGTGTATGAAACACTGCACAGAACATCAAGGCATGAGAAATTCTCTGTCCCTTCATCGGTGCAGTGACATCTTCCCTAGATCTCTGCTAGCATTTTACACACAAGCTATTAGGTTGGCTCTGTAGCCTGCTAGGGGAAGATTTGCAGACAAGCATGTAGGAGTGCAGCAGCCAGCACCAATCCTTTCAAGACTTTAAAGAGCCACGTGCTTGTTTTTCATCCTGCAGTCTACCATAAAAAAGCCAGGCAACTGCCCAAGACCTTCCTGTTGCTGAGCCTTGGGGGAAGCACCATCTCTCTGGGCAACCCATCACAAACCTCCAGCCCTCTCCATAGTGTTGGTTCCTTGTTAGAGAGCAGGTACAGAAGAACAAGCTCCAAGTGATACAATACACTGAGTAGCAGCCAGCCTTCCCCACCCTCTCCAGGCGGGAGCATTTAGTGCTCCTGTGGGCA
Source organism: Corvus hawaiiensis (assembly GCF_020740725.1). Taxonomy (NCBI): domain Eukaryota; kingdom Metazoa; phylum Chordata; class Aves; order Passeriformes; family Corvidae; genus Corvus; species Corvus hawaiiensis. The sequence goes on from NC_063230.1 coordinate 117,227, forward strand.
GCTCTCATGGTTGCTACACAAAGTACAGCTTCCCTAAGTACAGCCTGCCTCATGCACGTTTCCTGCTTGAGAGACAGGACCATTTCCCTGGCTTCTGACAGGTGCCCAGTCACTGGTGCTGCCTTTTCTGACAGGGCCTGAGGACAGTTCCCAGCAAACTCTGTAGGGGACAGAGGTCCAGTGCCCTGCTGCACTTCCCTTTGCATCACCAGGCTGTTTCTCATGGATTACCTGGCCCTGTTACTTAAGGGCTATAGTTGCCCATTGCAACAGCTGAAGTCCTGGATGCAGAGAGCAGGGTGACATGGGTAGCAGGCTAGCTGCCACCTTCTGTGCCCCTTCCCTCCCATCTTTGTTCACCACAGTAGTAATTTTAGATCTGTCAGCGTTTTCATCTGCTCAGGCTAGCATGGCTGTGCCAGCAGGCAAAGCTAACTGTGAGTGAGCTGGTCACACTACACAGTCACTGACAGCACAAATACAACCTGCCTGCACAGCATTTAGCAACTTGCTGGTATAAAAACCCAGCAAATAATTGCTTGAGAACAGCATCTCCTTTAAGACAAAAGGGCAACCTCCACAACAATTCCTTCAATTCTGCTTGGCTATTTTCTTTGATGCTTTTCACACCCAATGATCATATTTTTTTAAAACTTTGCATTTTGGAATTCTCCTTTCTTATTTCCATGCAGCTGAAATCAGCAACACTGAACATCTTTCACTCACATGGTGGATTTCTGTGAAAATCCCCATGTTTGGTCATCACCCTCTGCACTAGTCCCTCCAGTTTGTTTTCCCTTCCTGCAGAAGGCAAAACTGGTCCTGTGTGATTTAGACAACCAGTTGCTCAATGCAAAGATAAGTTAAAGCAGCATGATTATACAAAAATCCTCATGGGATCCATCTGATCCACACCTGGGAGCAAAAGGTTTGCAGAAACTGGGAGTGGCTCAACTCTGATCTGCCAGCAGAGGGATGAGATTAAAACGCCTTGGCTGGTTTATCCCCAAAGAGCAATTCCAGCAGCTCTAGTTCCCTGAGGTCAGGGCACACCAGCAGGACACGGATCTTAGATTTAACTGCACTGTTAGGGTACTGCTATGTTAGGCTGGGGGGATGCCTCCTTTTACAGATAACCTAGGAAGCCTGTCTTTTACCACTGAGGTTTCTAGGTCGAGGGCAGCCCAATTTGAGGGGAAACTGAGCTGAAACTGTGCCACTTCATATGCAGAAATTTTAGAGAAAAGGAGACTGGCCTTCTGCATGCCATAGAGATGGCTTGTGCAGGCAGTATCCCAAGTCCCAGCAAAGCTGACCAGGGGATCAGTGTCCAAGGTTCATTCCCAGAACTGTTTCCTTACTCTGAAAGAAGGTGAGAAGCCACAAGCTGCAGTTCCCAGAAGACAGAGAACGAAGGGAAAAACAGAGGCAGCTTACAGTCCTTCCTTCCAGTCCCGAGGAGCCCCATTTTACACCATGCCCCTCGATTGTGTGCCACACAGGACAAGGATTGTGCTCTGCTAACACTCCAGGGCTGATTGGAACCTCACCACCAGATTTTTGCAAACTCCATCCCCTCCAAACAATCCCTTCTCTTCCCCTTGACCCCATTCAGATACTTGGCTGTACTGTATCTCATGAGCAGGTCCTAATGCAACCTCCTAGAGCAGCAAACCAGGAGTTGCTGAGGCCCTTCTCAGCAAGAATGTGCCAGCCTGCCCTTCTGGCAGGCCAGAGTTCAGCCTCTCATGCTGCCCCCATCAGAAAAGCTAGAGCCTTCTCTCTGGATTAGATGGACAAGACTCCGCACATCACTGCAAGATCCACAAAGTACAGAAATAGGTGTCAAAAAAGAAAGGGAGAGGAAAGCTCTCCAGCCTCTACAAACCCTTTTCCATTCCAGCAAAACCAGAATTGCCAGTTTTAGCTTCAAAGTAATCCTGAGAACTGCTTAGGGCTGTGCAGCAGGTGTTAGCTCCAGGGGCCCCACCACATCAAGCACTTCCTAGCCCCACACTGTGCAGGCAGGGCAGGGAACTCCATGAATGACTACTTACTGTTTTTTGTGTTTTCTTTCTTCCTTTCTCTTACTTTTGGGGCTTGAAGAACTAAATAAGAAATGGCTAATTAATTCAGAGATTTCTGTTCTGATAAAAAGCTGCACAATCACGCGTCAACGTTACAGCTTGGTTGCCCAAGAGCATGCAGTAAAAAGGAAAGGGACTCATGATTGTCACAGCACAGGGGGTCTGAGTGCCTCCTGACAAATCTGCTTCATGGACTTGGCCAAAACCCTCAAAGGGATCAGCCAACTTGGTGACTTTGCTTTCTTCCATAGAGAAAATGAGTACTTCTTGATAATGTGTACACACATACTGGAATCAGGAGAGTTCTTCCAGTCCACACCTGGGGAGCCACTGAGTCAGAATCCCCAGACCCACATGGAATGGGGGGACCCAAGGGGATTCCACAAGGAAACACAGAAGAAATGCCTTCTGCCCCCACTCAGTGAACATCAACCTTGAAGAGACCATTAAACTCTTATTTCTAAGGGACCACCCACACTTGCTCAACTCTTACCTGTGCCTTCTCTTCTTTGACGATAACCTGCAAGACACAAATATGTACATTGAATACAGGGTCTCACAAAATTGGAAATTTTAATCCAAGACAATGTGTTTAGGCTCAGACCGAGAACTGAGAGAAGACCTCCTGCACCACCTGGGCAGAATGGCCCCGGCTCTCCTTTAGCCAGCTGGTGAGGGAGCAGCTGAGAAATGCTGGTGTGGCAGAAGGGACCAGCACACTCTACAAGAAATTGAGAATATGGTCCTCAGGATAACAAGTCTTTAGAGAGATCAGATACATCCCCTATCTCTGGTGGGTCCTTTTTCTCTGCTACTGCCTCCAGTTTTGTACTGCATGTGGAGGTGAGTCCATTCCCCAGTTTTCTGTATGAAGGACCAAACAGCAGTTGAGGGAAAAATCCTCTCTGTGTAACTCCAGAGCAGTCTCACAGCCAAGCCAGCATCGTGCCCCTGTCTTGCCTCCTGGAGCACCCCTGGGATGACACAGGAGACACTTCTCTCATATAGAACACCCTGGGCACATGGAGGACACATCCTTGCAGCAAAGCCTGGCCCCAGTGCACTGCACACCCCACTGTCTCTCATCTCATCTTGGAGCACAACATCCTGCAGAAGATACAGCCTGAAGTCCTGCCTGGAGGGGCTGTGAGATTGCCTCTGGCAAAGTCACTTGGGGTCTGTGGTTGAAACGCTACCTCCATTGGTCACTAATCCTGAATGGTTCATATCATGCTGTCTTATGGGACCAGCTCCGGCTTATCCTTGGCTTGCAGGGGCATAAATGGCTACCAAAGGTTCAAAGCCAAGGAGCCTCTGACCCAGGACTTCCATCAGGAGATGGCATCCAGAAAAGAACATAAGAATCCCTCCTTGGGAAGAAAGTGTTTTAAAGGAGTTCCTATATCCTTGTCTCTCCTTCTCCCTTGCTCTTCTTTAAAGATTCAAGCTCAACTTTTCACCCTGTTACCCACTTTTGGTAGCTTCTCTCTTTGGTTCAATATATTATAAATACATGAACCTTCTTAGGGAGATGGAATCCACTGTTCTCTTCACATATTGGTTTAACAGCTGAGAGAAAACAGTGAAGTATTTGCAATTTTAAAATTTAATCATGCTCTTTGAATTAAAAATGGACTTCAGAAGGGGAAGGTGGAAACAGTCACTGGGGCTGGGAGAGGAGACTGGGATGTGGATGTGGGGAGCTGGTCTGAGCCTTTTCCTGATCCTGACACTCTCTGCAGGTTGGGGAGGAAGGGATGGGGACCAACGTGAGCCTTAAGCACTGATCCCACTGGCATTCCAGAGGATGGAGACATATGAACAGGACAGCAAGGACAGCAGACTGAGGCTCCACAGACCTCACAGTGATTCGGCTTGTCCATCTCTGTGTCCCTACACCCCAACAGCACGTTTCTCTGTTTGCACTGGATGGACACCCCATTTCATGCCCTCCTAGCCCAGAGGGACTCTGGCTATGCCTCCCCTTGGCTGCCCAGTGCTCAAGAGCCCACAGATACCTCTCTGCCCACTGGGACCAACAGCTGCCCGAGGCAGCAGTGCCCTCCACCCCTTCTCCAAACCCCCAACAGCCACTGCCAGTGGGGAATTACATTTTCAAGGGAAATATACCTGTTTCTTTTTCGCTTCTTGGAGCTTTTCTTCTTCTTCTTCTTCACAGGTGAAGGGCTGTAGGAGGGAGACCTGAGGGGGCAGAGGGGCATTAGAGACCACACGGCTGCTCACAGCCATCCCAGCCACCCCAACACTCACCCCACCACCAGTAGCACCATCTCCAGGGCAGAGAGTGGTTGGGGGCTCCTGGTCAGAGCAGGATGAGACCAGGGATGAGCCTCAACCCAGCTCTGCTGCCCTGAGGGGAGGGCGAGAAGATGGCAGCACGTCCCTGGGCTGCGGAACCCGCAGGCCCTCACACCTCCATCTTACACAGACCCTTTTCCCTCACGCCCGCCCAGCTGAGGGCTGCCATTCCCTGCTGCCCCACACACCACCATGGCCACCTGCACCTCCTTCACTGACCCTCTTCCCTACACCCAGCCAAGGGCTGCCCAGCCTGTCCCCTAACGCCACCATGGCTCCCTCACCTCCTTCGCTTCTTGCGGCCAGACTTCTTTTTCTTCTTCTTCCCCCGAGCCAGAAGCGGCCGCTCCCCACCACACGATGGGCTGAGAATGGGGGAAAAGACCCAATAAACATTAAAAATAAGAAAAATAAACCTTGAATTGGCTCACACGGGACTCTCTGCCATCCCCACCTCAGAGACATGGGGCAGAAAGATCAATGTTCATGGTGGACCGACGGTGTGGGTGTTGCTTCATTACCCTCTAACAAATTATTTAGTCACGGTTTAAATGAAGTGTCTAATAGAGATACAACAAGACAGCTACACCATAGCAATGCTGATTATTTAAAACATGTTTGCTGAGGTTAACAACTCCGAAACAGATTTATAGGTTTTGTTGCTCTTTGTAAATATGCTTTAAATAATTAATTGGCATTTAATTTGCATACAGTAATTATTGCAACCAGATGCATCTAACTATAACAAAGACTTGACATGTGTTAAGTAGCAATTGATTAGAAATATATATATATTTATTGAGACACTATGGCAATTGAAGGAGATATGCATCTCTTATACAGTTGTTAAGCCTTGAAAATAAAGCCTCCTGCAAATTAATTTCTTCTTTAAACATATGATGCTGAATCGTGTTATGTTTCAATGAAAAGCAAATACCGTGGTTAATTAATTCAGAGCATTGGGCTGAAAAAAACAACAGATAACTCTGTGGCTACTCATTAATGAAAGCAAATGCTTGTAAAGACAGAGGCAGCTGGTGGCAGCCTGGTGGCATCCCTAAATCAGCCCAAGTCAGCCATGTGGATCTCCAAACAGATCCACAGATCTCTCTGAATCCACAAATGGATCCAGGACCAAGGTTTTGGGGGGCACAGCAAGCTCCCCAGGGCCTCTGAAAAATCACTGAAGGTGCTGGGTTTATACCTCAGTTTCCCCACTTCTCATTCTGCCACTGGGAAAAGCCAGGAGCAAGGGATGGGTGGAAGCAACCCCATGGTTGGAGAACGCTGTGAGATCTTCACTACAGAAACAGGCCAAAAACTGAGCAGTTTTCTGCAGCAAGAATAAACATTATTGCTAACAAAAGTCCTAATGCAGAGCAAATGACATTTTGGGGGGACACTCAGACTCCACCACCACTCAACACTTGATCATCCAGGGCTTGAATTACCACTGAAACTACACTATCATAAAAACTCAATTGCTTAGTGCTTTTAATACACTTTGGGAAAAAAATAAAAGCTCTGCAAAATAAAACTGCAAGCTAATGCTTCACTTGTGAGCTGTGGATACCGAGTGCTTCTGGTGCAGTAAATCCACTGTGCAACCACAGCATGACCCCACGGAGCACCCACATACTCCTCCTCACTTCCTCCTCCCAAGGATTTCACAGACCAGCAGCAGCACTATTAGAGGATGTGGCACACTTTGAGCTCAGTGGGCTTCCTACCTTAATGCAGAGTCGTGCATTTTCCAGGACGTCTCGTTGCTAAGCTCAGACGCCTGCCCAAAGACACCCAGGGACACGGCTGGGCATTGCCACGGCCAAGGGAGAGCAGGAAGGAACACCTGACCATGCAGCCACAGGCTGTTTCTGCAGAGCCCGTCTCCCTCTCCCCAGATAAAGTCTTTTGTCTTTGATGTGGCAGCTTTCTCCCCTGCGCTGATCTGACTTCAATTGTTCCTCCGCGATTATAATCAAAGTCTAATTAAAAATGTGCTTTAGATTATTGTTCCAGTTGGCCTGAAATCTGAAGATATGAAATGTGCTTTCTTGCTCTTTCTTTCCAGCATCTTTAACCAAACCAATCCCAGAGACAGTTCAGCAGGCAGGGCTCAGAGACCCCAGTTACTTAATTTACAATGTTCCATGCATTTTCCCGCTCTCAAGTGGTCAGGGACTAACGACAAGCTGCTAACGAGGCTGTGTCCTAATGAAGGCAATGCTGCTGAGCTGATCTAGGCATGGGGAGAGGAGAATTGCTGAGGGCGATTCCCAGCAGACCTGGTAGTGCAGAGGAGTGCTGGCAAGTCTTGGAAGACTCTGAAGGAGGCTGTAAGAGCAAGCCCTGGAGTAGAAATGAGCTGCAGGTTTGTCTGTGCAAACATGCACAAGGATTTCATACAATTGCATACGTTCTCTGTGCACATACTGAGCCGTTTAAGACACCCCCAGCTCTCACAGGCCCCAGAGGGGCTGAGTAAACAGCCATGGACACCTCCCCTGCCATCCCCGTGTTCCAGGGTGGCCCCGCTCACGGCCCTGGCTCCTACCTGCGTGACCTGCGGTGAGCATGGTCCCATCTCTCCCTCCCCTTCGCACAGCCATTGGTGCTGGAGGGCTCCCTGACCACGCAGCTGCTCAGCTTCTCGGGACGTCTGTCCTCTGCAGGGTACGGCAGGCAGCTGAGCGTCCCACTGCCAGGGCAAGACGAGAGAAAGAGCCATCAGGAGCTGTCCCTTCAGCTGGGGTCATTCTCCAGGTCGTGGGGAATCTCCTTTCCTTTTTGCAGGTAGGACCTGTGCCGCTGTGAAGGAGAGCTGCAGGTTTCTCAGTGCTCAGCCCTGCAGTGGGAAATGCTCCTACAAGGCTCTAAAATGCCCCATTTCCAAGCCAAGCTGCACCCCAGCCCAAGCATGCTGTGCTCATTGTTCAGGCAGAGATGCCACGTGCATCATGCAGCCAAGGAGCAGCTGGACAGCACAGGGCCAGATCCAATCCAATGGGAAGGGAAAACAGGAGCCAGTCAGGACATCTTCTCCTGCACTGTGGGGTTTAGATCACCAGCTCTGCAGAGACAGCACAGATTTTGCACTCTAATAGGAAAAAAAACCCTTTTGCATTTCAAATGTAATTTTCCAAATGCACTATTGCCTTGATAACACCTTGCCACACGTCCTCATCACTCGACTGGAAGCAAACTTCCCCACTCCTACAAATAAGGTGCTGGGCTAGTGAACACACCTGGTCCTGCTGACAGCTCAACCTTGAGAACCTGGGACAGCCCAGCAGAGCTAAGGAGAACCACCTGGGCCAGGTCAGTGCCTGCAAGAGCCCAGGGAGCTGGCAAGGAGCAGAGCAAAGGCAGGCAAAGCCTGGAGTGAGTGGTTTCTACGAAACATTGGGGCTTGTGCAAGCTCAAATAAAGGAAAGAAGCCAAATGGAGAAAACAAACCCAAACAAGTCTGCATGCAGACACTTGGGAGGAAAGTAAATAGGTTTCCAGGCCCTGCAGATGTTTATTTCAAAGAATGAAAAGATTAATGAAAAGTGATAAACTGTACACAGCAGGGGTGCTGAAAACACTGGGGTTTGGTGTCATCCAGAGCATTATGGAATACATAAAGCAAGCACGGGCACGTCCATGCCCAACCTGGCTGTGGGGTGATACCCAGGGTAGGTTGGGCTCAGCTGGCACTAAAAGTGTCCCTGTTTCTTCCCATTATCATCTTAAAGCCGATCCCAGGATTGGGCTATGCATGCCAGTTTAGGGTCAGCTCTGCAAAGTCCTGTGGCTGTGTCAGCTACCAGACCTACCTTCTCTCCTTGGAAATAGCAACACCCTGAAGCCCCCAGGCCATGTAGATCCCAGTAGAGCAGAGGGAGGCTGGGGTGTCCCCCTGCCAGCCCTGCAGCCACAGCGAAGGATGATGCTTTGGCTGCAGAGGCCACCAGAGCCATCACACATGGGCTGTGGAGATAGGAACAAGGGGCCAGGGCCAGGTGCGTGCTGCACATCTGAGGGTTAAATGGGGGCAAGAGAGTGGTTAAAGAGCAATGTGATGTTAAAAAAGCCCCAGTTAGGCATGGCCAGAGCCTTGCATGCCTCAGGGAACATCCTGCTGCCTGCCTCAGCCATGAATAACACTTCTTGGGGTTGGAGTTGGCACAGGAGCACCTGCAGAAGGGTTACCCCTCTCTTTCCACCTGTGTTTTCTCTCTCAACAAGCATCCACTTTCTTTAACAGCCAGCTCCTCCTTGGAGCCCATTTTGTAATGCCTGAACATTTCAGGATATGCACAGCCAAATACAAGGGACAGGGATCGGGGCAGGGGGGGGAAGCTGGGTGAAATATTTCTGGCCCAGAACATGCAGGAGGTGAATAGTCCCTCTTGCTTTAAAAAGTCTGTTTGTAATAAATCCCCCAGTTGCCTCCCAACATTTCCACTATTTTAACCATCCAGGAAGCTACATGGTTAATCATTTTCTGTGTGCCAGCTAATTGGTTCTTAAAACCGCTTTTAAGAACAGCCTTCTGAGGCTCAGTCACTAGGATCCATTAAAAATGTCCCCAAATTAATGACCTGTGCAAAGTCTGAGCTGGATGCACTCCAGCAGCAGAGGCAGGAGGGTTCGTCCCCAGGCTGGCAGCAGGGTGGAACACCACTGCCAGGACCTGGGCACGGCAAGCAACATCCTTGTCACCCAGCCTCTGCTCCCATTAATGGGATTTCCAGGTCCTGGGGTTAAAACATATTGGCTTCAAGGCAATCAAGGACTCCTGTCCTGCAACGTGCCAGGAACCATTTCTTCTGGGCTTGGAAGTAATTATTGATGGAAATAATTATTTCCAATTCCATCAAAGGCTGGCTTTCATTCAACCAAATGTTCTCCTCTGATGGATGCTGAGAGTCACTAACACTTTAAACTGGCTGGTAATCCCCTGGCGTGGAGCTCCATAGACATTGATTGAATATATATATATATATATATATAGAGAGAGAGAGAGAGAGAGAGATTTTCTTTTCTTATTGTCTTTTGTGTCTTTCATGACTGATATAAAAGTGATGCAGTTTGGTGTGAACGATCTCTGTGGCCTCAAAGGAGGGATTATCACACCTTCCCTGCTGCTTATGCCTGCAGCAGGAAAGAAAAAGCCTCTGTGGGTGGTTTTTCTGGAGCTGGCCCAGAGAGAGCAGCAGGGATGCTCAGCAAGATGCTGCTGGAAGCACAGGACTCGTGCAGCTCAGGGGATGTGCGAGAGGAGGCAGGAAGAAGAGGAGGCAGGAAGGATGCCCTGCTGGGGGACAACATTGCTCAAGTACTTCTAGTGAGGACCACAGCCTCTCTCCCCAGTGTATTGGTAGCATGTTTGTACATAAGGATGCACTCCTGGGCACAGGCAGTTGGACCAGGACAAGGCAGCTGCCCACCCATCCCACCTGCCCTCCAAGTTTCTCCATTTCCACTTGGCAATTGGATCACTTGCACTCATTTTTCTTTTTCCTTTCTTTCTCCCATGTAGAAATCCAGCCTATCCATCAGACCTGTCCAGAAGAAGCACAGCTGCTCCTGATGGGAGACCCCCCACAGTAAGGCGGCACCTGTGGGCTGCCTGCCACCAGCTCAGTGCAGAACATGCCCTGTGCAACCACCCACCAGAGTTGGCTCATCCTGTCCCTTCCCATCCCAAAAAACAGGAGGGGTTTTTTGGGCTCATGGCAATTTTTGCCAGTGCTGCAGTGGCTGGAAGAGAAGCAGCAGGCACACAGGGCCCTCAACTCTCCACCAGCACAAGCCTCTCACAGCCCAGCTTGCCCACCTCTGCATTGTGGCGTCAGATTTGGGCTCTCACAGGCATTCCTTCTCTAACAGAACATGTTGGCAGCAGAGGGAAATGATCTATTACCTACCCTAATACAAAGGTCACTGGTGGGAAGGAACCCAAACACTCCTTATTTGAAGAGGGGTTAAACCACCATAAACCACTATGGCCACATGGAGGAGAAGGGATGGGTGGTTCTTTGCTGCTGGCAGTGCCCTGCAGGATCTCTGAGGCCAACCCATTCTGCCTCCCTTCCCTGGGGAAGGGATGTCACCCCCAGTTTGTGGGGATACCATGGAGACCAGTTAAGGACTGCCCTTCCTGCCCACAGACAGATCCTGGCACTGTCCACAGAGGACGGGACAAAGGCACAAGGCATTTGCTGCCTCAGTGAGCAAACTCTCAAACCTCAAATGCCCATCCCTCCATCCTGGGCTGCTGTGCTCCATGCCATGGCCAAATGCCATCTCATCAGGCCATGAAATGTGGCACTTGGTGACACATACTGCTCCAGGAGCTGAGCCCAGTGACGCCCGTCCCCGTCGGCCCCGCAGTGACTGCAGTCAGTGCGGGTTTGGTGTGCCCTTGACATTCCCTGTGTGCTGCCATCCTGGGGCTGCCGGGGCCGGGCACTGCCCTCCTCTGCCCACAGAGGCTCCTGTGTCCCAGCCCGGGGCTGCCCCGGCCCCACAGCAGTCTCCTGCCACAAAGCTTTCATCAATCAGCCTTTTCCCCGCAGTAACTCATCTCAAGAGGAGACAAAAGCAGGAAAATTGTCTTCCTAATGACCTTTCAGCTGCCGGACCCTGGCATCAGACCATCTCCCCACACAGCTGCATTGTCCCTCACCTCCACAGGATGAGCCCCAGCAGTTCCAGCCTCAGTGGCCTTGTGCAGCCCCTGTGCCCTTCCCAGCTGCCCTGCAAGCATCAGTGTAAGCACACTGGGGCTGAATCATGCTAACCAAGCCTTTTTTGGGGTTTTTTATCCTTTATTTTCCTTTGCACATGCAGCTGGGTTGGGTGCTGGAGGCACAAGCATTTCAGAGGCCCTGGGCACTGATTGCGTTTGGCAGACCTGCACTGGCAGCACTTCCAAGGTCAGAGGATTTGGGATAGCTAATACAAAAACTTTACTACGTTCCCTGCTTCAGCCCTGGTTGGCTTCATGTTCCCATCATGTCTACACCCCCCAGTGAAAAGACAGGAGCAGCTTCAGCCAACTGGAGCCCCCAGAACAAAAGGTTAAAACATCTCTGACGAGCATGAAAGCTCTGAATGTTTCACTGGCATTAAATGATGACGGACAGATATCTTGCCTGGAACTGGGAACATCGGGACACAGGTGTCCTGAGGGGAGGCTGGAGAAACTCCTGTGCCTGCAGCCACTTGCACCAGGGATGTTCTCGCCAATTCTCCTGAGTAACATGCAAAGAAGTGCACGGACAGGTGATGGAACACCCCATCCTTCCTCTCCTTTCCTCACCTGGAGGTTTTGGCTGTGCAGGAGAGGGCAGTGGTGGGTCAGGATCCCCACTTTCCCACATCCCTGCACTCTATGCCACAGCCATATTATGTGTGCTTCTGCCCTGGGCTCTAGTGAGGGCTGCTCAAAGTGTTTCTAAAGCCCACCCTTTGGGCTGAGAAGTCTTTGGACACTGGCAAAATGAGCCTGTGATTTTCTCTCTTGCTCTCTGGCTTTGCTCATCTGATTGAAAAAGAAAATGGTCAGACCATTCCCTTGTCCCTCAAGAGGGAGGGAACAAAAAAGAGTGCTATAAAGACATTTCCCAGCAAAAACTCCAGCAGATGTGTTTATGTAAAGCTCTTTGAAATATGCACTAAAAATACCTCTTCAAAATTAGGAGATGGGGAATATTGTAAGTGCTTCCCACAAGCACACACACACGCACACAAACACCCCATGGCAGGTTCTTTCCCCACCTCATTCAACCCGTTATTATTAGTGCAGCAGGAGCCCTGCAGTTTGTTATTGAAAATTATAATAGCAAATCACCGAGATATTTTCCTTGATTACACGGACTCCAAGCCAGTTCAATTTTAATCTTCTCCCCGCTCTTTTTTTCTGTGCATCAGCAGAGGCACCAGCTGCAGAAAGGCACGTGGGTTTCTCGAAGCAGTTCAAACACAGAAGAGAAATACAATTCCGTACTATACGGTTTTCATCAAATTTTTGCCAGTCGTGACTCTCCTCCCCCTCCTGCTCCCGGGAACCCTGTGTCCTGGCACAAGCCTGGATGCGGCTCCTTTTCCTTCTGGGACTCCAGAAAGGTTTAACAACCACTCTCAGCACATCCTGGGCCAAAAAAGCAGCTTGGCTCTTTCTTTTCCAGCAGCTGATTTACTATGCATGGTTGGATCAGAACAGAGGGGCTTCCCTGCTGCAAGAGGCCCCAGTGGCAGCACAGGATCAGTGCCAGATGCTCTGGGGGATGCTGTGAGGTAGCAGCCCACGGGGAGGGCTCCGTCCCGGGCACCAGCTGGCAGCGGCAGCGGCTCCTGCTGTGCAGCATGGGATGGACAATCCCTGCAGAGGGAAAACTCCACGGGGGAAAGCGGTGCCTCCGTGCGAACCATCCTTCTTAGGCAGGGTCAGGCACGAGGGTGAGCACAGCCTCTCCCTACTCCCCACGGCTCAGTCTCCTCCTCCCCAGGAGCACCAAGAGCCCTATCCCCTGTTCCCCTTCCTTCCTGAGCACCTTGCAGGGCTCTGTGTCCCTTTCCCTCACTGCCAGCAACCCACGATGGCTCTGCTGACTGGCTGCCAGCAACAACAGAGAGAAATCTGAGGAATATGGCACATGGTCACATTGTTTCTAAAGAAAACCTGGACTGCTGCCCCATCTCGAACAGTTTCTACAGCACCTTGTGCCTCCCAAGCTGCTGGTTCGGAGGTCCCTGAGGAGCGTTCTGCCCATCAGCACCTGCACAACTGCCGGACCAGGCTTGCTCTCAGGCCTTTCCTGCCCTCAAATCCTCCTTAGACAAATACCCTGTGGGTTCCCATGTCTGTACAGGAGCCAGTTGTCTCCTCAATCAGGAAATACGAAGAAAGAAGCCTTTGCTGTTTCAGATGCCCACAAATGCAGATGAAAGTGTTGACATGGCCATGCTGCCCCATGGCACAGCAATCTGGCACATGGTTCCATGATCCATGCTTTGGGACTCCAGGCTCCTGAGTGACCCAGAGGACTGGGGTTGAGAGCTTATGCTAAACCCCATCATAGCGCCACTGCCACTCTCGTCTCAGGCTGGCCTCAAACAGCACTCCCAGATCCTTTTCTTGCCATCACCCCCGGCAGCCTGGAGCAGCCATGAAGGGGGTGAGCTGACAGCCAGGCACGGGGGCAACCTGAAACAGCCCTTGCAGAGCTTGTGATTAGAAAAAGTCCAGATCTGAGCTCACATTTCCCATTAAGCCCTTGCCCACAAGCAGCGCAGGGCAAAACCAAGCTGGGCAAAGGTCAGGACCAGGGGTTAGGAGGGAACCCAGTGGCTGTGGTTGGGCACTTCCCAACACAGCACAGGGAGCTGAGGAGCACCAGTGGATGATACTTAACGCTTTAGGAAGGGTTTAACAAAGAAATGAACCCATGGATGTCCTAGAAAAGAAGCACTTTGGCACTGCCCGCAAGTGGCCAGCCCGAGGGGCTGCACAGGGTCAGCCCCTGCTCCAGGGACCATCAGATGTGCCCGTTCCCCCCACTGTCCAAACCCCATGCTATTTGGCATGGCAACCAGCAGTGAAATAGTGTATTTGCCAATAACAACTTGTTAAATTTTAATCAGATAGAGAATTGTAAGCACACAGTTACCCGGAGCTCCTGGGAGCACTGAGAGATCGCTTTAAAAATTAATTAGTAATTAGGCACATTGGAAGCAGTAAGGAGAAGGCGGCTGGAGAAGATCCACTTGGAGCAGCAATGCTGCCTTTGCCACTCACATAAAGTTTTTCCTCCTCTCTCTTAATTTTCTTCCTTTGAATTGTCACTGATAAAAGGGGAGAACACACTGGAGGTCCCAACACTCAGATAACACCAAACACACAACCTGTTCATGCAGCTGCCATCTGTCTGCAGAGCTGCCCTGGGAATGACTCTGGTTGACTGCTGCCCCATCCATCCATCCATCCATCCATCCATGCTGGGGACAGGGACACTCAGGTCACGTTGTTAAAAAAACAGCCCTTGAGCCACCCCATGTGCCAGAACACAGGCATGGCGCTCAGTAGCCTGTGGCTACAAACAGTGATCCCAAGGGCTCAGCTTGAAATGACTCCAACATTAAAAAATGCTCAGCCCTCCCTGAAACAGAACCACGGGGTGCATCCAAATGGACGTCCCCAACCTGGGTGCCAAATGGGTGTCTCCAGCCAGGGCATCACCTGGGCAAGGTCTGGTGAGGAGGGGTTCCCTGGACATCGCTCTGTTTGAAACTTGTCTCCTGAACATCCATCCCCCTGTGATGCACAGGGCTGCTGCACAGCCAGGGCCACATCGGGCCAGGAGGGCTCTGTGACACCATGAGGAGCAGATGTCCCCACGCAGGGAAGCACGGGCAGCAGTTAGCTCCCATGGAAAGGAATTAACCAACAGATTTCTGCTGCTGAGCCATGAGCCTGCAACGTTCCCAGCCCAGCAAGGGATGTGGAAAGTGGGCTTTAAACTCCCACCCTCACTTGCTGACAGGGGCTTTTAATGGCCAGAAGGGCCCTTTGCCTTCCTGTATGTGCAGTGTCAGCTGAGCTGGGAAGCTCCCGAATTGCAGCTTTGTGGGTGGGAGCGTTTGGTCTGACTCCAATCCTTTTTCCCTATAGCACCCCCTGGTCCTGTGGGAAACACCTCAGTGGTAATGCTGCCTGCCCAGGAACAACTGGTGAGGAGGTTTTGAGTTAAGGAGAGTTTCTGGAAGGGAAAACAGGGCCTTTTCTCGTCCCACTGTGCTCCAAGGAGGAAAAGGTTGGTATAGCTGTGCCATCCCTGCCACACAGAGGGCTGTGGGATGCTCAGTGCTGTGTGGGAGTCAGAGCCAGAAAGAAACCTCCTGTCTGCTCTCAGCTCTCAACTATCCACACCACCCTGCAATTCTGAACATTGTTTTAATCATCCCAAAAAAGAAAGGGGGGGGATATTTGTCGGCTTGCTGCTTTCTAGGGGGAAGATTTGGAAGAGGCAGGTGGGTCCCCATGGCAGACCCAGCCAGGAGGAGCTGCAGAGAATCATTTCAGTCTCCATCCCATCCACCTTTAATTGGGTGTAATAATAATTTTATTGCTTGCTGGGATTTGTGAGGCTGAACTAATATTTGTAAAATGCTTTGCTATCCTCAGCTGAAAGGCAATCTAGAGTGGCAAAGCCCTGGTGTTATTCACATTTGGATAATCCAGAATTATTCATAAACAAAATCAAGATTATGCAAATATATTCATTAGTTCTCAGAAGATCTCCAGGAAAATAGAGGAATTAGTTTTGTTAACAATTATGTATTATATAGGTGTGTGTCTAAGCACGCACAGCCCCGGTGCTGGGGCACATTCGCCCAGGACTCATCCCAGAATCGCAGAGTACTGGAGAACAAAGGTTTGGCCTGTGCAAAGTGACCACCTCCATTTTGGGATATCCTGATGCCCCACAGCAAATGACAGCACACAGCACAGACCCCTGTGCCCTGCCAGGGTCCCGCTGGCTGTTCTACTGACACCCCCAGTATCCCCCCTGTACCCTCACAGACAGCCCACACATGAGTACCATCACCTTATCCTCCCCAAACCAGCCTCTCCTACCCAAACGAGGAGTTTTACAGTACATGCAGGGCCAAGAGGCTGTGGATTTGGGATCTGGATGCAGCCCCCTCACCCAGGGCCTGATCTTTGTGCCCAGCACAAGCCCTCACACGATGGCAGCTTGTGCCCAGCCTGGCTTTCCGCAGTGCGTGACCGTCTATCTGGGATGTGATGGGAAACTGGAGATAAAGGTGCAGTGAAAATACCACATGGTTTAATTAATGCCACATGCCTTTCACTCTATAGGTTGTGTGGATGGTTAATTATTTTTATAAAGAAAATAATTAGTCCCAATCAAGGCAGAAGCTCTCCAGAATTACAGCTCATTAACCGCTCTCACATTTTTCTGTTCTATAAAAAGTCATGTGGTGCTGATGAAGATTATAGACCCTTGGAATCAGCATTAAATACAAATTCAGACAGTGTTACCATCCTATTACCATCAACTGCATCAACTTGGCTTTGGTAATTGCAGCTGGAGATGAAGGGCAAGGATTTCTGCTCCACACAATCTCTGAAAACAAGCACCCTGCCCATTAGTTTGCCGGAAACAATGTGACACCAAGCCCTGACTTGGCTAGGTACATCCCTGAGGAGATGACAGCCAGCAAGGAGAAAGGGGAAAGCTTTGCTGGGGATGTGAAGATGAGGAGTTCTCAGGGTCGGTTCAGTTCCTGTTTGCAGTGGGGCTGCTCCTGCACAGAGCAAGAAGCACCCTGAAATCTGTCCTTTGGCAAACCCACCAGTCCAGTGGATGCAAAGAGCTAGGAAATGTAGAGGGGACAAGGAGCAACCTTTAAGCAGTGGGATTATCCTCATGGGACATGGGGAAAATAGGGCATGGACGGATGCTCTTGTTGGGGATGGGGGAGCATCTGCAAGCATCTCCCTCTGGTCCGTGCTAGTCCAGGCAGTGGTTCAATTCTATTAAATGTCGCAGAGGCCTCGCTCAAAGCCTAATTGAAAGAAATCACAGCACATTACAGGGAGTTCAGGTCAAATCAATACTGGTGGGGAGAGCGAGCGGGGGGAGCAGGGCAGCGGCTCAGTCTCAGTGCCAGCTCTGCAGGCAGGGCACAGGCTGTGTCCACAGGCTCCAGTGCCTGCTTTTCCACCATGGGAAGGCAAAGGACAGAGCTGTCCTCTGCTCTGTGCAGGACAAACCTGGTAGCAACGCAGGCCAAGGGTTGGCAACAGCAGTCAGCAGTGGAGAGGGGGCAGGAGAGCCACAGGTCCTTAGGGTCCTGCTTTTCAGTTTCCATTAATCAGGAATGGATGTGCCCTGGGTGGCATTCATAGCCCAGAGAGTTGGCAGCCAGCACTTTGGACCACAAGCCTCCACAGCAAAATTAACCCACCCGTCCCCATGGCACAGCTCCTGTGCCCAGAGCCCTCGAACATCTGAGCCCTCTTGGAGGGATGGGGAAATCTGGGCTCTGGGTGGAAAAAAGCATTGTGGTGAAATCCTGAGGCAATGGGGTAGTAACTACTGCCACAAGGCAGCACATAGCAGGAGCTAAACTTTCCGCTGGCATATGCTGCCAGTGTTGTGCCTTTAGCTCTGCCCCTGCAGGTGCAGAGATGCTCCACACTCACGGTGAGGGCAGGGATGGAGACAGGGACCCTGGCAGCCTGGACTCACCAAAACATCCAAAACCCCTCCAAAAGATATAAAGAATATCCTTCCCCTTCACTGGCTCCTGACCCACATGTGGGAAGTGTTTGGGAGAGCACAAGGACTGGTCCAAAACCAACAACTTCTCCAGCCACTGGAGAGGACTGAATCTCTGCACTTGGGGATGTCCCAGGGTCCTGGGGGTGATGCAGCCAACATATCCTGTTTATTTTCTGTAAGTTGCCAGTCTTGGAATTTTCTGGAGAATAAAAACCCCATCCCTTCAAAGAAGTGCTGAAGCCACGTGTCTTGCTTGTCTCCATCATAACAATCCTGACCAGGCTCTGATTGGAGCAGGGGGATTTGAAGAGGGCAAATGCTTTATAGGTGAGTTAAAGCACCAGCCTCAGGGGTAGATCTGCCCAAATTCCAGATTGCTTCCTGCACCCTCTGGACCACAGCCGTGTCCATGCCCACTCTGGCAGAGCAGGGTTGTTCTGCTGGCTGCAGCTGATGGAGCTGTGGAGAGTAAGTTCTGTTCTATTTACATGCTATTATAGATTGGTGTTACACTTGCACGGCTTTGGTGGGCAGGGATTGTACAGCAGCTCCAGTTGACCCACAGATTAATGCAGCAGGAGCTCTTTAACTGTGAAATCTCCCTTAATGCAAAAATATTTCTCTTGCTGGGCAGTAGCTAAATTCTTCATCCTGACAGTAATGCAGCTCAAATCCCAGCCTCCTGCCCCACTCTGTTCCAGTCACCCTCCAACACACGTGGGCACAGAGATCAATTCAATACAACCAGCCCATTGCCAAAGTGCCATCAGGTTCCAGTGGGATGATGCGCTGCTGGAATTTGATGTTAGTGTCAGAGAAAACCCATTTTCTCATCATTGCCTGTGGGTCTCAGAGCACTTCAGCCACCCACATGCGAGACAGGCACCTGACCCCAGCCCTGGAACCCAACAGCAGAAAGCCCCCACAGCCCATACCCGAAAGTCACAGCCTTCCCTGCCCCAGGGAGGAGAGAGAAGAGCAGCCCCACAGGCAGCAGGACCCTGCCCACAGTGTCCCCCTGCCCACCCAGGCACCCACTCGGGGGTGAATGAGGAGATGCCCCTGGCTGGGGCTGGCCAGCACCTGCTTCTTCTTCCATTAATGATGAGACACAAATTAAACATGTAGAGTTCAATGGGTCATCAGTGGAGCCCCAGCCTCACTGCCTCCAGAGTGGGGACTCATTTCGGCCCGCCTCAAACACCAGTACAGTTTTTAATAGAGTTTTTTTCACCAATTGCATTATTTTTTGTAAGCCCTTCCTGCAGTCCCCACTGCGCTGGCAGGGAAAGTGTTCCTGCCGCATGTGAAAAAAACGGCTATTTTTAAACTCCCCATGTTTGTCAGCGCTTTCGGCTCAAGTGGCTGATGGAGAAGCCAGTTTTGCAGCACCCGGTGTCCTGCAGAGGGTCACATGGCCTTTGCCAGGAGATGGTGGCACAGACGTGGGCATTGTGCCTGGCCAGGCTGCTGGGAGTGGTGGTCCAGCCCGCTCATCCCCGGCATATGCCAGATCCATACCAAAGCCCTGTTCCGGATGCTCTGCTGCTGGGACCCACCACTCCCACCAGATTTCAGGCATCACAACCTCTGTGCCTTTGCACACACCTACGAAATCATCAAGCAAGGCTGCAAACACAAGATGGCTCCTGAGATTTGGCCTTTCTCCCTGCCCTTTGCTGGGGATGCATCAAACCCAGCCCTGTTTTCCAGCTGATGGTACCACCAGGGATTTGCGGCCAGAGGAGGACCCAAGGGGGTGGGAGCTGTGTGTGGGTCACAGGAAGAACTGTGGGTTGCAGCAGACCCAGTCTCAGAACAGCAAAGAGCCCCTGGGGACTCATGCCAGAGCAGGGGCTGTGGCAGAAGCCCTGGCACCCTCTGCAGCTGAAACACTGGTGGGATTTTCTGGCCTGGGTCAGGCTTTGCGGTGATGAAGAGGTTTCAATGCCCACAGGGAGAAAATGGGAAAAAACAAGGAAAGAAAAGGAAAGGGTGATCATGCATGAAATTATTTCATTTCAGTGACTCAGGGTTTGCATTTGGTAAGTCCGTCTTATAGAGAAATGGATGTAGAAAAAGGTGCAGCCACCTGCCATGGAAATGTGGGAAGGGGTAGGAATGGGGCTGAGCAGAGAAGGCCAGGGAAATCTCCCAAGCCCAGAGACCCCAGGGAGAGGGGGACCCCCCCGGGGGACACCCCCCCCCCAGGAGAGTGGGATCTGCAGAGGCCCTTTCTGGGGACAAGCTGCAACAGGACAGGCTGTCCCAGATGATGGGGACAAGATGGTGACAGCAAGGAGACTAGAGCAGCCACAGGACCTGGCGCTGGGTAGAAGCTCCTTAGAAATCCCTGTCATCAAGGTCATCACTGCTATTTATTATTTAGGGCCTCACATCCCTAAATATTAATTAGCTGGACTTTGTGGGAGGGGTGTGAATATGTGCAAGGGGTTCAAGTGTCCTGCTCTCCTGCCTCTCCAGGGATGGGATACAAGCAGGGATGGGGGCTTGCTGGAGCTGGTGCTGCTTCCTGAGCCAGGCAAGGATGAACCCCAGCCCTACAAGACCCTAAACAGTCATATTTCCCCCTGGCCTGGTTCTCCACACTCCATGAAACAGCCTCACACAAGTGCTCGGATGCTGCTGAGCCAGGGAGGGAACCCCATAGTCAGCACAGCCCCCCGAGGTGCCAGACTCCCCCCAGTGCTGCCCTTACAAACCCAGCACCCCCAGCATCTGCAGACATGGGGCTGCCTGGCAGCCAGGGCAGTGTCTTCAGTGGCTTTGTTCAAGGATGAAATCAAATATTTCTACAAAACAATCCTCCACTCAGCCAGTGGAATTTTCCTCCCTTTTGCTTCCTTCCACCTGATTTCATCCCTCATCTGAAGAGATCGGATACGGTGCTTCCCCTGGCACAGCATGGACACCACAGGCTCCCCCTTTGCCAGAGATGGGGTAGCAAATCCCGGATTCAGGGAGACCCTCATCCTGTGTTTCCTCATCAGCTGCTGTGGCCCTTCACTCTCAGCAGCGGGGCCAGGCTGTGCCCGTGTTCTTGCTGGTGAGGCGTGGGAACCAGACCCATGGTTTGGGCCCCAAGCAGAGCTCAGCAAAGCTCTCAAATGGACTTTTACAGGTCTGAAATTACCTGTCCCCAAAATCACAGCGTTTCCCAGTGGGGAGGCCAGCAGCGTCACGGTGCCCAGCACCAGTCCAGAGGAGACGCAGATGGACAGGGCCGAGGGGAGGAAGGACGATGAGGATGATGAAGGCTCTGCAAGCAGCAGGGAGTGGGTCCTGCGGGCATCCCCAACTCTTCCCCTCACTCATCTGCCCCCAGCCTCCCGGCGGTTCCCGAGCTGCCTAATTAGCTCTCCCTGCTCCCAGCGCCGTCCAGCTGGAGCTTCAGGGCAGGGGCAGACAAAAGCCTCGCTATTGACAGCCCCTCCGAGGAAGGGGCTTTTCTTCTCCCCCTCGCTTTTCCTTTCAAGCCCCTCTCCCCCCTCTTGGGCAGGGGCCACGGGCTCATTAGCACAGGGGCTCGTTGGGATGGAGGGAGCAGATGGCAGCCAGGCGGCTGGCGCGGCCGGCCCCGCCGCCGCCTCTTCCCGCGAACAGATGCCCGGCCAACAAGGGGGAGGATTAACGGGAGTGGGGGGCCATCCGCACAGCAGGGCTGCCAGCGGGGGCTTCCTCCCCGGCAGCACACCCCACGTCCCTGCCTAAGGGCTGCCAGCCTGCTGCGGACTCGCGGGGCTCGCGGCCATCAAAAGGTGGCTGGGAAGCCAGAGGTTGAGATGGCCAAAAGTCACTGCAAAGGCCACAAAGGAACTGCAGCTGTTTTCTGCCCTCGCTGGGATACTGAGACCTCTGACACTGCAGTGCCATGGCTGCTCCTGCCCTGTCCCAGTGCAGCGGGGAGGACAAGTCACCCTTGTCCCAGCGCGTTTGCAAGCAGCACCCAGACTCGTCTCCAAGATCACCCGCAATGGCAAATCAGGGCTTAATCCCACTTCAGCAGCACATCCCTCCCCCTCCATGCACGGTGCATCCCGGGCGATTAAGGGTTAAAGCACAAATCCCCTGCGCTGCCCTGATGTGACCCACTTAGACCATCTGGCAGGGAGGGATGCAGGAGTCTCCTTTCCCCCAGCGCTGCCGGCACTCACTCGGCATCACCGGCTGCCCCAGGAGCTGACACCAGCACCCACAGCCCGCAGTCCCAGAGTGCCCAGAAGTGGATTTCAGCTGAGTTTCTGGGGACAGGGCAGCTCATGCCAACAGTACTGTGGCTGGCAGCATGGCAGCAGAGAACTAAAACACCCCCAGAATCATCCCGCAAGCCCCCGGACTCCCATCAGCTCCAGGTCCCAGGGATACCCTGGAGCATCTCCCAACTGGATGTCCCCAGGTCCCGGCACAGGTGCTGATGAAATTCGTAGCAATGCTGGGAGAAGTCAGGCTTCCTAGTAGGACAGGGCTCTCAGCCCCACTCTGGGGCCGAGGTCACACCCAGGGAAGAGATGGAGACAAAAGCCCAGCTGAGAGGGAGGAAAGGGGATCCTGCTCTGGGGCTGGGGCCAGAGCATGGTGTTCATACCCATCTCCAAAGGCTGGGCAGAGACCGGTGGCACCTCAACAAAGGAGATTTTAAAAGCATTTTCAGTTCACAAGAGCCAAAGCTCCATTCCCGTGGTCCAGTGAAGGGGAATGAGGGCACCCTAGCTTGGCAGAGGGGCTCAGGGCAGGGTAGGTGGTCCCTGTCCCTGACCCCATCCCTCCCCAGCATACTGGACACAAAACCCCCTCAAATCCCACACTGGGATTTTACATATACTGGAGCAATTCCCCTGCAAAGGCAAGCTCTGGGTCAGCCCCAGCCTTTCCCAACCTCCCCACACCACCCAGTCCCCCACCCTCAGCTGCACAGCAAAGCTCCACCAGGCCCCGTGTGGGAAAAGGTTAATTGGAAAAGCCCCTTTCCCCATCACCTCATTTTTTCCTTTCACACTGCAAACTGGTCAATAATCCATTTACTTTGGCAGAGCTCTGCTCTGGGCACAAAGCTGTCTGGGGGGGCTGGATTTCATGGTCCCCCCAGCCCCAGCAGGACCAGGAGGGAAGGTATTAACATACTCTTTTGTTCCAGGATGAACCGTGGGTTTAGCAGAGCTTTAACCCTCCAAACCTCCAAGAGAGCCTGATGGGAATTTAGATGGAAGAGGTTTTATCTGCAGAACCAGCAGGAAGTTGGTGGTGAGGGATGGGGCAAGGGGAAAAAAAAATCACTTTCTGTCCAGGGAACTCCATCACTGCCCCACAAGGATGCAGGATTGAGCCCTTAGCCACGCTCAGGGCACTCTGCACGGCCAGCTTTGGGCTATGGACACTGAGGGGGTCCTTGACAGGACCCCCCATGCTGCAGCTGAACCCCTTGGCGCTCCACAAGGGCACGGGATCAGCCAGCAAAACTGATGGGGAGGTGGGCAGCACTGGCATAGAAACCATGGCAGCATCTCCACTGCTGTGGGAAGCACAGGGCCAGATCCAGGGCAGGGTGTTTGCAGGGGACCTGCTGTCAAGTGTGGGAGAAAACAGGAATCCAGATGGTCATCTTAATATTTCATTTGGCTAACTGGTCTTCCCATCTCCTCTCTGGTGCGCTCTGCTCTCTGGCACCACAGTCATTTGCTCTTAAATTAGCCGGGAATATCGTCAGGGAAGAGAGGACGATCCAAGCACTGGCACAGTGAAATCTTCAGGAAAAACAACCCAGAGTGGAGCCGGGCACTGAGACCACTACAAGAGGAGCTGCTGCAAGCCTTGGGTCTGTTCTCTCCATGGATGGGGAGCAGGAGCCCGGCTCTGGCTATTGCTGGACTAAGAGCCTAGTGCCAGCTTGGGGACATCACTGTGCACTCCAATGGGGACCTGCTGCAAAGCCCCTCAGGGTGTGAGATCTGGCATCTCAGAGGTGTGATCCTGCCCAAATGGCAGCCTCGGGCTCCTGACAGAGCCCTGTGGGATGCGAGCCGAGCCGGCAGCACCGATGAGAGGAGCTGGGAACTGCAGCATCTCTGTCACCACAGCCTTTGGTGGCAGCCCCTCAAGCAGCAGAGCCCCTCCATGCCTTGGACAGGGTGAGTGCAGCATGGGTCCTGCGGACCCCAGGGTGAGCCCCACCAGGCTGGCCCCATTCAGCAACTGTGTGCAGATGGCCACACCACAGGGTGTATCCCCATCCAGCAGCACACACTGCGAGGGGACAAAAGGAACCAGGTTCCACTGACCCCATAGCAGCATGGCCGGAGCACATCCTGGCATGGGGACCTGGATCTGCTGTGCTGAGGTGCAAACCACAGCAAAGCCAAGCTGGTGGGGTCGTTTTGCTGTGTGCCAAGAGCTCCTGGATAGTTTCCCTCCCACCAGAGCTGTCACTACCAACAGCACAGAGAGGTACACACATTTGGCAACTTTTTAATGGATCTGCAAACACCCCGAGCCACGGTGCTCAGCCCCACCAGCATGTCTGCACAATCCAAACTGCTGGTTAGATGGAGCCAGGCATCACTCCTGGCACCCAGGCTTGCTGTACTTCCCCAATACCCTAATTTGTTGCCTTATGACACCTCCAACTGCAAAGCAGCACGGCTCACTCAGGCACCTGTCAGGCAGGAGTGTGTGTGTAAGCCAGCCCTCAGTTCTTCAGGTGCCAACCACACCTGGTGCAGGGATGGAGAAAAACACAGCACTTCCTCTCCCCAACAAAGGCTGAAGCCCTGCAAACACTGCCCGTGGAAACAAGAGTTGCTCTTCTCCATTGGAGGCCAAAGCCATGCCCTTCCCAATTTCCTAGCCAGATTAATGGAAATCAGAGGGATTGGAAAAATCCGTGCTCAGCAGCTATGCTGCAGGGGCAGAAGGGACCCCCACACTGCACAAGCAGCAGGACCCCCATCCCCATTGTTGCTGTGGCTCACAGCCTCCACTGGCACGGGGAGCATCTGAAACAGCTCATTCCAAAGGGTTTCTCTACTCCTCAGTGCAGGCTGAGCCTCCGACACTCAGCCTGCTGCAGACCGAGACCCTCTCCTCTACAGACCCATCACCTCCACGGAACTTTGGCTGGTTCTCCACACCAGCTGGGCAGAAGCTGGCAGAAGAAAAACAGAGCAAAGAGAGACGAGAGCCAGCAAAAGTGTCCTTTCTTTATAAAACCAGCACAAACAGTGTATTATTAACCAATATTGAGACAGTCAGCAAATTGAGACAGTCAGCAAAATAAAGCTGGTCTAAATTAGAGTGTGCACGGCTGTGAGGAAACCACATGGACCCTTGCCTGTGTGACAGCCTGGCAGAGTGGCTCAGGGGGTACCTGCAGCCCCCTTGCCTCATTTCATGCGTTTCTCTGTTGCTCAGCCTCTGGCAAACATGGGGGCACCAACTTTCCTGGAGCAGGAGGACAGGACAGGTACTGGATGAACAAAGTCAAGGCTGCTTGGCTGTGGGATGTGGGGGACACCATCCCAAGAGCTGCCCCAGTCCGTGGCAGCAACCAGGCTCTTTGCACTGCGCGTCCCTGGGGGACACCAGCCTCCCCTCTGTGACAAGGCAGAGTCCAGCCGTAGGGGAGCTGTTTCACCTTCCCAAAGGTCTCAGGTGAAGGGCCGACACAGAGACAAGGCAACCAGCAGGACACACACCCCAGGGCTCTGCACGGCGGGGAGGGAGCTGGTCACACTTTCCAGCTGATGCCCCCCACCACTGTCCCCCTCTCCACAGCCCAGCTAGAGCTTTCCAGCCCCTCATCCTGCTCCCCCCTTGGGGCTCAGCCAAATCCCGGGCTCCAAGAACCACCGAACCAAAGTTTCCCAAACCTGCTCTGCTCTGGAACACAGCACCTGCCCGGGGAGGGGGCTCAGCCAGCCGGCATCCCCCAGCCTCACGCACGGGGCGGGTCCCCCGGGTCCTCCAGCCACTAACTGGTGGTGGCGGGGGGACACACTCAGGACCCTCTTTATGGTGGGAAGGGGACTAGAGATGGAGAAGGACGAGGGGTCTCTCAGAGGCCCCACTCCCGCGTCCCGGCAGCCCTTACCTGGGCAGCGGCTTGCGGGCGGTGATACTGGCCACGATGATGCTCTCGGGTCGCGGTGTGGCCACGGCTTTGAAGGTGCCTCTCCAGAACTTCTCGAAGAGCTGCTTCTCGCCCTGCTGCAGGCCGGCCATGGCCCCCGGACCCACGGTCAGCCCCCAGCCGGCCCCGCCGCTGTCCGCGGTGCTGAGCGCTACATCCCCCACGCCGCCCGGCCCGGCCCGGCCCGCAGCGGGGAGTGCGGCCGCGGCCGCCCCCGCCTCCCGTTTTGTGCCGGCGGGGCGGGCAGAGGGGCCGGACCCGCCACCGTCCCCTCCCCGGCACCGCCCTCGCCGCAGCTGCGCCTGGAGCGGCGGAGCCGAGCCCGGGGAGGGGGCGGCTCCAGGGGACCCGCGACCCCGCTCGGGTCGGGTCCGCTCCCCCACACGCCGCTCACCCCCACCAGGTGGCTCCTGGGGGGCTTCCATCCCCTGCCAGCCCCCAGAACCGTCCGTGCGCCATCCCCATCATCTCCTTCCCCAGCCGACAGGCCGCTCCCAGCTGGCTGCTGGGTCGGGGGCACCGCTGCACTTTGCGGGGCACAAACCCTCCAGGGCAGAGCGAGTCCCCGTCTCCCCACAGAGGCTGCCAGTAGCCTTCGTGTTTACCCAGTCCCAACCAGATACAAGTAAAGAAAGGGAGAGCCTGGAGCCACAGCTGAGGGAGAAAGCAGCAGGAGGCCGTGGAGAGCACTCTTGTAACTCGTCCATACCGAGACCCATATGGGACAGAGATTTTGAAAGACATTCCCCTTTCTTCCCCACCCCCCGCCCGCCCGCCTTCTCTTTTAACTGGGAAGGGGCAGGGATGGAGCGTGCATTTCCTTGGCTCCAGTGCAGTGGCAGGCTGGGAATCCTACAGTGGGGTCCCAACCAGCACAGAAAACAATTCCTCACCTTCCAGGGCAGGATTTGACCCGCCAGGACTGTACGCATGGGGAGGGAAGAAGAGCTGGGGCAGTGCAAGTGCCGCGCTGCGATTTCCCTCAGCCTCTGCGCTGAGTACAATAAAAACGTCTTTAGGAGAAAATGCTTCTTCTACCAGATGCTTTGAAGCGCAAGTAAAAGCTGGTGACCTTGGATGAATGAGACTCTCTCTATTGTGCCTCAGAAACCCGCATGATACGTTTATGTAAGCGGCGGGGGGATAATGGAACCAGGAACAATAGGCGGTGGGAGCCGGAGAAGAAGGAAAATCATGGGGAAACTTAATCGCTTCTTTGCTACAAATACATTAGCAGAAGGCTCGTTCTGGCGGCGTGGTTTGCGAACTCCTCCTTCCCTGCCCCGTTTTGCTTCCTGCCCTGTCTGTCCCGCTGATAGCCGGGATCAGGGGCTGTGTCCCACACCGAGAGCCGCAGCACCGGTGGCACACGCCGGCGGAGCTTCGTGCCGCGAGGCCAGGGGCGGCTGGAGATGGATGCCGGGGAGGCGGCAGCAGGGAGACCGGGCACGGATCCAGCAGGGCTTATAGAAACACTGTCAGCTCTGCCAGACAATGCCTAAAAACCCGACAGAGAAGGACAACGTTCATGCACAGCGTAGAGATGCTCGCTGGGAGGCTGCTCCCCCCGGGAAACCGCCCAAGGGCGATGCCTGGGAAAGGCCGGCTGGGAGCTGTAGCTCTGTTCTAGCCCAGGGCACGCTGCACACGCCGTGGGTAGATGTCAGAGTGGGGATCGTCCAGGGACAGTCACAGTCAGGAAAGGGCAGAAGAAGGAGAAAGGGCTTGAGGGGTCTAGAGCTGCCACACTGTGAAAGAACGGCTGGGGAGGGCACACACAGCAGCCCCAGAAGAGTCACTACTAGCCCAGCTGTAGTGCCCTACAGCTGGGCAGGGACAAGGACTCCCCACCCAAACAAATCCAAGCTTGGTTTTCCTCTGGCCCTTCCAGTGATTTCCACAGAACACCGGCTGTTCATTAGGAACCAGCTTCCCCTTCAGAGCACATTAAACTCAGTAAATAGGGATCAGGTGTTAAGTACATACACACCCCAATCTCGCTCTGATTTGTGGGGTGAGGATCAGGCAGGAGCCCCACCGGCACTGTCAGCCCCAAACCTCTGCTGGTGCCTCATTAACCATACCCCCTGCAAGACACCACCATCCCCTGGGTTTTGCAGGATGAGCCCAACCACTCCCAGCTGCAACCAGGGTCCCTGTAGCACTCCAGGGCATTTCACTCCCTTCCACCAGCCATCCCAGAATGGCTCTAATCGCCCTAACATTAAGTCCCAAATAAAAGGAATAATAAATGTTTGCACTATTAAATTAGCAGCACGGGTGGTGCGTGGGCAGGAGGAAGGCTGCGATCATTACAAGAGCCCTCTCTCCTGGCGTACCTTGTGGACACATCAGTGAGCCAATTAAGCAATTGGCTCGGTTAACGGAGGCTCCCAGGAATAGACTTCCCTGCTATAGAATAACTGCGCAATAATAAATCGTCTCATAAATAAACAGCCTGAGAAAGCATTACAAGATACCCAGAAAAAGCACTATATCATAAGCAGAAGCAATGCTGTGCACTTTTAGTGTGTCTATTAACCCATGGCATTGCCAACACTTCTCTGAACTGGGGCTGGTGTCCCTGTGGGGGCTGTGGGACTGGTCCCATGGGGGTGGACATGGCCACAGCATCCCTGGAGCCCCGGCAGGTGCTGCCTGCCCTGTGGGACCTCTGTTTGCCAGCAGCACATAGCCCCCAGTTATTCACCTATGGGAGTGCCATAAATGCCACCCCAGGTTATTTACAGCTCCAGCAGTAACGTGGGGCTCTGCCAGGTTCAAATGTTTGCCATAAATTGTAGCAGAGCAAGTGAGTCCTGGGATAGGAACAGGGAAACTGGGACTTAAAGGATAATTTCACTTTTTCCTCCAAAGCAGAACATATTAATAAAAGAAAATATGATAGTAAAAAATAAAATATAAATAATACAAAATACAAAAACTGTCTCCCTTAAAGAGTTCTTCTTTATTTGGGGTTTTTTTTTGAGTGACACAACAGGCTTCCCCTTCATGCATGGGGGGCTGCAGACCAGGGTCTCCCCAAGGCTGCCAGCCCCCAGCCCCACTCCCCACACCTGGCTCTGCAGCCCTACAACCCACTGCACCCCACAATTAAACACCCAGTACCCTCTTGATCCCCAAAGCCTCCCCTCAGCATCCAACCCCCCCAGGGACTTGTGAGAGGGCTCAGGGACAGAGAAACTCTAGCCATGCCTTCTCCTGCTTTCCCGTCTTCTACTTTTAAAGGGCCCCATCCCCTCATCCCCTCCCATACAGAGTCTTTGGTTTTGAGGGTATGGAGAGAGGTGTTCCTGCTCTGGTGAACACCCACTGTGGGTGCTGGGCTGCTGTTGAGGAGGACAAGCCCAGGGCCAAGGGAAGCAGGGATCAGTAGGAAGAAGCTGTGTGTGTGCAGGTACGGTACCCAGAGGGAGGGAAAGGAGAAAATGTGTTTAGCTAGGATTATGTTTTAATCTGTTCCCCCTAGTAGAGAGAAGAAAGCTGGGCTTGTCCTGGAGCTGCACAAATATTTTTCTATAAATGTTGAGGTTTTGGAGTTTTTTTTCTTATTTGGCTTGTACCAGGTGAGAAGAGCCAGAGTCTGGTTTTGCTCAATCCACCCCATTCCCACTTCCACTTGCCATTGGAACTCTACCCGTTCCCCAGACAAACAGGTTTGCTGCAAGGGCAGAAAATCAGTAATTATCTCTGGAAGTATTCTCTATCATCAAGAGTCAATAAACAAAGGCTGTGAGTGTCCTCGGCTCATGGCACTCCAGAAGCACCTACCAATTATTCCCTTGACTCAGCCAGCCGTGCCTGGCAGGCGGGGGTCCTCCATTGCCTCCTGCAAGACATTGCCTGCTTTGGCCAGGTAGGAGGAGGAGGAAGAGGAAGAAGAGGAGGAGGAGGGGTGATGCTCTGCTTTGAAAGCTGTGGCAGATGTGGATGGATGCTGACCTGGTTTGGCCATGGGCCTGTCCATTTGGAGGGGACAGAGGATGCTCAGTGGGGCTGGATCCAAGCTGGTTTTCCCAAGAAAGGTGGCATGGAGCAAGTGGGGAGTTACCTGCAGGGTGGAGAAACAGCAACAGCCACAGGACAATGCGTGCTGTGTGCCAAGCTGGGAAAAACCCTCAGATCGTGGCGGGAGGCTGCTGCTGTAGCATCTTTAGCCTGATAAATGCATTTTGCAGAATCAAACTGTTGCAAGAAGGAATTCACCACCTTTCCAGGGGCAAATACCTGTTTTATGGCCCTTTCCCCTGCAAGGCTCCTGGCTGATCCCTCAGCCCTGGGCAGAGCCCAGAACCCAAGTTTCCCACTCTGCCTGTACCCGTATCCAGGTGCATCCAAGGTCAAGGCACTTGCCAAAGTGCCTTTTTTTTTTGGCCCTTCCTTTCTCTGCCCGCAGAAAAGCCATTTACACCCACAGGAAACCCAGAAGCACCCACAGCCCTGGAGCAGCTGCAAGGCTGTGCTGGTCCCTTGGGCACAGGATGGTGGCAGTGACCACCCTGTCCCCTCCCTCCATCACCCTGCCCAAGTTTCTCCAGGCAATAAATAAAGGAGTGGCTGGGAAGTGGAGCTGCAGCCTTCCCTGGAAAGAGTGAAGGCTGTGGGCACTGGGGTGCATCCACTGTGGACACAGACCATCCATCAGTGCCCAGCTCAGAAGCTTCAGGATGATGGACATGGTGTGAGGGGGCTGCTGAAGCTGATATTGGGGGGCTGACCTGTGCTCCCCTTGTTTGGGTCGACAAAGGATGAGTGATGAGGATGCCCATGTCCCCTCCATCAGTGCTGGCTCCACTGTCCCTGTGCAGGAAAGAGGGAAACCTGTGGGGTTTGAGCGTGAAAAACCATGATGGGAGTGGGACCGGTGCAGGGTGTCACCTCCAGGAGGTGGGACACCGCCAGACAGCCCCTGAATCTCAGGATGCCTCTCCATCATCTCCAGATGGACAGCAGGGGCCTGCCAAACCCCTGTGTTCCCCTCCCCAGGACCAGGCGTGTCCCGCCCTGGCTTTCTGTGCTGGCCTCCGTGGAAACAGCCGGCTTCTCTGTTGGCAGGAGGGGGCTCTGCAGCTCACCTGCCCACGCGTCTGCTCCAACAAAAGCCTTTTTCCCTCCGTGCTTACCTACCAAAGCCTCCCGGCTTTTAGGCAGTACAAGGAAAAAAAAAACGCGCAGGGACGGACACCGTGAGCGTTCCCTTCGCAGGCTTCTTCGGGAAGAGCGGAATGAAAGAACAGGAGCCGAGGGAGGGAGGGAAGACAGGCCACGTCCTTTTCTTCCCCTTGGCTCTAAAAAAGCTCCAGACTGGAAAGGGGGATGGAGGGATGGAGCTGAAAATATGATTTTTTCCCCTCTGAGTGGCAGTGGCCGTGGCGGCGAGTAGCCCCCGGGGATCATGCGGCAAAGCTGCGCAGCCGCCGCTGCTCTCCGAGTGCCATCGCCGAAAGGTCTGACGCAGCTGGCAGAGGGGGACAGAGGGGGGCAGAGGGGGCAGAGCCCGCAGCCACATGTGTCCGGGCAGAAGAGACAGGGCCCGGCTTTCCAGACCGGGAGCAAAGCCCCTCGCTGGGCTGCGGGGGGCACAGGCAACCCCCGACCGCAGGCAGAAGCTCCCAGCGCCCCGAGGATGTACCCCGGAGCGGGGGAGAGCAAGGCTGGTTTTTTCTCACTGCCCTCCCCGCTGGCAATTAGCAGCCTCCAATCACACGAACAGCACCGCTGCCTGTTGAAGTAATTACTGCCTAACGAGGCGGAGCCAGCTTGGTCGGATCCCAGCCTCCAGCTCGGGTCTGGCTGGAGGAGGGAGTTTGGGGATGCTCAGCACAAGTTTGGGCTGCAGAGCGGGAAGGCATCGGGCTTTTGCCTCCAGCTTGGGAAAGGTGGAAGGGGTCAGACTCAGGATGCACGTCTTCCTCCAAGCCAGCGCTGAGATGATTCCATTCCTGGCTCACTCCATTTCCCGGGGACCGCCCAGCTCCTGCTCCCCTTCCTCCAGCAGCTCCCTGTGCCTGGCAGCACCTCTCTGTTCTGAACCCATGAGCCAAGTCAGGAGCAGGAGGAGGTTTGAATCCCCCAAACTGCTCGAGCTCACTCCTCACCCTTCCTTGGCCACCCCTTGTACAAAAGTCCATTTCCCTGGGGAAGCTGAGATCTGGATAAGGTGGGAGAGGGACAAGGGACAATCCCCACCCTTTTACTTTGTATTCTAATCTTAAAACTCCTTTCACGACATGATCCCCTGGGAAGATGCTGCCCAAGACCAAAGGCATTGGGGAAAGTTGTTTGGGGAATGCTGATGGGGAAAGTGGTTTGACCCCATGCAATCACCTCTTGCTGAGTTTTTTCCCCTGGATTTTTCCCCCTCTGGATTATCGTGCTGGGGCAGTGGGAGCTGTGGACAGAGGAGCCTCCTCAGCCCCTGCCATGCAGGGCTGCCCACACCACAGGGGGATGGAGCAGGCAGGAGCAGGCAGGAGCAAAGTGCTGCGTTTTGGCTTTTATAGACTATTACTGATAATGGAGAAGAACAAAAATGCTTTAAAATAAAGCACTCGAGGGCGTCAGCCTAAGCGTTAAATAGGCTTCTGCTAAAATGCTGTTTCCACTGAAAAAGCTTCCTGATTTGGATTCGAGGCATTACCCTGCTTGGGAGAAAGCTGGAGCTTTGATAAAGCCAGGGGGACAGGCAGCACCATCCCGGGAATGGGGCTCTTGTGCTTCTCCTGCGGTGTGAGATTGCTCCCACCTGGCAGTCAGGATGCTCCTTGCTCAGCTCACTCCCGCCCATGCAGAAATGCCTCAGGAGAGCACAGTCCCCCTAAATTTCAGGCTTTCCATCCCTGTGAGGAGCAGCGCTGCCCCTGCAAAACACACAGAGGATTTTGCAGTGTTAATGGGCAGCACAACGGCAAATGTGTAAACTTTTACTGCTCTGGAGAGTAAACAGAGAGTTTGGGGAGCAGACACTTCCCATTAAGACACACTAATGAAATGTGGAAATGTTTTAGTGTGCTGTAATTTTATATATTTTTGAGCGCAGCTGCAGTGCTGTTCCATTTGTGGCTAATTTAAGCACAATTAAACCAGGCTAAATTACAGCCAAGTACACCACAGGAACTGATGTGACTAAGGATGTGTCCAGGGGCCCTAAATCTTGCTGACCTTGCTGTCACCGTTCAGGCTGGTTTGCAAGCTGGGTCAAGAACTGACAGCTCCTGGAGCTCGCCCCAAGGTCACAGCAGAGCCCTGAGGACAATGGGATCTTCCACCCAGGGTGGGGCAAGTACCCAACGCCTCCCACGGGCTCCAGAGCTGTTGGCGGTATCTGGGTGTGTCTGGCTCTTGGAAAGGTCCTCTTCCCTGCTGGCTGTTGTTGTGAGCTTGGATGAG
This sequence comes from Corvus hawaiiensis, assembly GCF_020740725.1. NCBI lineage: Eukaryota > Metazoa > Chordata > Aves > Passeriformes > Corvidae > Corvus > Corvus hawaiiensis. The sequence continues at coordinate 150,490 of NC_063230.1, forward strand.
CCCAAGGCTGTGGCAAACCCTTCCTGCTTGGCCAGAGACCCCCACTCCCCCTTGCAGCAGCCCTGATGTCCTTTCTGGGTCACCTCCTCAGCCCCAAATTACCTGGCTAATGCTGAGGCTGCATCCACACATCACCCCACGTGCCTCCTGGGGAGGCTGATTCATCTCAGAAAAAAAAGCCCTAATTTTTCTGGAGAATGAAGGAACTGGTGGGATTTTGTTCTTCCTTTTGGGTAAAGGAGGAAGAGAATACCTGGAGGCTGGGTTGTGCCCGCTGGTATCACCTCCTCAGCATCCTGAGCTGGGTTGGTGGCTGCACTGCTGGGTCCTGGCTCCCTTCAGCAGGGAGGGAGTCCTACAGCCTTGGGTCCTGCATGGTTTAGGGTGCAGAGCCTGTTCTCAGCAGTTTGGGGGTGGTTTGTACTGCTCTGGTTAGCTGAGGATTAGCTGGCCTTGCACCAGTAAGGGTTGCTCCGAGGGTTTCAAAAGCACCAGCAGTCAGCTCAGTGCTCCTGCAGCCCCCGGCACAGGGAACTGCCGGCTTTCCCAAGGGCTTTTCTTGTTGATTAAGGCAATTGCAGTAAATCCCCTGTGACAACTGGTTTCCAGCTGAACCAGGTTAGACCCAATTCAGCTCAGGGGAGCAGGGCTGACATCCTCCCACAGCCTTTAGGGATGCTCCTTGTGCCTAGAGGCACCGTGCCCCTACAGATCTGTCCCCCACCTTTCCTCCAGGCCGATGGGCACCAGGCTTGGCACAGGAACAGCAGGATAGGGTCCAGCACGGCCAGGATTGTCCTACTCAGCCTTGCTGCAGGACTCACATTCCACTTTCACCTTCCTCCGTGCTTCTCCCCAAAATCTGGGGCGGAGGCAGCACCACCCACTGCCCCTCCGGCAGTCAGGGGTGAATGGGGAAGGTGACTCCGTGCCCCACCTGCCTTAACACCCACCCGGCTCCTCCTCTGGGTCCCTTCGGCTGACAGCAGAACCCACACACAGCCCCCTCTGCTCCTGCTGCCTCTTTACAAGCCCCGTTAACCAGGCCACGCCTCATCAACTCCAATTAGCGGACAGGTCGTTTCCCTGAGCCATCAGCCAGCTCCATCGCCCGCGGCCCGGTGAGTGCTGCCTCGGCATCCCCTGGTGCTGCTGGTCCAGCGCCCGGCAGGCACGGATCCCACGAATCCCAACGCTGGAGGAGGCTGCAACCTCCCCAGTGCGGCCGCCAGCTCCGCTCTAATTAATCCAATTACAACACTGCGTTGGCGGCGCAACCGGTGGATTAATTGCGGTTCGTTCCAGGTAGATGGAGGCGGAAACATTCAAACAGGCTTCTTGTTTCCTGTTAACTGTGCAAAGCCCAGGCTCAAAGCTGCTGGGATGGAAGGAATCCTGCCACCAGCGTCATCGTCGTTGGGACAGCAAGGAGCTGGGTGCCTGCAGAGCGCTCACATCGCTCCCAGAAACAAATCCTTGCCTGAGACTAAAAAAAACAAAGATTAGGGGGACAACGCTGGGAGCAGGAGTACAAAGTAAAAGGCTGCTTGCTCTCAGACACACACATATATATATATATATTCAATAGAATAAAAAGGAGATTATTGGAAACAACTAATTGTTCAGACTGTCAAAGAGATGAAAGTGTCAGAAGTAAACAGATGCTCGTCACGATTCAGCGCTCATTAAGGCAGGAGAAGGATTCATTTCATATGCATGATTAACTCCTGGCCACTGATGATTTACACAGCAGATGATCAAAGGAGAATTAATTGCACAAATCGGGCTGCTGCCAGCCTGGCCCCGGTCCCCAACGCCACTGCCGATGGCACAGCCCGTGGCCCCCAAAACCAGAATCGCCCTGGCCACTGCTTCCCCAGGCCATGCCTGGACCCAGCCATGAGCTGTTTGCCCTCAGAGCTCTCAACCCATCGAGCCCCCATCACTGCCCAGCATCTCGAGGATCCTGGGACACCAGACACCGTCAGCATCACTGTGAACGTCGGAGGGTTTCCAGCTCACCAACACCCACCCCAATCATCCCCTCCCCGTTAGCAGTAATTAACCCAGGGAAGGTGTCTCTCCACTTGACACCTTTTTTTTTCCCTTGTGATTGAGTCGCTCTCTGTTACAAATCCAATCTGTAATTAAAGGACGGAACTCCACTCCCTTCACCTGATTTATTTTTTAATACCGTCTCCTTTTGATCTCGTTTCTCTCTTAATTAAATTATGAGCTCTGAATCAACACCACTACCGAAGGTGCTCTGCCTCACTCACTTCCCTCCTCCAAGAGGGAAATAGTATCTCCAAATCCTGAGGACAGGGAATCACCAAGAGTTACAGGAAACAGCAGCTCTGCTCGTGCTGGGATTTCATGAGGAGCACAGGGGCTGCATCCTGGTGGGCTCATGGAGAGGAAACATGAACCCCCCCGGACCAGGTGGGGAGCAGGAAGCGATGCTGTGGGTGATTTTGCAGCCACTTTTGTCCCTGGCAGGTGATGGAGGACATGGGGCAGCTGGGAGAAGCATCACTCTCCTGCCTGTGCCCAGTCTCAGGGATGGGAAACCCTGCTGGAAATAACACCTGGACTCTGCTGGGATGGTCCATCTTTGGGAACAATCGGTTGTGAATCCGCAAAGGCCCTGCAGCACTCACCAGCTCCGGGATCTCAGCCCATTCTCGAGCATCCCTGGCATGTGTGGTGCCTGTCCCCGCATCTCTCCTGCACCATGGCACCCCCGTGCCCTCCAGGCCTGCTTCTCCTGCACTTCCCCTCTCAGCTCTGAGGCCACCACGAAGGGACAGTCGGATGTCAGCCACCTGAGCCAGCAGAGCCCTCCCCCACCGCGGACACGCGGCACGGCCGGCGCGCATCCCTGCGGCTGCAGGAGGGGCAGGGAAGCCGTGTGTCCCCGGGACCAGGATGGGACAATAACTATCGCCCTATCGCCGTGCAGTCTGGGTGGTGACAGAGCTTTTAATGACGGATAATGGTGGTTTGCATTTAAATGCACCGCACTGTTGACTCATGACTGCAGTAACACCGGGACAGGAGGAATAAATGAGGGAGGGCTCCCAGGAGCCTCATCCCACTGGAAGCATCTCCTGCGGACACCCCAGAGTGAGGGCAGGGGAGGCGGCACAGACGCCTCTGCCTCATCCCCTCACTGAGTGCAAATGAGCCCGATGCCAGTTTAATGAACTGCTGATGACTATCGCCTTTATTTTTAAATCTGAATTCCCGCAGGAGTCACCTTCAGCAGGGAAGCAGCCCTTCCCCAGCGACGGGAGCGTGGATTGATTGCCTGTATCTGATTAGCAATTACACTCGGCGCACTTCAGTGGTAAATACCAGCACCCTGGGCTAGGCACGAGGTGATGGCAGATTGTGGGGTCCCGGGGGAGAGGGCTGGGGGGCCGGGAGCCTGCAGGGCTGGGACCCTGGGTTCGGTGCCTGCACAGTGCAGAGCCGGGGGCGACAGGCACCTCCCGGCTGGAGGGGACAGTCCCTCACATGGTTTGCTACCCAAAGATTGTGAAGGCTCCGTGTGGTGGGCTGAGCTCACCACCCTTCCCTCCCCCAGGATAACTCTCTCCTGCTGCCGCCGAGCTGGTACTTATAGGCGTTTATGAATTGTGCCTTTAATAAGGCGCTGGAATGTTTGCCCCATAAATTCTAAAGATCAGATTTATGGATGAGCTTTTACTGACATTACAGACTACTAATAAATCGGTTAAACCTACAGAGAAGATTGTACTGCCCCATTTTACGATGGCACAGTAAGCATATAAAAAGGCCCATAAGGCAGCAAAGCAGCTGGGGGTGGTGATGCCTGGCCACCGTGGCAGAGGGGCCATGTGCTGCGTCCCCCAGGCCACCTGCCCTGCTCTGGAAGCCACCAGCCATCCTTCTCGGTGGGGCTGTGGGATGCCCGGGGCTGAATGAGCAGCCCGCCAGCTCTTGCAGCAAAGCCAGGGATCCCACCACATCCCCACTTCCCTGGAGGCAGAGGTGCCTCAGGGGAAGCAGAGTCAGTGCCGAGGCACTCGAGAGGGTGGAAGGGACACAGAGGACGCTGCTCCGACCATGCTGCCTCCTCTGCTCAGGAGAGGAGCTATTTGCAGAGCCGTCTGCTCTGAGTGCGCAGCTATTTCTGGGAGAGGCTTCATTGAGAAATGCCATCTGGAGAAAGGCGGCAGCGGAGCCGCAGCTCCAGGATCTGGTGGGTTCCCAGGGAAAACGTGGAGTCTCTCCTCATTCCTAGCCACATCAACTGGCTGGATATTGGGATGCTTTGCCCCTAATTCAGAGCCAGTGAAACCTGGTGGTTTTATCCTCACTCCCACCCTTGGCAGGGCTGGTTCCAGCCTGGGGAGATGCTCAACCTTCCCACGTGACGCCTAAGATTTAGGCAGACAAGTCCTGGAGACACCCTAAGACCAGATCCTGGTGCCATCATGAGTGATAGGAAATGTGGGATGGAGGGCTTGAGCCCAGCACCAGCTCCGGGAATGCGGGTACCATGTAAGACCCTCTTCCTGAAGAAAAAGGGGCTGAGTAGAGCAGTGGCAGGAGGAAGATCCCACTGCTGGGATGCCTGGCCAAAGCATGGGGCTGAGAGCCAGCAGGCTGGGAGCTGGTGGGCTGGCAGTGACCCCACATCCAGCCTGTACCTCCCAGTGCCACCAAGCATGAGGAGCCCCCCATGAGAGTCGGGACATTGCCCCAGGAGCACAGGGAGAGATGAACAAACAAAAATGCAGTATTTTCTTCCACCACCAAGTTTCCATCAGTGCTGGCTGGCTGGGTTTGATTAAACCTCTCATTTATTACATTCTGCAATATAGTTTTGCTACCAGATTAAACGCACATAAAACCCACACAAAGAGTCCCAGCACATCCAGTCCCCAGAGCCAGCACAAGCCACAGCAGGATGGGCGGGGGGAGGACAGTGGTACTTTGGGGTATGTCAGCATCCCCTCCCAGAGTCCCCCAGGCTGCCAGCCTCTCCACCAGCTTTTCTCCAGCCAAGAATGCAGCTTTGTGTGGGTGGATTCCCTGGGGATTGCAGGCATGGGGGATCCATGCAGCTGAGAAAGGGCCAGTGGAGCACTGCAGATGCTCCTCCAGCGCTGGGCTCACCAGTACACATCACCTGGTGAAGGGACACCCATGGGACATGGCCACCCAGCCCTGATCTGCCCTTGTCACTGAGCTGGACCATCCCCTGGGACAGCAGGTCTCCATGATGATGCAATCCCATCCCTGATCCAACCCTGGCAGCTGCTGAGGAAGAAGTCCTGCTGTTCAGAACCATCTCCACGAGGCCTATTCCAGCATGCAGGTGCAAGGTGGCTGCCCCAGCAGGCTCTCAGCTCTCTGCCTGCTGCCCTTGGAGGAGCTGGCTGTTCAAACTGCACTCAAGCACTGCAGCTGCCGGGCTGTGCAGGGTCTCCGTGACACCATCCCTGCTCCCAAGCACTTGAAAAGCCTCTGTGTAAAAGAAATTAATAACAAAGTGAATTGCACTTGAATGCAGCTTCTGTAGAGATAAAGCAGTGGCAGGGGATCGGTGGAGTGTGAAGGAGGAGTTTAACCTCCCCTCCCTATGCCCCCAGGCAGTGATGGATGATGACATTATCACAAAACCAGGTCAGATTAAGACCAAAACAAGCTGAGATCCACCAGGCTTTCTGCTGGGGTCCTCACCGGCAGGGATGGGTGTCAGAAGGCTGACAGCAAATGCCAAATGATCGCTTCCTACACAGGCTGAGCTTCCTTCCCAGCCCAGTGGTTGCAAGCTGGGAGGGCTGGAGATGCCTCCTGACACCAGTGGGGTTCTGGCTGGGTCTCACCCAGCAGCCAGCGATCAATGCTCCCCCCGAACCAGCTGCCTCCAGCTCTAAGCTGGGCTGGGGGTGTTTGTTTGCTTTGTGATGGACAGAGTTTGGGAAAACTCCATCATAAAAGCTGTATGGCCTCGTCTGGAGGCTGTGGGGTTTTCACCCCCAGCCTTTGCCAAATCAGTGTAGCAGCAGATCAACCGACCACGGAGCTGCCCTTGATCCTGACAATCATGGAGAAACGAAAAATATATTTTAAAAAGATGCAGGTTTGCAAGGGCACAACTCTGCGTGCCATGGGCAGGAATGAGAGGCTGGCACATAGAAGGAGCATCTCCCACAAGCTACGAGTCCCGAGGGGGACACAGTGTTTTCCCAGTTTTCAGCTGGAGTTTTTAGGGAGCAGCATCTGCAAAATATCCCTGGCTGGGGAAGCAGCAGCCACCGGGACCTCGGCACCGCAGCTCCATCATCATCAGTGATTAATGAGACGTCTGAGCTGTCCTTCAGCACCAGGAGATATTAGGGAAAAAGCCTGCGGGAGAAGCAAAGGGCTGGGCTGGTAACTCCAAACCTCACAGACCCACCCAGAGGCTCCTGTTGGTGTCTGACTTGGCACACAGAGTGTCCCATCCCCAGGCAGTGTCACCCTGGCTGGCATCCCTCCCCAAGCACCACTGTGCTCCTGATTCCCAAAGGGATTTGTCTTGCAGGGCCCCTGCAGGTGCTGGCAGGAGAGGGAGTCAGGAGCCATTCCGACCTGTCAGGGTAGAGCAACAATGTCATTCAGAGCTAGGATCTCACCTCCAAATCCCTCCTTCTTTGACAAGAGCACAAACCATCCCCTCAAATCTTCAAACAGCAGTTCAAAGCCTTTACATCACTCTCAAGATTAATGAGCAGCTAAATAATAATCCAGGATAAGTCTTATCAAGGCATAAGAACCACAACGTGGTCAGTTAGTGATGAGTGGGATCCAAGGCAGGAGAAAGTTTCATGTTCCTGGTTAAATCCAACATCTCCCAGGAAAATGCAGCCTCTTCCCATAATAAACAGCTGTGTCAAGAGTCAATCCTCACCAGAGGAACATTTTAAAGCAAACTCACCTGGGGCAGAGGGTCTGTTTGCTTCACGTGTGTTAACCTCAGGCAGGGCAGCAGCAGAGCTCTGGTCATTGTGGGGCAACCCAAATTCCCACCAGTGGGTTGGAGGACAGATAATGGTGGGTCAGAGCTGCAGGGTCAGGCAGGTCCTGGGGCAGGAAGCTCAGTGGAGGCATGGGCATGGCCTGAGGATGGACATTAAACAGTCAGACCTGGGACATCCTCACATGCAAGCAGTAGCAAGAGGAGAAAGGACTGCTATTCCCTCATCCTGATCTGGGCACTGAGCCCAGGGACCTCTGCCACAGCCCAGAATGATGCCATTCCTGCTCTCGATTCCCACGTGATGCTCACATCCCACTCCAGAGGCCTGCAGGGTACAGCCCAAACCACAAGTGGAAGCCCATACCCCCACCAGCCTCGGAGTGCCATTCCTTTTCTACCAAGCTCCCTTTTCCCAGGCACCTCTGAATTCTAGGAAGAATAAATAAATAAATAAATACATACATACACACATAAATAAATAAATTTAAAAAACCTCCCTCTGCAGCAAGCTGGCTGCACCAGAACATTTATTTCATACAATGCATCATTTATTTTCAATTATCGTGGTGCTTTCCCCCTGCCCCCTCCTCCCTGCACATCTCGCTGGTGGAAAGTTTGCAGAGTTGCAATAGAGCCTTGGCAGGAGCAGCGGCTCCAGAGGAGGGACAGACAGGATGGGGACAGCACTGGCACCTCTCGCAGGGCCAGGAGGAGGCAGGCAGCCCGGCGGGAGCAGGGGAGGAGGGACACCTCGGGGCTGGGGTCAGACAAGGAGAGCTATCCCGGCTGTCAGCTCACCTCCGGATTAACGCCGGAGGAGCTGACAGCAGCGAGCAGAGCAGAGGCGGTGACAGGGACACGGCGGGGGAGGGCACAAAGAGGGATGAGAGCAGCGCTAGGGGCGTCTCCTTCCTCCGGTGTCAACCCTCCCAGCCCCAGCCTTCTCTCCCTTCCCCTCTACTCCAGGGACCCGCTCTCAATGCCTGGGTGAACCAGAGCTTGGGGTTGAAGCCAAGTCACCCTTTGGCTCACAGGAGACATCCAGCCCTGACCTCTGGGACGCAGCTGGAGATGCAGCTTCCAGAGCATCCCAGATGGCTGAAAACCCCCAGACCTCCAGGGGCCAGGCTGCCCCTGAGGCCGGGGTGCTTGTGTGACACCCTGTGCCATATCCTCATCCCACAGGAGATGCTGAGCTGTGACCCAGGCAGGGAATTCAGTGTCTTCACCCCACACTTGCACACCAAGCAGCTTTTTTATTCCCAGGTCTACCTCAGCCAAAGCCATTTGAAGATCTCTGACGCATCATGAAGGATTTTCTAGTGGGGCTCAGCAGACTCTTAAGATTTATATCAAAAAGGCCCAATTTATTGAATTAATGCTGCAGAGCAAAGCCATGGCTGCTTAACAACTGGAGTATCAGTATTTTACAGCAACATAACTAATAAGGCCATTAATACAAAGTGGGCTCACTCATGACATTTATATCGCTGTAAATCGCACTCTTAGCACCGGAATTATTTATGCCATCCCAGGCACTCGAGAAGCGCTGCCATCCTTTATCAGGCTGAAAGATTTGAGCCAAGAGACAACGAATATAAACACAATAATAAAAAAAAAAAAAAAAAAAAAAAAAAAAAAGGAGCTCAAGCAGAGCTGGGACAGGTCCCTGATGCGGAGGTGGGGCTGTCCCTTGCTTCCCAGTAGGGATGGGACCGAGGGAGACCTGTAACCCAGCCAGGTCTCTTGAGACTGAACCTGGCTGCAGCTCCCCACATGCACCAGATGTGCCCTGAGCAATGAAAACTCAGATGATTTTCACAGAATCACAGAATGGGTTGGAAAGAATCTTAAGGATCGCCTAATTCCAATCCACCATGGGACTGCTTTTGCTTAAGGCCCTGGGTGCATTGGGTGGAGAACACCGACACCAATCCCACTGTTACAAATTTGAAGCAAGGATTGTGGATGCAGCCAGGAAGACTGAAAACTGCAGAGTGAGGAAGATCTAACCACCCCACCCCCCCCAAGAAAAAAAACCCCAACCATCCCCAGCACTAACCAAGCACCTGGGAAACTGCAAATAGGAAGGAGATGAGGGCAGGGGGCTGGGAGAGCTGAGGAGCCCGACAGACCTCACTGAGTACTAATTATTCCCGGCATTATCTGCGCAGACAGATAAGGTTTTCATTAATAAACTTGACGGGGATGTGGCAGGGGCAGAGGGAGCAGCAGCCGCCGCTGAGAGCGAGGCAAGAGCTGTGGATGAACCACCAGCACCAGCGAAATGCAATCAGGACAGGGAGCAATTAGGGGCCCGGCCGGCAGCGGCGGCAGCGGAGGGGCGTGGGGACAGCAATTAGCGGCCAAGCCTGTTCCCGCTCGGCATTGCTGTGCAGGCTGTCTCCTAATTCACAGCACGCCGGAAATGAAATCGTTAGCGATCTTCCAGAGGCAGGGCCTTGATAAGCCCGCTATCTGGAGAGATAAACCCCGGGCGGCACGGGGAGGAGGGTGAGGGAGAAGCATTCCCCCCCCCCCCCCCACTGCCTCGCTGCACCAGCACTTCTCTGTTCTTCCCATACCCAAAGCTCTCTCCCTGTGGCACAAATCCAGGGGAATGCCTGGGAAATAGATCACTCTTACCGTGGAAAGGTGAGATAAATCTCACAGGGACTGGGTGTCTAAGAGGATCAGCGCTATGCAAGCAAGCAAGAGGCCAGGATGGGAGGTCAGCTCAGGCCCAGCCCAGGAATACATGTTTTAAGTTCATCATGCAAGACTGAAAAAGGGAAAAAAAATCCCATCCCTAACTTTCTAGGATCTCCTTTCTCATACCTTATCTCCCAGCTTCTCCATAAGCCAAATCCAACCTTTCTCCAGCTCTTCCAGACAGCAGCAGCAATTTGCTCTGCTTGGCTGTAATTAGCTGCAAAACCACCTCAAAAATTGCCTGTTTGAAGAACATTTAAGGAACTAAAAAAAAAAAAAGAAAAGGAATGGAGCTGCAAGAAAGCAAGCAAAATCCATCATAGCTAATTATTTACTCTTGATTGTCAAAAAAAAGATGGGTTGATGGAAGGAGTTGGTAAGCGGGACGATAGCGGGAGTGTTGTCGAAGGCAAGCACTGCAGTGGGATCCAAAACCAGGAGTTTTCATAATCTATGGGCTGTTAATTATCAAAACTGAGGTCTCTTGGAGCTGCCTGAGTGAAGATTAATTAGTTTTTGGAATAATAGCTAAATTGATACTGGGAAGGAGTTTGGGTTCCAAAATAATGGCTGAAAATTAGCCAGCCTGTTTCTCCATTTCTCTGTGTCATGTTCAGGAGGACATTTGTCTCTGTTGCTTTTTCAGAAAAGGGCCATTAATCAAATCAGCAGATGGTTCTTCCCAAGCCTGGGGTGTTGCAGAAACACAAAAGGGAGGAAGAATCACCAGTGCTAGAGAAAAAAAATCCTCCAGCCCAGTGATTAGCAACTCCAGAGTCATTTCCCTTGAAAGAGCAGGATCTATTCAACTGGAGTAACTCTTCTGGAGACAAGGAACATCTCCCGTGACAAACAGGCACCTCCAGGAAAGGGATTTGTCTGTCTTGAAAACAAATTACCTGCACTAATCCCAAATACCAGGATTTATGTCTCCTGGCTGACCCAGGTTTGATGTCCAGGTTGTCAGTCAGTGCCTGCTCAGGCTTTCACCCATGAGTGGGCCACACACATCAGACTCATCTCTGCACGTCCTGGGGGTTTGTGTGCTGGCTTGCCCCGCTGCAGAGGTGCTCACCACTACCCTCTCCCAGCTGGCTGTATGTTCCACAGGAACATTTCCATGTAGAAACATCTCCTGTCAGCACCGGTGACAGCTCTGCTATCACATGCGGCTGGGACCATCTGAGGGGTTCAGGGGCTGTCACATGAACACGCACACAAAGAGTGCCATGGCACATGTCTTTTTTCCTGGGAAATCAGCCAGCGGGAGCCTCAGCTCCTTGGGGAAGCCCCCCAGTCATCCCTGCCTTCCTGGGGTGGCATCAGCCACAAAGCACCCTCGCAGAAGGTGCCCTCACAGGTGGGACACTGCTCCTGAAGGGACCCTGCTGTCCCAGCTCATGGGGAAGCAGGTCCATGTCACAGTCAAGCTAAGGTGCAGGCAGCTGAAGGCTGCCCCATCAATCACCAGCCCCTGCTCACGGTGCCCCTTGGCTCAGAGGAGCATCTGCTCTGTCACACACACAGAGCTGACACGTGTGAAACCCTTCACAGCAAGCACTGATGTGCCTTGCCTTGGATTTTATGGCACAATAAATAACAGGGGAGAAGCAGGCACCCATCCCGTCAGCACTGCACCCTGCCGTTCACGGTGCTCCAGCCCAGCCCTGCAGATATTCCTAACTGGATGTCATCACTCCACACGCGGCTGAGGGACAGGAGGTTGTGCTCCCAAGGCCTTGTTCCCTTCCCTATCCAGCAGCCTTTAGCGAACAGGCATCACCAACAAAACCCATCCTTCCAAGCTGCTGGTTATCTTTTCACAGCCAAACGAGGGGCACGTGGCTCAGTTCGGGGCAGCCTCCTCCAGCACCTGCCAGAGCCAAGGTGCAAAGCTCAGACCCTCTCCAGGAAGATGACAGCTCCACCCTTTGCCATAGGGAAGCCTCCTGGAGCCCATTGCCCTGCTCCCAGCTCAGAGCAGGGACCACCCACACTCAGAGCCACCCCCACCTCACATCTCCCAGCAGCAGGATCAGACCTCAGCAGTTTGTTTGCTATGGAAGAGGCAGAAGCAGCGCTCAGAGCAGAGATCCTTTGGATAAGAGGGAGCGGGTGGCAGGCCTGCAGCAGGAGAAACCACTCGGTTTATCAGCACGGGTCTCAGAGTACCACCGCGGTGCAGGCAGCCGGCAGCAAACAGCTCGTTAGTCACGGGGAGGCTCCTGCTGCTCTGCCAGCCCGGCTGAGCCGGCTCCCGGCCGGGAACACTGTCCCCCACCGGCAGCAGAGCAAAGGCGAGGCAGGGAGAGGGAGGGGGAGCACTCCTTGAGGCTGCTGGTCCAGCATCATCCTCAGCTCCTGGAGCGTGTGGGCTGGGTAACCTTGTGGTCTCACCCCACTGCAATGCCTTAACTGGATTTATCACTCTGCCATGCGCAAGAGAAGTCAAGTGGATGCTGGATCCTTGGCCATTACTTTGATTTTTCATCCTTCACCTGCTGTGAATAAAAATAAAAATGACAGTGAGAGCGGCAGCCCCCCAGCCCAACACCTGCCGTCACCCCCAGAGCAGGGTGAGGAGCACCCATTGCTCACTGTGCCCTTCATGGTCCAGAAAGCCACTGATTTATCCCCAGGTGCCAAAAAGAAGGCAGCTAGCCAGCAATCTTTAATCAAAACAGAGGTACCTCTGCCTCAAGGAAGGGCCAAGTTCTGTGCAGAACCCAGGAGTAGTTTTCTGATTCGGGTGTTGTCAGCCTTGCATGGATTCACCTTGTTGCCAGAAATGCACACACTCAGCTGAGAAGATACTTGAGTTGCCAAGTTTTGGGGTGTCTCTACTAAGAGCAGAAGTGGGGGAGTGCCAGGGCCCCAGGGAAGAGCTGTGTTTCAGGAGCTGTAATGGAGCTGGCTTACAGAGGCTCGGGATGCACAGTCTCCACATCACCTCCTCCAGTCAGGCCCTGGGAGGGCAGGCACGGTGGGCTGGGGAGCAGATTCAGCTCCAAGGCAGGATGCTGGGGCTTGCTTCCTTACAGATATCTCCATGTCTGGTGTTTTCAGCTCTCCAGTCCAGCCCCAGGCTCTCTGCCGGCACACACCCGCTCCTCTGGGCTCTCCAGCCCAGCTAACACGGTGGGGTGAGCACATGGTCCCTTCTCCAGATTCCTTTCCAGTTATTTCCCAGCCCCAGGCAGGGGGATGGTTTTTCATCCCCTTTCTGCAAGGTGATTAAACGCTGCACTTGTAAAACACTTCATTCTGGGAAACAAATTATGCAAAACACACTCAGTGGGATCTCATACAAATGGATACAGCTGGCTGACAGTGGGGACTCTGCACCCAGGATTTACTTTCTGTGGGAAGCTGCCTGGCCAGCCTGCTCCATCCTGGGAAGGGGTGTTCAGCACAGAGCTCTGCTCCATCACAGCCCCCAGGGACGTCCTCTGGGGAGGGCTGGCTGGTGGCACACATGGCACAGGGACAGGCTGGTGTGGAGGAGGCTTGAGCACCGCACAGAGCAGCTCTGGAGCCCCAGCACATCTGCATCTCCTGGTGTTCCTTATTTTAACCCTCACATGGGTTTTTCAGAGCACTTCTGCTGCTGTTGGCAGGGCTGAAGCACTCATGCACCATGCTGGGATGAGAGCATCTGGATGGATCTTCACTCACTGTGTTTCCAAGCAGCTCCAGGGATGCTCTAACTGCCCACAGCCTCCACCAGTGCTCTCCCAGCACCAGACCTCACTGACCAGGCACAGCTTTCCACATCTTGGGCCACTAATGATGGGCAAGGAGGCTGCTCAGCTGCAGACAGGCACTGGCCATGGCAGGCATCAGAGGACAGAGCTCACTCTTCTGGAGTGGCTCCGGGATGCTCCAGGGGAAGGGACTGCAGGCAGTAACATGCTGGATTAGCACCAAAATCAATCCAATCCAGAGCCTACCTTGGGTGCGTCATTGTTACAAAGAAAAAGACAAAAAAAAAAGGAAGAAAAGAGAAATTAAGATTCCCTGCCCCCGAATTGCTGACTCATGAGTGACTCAGGGGCTAAGTTTAGCTGTCGAGCTCTCGGCACTGCTGGGGTGAGCACTGCTGACTTCTCCTTAACCTTCTTATCAGACCTTTCAAGCAAACCCTTCAGCAGCTCAGGAGAGATTCTGCTCATGCTCCAAGGGGATTATGAAGCACCTCTGAAAGCTGGGATGAAGCATGTGGATGTCCTGAGGTGCACACACAGCTCTCTGGTGGGGATGCAAGACCTGGGAGTGGAGACACAGCACCGAGGGCATCACACTTGGGGAGTCGCCATAGCAACAGGGAATTCTAACAGCAATTAGGTGTGGGCTCCGCTGCATCGAACCGAGGGATCTGGGGACAAGGGGCTCCTCTGGTTCACAGGAGGTAGCACTGCCTGACCCCAGTGGACAGACCCCAAATGGCTTTGCAAGTCCTGCAGGTGTTGTTCCAGCCTGGCCTGGGCAGTGGGGATGCCCCCTGGGGAAGCGCAGAGCTTTGACCCAGACCAATTTCCACAGCAGGGTGTCATGTTCAAGACTTTCTGATCAAAGAAAACTCTCAATTTCTGAGCAGTGATCGTATCAGCACCACAGCTTGACCCGGCTGGGAGCTGAGTTGGCTCCCAGCCTCAATCAGACCTGCTCCTATCAGGTCAATCTTTACACAACCTCACACTAAACCTTCATCAAGCGCTTCCCAGGAGCCCAGCCTGGAGAGCAGCCCAGGGCTCATGGCTCATCCAGAAAGCTGCTCCTCACTCCTCTCCAGCCCCAGGCAGGATCTGGGGGACCTGCCTGCCCCGAGCCCCCCACGCTCCCAACTGCTGCTGCTTTGGGCCATGGCAGGAATCGGAACAGATTCCCACAGGGTCACTGTCAAATGAGCTGAAGGCATCATCCCTTCTCCACAGAGAACACCACACACTCAGCTTTTCCAAGTCCAATAGCATTGCTGAGAGCTTTTTTCTTTCCCCCTTTTCTTTTTCATATGCTAAAAATCAATTCCTCCTCCTCACTGCTAGTAATTCCACTGAAGTTTCTCATCCCATTGTTTCCTTCCCTTCACAATTTCTACATTTTCCAGGCTCTGTACTGGATGAAATGCTATCCATTCCCTCTTTCTACATAATTTTTCACATTTTTGGCTCGTGGTGGCCCCTCTGGCCAGGAGACATGCTCTGGCACTCACTTCCCTGGCTAGGGACATTCCCTTTTCATCAGACAGCTTCCAGGAAGCCCTGGGAGCCACAGAAACTTGAGCAGTGCTGTGTTCATGCCTTTCTTCAGCATCCAACCTCCCCTTTTATTTACAGGTAGAGAAGGGGTTGTGGCAGCGATTCGGCTGCTTCCTCCCAGTCTGGAGGCAGAGGGGGGCAATGCACATCTGCAGAGGGGAGATAAGGGAATGGGGCACCTCCAGTGCCTGGGATCTTATTAAAGGAGAGCTGGCTAGCGAGATCCTATCGCTGCCCAGAAATATCTATGACTTCATCCTCGATGAACGCGGACAAATCAAGCGAGCAGGGTGGGCACTGCTGTGGGGCAGGGTGCGCAGGGAGCGAGGGGAGGCTGCCCCTTCTCCAAAGGACCCCAAGTCACGCTGTCCCCTGGCCAGCGTCACTGGTGACGGATAAGCCTGTAGCAGCTCGGACCTGGCAATTGTTCAAGCACACGGCAGCACCAGACCTGCTGCCCACAGCATAGAGCTGGGGTTTAAACCCGCCAGCCCCCCACTCATTCAGGGACACAGGGGACAGGGACAGCTCCTGGACGGCCATGGCACCACCTCCCAGCCCTGCAGCCTGGCTCAGTCAGTCCCATCTCCCACTGCCAGCCCCATGGCTGCAGCTGGTGAACCGTGCCCCAGTATTTTCCCACCCCGTGCTGCTTCCCCAGGAAGAGCATAGTTGATTTGCCAGAGTTTGTTCCCACCTCTCTGTTCCATGGCAGAGGGAATCGGGCACCACAGCAGCTGATAAGCAGCTGCACAGAGCCAGGTTTTGCTCCAGCAAAGCCTAGAATGAGTTGCAGCCAGGTGAAGATCAGATTTCCAGATCCTTCACTTCTGCCCGGACATCTGGGAGCCCAATTTGTCTCTGATACCGTCATGTGCTGCTTGTTCCTCTTAGGAACAAGCACAAGGCAGACAGCAGTGCAGGGAGGAATCCCTGCCAACAAACACCACTCGTGCTGGACACAGCCAAGAGGAGCCACAGGGACAGGACCCAGTGCCAGAGGCTCCTTTCTGCCAGGGCAAAGCTCACTTTGTCCCTGCAGCAGTTTGGCAAAGGGGTTTTGGAGGGCAGCAGGAGCCTCACTGATGCTTGTGGGGCACAGACAGGAGCAAACAACAGCCAAGCAGTGACAGCAGTCTTCTTGGCAGACTAAACACTACAAAAGCCATGTGAATAACTGCAATAAATTCTCCCCACCCTTCGAAAGGGAAGGCAGGTGTGCAGGAGCCTGCTCCGAGCCCTCCTGGAAAGGCAGAAAGGATGCAGCTCCTCACCATGACCACTCCAAAAAGCCTGTGCACAGCTGCCAGCTCGTGGTAATCGCCTGAGTCACAGGGGCCTTGGTGCTACCTCCCACCTCATCCTCCCCTGCACAGCATGTGCCCTTCCCACTGCTCCAGGGAAGGGGGGCAAACACGGAGCCCCCACAGCCGGGCATGTGGGCAGAGCGTGACAGGGTGGGCTCTGCTCCCAGGGGAAGCTTCCCAGCACTACTTGGGAACGAGCTGTGCTGGCCAGGAGAATGCTGGGAGAGGGTGGCTGAGCTGGAGACACTTGAGGGAGCAGAACAGGCCATGCACGGCAGCAGGGAATGGACATGAGCATCAGTGGAAGGAGGTCAGAGGAAGGAGCACTTCAGGAACAGGAGACAGAAACAGCTACCAGGAGCTCACAGAAACACAGAATGGATTGGGTGGGAAGGGACCTGAAAGATCATCTACCTCCAACCCCCCTGCCATAAGCAGGGACACCACAAGTTGACCAAGAGGAGCAATATTTGGGGAAATGAGCAGGCCCCAGTATGCCAAAGCAAAGGATGGGAAAAAGCTTCTGTCAGCTCCCCTCATCCTCAGTAAACACCACCCTGGGAGCTCCTTGCCTAGGATCACAGCCTGCCCAGCTCAGTGGGGCAGGAATATATCCCACATGGCAGAAAACACGTTTCTGGGAAAGCACAACACATCCAACCAACCAACCAGCAAAGTGTGTTAGCAGCATGTGGCTCTGAGGGTGCCAGCCCAAACACCACCAGGACATCTCCTAGACAACAAGGCCAACCTACCTTGAGAGCCCTACAGCTGGAGAGAATTCCTTGTGCTCCTCAGCATTACAGAGCAGCCCTGATCCTTTTGGACTCCCCAATTCCTCACTCAGGCATCTCTGCATTCCACTGTGGTGGAGGCAAGAAAGCCCCTTTGGGTGATAGAGACTTGGCCTATTGCCATCAGCTCCCCTCTGCAGGCCCACAGCTGCCCCCATGCTCCAGCACATGCCACCAGAGGGGATCAGGGACATTTAGGGATCCAGGGATGATGGCAGGAGAACAAGGTTCTGGCTTGGTGCTAAGTTTTGCACTGTGCTGCAGTAACCCAGACTAAATTACCATTTACACTGCTCTTTTGTAGCTAATAGAATAAAAACCACAACTGGCAAACGGCAGGAGAGAACTTCTCCCTGTGACAGCTACCGAGGGAACCCATACCCTTTTCCTTCAGCCCCTCTGCTCTGACACTAGGGCAGGTTCCCAAGATACCCCAGCTGGGCATTTGTCACCAGCACCAGGGTGGCAGGGAACAGCCAGTGCTCCTGATGCAGCTCCAAGCTGGTTATGGAAGGAGAGTCTATTTAAAGGAGTCAGAGCCTTTTTAACCTACCTTTCTTTGAAAGGAAGAAAGCCCACCTAAATATATCATCCCAGAATTAGAGCTTTTAACCTGCCTGCCTCCTGCAACCCATTGTCCGGCGCACTGAGATCCGTTTCCCTGGAAATGGCAGTGCAGGCTAATTGCTGTTTGAAGCCTTTCCTCCTACAGAGCAGAGCAGCAGCCTCGGAATGCCATTCCCATCTCTGATAGCTCTCTGTCAGAACAGGCTTCCCAACCTATTTCTTCCCGGTTTTCTCCCTGGACAAGCAAGATTTAATCAGAAGCAATTCCCTACAGAAGCCACCCGAGGGTGTGTGCAAAGGGGGAGCTGCTGAGAACACACAAGGGGACTGACAGCTGCTGGGGACTCAGGGGACCCTCAGCAATGGGATGAAGCCTTCCCTGCAAGTGAGTCAAGGCAGCCAAGCAAAGGAAAAATGGTAACAGGAGGAAAAGCACATCTGATGTATGTGGTTTTTCACCTAAGCTCCTGAGAAGAGCAGGTTGTCAGAAAGCAGGACAGGCATTGCAGTGACAGCTTCTTATTTTGTGTAATTGCTACACCTCAGGAAAAAAAAAAAAAGCCTTATCGCGAGCCAAGATGATTTTCCCTCAAGAAATCCTTGAGGTTTGGTGCTTCCATTGAGCTCTGCAGAGAAGAACCCTGCTCCCAGTCAGCAGCTGGGGCTGGGAAGGCACTCCGTGGAAAGGGAGAATACTGGGGAGGAATGTGGCCCGGCAGTGCCCTCTTTGGGCACAGCCACGCGCAGGGTGTGCAGCCACATCTCTCCTTTATCGGCTGGAACACACTAGGGACTTTGTTCCTCGCTGCAACAGAGCCGGGCTGGAGATGCTCACACGCAGCAGGTGTTTGCTCTGGCAGCCTCCCCTTACCAGCCACAGCCCTGCCTGCTGGGACAGACCTGCCAGACCCCGGCACAACGGGAATCACCTGCAAGAGGAGCCATCCAGAGCCCCGCGGCTCCTCCTGCCTGGAGCTCCTCACACAAACCCCACAGAGGGCAGAGATGGGGTGTCTGGAGAAGCTGAGGCGCTTGGATCCATCGAAGAAGCACTTGGGAGGGAGTATTGAGGAGGCTTTGCCAACTCAGAAAGGGACCTGGAGCTGTGCAACAATAACCCTGCAGTTTGAGTCAAACACCCCCCACAGCCTTGCTCTGCTCCAGCCCTTCTTGTCTGCAGGTCTGGTCAGGATTTCCAAGGGGAGAGACCCCAACGAAGACAATGCCTAGGCTCTTTGCTGGCACACAACAGCACTGTGAGCCAATCACCTCTGAGGTTAATTAGATAAGGTTCTCCAACATGGTCTCTGGCAGAGCAGGATTTCCTTTCCTCTGCATTAAGCCCTTTTTTAACCCTCTGACAGGTCTCAACATTGCAGTGCCCCCATGGCACCACTGACCATTACAGGGGATCTGCTGCAGGACGTCAGGGGTGAGCTGCAGAGAACCACGAGCAGCAGAGAAAGAGCTGAACAAGTTTAGAAACGGTCAGCTCTAGCAGCAGCCCCAGAATCCAGCCAGGATCTGGGGTGAGTGCAGCAGCAGGAGACCCTGCCCTGCGCTGGTCATGCACACAGAAAAACAAACCAGGCAGAAAAGGAAGGAGGAAAACACCCTGCTCTCTACCCCCGTGCAGACCCTGCTGTCTGACCTAATCTCCCCACCAACTCATCTGCATCCACAGCCTCTGCTTCTCAGCTGCCTGCACCGCCCAAGAGCCGGCAGAGAGCCAAGATCCCGGCTCCAAGACATTAACCTGATTCCTTGTGACTGGGTAACCCTTCCTCAGCCCACTCCAGCCTCCCCCAGGGCTGGCAGGGCTATGGTGCTGCGCAACTGCACAGCGCCACAGCTCCAGAAAGCTTGGGTTGCCCCTTCCTCTTCTGTGGCTTAATGGAAATGCATAATAAGATCTCAGCACGAGCCGAGGAAATTGCCTTCCTTTATCATACCAGTGCCTTGCCCAGGCTAGCTGGGGAAGGAGAACACAAGTAACAGCCAGAACACTCTTCTGGGGGCAGCAGAGCCCGACAGTGAAGGAGTCAGCAGCCCCTTTGCCCCTCAGATTTCCATTTCATTTGCATTTTAAGTTTGGGGACTGCTGAACTCAAGCCCTACAAAGGGCAGGGGATGCTCCAGGGCCAGATTCCTGCTCTGCTTGTCAGTCATGGAGAGGGAAGACATGCTCCCTGCAGCCCCTGCTCACCGCATCACGAGGCATCACCAAGAGCACAAGGAAGAGGTCAGGATCAAGAAACAAAACCAGAAACCCTCTGGCAGCATCCTGGCATGCTCAGCCTAGGAAGAAGGAGGTCACGCTTCTCCATGGATACTTGGACAAGGATATTAAAGAGGATCATCACAGCAGGCAGGCAGTGATCCAAACTCACTGGTTTCAGGCATTTCAGAAGCCAAAACTTGCCTGCAGGAGCTCCCAGAAATTATCCCAACAACACAGTTCACTGCAGCACTAGAGGCTCTTCCTGCAAGATCCTCCGTAACAAATGGCCCAGTAGCATTCCAGATGGCCAATCCATCCAGGCTGCCATCCCTACCCACTCCTGAGAGTGTGGAACACTTCCTGTACCCACAAACAGGAACTATGGATCAGGCTCAACTGGAGACAGAGGCTGGGTACAACTGTGTCCTTGGCAGGCTCAGCAGGGCTGAGGAGGAAGAGGAGCATCTCAGGAGGCTGCCACAAGATAAAACCAGAATATTTTGCAATAATTTGTCAAAGTCTGCAGGAAACATTGGAGTTTTGGCAGCGCCTCTGGAACCAAACCAAAACCAGGACCTCACAGTCCTATATAAATACATTCACCCCCACAGATCCGAGTCCCATAGGAGGGGAAGAGGAGCAGTTCTTTTTCCCCATTTTCCAATGGTCCCTGGGAAGCATAAAAAGGTGAAGGTGTTGCTAGTGTAGATGGCAAGACACAGCCTAGTGGTCCATGAGCTGGAGAAGGGAGAGCTGCTCCACCCCCAAAACATGGGAGGCTGCTCCCTTCTCTCAACCCGACCCCAGCTGGAGACAAAATGGAGATGAAACTGGATGAGGGTGGCAGGTGTTGCAGTCTCCTTGTTTGGACACTTCCCCAGCATGGGGCTGGAGGGCTCTGCCCCACAGACCGGCTCATCCTGGAGGAGCTGGTGTCCCAGGTAAACAGCTCAGCCACCTCTAGAGGAATTGGCCACAGGGCTACATGTCAGCAGAGCTTCAGTTCAGCATTGCTGCAGCTCTGAGCAGCAGCCTGTGCCAGGGAGAGATGGGAGAAACACAGCCTGATGGCATGCTGCACAGATGCCATCCCTGGTGCTGGCAGCCTGAAAGACGAGTGTGTAGGGCCTCATTTGCTTTGGCCTCGTTGATTTTCTGCAGCTCTGCCCTGAGGTCCACAGTGAGGTGTCTTTTCCAGACTTGCAGGAGCTCTGGAGCAGGATGAGGACATCCAGATCCTTCCAGGACAAACGAAAGGGAACAACTGAGACAGCAAAGGCACCACAGGACCTTTGGGTTGACACAGCCACAAAGAGAGGATGGCATTCCTGCCCCTGGCCTGTTTCCATGCCCCAGGACAAGGACTGCCTTGAGCAAAAGCTGGGGTATCTGGGTGCAAATCAGCTCGTGGTATCCCTGGGAGGCAGGATCCGCCCAGAGTCAGCCCTGGCTGCCACACTCAGGCTTTTCAAGCCTCTCAGATCCCAGCCTGGAAAGCAAACTGCAGCAATTACCCGCTCTTGCCACTGTGAATAGCAACACTGTAAATAAATTACATCTTGGAATTAATAAGTGTTGCCTAAATGGGGTTTAGCATCTTAAATTCCCGAAAATCCTTGTAAGATGACAGAAAAGGAAGAAGGGAAGGTATTTACTTGGCCGGAGAGCCCTAATCTAGCCCTAGCAGTAGGCAGGACACCCAAGGAGACTCAGCCCTGCCTGTTACGGGGTTGTCATGCTCCAGCACCAGGATATGTCCGTACATCCCGAGGTCAGACCAATTTTACTCCTGGCAGCAGAGCAGCAGTGCTGCAAATTGCTTTTAAATACCAAGCTAGAGCTTGAGTGCTTCCAAGGCAGAGCACCAGGGATGAAGAGAGACCAAACCAGAGAGCAGCTGCCAAGCTGGGCCTTTGTACATGAGGCAGAGAACCTTTGGCATTCAGCATTTGCACTGGAGGAAGCTCAGTGTTCCTCTCCTCCTCCTGACAGCTCTTTGGTGTGTCCCACCATCACCATGGTGAGAGCTAGATGAACTTTGGTTACCTGGGAGCACTCAGAGCCTCTGGTGCCATGTGAGGAAATCATTTTGCAGCCAAAATCCTGCACAGATTCCCAGCAGACAATTCCCCTGGCACCAGGCTGGCAGCTTCCTCCAGGCTGCCCCCTCTCCCATGCCAAGTCTGCTCCATCCAGCCTCCGAGCAATCTGTCCCCGTGCAGGGAGCAAGGTCTTGTCCAGATCTTTCCCTTGCCTGGAGCACATGTGGACTTGTGCCTGATGAGAAGCAAGTCAGAGCCACACGTCTGTGTGATGCTGATTGTTTTTGCTTTCCTTCACATTTCTCCCAGCTGCCTCCCAGACAGCCCAGGGTTTCCAAGGGGCTCCATCTCCCAGCCTATTACTGGGAGATCAGGAGACAGATAACTGGGACAAGAGCATTTTCTAGACATCCAGCTCCCTGGGGCTGATCCCTGAGGATCCCTCAGTGCCTGCTGATGGACACGCATCCCATGGCACACAGAACTGGCATTGCTGTGGAGCCACTGTCCTCCTCCCCACACAGATATCCTGAAGGTTAAAGCACCACTCCCCTTTTCTCCTGCCCTCATCATTAACACATCCAGGTGAGCAGCAAACACAGCCCCTGACACTGAGCACTAGTTTTCCTCTCCACTACCTCCTGGGGGCCCGGCATGGAGAAACCTTAGTGGATCCAACACAACTCCCAGCACAGAGCAGCTCCACTGCTCGATGCAAAGTTTAATTTGATTTCTCACTTGAATAACTGAGACATCCTTGATGCACATCCTTCCGCTCCTTCCAGATAAATCTGCTGCATACAATTAGCACCAGGAGTCACCTGCATTTCACCAGCCTTCCCCTCCACTCCAGCCTCCACCAGCACCTCCCAGGGATGCAAAGCAACCCCATTCCCACCTTTGGAAAGGCTTTTCCATGGCATTTGCCCTCCTCTAGCAAGGGGAGAAATGGGGTTAAAAAGTGGCAGCAATCAAGGAGAGCTGATGGAGGGGGCAGAGGCCAAGGCAGGAGCTGCAGCAGCTTTCCCAGCTCAGTCTCCAGCTGTAATTCCTGCAGGAGCACAGTCCAGGGCAGCAGCATTCCTTGCTGCCCCGAGCCGCTCTGTTCCTCCCCAAAACCAGCTGCACTTTAACAAGGCTTGGGTCAGCTGTATAGCCCCTGAAGAGCAGCAAAGCACAATGCTCTGGAAACAGGGAGCAAACGCTGTGATTGCCAAGAAAATATGGGAAGCGCAGGTGGGAACATGGTGTTCCTTTTTTTCTTTTTTCTTTTATATAAAAGTCTGGAGGTTTTTCTGGCATCTGTTTTCAGGACGCTCTGAAACTTCAGCCTACAATCCCCAAAGCCTGGGGAGCACAGACCTGCTGAACCAGGGTCATTGTTGGGGCAGGAGGGAGACGCACAGCTTTCCAAAAAAGAGAAAGCTGAATAAGGAGAACAATGTTGTCCTGTACGAACCCACAGTGATGCACAGGCAAAGGTCTCACCTGAGACTGGAGAGCCCCCACAGGCTCTGGCTGTTTTCTGTCTGGTTCAAAACTCACTGGTGAGCCAGCTTGACTGAATCCATTCCCTTCCCCGAGCTCTGAAGCACAACAGTTGATTTTAAAACCTTACAGCAAACTGTTGGGGAGTGAAAAATGGATTTTCAGGCATTAAAGCACAGACCAAGGAGCAGACACCTTTGATTGAGAAATCAATGCCGGGGTTTTACAGCACTTCACACTAAGCAGCGGCAGAGCCCTGCATGTGCCTCATCCCTGCAGGGCAGGGGGGAGAAAAACCAGCAGAAAGCAGAGAAATTAAACACTGATGCTTCCCGTGGCCTTACCAAAGCCAAACATAACATGTTTTCAAAAGAGACTCTTCAGATTATAAACTGACAGGGAAAGGGTCCATGCCAGACCTTTCAGAGGGGGCTTCACCTGGCTGCTCTCGAGGCTGAGGGCTGGTCTCTCCTCAGCCCCTGCTAACCAAGACCCTGATCCAGTGGGTAACATTCCTGCCCGTGGCAGGGGGTTGGAAGTAAATGGCCTTTAGGGTCCCTTCCAACCCCAACCATCCTGTGATTCTCTTATCTCTTCCAGCCCACTTCATGAGGTGATCCCCACCCAGGGCAGCACACAGGAGCTCCTGCTGCTCTGTGAACCAGCCCTGGGTGCAAGAAGGACAGAAGGACAGAAGGACAGATATTAAAAGCAGAGCCTGGGATTGATGAAGATGCCAAAGGGAAGGAACAAGTCACAAAGGGAAGAGCAGGAACAATCCCTGCACCCAACAGGGATGTTACAAGCGAGAGAGACAAGCAAACAAATTAAAACAGACCACAAGAACGCCTGATATGTTTTAAAGCCTTCTCTCAGCTTTCTTCTTCTCTTTTGTATGTTGAAAAATAATCTTCAATTGCAATTGCAATGCCCCCAGAGGGAAAAACACCCTGGCATAAGGCACACTTCCCTCTAGGCAATGTGAATCTGTATTACCAGAGCAAAAAGCCTTTAATCTCAAAATCATTCCTTTCCAGAGCACTTGACCCGAAAGGAAGTCTCCTTTATTTCTGTAAAAGTCACTTTCTCTCCCACATCCTGTGGCCTCAGAAGGGAGCTGGGAGGCAGCTCTCTGCACTCCCCAGTGCCTGCCCTGTGCGCCTCCACCACCCTGCTGCTGCCAGGGCACTGCTGGGGCAGGGACAGCCCCTCTCTTGCAGCACCAGGGTGGCAGCAGATCCCCCGGCCAGCAGCTCAGGGACACCCCTGCTCCCCAGAGAGCTCCTCTGCTCCTGCCAGGCTTGACAAGCCCCTTCTGTTTAGAGAGAGGGACAAAGGGGGACCTTCTCCAACTGTTTCCGTCCCTCAGCAAGAGCCAACGCAGCCGGTGCAGTCATTGGCATCTGACTTGTTTCTCCTCAGATGCTCCAAGCCAAGAGCGCTCCTTTCCCAGACAAGGCTGCATCCACAGCACCCGGGTGGTTTTGGACAGCTCGGGGGTGCCACCAGACATGGCAGATAGAAACCAGCTTGTGCAGGCAGCAGGGGAGCTGCTTGTGTCCCAGGAGCTGTCGTGACTCCACGAGGAGCCAGCTGTGATCCGCACCCCCAGTGGTTCCCAGTCCCGGGGATGTCCCCATGAGGGCTGAAATGGAGGGGAAAAGCGGTACCAGCAGTTCAGCAGGAGGGGTGGAAAGGCTGTTTGCCACAGCCAGAAGGCAGCCAGGAAGCTGGCATGGGTGAGACAAGAGCTCCTGGTTCCCACAGCCATCTGAGATCCAGGGAAATTGCCACGGACAAGGATCTTTGAACCAAGGCTCCCAGCCCAGCTTCATCCTGTGACAGGGGCTCCACATGCCAGGAACATGCACCTCTGCTCTGCCCTCCAGGACATCAAATACCAGACACCTGCCCACACAGGACACAGCTCAGTAGAGCAACCCCAGGCTCATAAAGCCAAAACCCAGCGTAAGTCACTGATTCCATGCTGGGTTTTGCAATGGATTTGCAGTGTCATGTTGGGAAGGACAGAAGGCTCATGGAATTACAGCATATTTCTGCCCCTCCAAGCTGACAACCACCTGGATCACAATGTGCTGGAAAAACCCAGGGACTGGCTGTGCAGAGCTCTGCAAATTTCATGTTTTTAAAGCAGCCCTTGGGGTTGTTTGAAGCACCTGCTGTTGGGATCCCTGCACACAGCTCCCGAGCACAAGCTTTGCTTTCTCCTGAACACACACATACACACAGGTCTGGGCTACTCACTGGGCTCAGCCGTCCTGGAGGGAGCAGGTTTATCAGGCAGGACTGGCAATAAAGGTACCGTGTTGGTGGTGGTTCCTTGAACTGAATTGCTCTCAGTGCACTGGGGACGTGAGATCCAGTGCAAGATACCCACAGGGTTCTATAGAATAAACACAACCTGCTTCAGTTCACACAAACCAGCCCCACAGAAACATTAAAACTCAACAGTGGGGCCGTCAGCTGCTTCAGGTTGGACTGATTTCTGCATGCCTTTTTAGGGAGGCTTTTCTTGAGGCTTTTTTCTTCAGCTGACAACCCCCTCAGCCCCTCTCTTTCTGAGGGCCCCAAGGAAAGTGAATTCTTGAAGGAAAATAACCTCTAAACCTCTCAGAGATAAATAAAGTCCTATTAGACTAATTTTGAGGATGCAGGGTGGAGAAAGCTTAAGCTAAACAAACTAGTGGAAAAATTGATTTATTAAAGTGGTGGATGCTATCAGGGAAGCAAGCAATTTCCTGCAAGCACCATAGCCCATTCTACTAGAACAGATCTGTCTCAGCTTCCTAGCAGCGTTTCCTCTCCCTGCCCCCAGAGCAGCTCCAGTGGTGTGATCCCCTTCAGTGACCCATTAGCAGCCATGGCACATTTGCCATTGTGTAAGTGGCAGCAGCAGCAAACATTACACTCTAAATAAATTTTCGGCGGCTGCAGAGTGGTGTAATTAATTACAGGGTGTTTCACAGTCAGCAGCAGGCAGGGGAATGCACAAGGCTGTGGGAAAAAGGACATCAGGTCCCCCTCCTGCTGCCTGTCCCCACCCTGCCCTGCCAGAGGAAACACAGGACCGAGGGCTGAGACCAGGCAGCAGCTGGAGCTGGAGTCAAGGTCAAACTCTGTTTCACAGCTCATCCCAATTTGTGAGCTCCAGCAATTGACTGTGTCCCCAGCCTGCTTCGTTTGGGCACATCCTTGATCAGCAAATAAAGAGCCCTTGCTGTCAGTGCCTGCAGAGGTGTAAAGTTAATCCTGCTCCAAGTCCACTCCTTGCATCTTCCTTTTCCCACATTCCCTGAGGATCAAGACCTGCTGACAGAGCAGGAGCAGATGAGGAAGAAACAGTGTTAAACCCCCTGAATTGGATCCCTCCAACTCTTCCCTTGGCAGACAAGAGCCCTCAGCTCTCTCTCCCTGCTCTCCCCTCCTGCACTCCCCGTGAAGCCTCCTTTGGGATGCTGGTTCCTGTTGCCCACCCAGCAGCTAAATCACTGGTGATTGCTTGGTAAGCCTCAAATTTTCCTGAGTTTAGGACACAGCACATGCTGTCAGCGTGCCTTGCTGCCCGACAGCTGGATCCCAAGGTCATCAGCAGAAGCAAATGAAATAGCTCAACCCTGGGAGAAATCTCACATAAACCTCACACCACCACCACCACTTCAGAAAGTCGTCAGAGACTTTTGAACTCACCAGGATGGCACAAATGGCAAGATGGGAGCCTGCAGGACTTCTCCAGGGAGAGCTGACAGATGCCTTGGCCCTCTGCTCCTCCCATCTTGCATCCTCCCTCATCCAAAGACACTGGCCCACATGAAGGTGTCCTCCTGCTTCTGAGGGGTGCTGCCCTCACCTGTAGAGACAGAGACAAAAAACCCCAGGTTTTGTTTCCTGATGCTGAACAGAAAACTAAAGTCTTAAAAGGCTGGTGGAGTTGAAGTGTCAGCATTCACGATGAGCCCCGAAATCAAGAACCTGAGACAATCCTCCTCTTCCTCCCTTGCTTCAGCCCCACTCCCTGCTCTCTGGCAGGGCATCCCTCCTGCTCTGACTGGCTGCCGTCTCTCTGAGCAACACCAAAGCAGTGTTGAGCAGAAGGAAAAAAAGATCATATATATACGGCAGCCTTTGAGCCATGCTTTTAATATTTCATCTTTCTTTTTCTGCCAGAAGAAAGGAAATTCCTTATGCTGGCTGGGCTGCAACCTCACCACCACACCCTTGAGCCTCAGACAACCCTGGCTGCCAGCCCCTCCAGGTGGCACCCCACCCACCCAAACATTGCCTGGTGCCAGTCAGGAGGTGGCACTGAGGGGACAGGGAGGGCTGGGCAGCTGCCTCAGAGCTACAGAATTCAAGATATGGCAGAGAATCCCTGCACTAAGCTCCACAGGCCACTCAGACGCCTCCATGGACCAATTGTGGTGGAAACTTATTCAGGAAAGGTGACGGGTCAGTAGCCACCAGGTCACCCCAAGTGACACCTGCCAATCCCTGCCATCACACTCCGTGTCGGAGCCAGCCGCCATCCCACCCGCACACATCAAGCATCATCTGCGTCAAGCCAGCTTTTATTTTTAAATTTACTGCCTGTAAAGTATTTTGGCTTTAAATTATTCCGCAGCCTCCCTCGGTTCGGCAGCGCTTCCCCGTCTAGACAGAACAATCTTGTTGTCAGTGAAACAGATTCGCCCTGACATCCCCGCAGAGATGCTGCTGCTGTTTTGTGGGAAGGAAAAGGGCTAAAAAGCTCTTTCTTTACAGTTTTGAAATGTGATTCCTGTCCATTCAACTTCAAACAAACACCTCAATAAATAATCCTGCCGTCTCAGGTTTGAGCTCTCCATGTTAGGAAGCGGCATGGATGGCTCAGCATCAGTGGGATCCTCCATCTCCCACTGCTACTTCCAGTGTACCTGCCCTCCTGGGAGCAAGGAATTCCCACCTCTCCTGTTCTTCCAAACCCACCTGCTTTGGCTCTTTCCCAGGCTGCAGACCAGGCTGGAGTGCGGAGATCCCTGTGGCAGCAAAGTCCCTGCTCTTAAACACTGACCTGGATCCTCCGTGGCTGCAGGACAAGCCTTGGGTGGCTGGGTGGGAGATGCAGGAGAGGCATCAGCAGCCTGAAAGAGACATTAAACCAAGTCAAAATATATCTTGCGTACCAGCTTTGTTGCCAAGGCTCTGCCAGCATGAAAGACTACAAATACTTCCTTTATAATTAAAAAAGCACTTTTCCCCCTTGTTCACCAAAGCAAAGATAAACCAGAGTGAGTGTTCAACAGCACCTCGTGTCAGCCTGTGGTACTTGGAGAGAGAAAACAGCCTGATCCAGCCAAAAATAGCATTGTTCCCCTTTTGCTCTGCCAGCGACACATCCTTGATGTCTGCAGTCAGAAGTGACAAGTTCCAGTTGGGCATCTTTCCACCTCCTCTCCTGGTAAAACAGCCACCCACCTGGCAGCAGGGAGGTGATCTCCACCTTGTGTGGGGCATTCCCTGCCTGGACATCACCCAGGGGGAAGGCACAGCCCCAGAACTCAGCCCCTGAGGAGCTGGACACACAAACAATCATGCAGGAACAGAGGGGCCTCCATATGAGGGGCAAGAGCTCAGCCCCAGGGATGCTTCTCAAGGGTGCCTGTGGACAGGGGGGCTGGCGAAGAGCTAAGCACACCAACAGGCACATCTATAGGGTGGCAAAGGGCCATATTAGCTGATTTTATTCCCCAAATGCCTCTAGACCTCCAGGAGGTGCCCAGGTCAGAGCAGACTGCATCAGCCCTCCTGTGTTAACATTTAATCCCAGTGCCAGAGCATCACACCATAAATCAGTTGCAAAAGTACCGTGCTCAGGAGGAGACACTCACCTCTAAATAATCAAGCAGAAAAAATGCCTCTGAATATTCAAATGGGAAAAATGAAGTCGTGAAGCAAGAAGGGCTCTCAGTGCTCTTTGCACAGGCACCCACGTCCAGCAGAGCAATGGGAAGAGCTACACCAGGAAAAGCTTCTGGACAGCTAACCTGCTTCCCACCCTTTATGTGATATATAACCTCGTGAATTCATCCCTGTCCCGACCTCCATGGAGATATGGAAGTTCCCTTCCCCCAGCTCTGGGAGCAAGCTGGCTCTGTCCCATAGGGAACAGCAATCCTGGCTGTGCCATATTTGGAGCAGCCCCCAGCACACCCACCCCAGCCAGGAGCAGATGGCCCCAGGATCCAGAGAGGCAGAGCGGGGGAAGATCCCACCATCCCAGAGATGTGCCATGCAGAAGCAGCCCAAAGGACTGCCTGTACCAGGGAAAATAGCACCAGGAATGCATGGCAAACAGCAGATGGATGTGGCCTTTCCTGGGTGCACAGATCCCACACAAGATCCTCCACCAGCACAGAGCCCATGGATGGCTGAGAGCATTCTGCAGCAGCACTTTCTGCCTCTCCCTTTACTCACAGCAGTATTTTCACCAGCTCATTAATTCAGTGAGGTTTTGCCCCAGATCTGGGGGACCAGATCTGGGAGCAATTGCTTCTTTGAGGTGCCTTGAGCACCTGCTCTCTCTGTTGATGGAGAGTGGAGAAAAGTCCTCTCCTCCGCCCCTCCACCTGCACCAGCCCTGCTGATGCCCAGAGCCATGATAAATGGAGCTACAGCTCCAGTGGAGTGTTTGCTGTCCTCTCGGGATGGAGGTGTTAATGCATGGGTTGAGCTGGGGGAGTGAAGTGCTGGAAAATGATGCAGAAAGCTCATTAGCACATCCCTAATAGCCCTGAAATTGCTGTGAGGGCCTCTGGCAGCTCTCCTCCCCCTGGGTGGGAGGAGCCATTCCTGACAAGGCACCTCTGTGCTTGCAGTGTCTCCACGCCGGGCACTGGCTCACCTCAGCAAATCTACTCCAAATCCAATGACGCCAGGAGGAGCCGCTGTCATCAAGCACCCAGATTTTACTGCTACATGCTGCTACTGGCCTCTTTGAGAAGACTGTGCCTCAGTTTCCCTGCCTGTACGGAAGGGCTGTGACACCTTCCACCCACCTCAGTGAATATCTCCTGCTCTTAATTCTTTTTCTGCACTCACAGAGCTTCAATTATACATTTTTGGGGGGGGGGGGGGGGGGGGGTGGTTTCAGGCAGTTCAGAGGTGCTGACTGAATTTCCAATGTCACCCAAACACATCAACACATCAGCACAGAATCCCAGAATGGTTTGGGTTGGGAGACACCCTAAAGCTCCTCTCATTCCAGGGACACCTTCCACTAGACCAGGTTGCTCCAAGCCCCATCCAGCCTGGCCTTGGATACTTAACACATCCCGGGTGTCCCGGTGCTCTCTCCAGTGGGAGATGAATGTGGACACTGCTCCAGGCAGGTCTCCTCCAACACACACTGATTAAGCTCAAGTGCTCAAGTCGCAGGTTGGATCAAAGGAGCAATTCTGGTTCACCAGAACTGGGGCAAAACCTTCTCTCTGATTTAATGAGCTGGGAAAATGCTACTCCTGGGGAAAGAAGGGAGCACAGGGCAGGAGCAGGTCCCGTGTCCCACCTTTAAGCGCTGCATCACAGTTCCACTTTTCATGGCACCGGAACCTGCACTGAAGGGATTTGATGACTCCTGAGAAATCCAAGCCAAGAAGCTTTTAAGAACTCCTGAACTGCCTTTTTAAGACGCAGGGCACATGTGCAACTAATCCAGTCTTAAAACTAATGAATTAATTTACCTTAGGAGAAGCAAACCAGCATAAATTAATATCTCCCAGTAGTATAACATAAGCATGTTTTATCTAGAGATTATGTTGATTAAATCATCAAGTGCCATAATCTTCTCTTCGTACCTCAGTAAGTTGGAGAAAAAAAAAAAAAATCCCTAAAAATGTAGATACAGCCTTCCAAGCCACAGGAGGGGAAGTGCACGTTCAACTCCAAGCAGTTTCCTGGCTCAGCAGAGTGTGCACAGGAGACTCCCCACCCTGGAAGAAACTGCTCCAGCTGGTGTGGTACCAAGAGGTAAAATAAAGCACCGTGTTCCTCGTGGAAGAGGTGCCAGGAGATGAAGGAGCTCAGAGGCAGCACAGGCGTTGCACCTCTGGGGTTTCACTCCGCAAATGGAACTGAAGAGGTAAGATCTGGCTCCTCCAGGCCCTGTATCTGCTTTCAGGATATAAGACACCAGTGCCATTAGTCATGCGAGCTGGATATTCCAGTGGCTCAGACCCACCACACAGGGAAACAGTGCCTCAGCAGAGGGGGGAGAGCACAGAATCCCCTTTAAAACATCTCCCTCCCACCTCCCTCATCTCATTTCTGCTTGTTCCCACCCACCCTGATGAATCAACAAGACCTACCCGGACTTTTTCCACCTGCCGGGGGCGGCTTTTCAGACAAAGCCGGTTCCTGCGGGACTCAGCTGCAAACTGTCTCCAAGTAATCATGCCCAGGCACTTCAGGTTTAATGGCTTTGTGTGCTGGCTGTTTGGATTGCTGGAGAGCCCTTGGGCTGGGCACTTCAGACACACAACACCTTTTATTCAGAGCCAATTCAGAACCTCAGGCGAGCTGGAAAGTTTCCCTGGAGAAGGACAAAGGAGCTCGTTAAGAGGAGGTGTCCAAGGCCAAAACAACATCTCCAACAACAGAAAGCCCCTCCCGTGAAACAGCAAACTCTAAACACTGTTTGTACTGACCCCAGACACCAGCAGCAGGTCTCCAGCAAGAAACCTGGATTTACAAGTCAAACCTAAACGTGAGCAACACAGACTCTCATAGTCTCCGGTGCTTATGAAATAAGTGGATTTTGCAAAGAAAGGGCAATTAACAGATGTTGTTGTATTTGGTTATTGGCAAGTTGGGGCAAACAGTGAGAACCTGCCAGCAGTGCAGGCACCACAGCTCCGTGCTTGTTTCCTCACAAGTGTCATTTCTCCACTTTTGTAAGAGCTTGAGAGCCTTCAGAAGAGAAATGGCATTATTTCAAAAAATGTTTTAAAACCAACGTGAAGTTGTCAAGAGGAACACTCTGCTCAGTGTCTCGGGCAGAAAACACATCTCCATCCAAACACTCTGTCCCTGGTAGGAAAAATACACGTGTAAAGGATCCATTTTCAGCTTCTGAAAGGAGGCAGGTTCTGAACACGAGTTTTTCCTCGGAGAGGAGACACTGTGTGCTGTCTTGCAGCATTACAAATATGGAAGCTTCAAGAAGTTTCCCGACTTTTTTTTTTTTTTTTTTTACTCATTTCTGTGGTCCCTCAAACCTGCCTGATGATTCAGAGAGCAGAGGAGGGTTGTGTTTCTTTCTATGAACACCTTTAAACTAAAACACAGACCCAAGCCCTTTTCTCCCCTAGAAGCAAACCTCCAAGCCTTACTGACTTCCCTAAAATGATCCGGGCAGAGGAGTGTAATTTAGGAACAGTTCTTCACATCCTTCTGATGCCATTTTACTGTAGAAATAACCTATCTGACCCTCTCCCTCTGAGAGTGTCTCTGCCTGCCCAGCTCTGAACAGCATTTCCCTTCTAGGCTTTATAATATCTTCAGCTCAATTAATGGGGCCCCCAAAAGCCTGGGGACTCCATTACTCCTAAATGAAACATCTTCAAAGACATTAATACCACTTGTCTTCTGCAGGACCCTCATTCCAGGCGAGGCTGACATGTTGACATATCTTCACACTCTTTTTCATCAAGGAAATGCACCATTACACAAGGTTAATTTTTTTAGGATTGATAGAAAATCTCTTCCTCTAGGTAAACATAAGACAAACATCTACACATTGTGTGGAATTACATGTCAAGCCACTCGGTAAAACCAACTTATCTGCCAGGAACAAGCCTGACAAATCCTCAGTACAGATGTCTTTCTTTCCCCACTTTAAATTGCACACAGAGGCCTCGAAGTTCAGGGGAAGGGAGGGGGTTCCCCTCATTGATCATCCCCATCCTGCCTGTGCTTCCACCTCCCTGCTGAGACAGCTGCCTTTGGAAAGGAGGATTTGGAGAAGATATCTAGAGGAAAGCCTTAACAAAAAAAAAAAAAAAAAAACCTAAAAAAACCAAAAACAAAACAAAAACCCACGACGGGAAGGTTGCCTGAGCTCTCCCCTCCCTCCTGGGGCTGGAGGTGTGCTGGGAGAGCGATGCTGTCTGCAAATGGCACCTGTGCCACATGTGCCCCTGGCAGAGCTCGTGGCAGAGGATGTTCAGCTCCCCAGTGACAGTGACCAGCAGAGCCGTGTCACTGCTGCTGCTCATTCCCCAGGAGAAAATTCGACTGAGGGAATTACTCCTTACAGACCTGAACTACAAGCACGTGCTTTCTGGTTTTTAACACATTCCCCTCTCCCCGAAAGCTGAGGGGAGAAATCTTTACAGCAGATCAAAGCCCACAGATGTCAGACAGTTTTTCTTCCTCTCCTTTTGCAATCCTTTAGCTGCTTGATGCCCTGGGGGAGCCAGAGGTGTCAGGGAGAAAGCCCATGATCCCTTCAGGATGGATTTCATTGTTTTTAGCTAATGAGTTCCACCTTGGAGAGTGAGATCCTCCTTTCCAAGAGCCACAGTGCTACCCCAACACCACAGGTCCTCTCTGAGCTCCAGCTAAAATCTGGATGGACATTGCCATTCCACACTCAACATCCTGGACCAACAAATGATTAATTATTCCCAGAGAGCTGCCATCTGTCAGCCGATCACGGACGAATCTGATTAACAGAACATCCCCGTGATCTCCACCTACTGCCAAGGGAAATGTGCTCTCTTCCAATGGTTTATGCAACCAGCTTCTCACACTCAACTACCAAATGTAGCTGGTGGGCTCAGTATCCAGAAATCATCCAGTCACCTGCTCCGGAGTGAGCCTTGGCCTGTCCAGCTGGATGGAGAAGGGACAAGAGGGTGACACTGAAGAGACAATGCACTCAGAGGTGTAGGTGAAGTTCTGACATAGCCAAAAACCTACAGCAAAGCCTTAAGGAAGGTTAAGCTGCCCTCAAGCCCAGAGTAAAAGCTAAGTTGAGGAAGGAGAAAGTAATTTCTAGGTGAATTACAGAGCCAGCCCTCAGCCTTTGGCTGATCATTGTTCTCCTGTGCCTCAGCCTGCCCGACTGAGCCATCAAGTTTGTTCTCATTTACTTCTCTCTGTAGAAACCGTTGAGATTTGTATTTCAAAACCACATTGGGAGTAAAATCAGTGGCGAGACAGGCAGCAGCAGGCACTGGATGCCCTTCACAGCAGCGCCCATGCAGGAAAGGAGGATGCTCTGCCCTGATGCTGGGCTGGCTCCTCCCGCCCGCTCTGCTCAGCAGCCGGCGATTGCCACAGCAACAAGAAACAGAGGAGAAAAGTATTTCTCCAGAACGGATTTGGTTGCTTTTAAATGGATGAACATAGGAGAGTTTGTTTATAAACGTCAAGAGCAGGTCGGTGTGAAATTGGAAATGCGAGAGGGGTTTGGCTCTGTGAGCAACACGCGGAGTGAGGGGATGGAACACCTGAGCCGGGTGTGGGTCCGGAGAGCTGCAGAGTCTCAGCACTCGAGAAACCTTGTCACTAATGCAGACAGTGCTGCTCACCCCCTCTGTCCCCAAACTCCACCACAGGGCTGAGCTAGAGTGATCTGCCTTCCCAAACAAAGACCCTAGTGCTGGAGTTCCAACCCCATTGCCAGCAGAGCCGTGCAACCACACAGCAAACAGGGGCAGGGAGGTCGAGCACGAGCCTGTGCTCCGCCCCAAAACGGTTTGAGAGGTTCATTAAACCAGTTAATGGTGCGGGAGCAGCACTGACACCATGCCGCCCATCTCCTTTGTAACAACGTCCCAAAGGGCTCGAGCATTTGGCTGGAGCTCTAAGGGACACAGGAGCTCTCAGGAGTCCGGTCCAGCTGTGCCAGGAGTGAGAGCGGGTAGCACATCCCAAAAAACACAGAAGGTAAAAATCCAATTCTTGGGTGAACAGCGAGGCTTTCCATGTGCTCTGATGATGATGATGGCTGGGTTAAACACCCAGGCAGCAAAACTCACCCTCACCGCCTGCCCTCACAGCAGGCATTTGGGACACAGCTGCTCCCTAAAGGAGACCTCGGGGGAAGCAGGGTGAGAGCTAAAGAAGCACTTTGAACAGTCACATTTTTGTGATTGTCCTGGCAGTCCCTTCACAGCACACTCAGCTCACTGAGGGAACAACTGCAGCCAGACAAGTGACAGGCAGGGTCGAGGACCAGGACAGCTCCCAGGTTAGAGGCACATCCTGCAATCCCCAGTGACAAACCACGTACCCAGAGCCTGCCTGGCTATGCACCACATTCTTCTTCATCTGAGACATTGATTCAACCAGGTACTTGGCAATAAAAGGCTGCAGAAGCAGTGAAAGGGCTCACTATAATACATTAATTAAATAAAGGTAGCAGTGCCTCAGAATTTAAGTGAATATGCAACACCACCACTGAACAGGGTGTGTAACACAGCATGGTTGGGTGACTGAAGGAGAGGGCTCGTGCCTCTGCTCGGCTGACTGGCTGCATCCATTAATTATATCCCCATTAGGCAGGCAGGAAATGCTCCCACCAGCAGCACCT
Organism: Corvus hawaiiensis; assembly: GCF_020740725.1. NCBI lineage: Eukaryota > Metazoa > Chordata > Aves > Passeriformes > Corvidae > Corvus > Corvus hawaiiensis. The sequence goes on from NC_063230.1 coordinate 186,468, forward strand.
TCCTGCTCTGTCATTCAGCCCAGGAACATGACAGGTAGAGCAGAGCTGAGGCATAATCGAGATGGAGCACCTGCCAGGCAGGATGGATAGGGAGGAACCCCTCTGCTCGGAGGCTGTGCGGGTTACTGATACCTTGGGTTAAGTGACAAGATAAAGAGACCCTGCATGCTTCGGGAAGGCCACGGCCAGTGTTTGAGGCTGTTCACATCCGTTACAAGGTACGTGGATGAGATTCCCCCCGAGGCCCTCAGCACTGGGGTAGCAGAGGCTGGCACAATTCCACCACATCCTTCATGCTCCCTTTGGCCCTCATGGGATTTCCGAACAAATGACGCCTTCAGACTTCTTTGAGAAAGCCAGCTTAGCACTGAGAGGTGTCCAGCCCTGCTCACTGCTCCAGAGACTCTTCACTGGGCCCATGCACAGGGTGCCCAGAGAAGCTGTGGCTGCCCCATCCCTGGAAGCGTCCAAAGCCAGGTTGGATGGGGCTTGGAGCAACCTGGGCTAGTAGAAGGTGTCCCTGCCATGGCAGGGGGCTGGAAGATGACCTTTAAGGTCCCTTCCAACCCAAACCATTCTGTGATTCCATGATTCCCTCCAAGGACAGTCCAGAATCTGCCTTCCATGCCCCACCTCCCTTGCCCAGACGCACCACACAGGCAGCCCAGGTATGAGAGCACCAACACTGCAGTTTTGCACCCCAAAATATCTGCTAAATACTCCCCTTCACAGCACCTGGAAATGGCAGACAAGCAAGCGCCTGTGTCTACTCAGATGGACAAAATCCTCTAAGAGCAAAGGCCTGCTGGGGCAGAGCCACTCACTGGGTTGCCACCAATTGTCCCTTCCTTGGAACAGACAAGGGTTTATCCATCATCAGGGGACAGACACTGCATTTCTGTATTTCACCCAGACTTTCAAAGCTCTTTCCAAAATTGTTATTTCAATGAAGGAGGAAACAAATCAATAGTTTTGAATTCTCTCAGGGGAGAATGAGGCCAAGAGGCTGAGGCAGAGCTAGTAACAATCCTACCATGTTTTATTTCCCTTTCCTGAACTGCAAAACTCCAGGCTTGGTCCAAAATGAGACCTAATCAATACTCTAATGCTGAGATCCCATTACACACTGAGCATCCCTGGCTCCCAGGTTAAAGGGTCAAACTCTCCTTCATGTCTTAGTTTTCCAGACAGTCTTAAACCAATTGTTTCAGCAATTCCCAATCTCAATGGATGAGATTTTTACTACCCCAGAAATCCTTTCCAACAGAATCTTTGCCTCCTGTTTTTATACCCATTTTGTGCAACTGTGTTACACGATTTAGGATCATCAGTATTCAGAGTCTTCCCCATTACGTGATGCCTTGTGATGTGTGAGGTTTGGAATGTTTCTTCTCTAATCACATCAGAAAAAAAATATTCCTGTGGCTATTAGGCAGTGTTACTAAATTTTAGTTCATGGGCAAAAGGCTATTTCTTCTCCAAAATGAGTAATTCTTCAGTGTTAAGAGGAGCTTGACATGATCAAGCAGCTGCCTTCAACTGTCTGACAGACCAATTAATTGTTTATCAAACACCATAAAAAAAAAAAAAAAAAAAAAAAGGAAAAAGCCCAAAACAAAAAACTTGACTTACCGCCTCATTTAATGATGGAAGCAGTCATGGAGCTCCATACATGTGTCCTGAGCCTGTCCTCCAAATCCATGTCAGCCAGTGCCACCAGTCTGTTCACTTTAAAACCCTTCAGTCACCAATTTCAAATAGGATTTAAACCATCAAGCAGAAACCTTGACTGAAGACACCAATTTTTCCCCTGGACTTGCATTTGTATTTATTTTTGTTAAAGCTTGTTAGCTCTCATGACCTGGGCTGGCCATTAAACCTGCAGAGATCTGCAGGCAGCGCCCACCCTCCAAAGAATCCTGAACTCAATAAAAATAAGGAGCATTAATAAAGTGAAATGAAAAACGTGCATTTCATCACTATTCTGCCTTTTTTTCCCCCTCACAAGATTCGGGGCAGAACATGGGGATGCAAATTAGAACTAAATGAAAAATGACAAAGCTACCTGAGGCATCCAGAGAACTGATAGCTTTCAAATGTGAGATTGATGGAATAAATCAGCAGCTGCTTCCCGTGGGTTACAGCTCTCGGTTCCAAAGCCCTCCAAATGCCTGGCTTTGCTCAGAGCATTGCTATTTTAGAACCAAAGGCTTAAGTAACTCTTCCTGTGCTGCTGTTCAGCATTTTAATTATGTGAGGGGAGTTGAGACACCCATCCTGTTTAGATATACACCATGGAGAATATTTTGCATTTCTTTTGTCACCTAAATGTTATTTAAATGTTGGTCCCAAGGTTTCTTTGAGCCACTCTCCCCTTCTGCTTATTTATTAGCATCAAATTAGAGTAGAAAAAAAACCCCAAATATTTTATGGGGGTTTTGGTTCTCATAAACCCAAGCTGTTCTTTGTGCCTATTTAAAAATTAAAATCAGTATTTTACAGAAAAGCATTCTTGCATAAAAAGGAGGAATCTAAATAAACAGAATTACTCCACTGTAACGTGATAAGTACTTAAGTATTACAAGATATTTTGGCATCCCCAAAGTTTGAGCTGATGTTAAATATTAAAGGTGTTTTCCACATTCAGCAAAACATTGCAATAGTGGAATTCTTTAACTGTATGAAATTTGGAGTTTCATTGACAACAGGTTTTCAATAAATCATAGAAAAAAAGAAACGTGCATTCTTTTGTTTTCTAAATATTTCACTGTATATTAAATTCTTAGTTTTAGAACTGGGCAAACTAAAAATAGTAGCAGCAAACCTTAGACACCCATTCCAGATTTTCTGAATATTTCAGTGTTTGCTTCTGTGGAACAAAAACCCAAAAGCTGCTTTTTCTTTTTTCTGAAGGAGGAAGAACGTCAGTTATTCACAAGGGTCACAGCTGTTTCTTGCTCTTTTAGGCTTTATTTTCTTTAAGTTCCCCAGAAATTTACAAAAAACAAGGCAAACAATTAAGGTTTCTGTCATTAAATCCCTTTGTCTCTTTACAAAATTCCAGGCAGAGCACATAAACTAAAAAAGACAATTTTGTGTATTAGCATTTGTCCTTGGAAAAAGCCTCTTTGGAAACCTTTCCATGAGTATGATGTCAAAAAGCTCCTGGAAGTTGGCTCCCTGATCTGGCTTCCTTCCATTGGAACATCTAATGGCTGGGGGGGATGTCTTTTTTATTTTACATGTATCAACATCACAGTCCATTGCTCAAAGCAATAAAAAAAAAAAGTTTAATATGAGTCAACAGCCAACTGCAATTTAACCCTCAACAGAAGTCTATTTTTGGCAGAAGGTTCACCTTTCTTTAAAATTACTGTAATGACGAGTTAGAGCCATTTCCTAAATTTACTTTGAATGCTGTTCATAATGAGGATTAAATTGTTTCATACCTGCCGCAAAGCTGTTTCTGTTCAGAGGGCTGGGATCCTTCAAGACTGATGATAAGCAGGCAAAGAGCAGACAGAAAAGCCAATTTTCTCCTAGAATTCAAGCAAGACCTTGTCCATCTCCTTGAGTAACTTGTCTCTATTTTTCCAAGCTGTGGCAGGAAATCTTCAATTCTACAGCTGATGTCTCTACTCTTGATCTCCACATGCCTCATCCTCACCACAGAACTACTTGTGCATCCTTTTAGGATTTAAAAAAAAAAAAGGCATTTGCTTCCCTGAGTGCACAGCAAGGCACTGCACTTTATCACTTCCAGCCCTGCAAATGGCTCAGGCCATTACAGAACAGCCTGCCAGGATAAAAAAAAATACAAGATACAATATTCATTTACTCAGTGAGACACATCTACTCTTTATGGCGATCAACAAAGGCAAGGCAGACTTTCATTTCGTTAAGAAACTGAGGATGAAGTAGCCTATAAACAAAATTCCTTCAGTGTAGCAGTTAAGTTTGAGCCATTTCCAACAGTATAACCCCTACTCAGGGCTGCCAAAAGCAGAAATTAACTCTTCAAAGGCTGACCCAAGGGCACTGGGGAAACTGGCAAGGAATTCTGACAGACGGAGGTTGTACAAACCTCACACATCCTTCCTGGAGACACAAGATTGGTGTGAAAGAGTTTGAGACCAGGGTTTGCCAACTTCCATGAGGAAGCAGTGCCCTGATTCACCATCAGTTCATGGAGCCCCTCTTCCTGTCCAACACGCGCTGACGTCCCCTCCACATTTCTATTTTCTTATTAACACCCAAAATTACCCCAGAACAGGGAACACCACGGAAGCAGATGGCTGTTGGCAAAGTATCTCCCCCAAAACTGAACCTAAGTCCCCAGCTATTCTCACAAATACATATATTGATAAAGTGATACAGACAGGAAATAAATCCTGCTACTTCCTTAGCACTTTTTATTATTAGAACAATGTTCATTTAAAGACTCAGTGACAAATCCTGTCTGATACATCATCACCTTATCAAAAACCTGTGACATGTGCAGAGAATGTTAAGTTATATTAAGTAAGCTGTTAAACTTGACAAAATCCAGCCTGCTGCTTTCTGCCTGCCTAAGCTGCAGTAGAGATGGCACATTGTCAAGGGGTGGGAAACACCCTCTCCTTCCTTGCCAGAGCTCTAGATCCACTCAAAACTCCAAACACAGCAAAAACCAAGTCAGGTGTCTCAGTCACATCAGGAACTCAGCCATCACACTCCACTCCAGACCCACATACAGGCGTCAGTTTTTGGGATGTGACTGTCACCCAACTGCAGGAAGGAGATGGGCACAGTCATTGCAGCTCCCCTCCCTTTACTCCATTTACCCAGATACCAAAGAAAGGCTTGACAGATGTTAACAAGAAGGCAGCTCAAAAGCAAAACCAAAAGATGCCTCAAAGGGACAGATATTGAGAAAGACAGAATTTACAGTTTTTTGACTAGTAATCAAAAGGAGCACAAAGTTGTTCTGCACAGAAGGCAGAAATGTGACAGCACTGCCAGGGCACCATGTGGCTCCTGCCAAGGCAGTCACACATGGCATTGGTGGTTCCAGCCATCAGTGAATGACTGGGAATAATAAAGGAATGCCAGAGGCAGATCTTTAAACACCTAGGGAGTACCTTAGCGTCATTATTTGGGCATTTTCACTTGTGCTGCAGGAGGGCAAGCATAGAAACCCAGGGTTACCTCCTGTAATTAAAAAAACCTCCATGGGGAGCCCTTTGCAAAGCATTTCAGGGAATGACGGTTCCAGCTAACAGCACATCAACACCACTTTCTACTCTATACCAGGCTCCTTGGGAGGATACTACAGATCCCGTATCTCCTGTCAGCAGGATCCCACCTGTTATTCTGAGCATCCACGAAAAAAGGGAAATTGATCTTTTGCCTCTCTACATCTGTGAGTGATTATAGATACACAGAGTTTATACAGCCTTGCTATCTGCAAAATCCAGGTAATTGTTCCTTTAATTTAGTCATCCACCTATTCCAGGTAATCTGTATCAGCAAACAGACATACTCTGCTTGTTCATTGAAGGGTTTTTTAATGTGAAGAGAAATGGAAGCTTCTGACTAACCACGCATGACTCTGAGCTACATTAAAATCACTGTATTTTCAGCAGTTTCTGAGCTGTTCACACCATCCTAAAAAACTCTCAAGCGCTCCAGTCTTTCAACAGTCCACCCAATAAAGCTGATGTTATGCACCAGGTATTCTGGAGGCATCTCTCAGCTGCAGCTGAAACCTGGCAGGATTCATCTTTTGCCCAAAATCCTGAGCCTTGCAGGAAAACAAGGCCAAAAAGCATGAATAACCTCAAGCCTTGACAAGCAAAGCTTCGTCCACGGGTCTGACTCCCAAAAGAAACATGATGATGTTTTTGACATACGAGTCCCATCTGTGCACCACGAAACAACGATGAAAAGGAGGATGATGCAAAGTCTTCTCAAACAGTCAAAATACAAAGAGAGCGTACGGAAGCTTGATGCAAAATCCAGAAATAGTCCAGGGCAGTGCTTGGGCATCACTAAAGGTTTAAGGACTACTGGGGATTATGTGGCCAGCCACAAAGTGTCTCGTTAGAGGTCAGGACTGTTCCCTGCTGCTGGGAGGAGTGAGCAGCCTGTGAGCCCCTGGCAGAGGTTTGGTGATCCGTTAAAAACCAGGAAAGGGCTGGGGAGAACAGAGTCAGGCGGCTGAGCGCCGGCGGATCACGAACACGCCCCGCTGCAGCTGGCCCAGGTAGATCCTCATCTTGGTGCTGTCGCTGGTTTTCCTCACCCAGATCTGCAGGAGAGAAAGAGCAAAAAGAATGGGGCAGGGTAGGGGAGAAAAAGGGAAAACTCACAGAAAGCAATACAGAGACAAATTAACTCTGTGTCTTAGTGGCAGAGCTGAGCACCTCAGGGGGCACAGATCAATGAGGTTAATCCCTTCTCCCTCCCCACGGGAGGCATTTGCAACCTGAGCAGAAAATGAAATAAGGTATCTAAACTTCACCTCCTTAACTTCCTGCTCAGAACAGTCCTCAAGAAAAATTACTCTTTCAAGCACCACCAGGAAAGCAGGTTCCTCCTGCTACAGTTCACAACAGAACCGTGGCACTGAGCTTTGCCTAATCAAGAGTAAGTCTCTCTAGATCCACAGATCATAAAATTATCTATCCTGGGATTTGCCCAGACAAGTAACTATTAGTCAAATGAAAAGCTTATTCTGATTCTGTTCCATGAAGCATTTCCCACAATGTACCACAGAAATCATGTCTGGAGATAAAAGGGCCTCTCTCTTAAACACCTGCATGGAAGGATTCATACCACGTGTTCCAGAGGACAAAGTGCTGCCACCGAGGCAGCCACTCCAGAGAGTTTTTAAAATCACCTTCAAGGCGTTTAGATCTAAAAACATGTATTTTAAAAATCAAGTTGGCGCAATTTCCTCTGCATTATATCCTTCTAGTGCATTTCAACATATTTCAATAAATACATTGAGCAATAATTATCCAGCTCTTAGTACTGGAGTCTTTTAGGAGGGAAATCCAGTATTTCCTACTGCAAAGGATTATAAAGTTATGCTGGCCTATGATTTACACTAAACTTTTCTTTTTTTATAATTAGCTACAGGTCTGGTGCAGTAGATTGATTTAACTCTTATTATTTTAGTTATAAATTGACTTTATTAACAGGACCCCTCAATGTAAAATAAATTTAGTATTCGCCTGGATTTCTACTTCAATTATTTCTCCAGAGAAATTAAAATCAACATTCATTGATAATCAATCTCCCAACGGCAACATTTCCAAGGATTTGGCATGTTTTGCTTGCTAAAAGAATTCAAAAACCCACAAACTTTGAACAACTGTAGGAAACAAACAAGTACAATTTTATATTCTACCACAGTATGATGGAATGATACATTAGTTTTGCTACATTACAGTAATAACTTTAAACAAATTTTAATGCATCCATGAGCACACTACCACTGGTTTTATCTGAACACCCAACTGAGTGCCACAACTGTCACTGAAAGGGAACAGCTGTGACACAAACAGATCCCACATGCAACTCAGTCTGGGGAAAATAAAGTGTTTTCCCTTAGCTGCCACAACAAATTAAAGTTCCTTTATTGCCTGATTGAGGAGAAGGGCACTCAAGTCTATTATTTCTTTCCCTGAAGTGTCTGGAATCTGCAAGCAAAGAACAAAGTGCTCCCTTTTGCCCAAGTGCTGCAGGAGCTTGCAAAATGTAGGATTATCCTTCAGAAACAGAGCACATGTCTTCCCATCTCAAAAAGAGATTTCTCAAGTCAGTTTTATCTTGGGTTCAGCTTCTTTACACACCAGACAGAACCTATCTTTAGCCCTTACTGGACCCCTATCTTTCCCCCCTTTCCTGACAAATAAAAGCAGCCCAGCACCTCGTTGGCACCCACAGAACTGATCACACAGCTGATTTTTGTGTTCTCTTTAGACTCCAGGTAAATAGCTTGGCTCTTGTGGTACCTGCAAAAAGAAGAAAAAAAAAAAAAAAAAGAAAAAGAAAAAAGGAAATGCATAAAACCATTATTGATAAAGCTGGACAGAGTAAATGTGAAGTCTGCCTTTCTTTCCACACAACTTTCTCCATCTTTACAAAATAGTGGGTGATCTGATCACACACTCTGCATTTAATGGTATTTTGAAATGCAGGAGGGTCTTAGTTCACTGAAAACAGATTTCACAACTGCAAGGGGGAGAGGCAGAGCCCCAGCCACAACCCAGGGGAACAGTGACTGACAACACACCCAAGCTTCAAGGTTTAATCCAAGCAGCCTTTCCCATTTCAGACACAGGATGGATTTCAGAAGGCAACTCCTTATCATGCCTGACAAAATATGACAGAGCAAATCACAGATACTCAGCTTATTCCCCAATACAGAATTACTAGAGCACCACCACTAGCAAAAGTGAATTACCCTCAATCAGTGCAGTCTGTGCATTATTTAATGAGACTTCAAATTTCTAATGCTGTCATGTTTTGTGAAAATACTCAGAATGGTAACTGACTTTGTAACGAGCTGTAAATGCCCGCCATAAGGAAGCCATGACTAAGCACATCCACTTCATCCCATTTTAGATCATATTTTAAGCTCTATATTGTTCTTAATGTGTTGCGTATAAAACAAAGCCTTTGAAATTTGTAACTCTGAATTGTTTGATTCCATGGACTTGCCTCTTTCACAGCCCACATTTGTCTAAGTGCTGCAGTGTGCCAGCCCCAAAACCCCAGTTTCTGTTCATTCTGCCTCATTCTGTTCCATAGGCAGAACTAATTACACTGGAACAGGAGATTTTTAAGTAAATCATCTTAAGCAAGCACCAAAACACTTTACAGTTATAAAAGCATAAGTGTAGTTCCACCTTTCCCCTAATCATGATTTTATCTGGGCAATCCAAGCTGCAGAACCCCTGCACAGATATTCCCTCAGTAGCTACCCAGTGCAACCCCCTGCAGCCTGACTGCCATTTGCAAAATGCACAGATTTACTTAATCTTTACAGTTATTGCTAAAATAACCATACTGTACATGTGGAAGTCTTCCAATGGTTGATTCCACAATCTCTTCCTACTGGCTCCTGCACTCAGAATTTTCATAGTGTTTGCCAGTAACTGGAATGAGTGTCAGCTTTGAGCCTTCCAAACACACTCATTACCCATGGAGGGAGGGTGGTGAGGGAATAAAAAAATCCCCACATCCTGCAACCTTTAAAACAATGGTTGGGCACAGGTGTCTTTCTCCTTCATCTTGACAGAAACACTGTCAGTGGGTTCCAGGGCCGTGCAACAGCAACAATGATCTGAGCCAAAAAAATCTCAGTTTAGCAAGTCCAGATGTCATTAAATGATACCAAGATACTCAATAAACTACTACAAACCCAAGGCCTCACTAAGATGAGACAAAAATCTCAGTCCAGCAGTGCCCCACCATGCCATGCTGTGAGTACTTAAGCAAGGATCTTGATACAATCAGCAGGAGTGCAGGAGATACCAGGACAAACAACAGCTCTCAAGTATTCTGTGCCCACACGGCCAATGAAATATTTTTTCCCCACTTTCATTTTTTGATTACCAAAGCTGATGACACACGTCAGAGGCTTCATTCAGCCCTTGGATTTCACATCATGAATTACTCTCCATCAGGAAATTAATGTTAATTGTGCACAGAAAAGGCAAAGAACCAAGTCAGCAGTGTTTCACTGTAGAGTTGTCTCAGCTGTCTCACGCTCCACGCTCACAGAGACAGGGCAGCTGAAGGCACAGCACCCTGGTGCATTAGCTACCTGGTCAGGTCTCACCCTTTTGCCAAGTTTATGTATCCAGAGAGAGACTGAATTGAGGAAATTACCTCAGATGAAAAATGCAATGGGGTTTAAGTCGGCTTTCAAGAAAGCAAAGAGCCAAACAACTCTCGCTGTTGCAGCAGGTAAAACACACTGAGGCAAGCAGAACTAATTCTATTTCCTGCTATAAAATATTTTGCTGAAAGGCTGAGATTTCCAACTGCAACTCCATCAGAAGATTGAAAGAAATCCCTCTGCATTATTGTATGCAGCAAAGCTAAAAAGCAAAAAGATGGTTGCTTTACAGGAACTGTGGTTTAGGATTTGCTGGGGGAACACAGAGCTCTGAGGATAAAATACTGAGTCTAATTCCACATTCACCTGAAACACTCCACTTTGGAGACGTCTGTGAAATGTCTCTGCAAGACCTCATGGGGTTCATTACTGGCCTTAAACATTCCCTGTTTTCAGGTAATTGTCATGCAGGGCTGCATCAGGAAACAGAGAAAGTCATTCCTGGGCTGTCAGGTTTAGGATTTCTGTGTATGCAGCACTCTTTATGCACTTTAGGAAGAATTACCCTCCCCCTACCGAGAGTTACTTCATTATTTTAAAACACCAGCTACTTTGCACAAGTACTATTACTATCAATCAAAAAAATCTAAGCAGAATTATTACAACCAAAAAAAAGGTAAAATACTGGTCTTAAAACAGCATAAGAACAAGGCAGCCAGGAAAGACAACAGCTGGAATTCCTGACAGTAAGACCCCCATGACAACTGAATTCAGCAAGATGAAAGTATCTGTTAAGTGGTTTTTCTGTCCCAGCTAGATAACCTTCAGAGAGAGCTGGTGCTTTGGTGAGATTCATTTGGGCTCACTGAAGCTCTTCCAGGTTTACATTTAATGGCAAGTTTTGAGCTTTACTGACAGATTACTTCAGATGCCTTTTTTTTCTTTCTTTCTTTTTTTACTATGAACACTTTTCAAGTACTCCATATGCTTCAAAATTCTGAAGAGTTTATTCATCCAAATATATCCTGGGGATAGTCACTTTATACACAAAAAACTTTATGAAAGCAAAAAAAAAAAAAAAAAAAAAAAAAAAGCACTTGATGAATCTGTGGAATAAGTAGCCTGTTCAGTTCTTATCTGCTTTATGCTTCATGGATGTTTGAACTGCAGGGAGCAGCTTTTATGAGAGCTGTGTACACTGAACTCTCAATTAAACTGCAGTCAGAAGGAAAAACTGACCAACTGGCCAAGGTGATTGCTGTGTAAAAAACCAGCTTCACACCTACTTCTGTGATAAAATTACAGCCTCATCATGTGTTATGTTGAGGCACCAGAACACTGAAGTAGGCTACAAATAAGCAGATGACTCGCAAATTGCTTTCTGCTCAAGGAGTTCAAGATTACCCCCTTGATTATCCAGGTTTGCAAATCTCATGGATTAAGTTTAAGATCTATTAAGACTCCTCTGCAGAATTTAATATTTTCCTTGTGTTTTGTGAGGCTTGTACAGCTGTATGGCCATAAACCTCAACAGACATAAATCCAATCAGCAATTCTGAAGTTGCCTCTCCCAGGTGGGTTTGATCTTTAAAGGTTATTTGGATTTATTAGAAGCATTTTTCATCCTGAGCAGCTGGTGGACGATTTCTTCTGCCACCTTGTGGAATGCTGGGAAAACTGAACCTCAGGAATGTGAGTGGTGCTGACAGCAAATCATGGAGAGTGTCTGTATCCAAGCTGGGCAGCTTCAGTTACATACCACTGTGGCTGCTGCTGGCTCTCCTACCTCGTATTAGGTTTGACTTCCTGACTGCCACAGTGGGCCATAGAAAAGATTCAAGTCTCCTTTTATTGGAGCCACCAGTTATCTCTGAAAGCCTGCACAGTGTAAACACTCCATCATCACCTCTGCTTTACTGGATCAATGCTGAGCCTGTGCAGGGAGCAGCAAATCTCTGCCCAAAAGCATTTTGTCCACCAATTCTTTGATCAAAGCCATTTCTCTCTGCAGCCTCTGCCTCCTCACTACTTAACATTCAGACTGATGAAAACAGAAATTCCCCAGGCCTCACCATCTCTTGTCATAGTAGAGTTTTCCATCTTCTATCCGAGCTTCAAATCGCTGTGCTGGAGACTCTGCTGGTGTAGCTGGGAGGTGCTCGGGAGAGGAGGGGGAGGCTGGAGACAGAAGAGACACTCTGGTTAAAGACCAGCACGAGTCCATCAGCAGCACCTCTGACTGCAAAACTACAGTTAATAAAGTCATGTGTACAGAAATAACAAGCAGAGAAAACAAAAACTCAAATATCCATCAGGAAAATATTATGTATTGTGATGAGTAACTCAACCTCTGCCTTGAGTTAAAATATTCACTGAAATACAGCATTTATCTGAAAAAACATTTATGGATAAGTGATGGGCAATATGTCCTTGATTTTGTTTTAGTTATAATCCACAGTTAATTAGTTAAATATGGTTAAAATTACTGAGGCAAGTTAGTCCCACTCTGTCTTGAAATAAAGTGTACAGGCACATCTAGAGAGCTGGAGGCAGATTGACCAGAAGTGGTCAATCCCTGAATGGACCTGACAAGCAGACAAGGTGCCCAGATGCACCTGAATGTAATGGAAAACCTCTTTTCACAGCTTGATTGTTCCATGCCCAGGCATTTCAGCCACCAAAGATGCACATGCCCCCCTTCCCATCCCTGACCAACATCAGCACCCCACAAAGAACAGCAATTCCATAGGCAAAATGCACAGCCAAACATCTACAATACCATTCTCTGTTCAGAACAGCACCCCTGTGAACAAGTTCCAATGCGTCTGTAACTCACCTGGTCTCTTGGGTGATTTAAGCTACATGGGAAGAGAGTAAAGCAGTGTTAGAGATCTGACAGGAGCCACAGAAGCTGCAGTGCTAATTTCGGATATCTTACTTTCCATGCTCTGAGTATTTCTATTTTAAATGCTCTGTTCAGTGGCATAACACATAACCAGAGCAGTGTGCTATAAACTGCCAAAGGTGCAGATAATCAATATAATGATACAAAAGCCCAAAAACCTGAACTTCAGAGCATTCAGATAACCCACTCAAACGAATCAAACCCATCTAACGCACTATTTTTGAACATCATACAACATTTCTCTGGGTACACAAAATACAGGAGATAAATCACTAGGGAAACCTCAACAGCTGGCACAAAACCAGTGTCCCACTACCATCCTGAAATGCCTTAAGGAGCAGCTTATATCCTAAAAAATTAGATAAGCCTTCAAGTGTTCAGCAAGAAAACAGTATGTAAATCCAAACTAGAAAAACTATAAACACGCACACTGCCCCCTACCCAGCTTGCTGAAATACTCTGACAGCAGGGAGGAAAAAAAAATTAATTAAAAAACCTACCCCACACTAAGGCCTAAACCAAAGGCGGACTATGATCTCCCAGAAAAACACACTGACATCTGTTCAGCCATGAGGAAGAAACTCCTTAACATAGCTCATCCCTTGGTTCAGACAAAAGGTAACATTTTTAGGTGACAGTCATTCTAATTAGGTTAATTAAACCTCAATAAAAAGGAGGAGATACCATCTCACTAAATCTTTTATTGTGCTACTTCAGAAAGCCTACAGGGATGAAATAGTCCCACATCTCAAAAAGGAACATAAAAGAGATCTCTGTTCTCTTCAGGGGAAAGCATTTGCCTTCTCTTTAAAACAAAGAAATACCATCAAAACAACAATCCCTACCTTATTCAGCGTCCTTAGGTCCTCCATTATTTGCTCATCAGTCAACAAATAATTTAGCTGAGGTATCCAGAATTAAGGTTTCCATAAACTCTTGACAAGCAAGGCTAAAAATTAAAGGTCAATGACATTTCACTTGACTAAATGTAAGCCAAAAGGTTTCCAGGATTTTAATAAATGTCTTACTTGAGCTTTTTTTCTTTGTCAGAGGAATTAATATAAGTCCATCCCCACTGTCTTAGCAGCAGAGTGCAAAATAATTTTAACTTATTCAGACTCAACCATCAATGAAAAACCTTGACTGCACTGACATTGACTTCACGGAGGCATCAAGCACCAGCATTTTCAGTGTTTTTCATCTTGTATTTCTGTGGAGAAGAGTCTGTGAGCTGAAACAACAGACTCACTTCAGGTTTTTACAATGAAGCTAAATCCCACTTAAACCTAGTTAAACAAAACTTTGTGTGGCTGGGGATAAATAAGAGACTACAATGCACCTAAAAACAAACCCAAAACCTGAGAAAATACAAGTAAGTGTATGATAATCTTATTAGAGGTCTGCTGTATTCAGTTTCTTCAAAACAAGTGTTTGGCCAAAAGTATTCAAAGTATTAAACTAAACTTAACAGTTGTTGGGCTCCATTGCAAGGATTTTGGTTCTGACAGACTTTAATCCTCTCCCAGTGAGCAAAGGCAGAGACTTTCATACTGTGGCTGCTGTATCATGCTCAATTAGCAGGTCATGTTCACCATGAAACTCATTTACTTTGGATGAGATAGGGGCACTAATAAATGATTTTTTTTTCCTGAAAGAGTGAACAGAATCTCCAACCAGAAGGAGGTTAATTGAAACTGGAGATGCTCATGACCATCCTGCATGAACTCCAAAAGTTCAAGGTTTGATATTGCCTTCAGAAAATGAGAGTCACTCAGATAAGTTTTTTTTAATCCAAGACATACAAGTTTAGAATCTAATAAGAAGCCTCTGCAAAGCAAATATCCTTGCCTTCCTCTCCAGGTGAATTTAATATACAAATAGAAAAAGTGCCTATCATCACAGAGGAGCTAAAAACGTATTTCCAGAAGCCAAGGAACATTTTAATTCTGAGACATGCAGCAAGGCAGATGCTAAGGATTACACAGACATATTTTTCTGACTCTTGTGATACATGAAAACAAGATGAATCTTCATCTTTTCTCATTCAAAGAACAAATCTAGCACTCCTTGCTTTTGCTATGCATCTCTGGATTAGAGATCTGAAGCCTTTATCAGAAATTGAAAAACTAGTTTGATATGACAAATATGATCTTTCTGGTAAATGCTTTGTCATGTCTTGAAATGAAAAAAGCCATTTACTATCTATGGAATCAATTATCTCAGCATATATATATGTAATGTTCGTTTAAAGTTTTTCTTTTGTGAACTAAATTGCCTGTAGAATTCAAACTATTCTCACTGACAAAAAAAAAAGTTATCTCATGATACTGTAAGGTTTAAGTTAGGATACCAAGGGATCTCCAAACACTGGTTTCTATATATGTATTGTATTATATAACTGCTATATTGCTTTAGCACACATCATACAGGACAATTGTGCTTCAGTATTTCCCAGGTTAAAATCTGAACCTGACATTTCATTTCATTTTCCTTGCTGTACAAAACAACAGAGGGGTGGGTAGCACAGTGGCTGCAAATCCAACAGTGACTCCATGAAAGGATATCAGGGGCAGGTTTCCTCCTCTTGTCTGGGATAGGAACTGGATCATTTGGTCGCCGTCTCAGTTTCCTTGTCATAATAGGCTTCACTTCCATTGAATCTGTAGAGTAATGAAGTTGGAGAGCTGATAAGACCAGAGAGAAAGGAGTAAGCAGCAGCAGCTTTCTACACAAGGCACAAGGAATATAATCTTTCCTCTTTCATACAACAAATTGCCTTTTTTTTTTTTTTTTTTTTGTGATAGCTTCCAGCATGGAAGTGCTGACAGTGAATCCAAGTTCTCTCTCCCATCAGGTCACTGTTCAGTGCGGCAATGCCATGGTTACAGCTGCTCCAGGTACAGATAAGCAGCACAATGATGCTACAAGGATTCAAGGCAAATTCTTTTCATGCTAATGTTATCTGCTTGGGAACAGAGCATTTAAAAGACCAAGTTCATGGAGTTCTTTCCCAACCCAATTTGGATCATTAATAGCATGTAAAACATCAGCTACAAATCAATTGCGCTCTCATCTACAAGGCAGAAAAACAGCTTTGTCAAAAGATTAGAGAAAATTTCTGCATTGAAGACTGCTACAAGTCTGCTGGAGTGATTTCAAACAAACAGTATTTAAATTCAGATTATCTAAGAATGATTAATGAAATGAGCCTAATTAATAACACACAGAGCAGCAGTTGACAGGAAGTAAACTGCAGCATATGCACTGAGGAAAAACAAGAAAGTCTGTTAAAAACTTAAAACACCAGTCTCATCACCAAGTAATTATCTGAACTTCGTTTGCCCGAATGTCTACAGGTAACCTTTACTGAACAACTTTACTGAAAAATCTCGCAACTCATTCCTTAGTTCATGAAGTTATGTTGAACTGGCAGCCAGGAGACCATATCATAAATGCCAGACACATCATTCCACCTCCCTTTCTATGTGCTGAGATTTATTTGCTCATCTCTAAGCACCCCTGAATCACACCCTGGGTAGCACTTCAACCTGTGAAGCCCCTTTGGCTCCCTCTAGACACTAAAACCTTGAGCAGCTCTGCACGTGGAAAATACACCAAATTCCTTCTCTCCTCATCTCAAAGGTGAACAAGGATGACCATGAGACCAGACTTCGTAAATAATAAAAAGTTACCAGGGAAACAGCATAACTCAAGCTGATTTCAAGTCCACATCAGCCCTTAGAGTTTGTATGAAGCTAAGAGTACCATTTAATATGCCAGAACATGGTTTAATTCTTATTTCTGAGTATTCATTAAATTGTTAGTTTATATAAAAACCTGTAGATACCATGCATTAAAGGTGTAACTCATGGACAGGCCTCGGCAACAAAACCAACATTATCAGTCCATGAAGTGCAGGAGCTGCTCTCAGAGCATCAAATCAGACTTTTGGTCCACTATCACAGCAACAGAACTCTGCAGGAATAATTAACCCCTGACATGGCTCCCCTGTGTCCATTACCACAGAGCACTGCAAGGCACCAAGGGTACCAACTGTCTCAAAAAAATCTGTCCATTTAATATAAATTTTCTAGAGCCTGGACACATATGTAACCCACAAATCTATTTTTTCTGGCTTTAAGCAGCGTATTTCAACCTTTATTGTTTGGCTTTCTTCAACTACTTGACCACTCACTCCTGCAGGAAGACCAGGACACAGCTTTACAAGCTGGCATCACTGGTTAGGTCAATACTGTGGCATATCTCAATAGTTTTACTGCTACATCAGGGAACCAAAGCAGCGTCTTTCCCTGCATATAAGCAAGCCCATCATCCACTCTGCTGCTTCACTGGCACTGCTTGATTCACCTGGTAGCAATCCAGGTCACTGAATTTTGAGCTGCTTTCTCCATTAAAAGACCCTCAATTTGTGTTCTGCCCCTCTTGGCATTTCCCACCAGCGGTCTGTGTAAACCAGCACTGCCACCTTTACCTAAGCACTGCCACCTTTTCCTAAGCAGAAGCAGAGTGGATAACACAAATGACAGGTGCTTATCTTCTTTACCTCCTGTTAATTCCATGGTTAGCTTTTCATTCTCAATCATCTTCTTCTTCTCTTCCAACTCCGCTATCAGATTTTCCTTAAGCTCAATTTTCTTATCTTCAAACTCCTTTGCTGCTGCTTTCTTTTCCTTCACATAATTTTTCTCCACCTGATCTGTCTAACGCAAACCCAAAGAGCAAGAAGGTTAATTAAGCACTCAAGTTAATGATATCGCAACAGCTTTTCAAACGTTTTATTGGTCAGCTTTTCAGTTCAAAACCGGTGTGAGTTCTAAAGATTATCAATATTCACAATCTACAGAAAAACATCTAAATATGAGTACCGTGCTATTATATTGGCAAAAGAATTAGTTGTAAAAAGACATTTTAATGTTGCATAACAAATCAAGTCTCTAGCAGAGAGCTCTGCAGATTTATAAACAGCACTTATCACCTTAAACACCCTTTTTAGACCAGCCCAGGGCACAGCCAGATACAAGAGGCCAATAGCAAATATTTAATTCTACTTTAACAAAAGCGCAGAAGTTACTTGAGGTAATACCAGCAGTAAGCTCTACTACATCTCAAATGTAACAAGCCAGCTTGAGGAAGAAAATTTCTTTTAAGCCTTCTGGGAAAACAAGCCCAAACACAAGTTGATAAAACAAGGTTTATGCCTCTTCCATCTAATTAATGCATATTTTTGATAAATTAAGAGTACTTACTTCCAGCTGCAGGAACAGTTCTGAAACACAAGAAATACTTAATTTATTACCTTCAAAGCTGCACGAAATTACTTCCTTAACATTTTAAGCCATTGAATATTGCAGCCAAGACAGGAAGTGAACCAAATAATGCATGTACTTATCCAACCTCTACTCTGACTTCACAGCTTTATGTTGAAAATAAAGTGACTACGAAAAAGTTCCACAAAAATGCACTGTTACTAGAGGTTTTTTACAGATTGTCACCACACTGAAAAGCTTCCAGTATTCTACGCTATTCGGTTCAGCTACTATTCCCAGAAGTACTAAACAGGCAGTCCAGCTTCCAGTTTAATTAATCAACTAATAATAGAAACTTGAAATATGCAGCTAAATATTCAAAGTTTTAGCCAACTTCATGAATCTCAGCAGTGACTGGTTCACAAATAATTCTGCAGCTGTCAGAGGCTCAAATGTGTGATTTCAGGCTGGTTAAGCCTGGGGCAACAACAGAATTGCTGTGCAGCACTGAGGGTTAATTGCCAACATATGGCAATGATTAGTTCAAGTCAGGCCTATGGATGAGGTGAGTGGATTTCTGGGTGTGAAATAGTTCTGCTGATGATGCTTGTGTCATCTCTAACAACTTGAGATTAAGCAGGATGGGACCCTTCTTGCATTTCTTGGAGGAGTAATGCCCAAACCAAAATTTTTACTCAAAATAGCGGCAACAAAAGCAAACTAAGGCCCCTGATCAGCCCTCAACTCACCACATTTCACCAGCATACTAAGCTTTGGCAATACCTGAAATAGTAAAAACTTCTGCAAAGATCCCAAGCTTCAAACATGTTTTGGAGAAGGCTGTAGTAGCAACACTGTACTACTCCACTATTTTAAAAAAATGTAAAAAACAGCAATAGATACACACCAAATATGAGAATGGTGCAATAAAAATCAAACTTCCTATTTGCAAAGCATGAAAGCAGCATTATGCAGACAATCAAATACAGGTAAATCTAAACTGTTGTTTTAATAAACCTCAGCATGGCAAGGACAAGCATAAAAGACCCTTATTCCCGTAGTACAAGCAGCTGGATTTTTTAATCATAAAATTCCAAGTGATCACCACCTGCCCTCCTGTGGAAGAACTCTGCTGCTACAGCACTGCTCGTGGCCAGCCAGAAATACCAGTTTGCACTTAGGCTTAATTTTACCAAAACAGCCCAGGCTTGCCAGAATGCAGCTCTAGTGCATGTGAAAGGTCTTTTTGAAGGTCCTTTCCAACCTAAATCATTAGTGAAATTCATCTCAGGGGACAGATTCCTGTCATCAAGAAGTTGTTCAAACCAGTTCAGTTCCTCAAGCAAATCCTTTACCTTCCCAAGCACTTTCAGAAATACAGAATTGCCTTCTTTTTCTAAAGGAGGAGCAGCTACATTTCCTATTTCCACATAAAGCCTTCTATAAAGGCCCTGCTTCAATATCCAAGGTAAGAACTACCTAAAAGTGAACAAGCAAGAGTGAGGGCAAGCAGATGGATCTGATTCCCAAGCCATTCCTCTACAGCAACACAATAAAAACACCCAGAAGGATGAGCACTGGGCACTTCAAAAATGAACTTGGGCCTTTGCTCCTTGAAACAGAGCAGGACACAAAGTCCAGGCAGCCCATTCCATGGCACAGTCATGCAGAACAACAGTTCCAGTAGCAAATCCTCTGTATTCATTGCTCCAGGGCATAAAACAGATCTTTGGGAAAGCACCTGCTCTTAACTTCCCACTCCTGCAAACTGAAGGAGACAGGGCACCCAAAAGCTTCAGCAAGAGCCACAAGACAACAAACCAAAGTGGGAGACTGAGGGTTAGGCAGATAAAAATAAAATAATCTTTTTACTTGTGCTGTTTCACACAAATGAAGACTAAAACTGTTTATCAGTCAGCAAACAGTGCTGATCAAGGGAAAAAAATTATCAAGGTAGAGCCTGTCATGTTTGGTGGACTCTGAAAAAACCCTAATATATACCCAAAGATCCCTCTGCTCCAGCAAGTTCCTCTTCTTTAAAGGGCAGAATTACCTCTTTTTTACTTCAGGTGTTATACAAGACAAACATTTAAGTTATTTGCGGTGTTTTAGAGAGAAATTCCATTTACCTGCATTTCGTATCCTTTCTTTGTACTGCTGGTCCAACTTTTTCATCCTTTTCTGATACTCCTGAAGAGTACCTAGTGGAAATAAATTGTATATTCCCACTGAATTTTTTTTCCCCAAGTATTAAATATCCTCAAGGAGCCATACACCACTCAAAGCACATTCCCTGCTTTTGTGAAAAGGGGATTACTCCTTTTAAGAAATGTTTTAGCACAGAAGCTTAACTACAAGTGGAGTTAAGATGGAGAAAAGATGGGAAGCGGCTGGATTTTTAACTCTGCAGCACAGCTGAGAGCCAACGTGCAGTGAAGGATACTGCTCACATCTTTCAAACCCCCCCTCCTTCTATGACATTTGGAAAGTGCTGAAAATAAAAAACAAAGCTACTCTTCGAAGCTTACCTTCCTGCAATTGCTGTAACTGCCTCTTCAGAGATGCCAGTTTGTCCTGATACATCCTGCAAACACAGCATGAAACTTTAAACACCAAGCACACATAGTCTATTCCACCATCTCTTTAAGTTACATGTTTACACAGAATCAAAAACTTTTCAAAACTTCAAGAAACAAATGAACTACAAACTAAAAGGATTTTATTCAAATGAAAGGTTCTCATTGTCTTAAAAATTCTGGCACTTCTTTGGTTCTACAATGGGTTTACAATTTGGGATAAAATAGGATTTTTTTTTTTAATGTCAAAATCTAAAATGACATTTAGATCTACAAACACCAGAAACTTCACAGCAGAATCATTCTTCCACTATTTCAAGTTTTATTATCTGTGTATTAGCTCCTCACATTATTAAAAAAACCACCAAAGTCTATTCCTGGCGCTGCTGCAAACCTGCCTTTCTTTTACCACACATCTGTGGTTTAACACTGGCCAGGTCTTCCTGACTTGTATAAAAACAGGTCTCTGCCAGTAAGCAAGAACTCAAAATACTGCAAAATGCTCCTAAACACCATGGGGAAACTATTGCAAGTCTCCAAAAATCCATTTCTGATTCAGGACTAGAATTCAATTGTTTAAGGCATTTGGACAGGCATCTTACTTCTCCTTAACTTATCTAAAGCAGAGCCTTTATTTTATTTAAAGGATCTGTCTACAGCAGGATCCATTTGCAGCTGCTCCCAGAACTCATAATTATTTCTTTGCCCAAAACAGCAGCAGCCCTTAATTCCCTGAATTTATATAGAACAGAGAAAGTAACTGGGGGGAGCAGAAATACAAGTGTATGGACTCATGAGCTATTCCATTGGGGTAAGCACTTTGAACTCCCCATCTTGGCCCAAAATTTGGCAAGTTTTAGGCAATAAACACCCCCAAACCCACAAATAAACAGAACTTCACCTTACTTGCAATTTGAATGGGTTACTTACTGTTCTTTCATTTCTACAAAGTCCTCCTCCTCATGCTTTGCCAGGTCTGTTTCGCTGGCATCCTCAGTGTCTAAATGTGGCAAAAAACAACTTGTTAAAATTTAAGAAGTATTTTTAAAAAACCCAAACTAAGTAGTAAATTATTTAAAAACAAGGAAACAGGCAAACAAAAAAAGTCCCCAAACCTCAGGCAATTTAACAAAGACAACCTGAGAGATTAATTCAGGATTGAAATGAAGCATCTCAGCTTCCTACAACTGTGAGTTTTGCAGTGCAGCTTTGTATCAAGTCTGAACAACTTCAACTTCAGAGAGCCTGGGAATTTCTTCCCATTTAAGACAACGGGCTCTACATTAACACTCACACAGGTGAGACACAAACAGTCTAAAGACTGAAAGACATTTCACAAACTTGTTACTAGAGCTCCACCAACTCAGTGCTGCTCGGATTGACCACAAAGATCTCACCAAAGAGAGCAGTTACTGGCTGGGATCTGAACTTCTCAGCTACACTTCACTTAGAAGTACTTCAACATTCAAACAAATACCAGCACTGCCATAAAGATAGCTGCATTTTATAAATAGACAGTATAAACTATAAATAAAGTAAATCACTGTGGGATTGCTACGAAAAGTAGTACTAAGATTTTTCAGGCTTCTCTTTATAATATGTGGGTAGCTAAGAATCCATTACCTTTCCAAAGAGGGGTCAGTGTGCCTGGACTTTATAGGGTACAGATGAGAAACCTAAACCACAACTAATTCCCTACACATAGAAGGGGGGCCCAGCCCCTTAAACCAAACCTTTCTCAGATTTTTCTTAAACTACAAACAAACAGTTTAAACTTAAGATAAAATTTAACACGCCAAAGATAAACCAACAAGCTTTTCAACTGCAAGAAATGTACTTAAGTGTCTGTATCACCACAAAGGACTTCCATACTGTTGTGAGAGCCCTCATTGACCCTGTCACCCTCTGCATCTTTAACATCATCCCACACATAACCAGACCAGAGGGGATGGAGAGCTCTGCTGCCAGCAACAGCCACTGTCCAAGAGTTCTCCTACATCCCCCTTATCTGCTATTTTATGCCCTCTACACTCTTGGATATTCTGGGTTTTACTTAATTTCTTTTTCTCCCCCGCTCTCTGGTTCTCCTACTGTCACATCCTCCTGCACTGCTATGCTTCTGTCCACACTTTCTCCTCCCTTAGCCGCCTCCTTCCCCCTCCAAACTGCGGAAATAGAACCAATATACTAGATTTCTCCACTGTTTCCACCCTGCTGTCCCACTCAATGCCCCTGCTCAGCGCTCTCCTGTGTCCCACTGCCTCCTCCTCACCTGGGAAGCCACAACTCCACCTCTCCGGTGGCTTCGCTGTTCTACTCTTCCGCGGGGAACCGCTGCAACCTGACAGGTAGGTCCTTGTTTCCTTCGGGTGTTCTCGCCGCTCCGAACCCTTTAAGCACCCTGCCCTTCCCCAAGCACCCTGCGGAGAGGTCCTCTCCATCCCACACCCCCACGAGAGCCCCCATTCCAACCCCCTGTCCCACTCCGTCCCCGGGAACCAACCCGCCCCCTCCCCACACACCCTCGTCGGAGTCGCGGGCCCGGGCGCTCCGCTCGCCGTCCTCCTCCTCGGCGCTCTCCAGCTCCTCCTCCTCGTAGTAGTCGGGCGCAGGGGCCATGGCAGGAGCGGGCGGCCCCGGCGGGGCTGCGGGCGGCGCGGACACGAGTCCGGCCGCGCTCATGGTCGCGGGCGGGACGGGACGGAGCGGCTGCCGCTCGGCAACCGCGGCGGGAACCGCGGCCGCGCTTCCGCTTCCGGGCGGCGCCGCCGGAGCCGCGGCGCCCCCGCCCGGCCAACGCGGACCCTGCGGGCCACAGGGTTAAGGGTTCGAGTCCCGGCCCCGCCCGGTGCGTGCGACGAAGTTAAACTCTGCTGGCGGTGGGATTTAACTCCTCAGCGGATTGTGGCCACCTGGGCTCGCGTTCGTGGACCAGGCTCTGCTCAGAGGTGCCAAGAGACAGAACAAGAGCAGCGGGCAGAAACGTGCACAGGAAGTTCCACCTAGATATGAGGAAGAGCTTCTTCACTGTGCAGTTAGCAAGCAGTGGAACAGAGACCAGAGAAGCTGCGGAGTCTCCCTCACTGGGAATACTCCAGAACCGTCTGGACACAATCCTGTGCCACGTGCTCTGGGATGACCCTGCTAGAGCAGATGATCCCTCTGTGATCCCTTCCAACCTGACCCATTCTGTGATTTTATGATACAGACACACAGCAGAGCTGTTCCCCTGGCACGGAGCAGGACCTTGCCTTGTTGGGGATGGACTCATTAGGACACTTGTACTCTTTCGAATTTTATTATATTTTAATAGACAAATTATTTCCCTGTTCCTCCATACTCAGCAGAGCCCCGCCACGGCACTGTGATCTCACCCAGGTGAATCAGTTGCTTCCTGCCAGTGAACAGCAGCTTTTGTAGAACACGTGCCCCGCATCTGCCGGGTACTGCTTATCCTCCTGACTAGACACTCCTACAAAAATAACGATCAAGATACATATCCTGTGGTGAGAGTCATATGCAGGATCCCACTCCATCTGAAAATGCCTCACATTGGTATTTCAGACTAAATAGCTCATGTATCTTATTTCTGCAGCTCTAATTCACCTGGGAAGGACTAATTAATCTCATCACCTCCAGCGCAGCCACACTAATCGCTCACCTTCAGCTGTGAGGTGCATTCCTCACATGCACAACTTACTGACTCACTGAGGCATTACAAACACCTCACCGAGGGGAAGGAAATGGGTTTGATCTGAAGCACTGAGCTCCAAAACCTGCAGCGCTTCTCCAAACCCGCCGAGCCGGGTGCTCAGCGCCCGGAGCAGCACCAGGTCACACCGTGTTCTGAAAGGACCTGTAATAACGCAGCGCAGCCACTAGGCTTTCCTGCCGTTCACCCCAAAGGTCTGTTTGCCCAGACTGACAATTTTTAACTCGGAACACCCACGCCAAGTATGCTCCGTACCTCTTTCCATAAGTCAATATTGCCTCTAACAGGAGACGAGGCTGAGGCACGGCCAAAAGTCGGCACCCGTCCAAGCAGCTCCCAGAACTTCTGGGAGCGTTTTTGTCTCAGAAGAGAGACACCACCAGAGCTGCTCACCACCTGTCCTTTTCCAAGGCATGCTGTGGGTTATCAGCATTTTGGAAACCCCTCCTTTTCCCTTCTCCCCGCTCAGGCAGCGTGGCTGGCAGGGCTGCCTGCGGCCATGGGGTGAACAGGAAAGGGCGTGCCGCATCGCATCAACTGCTTGGTGCCCACGGGTTTGTCCTCTCCCCAGACTCACATCTGGCTTGAGCTCCTCCAATCACTTCCCAAAGCCATCCAGTCACTGAGCTAAAAATAAAATGGGGTTGCAGGATTCAAGAACTAATCAGACCCCACTCAGAGTTTTACAAACACTAATATTTCTCTTTTCTCCTCTATTTCCTGTCTGTATCTGTTCCATCTGTCCACGTACTCGGCTCACCAGCTCCCCTGCCAGCCGGGTTTGTGCTGCTGGGGATACCAAACCAGTTTTAAGTGTCTCTGAATCGCAGCTGCCCTCCCAAGGATCATCTGCCCTGCCTCACTGCTGCCTCAGCTCTTTCTGTTTGGAACTGATCTGGCCTCCCAGCACAGCCCTTCACACATCGGGCAGGTGCAGGCACCAACACGAGGGCACAGGAACACCCTGACCAGGAGCTGTGTGTATCCAGTGGGTAAAAAACCGGCAAACTGCTGCTGCTGCAAAGCTTTCTAGCTCATTCTGTGGTCTAAACTGGGATCTCACAGTTGCTCCCTCCATGCTAATTCCTCCTGTCTAATAGGAGCCTGCTGGAAACACCCTCTGCTGTCATCTCTCAGGCATTCAGTGGGAACCCGAGGGAGGAGGCTCAGCTTTAAGGAATGCCATGTTTCCCTTACAAATGCAGAAACTTAACTGTCTCCGCCCCAAGGAGTTGTCAGGGAAAGTGTAAAGTTCTCTGTCGAGCTCTTGTTCTTGGCTCGTGCTTCCATCAGAGCTGTTGTTCTCATCACAACTCAGTCAGTGCTTTATACACATTCAGTTTGGGGAGAGATCTCTGCCTCCTGCTTGGTCAGCATCAGCTTTTCACAGAGCTGCTGACAGATGAGTCGTGCTCACTGTGCTCTTCTTTCCACTTGTAAGAAACAGAGGGGGGAAATAAAGTTACAGAGCTCAGCTTATAAACAGGAAACTCATTGTGTGAAATTACTCGACTACAATGAGAAAAGCTGGTATTGTACCTTGGCCTCCGAGGCACAGGACACACCAACACCCCTCACCTGGGACTCAGGGCTCTCAGGTTTCTGTACCTGTGGTTTCACACAGCTCTCTAAGGATGGTTTTTAGAAGCCCAAGAAGCGGAACAGCTGTCAGGAGCAAGTTGGCAGAATGAGGCTGCACGAGGTACTGGCAGATAAAGCTCTGCTCCTTCAGTTTTATTTAGAAAAATAATTAACACCCCACTCCCCCCCCCCCACCATAAGCCTCTGCAATTATGAAGTGTTTAGGTTCAGAAGCTGTGGAGAACCCCCAAGTGTGGGAGAAACAGCACGAACTCACCTTGCCCTCTCTCTGCTCTGAGCAATTCCTAACCCAGAGTTCTCACCCCCTGCTACAACTCCTTTTCCTTTGGGGCTTTGCTACCAAATCACAGCTGCTCCTATTTGGGTACTAGGAGCCTCTTCCTGCTGGGACCCGCCACAGGACACACAGCCCCTTATCAAGGCTCCCCCAACACCTGTAACAGAAGCTGCAGAGCTGCCTTTTTATGGAGCCCAAACACTGTCCCCTCATACAGGAGCTGGTTGTGGGCCCCAACACCCCCCCACACACATACACACACTCACTTAAGACCACTATAGACCCTGACAATGTATACACACACACACGCACACTCACCCACCCCTGAACTAATTATGGGCCCTAACACCCCTCCACACACCCCTGAGCCTGATATGGGCCCTAACACCGTTCCCCATACTTGAAACCACTGCAGACTCCAACAGCCATCACCCTCCCCAACACACACCTGAGGTTACTATAGCCGCTCGGCCCCTCACCCCCCACTATAGGTCCGTAAGTCCCTTACACACACCTGAACCCGCTGTGGGTCCAACCACCCCCCCCATACACACCTGAGAGCACTAAGGGCCCTAACACCTCTCACGTCCACCTGAGTCCGGACACAAACACCCCCACCCTAGGCCCCTGTAGACCCTAACACCCCCACACTCACAGCCCGATCTCGCTGTGAGCCCCACACCCGAGGTCGCCATTCCCCCTCCCTCAGCCCCCCCGGCTCCCTCCGTGCCCCGCCAGACCGTGCAGGCGGCTCAATCGAGCGCCAATGGCGCGGGCGGTGCGCTCCATGAGGCTGCGCCGCTCAGCGGCCGGGCTGAGCTGCCAGGCGGGGCAGTTGAGCGCCGAGCGGGGCCGGGCAGGAAGCGGCGGTGACGGGCACGGCCCGGCAGACACGCTCCGTCTCCGTCCCCCTCCTTCTCCTCCTCCTCCTCGTCCCTCCCTGCCCGGGCCCCGCGGACGTGGCCCGCTGCCGCCGGCCGGCACCAGGTGAGGCACCGGCAGAGGGAGCGGCGCCGCTGACAGGCGGGTCTCGCTGGGGCGTGGAGGGCAGGAGGCAGCACTGGGACTGGCAGCGCGTTTGGGGCTAAAAAAAGCACTTTGTGGGTGCTGCGGCGGCGCGGGGCGCTCGCTGCCGGGACGGGGGGCGCCGGGTGTCCTGGGGTGTCTCCTGGCGGGGCCCGCCCGGGGCTGCTTGGGGTCGGGGCAGTTCCCGCGGGGCTGCGAGTGTGGCGTCTGGGGGGTCTGAGAGCCCGGCTGGGGGCAGGGCAGGGGCAGGGTGGGGGGCAGCTCCTCCGCACCTCGTGCTGGGTCCGGGAGACCGGGACAGCCGCTCCTTCCTTCCCTTCTTCCTTCGCTCCCTCCTTCCCTGCTTTTCTCCCGTGTGCCGGGAGCTGTCCCTGAGAGCTCTGTGGAAGTTGGAGCTCCAGGATAGCAGCCCCGAGCGCACGGAAACGCCCCGGTGGGAGCGTGAGGAGAGGAGGGAGAGCGGCCGCCTGCCTTCACCTGGAGCCGGGCATGGCTCGGATGAACGGCGCTGCTCCATTGGGATTACCCTGGGATCCGTCCGTGAGCAGGAATGTGACCTGGTGAATTCAGGGGAAGAGGGAGCTGCGTTTCTGTCAGTTTTGAACGGAGTTGGAAGCAATGACGTAGGTCTGGTGCGAGCAGATGTCTCTGTCCTTTTAATGACATGGAGAAATTATTTGCTGTAGGTGCTGGATGCCATCGAGCAGCACTCGTACTTGCGTGGGAAGGAGAAGGAAGGAGGACACGAGGCAAGTACTAAGCCTTCAGAATTTTGTTTTATAAATACGTCTCGTGTCTCCTCACCCCGCTTCCCCGGGAACGTGAGTGGAACGAATTCCCTAATCCTACAACTGTGGTAGTTCTAAACTTTAGTTCTGGTGGCATCCAGGTTTTCCCTGGTCATTTCCTCAGCCTGGGCAGAAGTGAGCAGCTCGGTGCTGGGTTTGCTATCCCTAGCTGGGCTGTTCTCCCCAGAGTGGGGGAGAAGCCAGTGGGACACCGCTCTGGGAGGTGTGTGGAATGCTTAGCTCACACACAGTCCAGCAGCAGCTCCGTGTTTGTTTAAAAACAGCAAAGCAGGCGATGCTGACTCCAGCCCTGGTTATGCCAGAAGGATTTGGAATCCCCCTGCCCACCTTTGTGGAATCAGTCAGGGTTGTGGATCCGTGTGGATGCTGTTCCACAGAACACAGGGTGATTTAAAGTTACTGGGTACAGCAGCACTGGCTGTGGTTTGTGGTGCTCGTATTGTTTGAGAATAAGTGGGTTTAAGTCTGTTCTTCAAGGTCTGCTGACATATTTTAGCAAGTCTTTAAAATGCTGCAGTGCTGGGAGTGATGCAGCTTGTTTTGCTGGTCATTATTTTGATGTATCCTGTACCAGATTTATGAGAAGACACGTGTTGGTGTTTCTATGTTGATAGTGGATTGTTTGTGGAGAGAGATAATAACACCATGCTTGTTCTCTCTGTTTATGTGCTTAAAATTGGGGTATTTCTGGTAGGTAGCTATTTCTGAGTTCTCAGGGGCTAATTTAACAATATAGGGTATGTTTTAAATGTAAACTCCTGTCTGCAAACTCTCTTTTAACACTAAGCTTCATACAGATATCTGACAATTCTTTCATGCATCCACAGTGAGGCTGCAACCTGTTCCTATCTACATAAATGTCTCATTTATCAAATCCAGTTTTCTTATTTGCTCTCCAACTCATCATATAACTTCCTCTGGCATCTGATTTGAGGAAACCTTGAGCTGGGTTGTTTTCATCCACCCTTCTCTATATGAGGGCTTTCAGGTTGCAAACTAATTCTTGTTTGTGTGTGTGTATTACTTACAGTGATTCTCTGTAAGTACTTCCCTTTTACATTGTTTCATCATTATCAGTTAAAAAGGATCTTAGCAAGCTAAAGCTTTTAAAGATGAGGTATTTCTACTTTTGTGCATTCTAAATGTGGATCCTGCATCAGCAGGGTTTTACTGTTAGATTTCTTTTCCGTAATGTGTTGCTGGATTTCAGCAGAAATGAGTTCTGTTCCTTCTGAATAACCTGCTGTCTTATCTTAAAGGAAAAAGCCTGTTTGTATGGAGCTGGGCTGGAGTTTGCTGGAGTGCTGGGGAGTGGGGGGTGGGGGGAGCAGGGACAAGGCAGTGGTCAGTGAGTTTGGACCGGGAACACAGACTCGCTGTTTCCTCCACTTACGGGTTTTTGTTCCAGGTTGTTCTGCAGCCTCGTGAGATGCTGCAACATCCAGGTTATGAGAAATGCCAGGGGAGGAGGTGTTTGTAGAACACTTTAATATTTATTTGTTGCTTTTACACAAAAAAAAAAAAAAAGAAAAGGTGTCTAAGGTTAATGTTTTTAAATAGGAAACAGATCTTTTGTTTTAAGACAGAACTCTAAATCTTTTAACAGGACTCCTCTACAGTTCAGCATTTACAGCAAACTGAGTTTGACTAAAAGTGCAGCTTTGGCACCAAAGGTATTCAAGAAGTAGATTTCTATAAAATTCTGTTGCAGCACATGCTCAGCTTTATTAATAGACGCATCAGGGAAATTCACAAAGTGAACCCAAAAGAGTATTTTGTTTTGTGCTTATTATTTTCAAACTACTTCCTCATTTGAAGGCCATTGATTAAACCAGAAGGATCTGATTGCCTTTGGCTGTGTAATAAACATGATGCAATTGCTTGGTGCCTGCTTGGTCATCAGTTCTTCCAGGGGCAGCTCAGTGAGTTTCCCTGACAGTCTTTTTATCACTCCCTGAAATCACTCTGGCAGCTTTTTTTTTAATTTTCTGAGTGAAGTGTGTTTTAGAAGATATTGATCTGGTAAATTTAAGGTTCCCTTTGGGTAAAAAGAAGGAAATCTCTCCTCTGATTTTTATGTGGGTAGCACAGGTTGTGACTTTGCATTGTGATCGTGTAGTGGGCATCACTTAAAAGTCTTCACTGGCATTGCATGCCAGGAACTTTCATCTGTGAGAGCCTCAGCTCCTCCTGAACGCGGAGGAAAGTTGAAATAGAAATCAAGGTAAATTAATTGGGTGTGGTCATCCCTTTCTTGAGTTACTGAAGGATGTTGAATATCCGAGTTATTAATGGTAATGTGGCAGCTTCTCAATTTTTATAAAGCCCCACTTCCAGCATTAAAGAGCAGTGTTCCTAACGTGACATGTTGTCTTTATTCTGTAGAAGTAAACCATGGGAATCCACTTTTAACTTCCTGTTAAAATAAAAAACATGTATTTTTAAAAATCAGTAGGTTTTGCTCTAAGATTCAAGAAACCTGGAGTACTGCTAGTGTTCATTTTTAAATTATTTTAAAATTTATTTAAATTAATTAAATACTGAAATTAGATTGACTAATAAGTTTGTTCTTGTTCAGGATGGCAAAGAACACGTATTTGAGTAGGTTGGAAGATTTCTTGTTTAAATGGTCATGTTTGTGTTGTTTTACTGGACTTTCTCTTTGTGTCAGAAATCG
This sequence comes from Corvus hawaiiensis, assembly GCF_020740725.1. Classification (NCBI taxonomy): domain Eukaryota; kingdom Metazoa; phylum Chordata; class Aves; order Passeriformes; family Corvidae; genus Corvus; species Corvus hawaiiensis. The sequence continues at coordinate 217,151 of NC_063230.1, forward strand.
TTAGTTTAATTTGTAAGGGCAGGGAAATCTCAAATTTAATATAGGGAGCTTACAAAACAAGTTTGTCTGAGTTGCTAATGAACTAGGCACTTATGCCCTTGGACAGGTAATAGCTTGATGTTGATGTAATTGCTATTTTTTTTCCCCACCCAGAATATTAGGTCAAACTGGACTCCGGTTTGCTTAGAATTTAATGAAACCAATCATTCCATGGGAGCGTGTGGTTGCTTGTGGTCCGTCCTTGGCTACTAAAGGCATTCAAATAGGGGCATTCTCACAGTTTGGCCTCCATTTGCTCCTCCTCCTTCTGTCACTGTTAATTGTGATGCTGGGTTACCTGAGAGCCCAAGAAATTCCTCAAAAGGAGGGCAAATGGCGACCTTGGTGTTCCATGACTTTGATTTGGGATAAGCAGGTTTTGTGCTGCAGTTGATGCTGTCTTTGGGAAGAGAGAGAAAAAGCCGTTTGTACTTCCCTAAGAAATTGTCACTGTCAGAGTGGAGATGTTAACCCCAAATCCTGGATAAGCCATACACTTCCAGCTGCATTCCACTGGAGTCTAAAACACACACATGGGTTTGGTTTGGGTTTGTTACTTTTCTACAACCTACTCCCCAGGATCACTGTGGTGTAGAACCTGGCACTGGGAGGAATGAATCTGGTATGCAGTATATGTATTTCCACGCGTATTAAGCAGTTTAGGATGAAAGGTGTTGGGACTACCAGATACCATCAACATTTTGTGAGCAGGATGTCATGATTAGATTGGAACTGCTGAATGTGTGCCAAACGTTGTGGTGAGTCTGTTTTTGGAGAGATGCAAACTCTGCTCACTTCCTGCATTAAACCTCATTTTCCCCATATTTTTATATGTGAGCTGTGATTCTGTTGCACAGAACCTGGCATAATATTGAGCAGATTTATTTAGGGTTGCCCTTGAACGTTGTGAGCATTTAAGCCAGATTTACAGGAACACAGTCAGTGATGATTCACGTTGAGATGATGTTTTTCTCCCTTGTAATGGAACATATGGGACTACGTAGCATATGGTACCACTGAAAATTGTTAAACGTGGAGCACTGATTTATTACACAGCAAAAAGGGTTGGGGTTTTCAGCCTAACACTGAGCAGAAAGCTTGTAAGCAGCCCTGGCTGTTGACTTGTATTGGGTGCACTACTGTGTTGTGTGGTAATTTCAAAGGATTCCTTTAAATGGAGACTGAAGGCTTCCAAAAGTTGCGTGTGTGCCCTTTTACTGTGGTTCAGTCTTGCTCTGTGGGATACAGCTTAAAAAACCTGAAAAAAAGAGAAATCCTTTCTCTCAGATGGGAAGCAGAGGTATTAAAATGTGTAAATAATTTTCTTCCACTCTTACTACCCAAAACACCTTCTTTCTGTGTTTGGGGTTTTTTTTTGGTCTTTGTGACTTCTGGAGGGTTGTTTTTTTTTTAAACTGAGGCAGGGAGAGGAAACAAACACACACCTTAGTCCTTCCAGTACACAAGGGAAAGTGGACTAAAGTGCAGCTACAGAGAACATAAATTCCAGTCACCTATTTCCTCGTGCTCTCCTGTGTTTCTTAACTACTCATCTTTTGGATTATTGTAATCTCTCCAGAGCAGGCATCGCTTCTGGTCTGGCTCTGCAGGGTCTTGCTGCAGGGTAACTGAAGCTCCCAGGTGCTGTGGTCATACAGGTAATTAATAGTTGGTCATAAAAATACATTGATTAAGCTTTTTCAGAAATTATTTAGGCAAGAAACTTCATTTAAACCTCAGAATGATGTTTGTGTTTGTTTCGTCTTTTTCTAATGACTCAATTTATTTGTACATCTTAAAGTACTGATTAAAACAGACTTTATGATAAATTTGCTTTTGTTAGGCCTAAAATACATGATTAAGAAAGAATATATATTGTAAATTTTCAGGATAAAAATCAGGTCTTTTTTCCTCCCTACTTGGTTAGGGACAATCTACCTCTCAGTTCAGGGTTTCTTGTGTGTTTCTGCTTACTCTGCCTGGTTCAGGTAAAGTTTGAGTATGCTGTGTCCTTTAGAATGGCAACAGATATTTGACATCATTAAAAACTGCTGTTATTTAATAAAAGGAAGTAGTATCTACCCTTGAGGGAATTAACTAATGACCTCTTGTTACCATCGCCTTCAGGATCTTAGATCCTCCCTTTGCTTGCCTCATTCTTAGTCATAGATTGGAAGAGGAAAACAGGCTTTTTTCCCCTCCCTCCCTCCCAACTCTTGAGCAGTTTCTCAACTGGAGATGAACTGATGGTTGACCTAAACCCTGTGAGGAAACTGAAGTGGGGAACACACTCCCTTTCCCCTTGTGGAACATACTTCTGGTGTTAAAACTTACACACAACATCTCAATTAAATCTAATTCTCAGCCTTAGCCTGCACATAAAATATTTTTTAAAAAGCGTTAGCCCAAATGAATTTTAATTTATAGCATTTCTAATCTCAACACTGGCAGTGGTGTCAGTTTTAGCTCTTTAAAAGAGGGGAAAAACATTTCTTATCTGGAAAGTATGTGAGTGGCAGAGCAGATAAGATAATTGAGCCCTAAATGTGAGCTGGGATGGAAACAGGCTCTGTTGAGAGTCAGGTCTCATCTGCTGTGCCACAGTCCAGCGGTGCTTTAATGCATAATAATCCAGGGAGTTTGGTCTTCCTGGGCAGGACACAGGGAGTTTTCTCTCTGCTGTTTTTTCATTAAGAGACACTAGCCTTTAGTTCCAGTGTGAGACGCTCGCATTCTCAGTGTCAGGAGTTTTCTGTCATTTGGGAAGCAAACAGCCAAAAATAGGATTTTATGGCTCTCCTGCCTGTAAAACAGTTAGCTGCTAAAGTGAGGAATAGAAATAAAAAAACCTTCCAACTTGTTCCACTCAGGCAGCTTTCTCTCAACATTTCTTGTGTGCTTTTTATCTGTGGTGTCTTTTCTCTGTGGAGAATCCCCACAGAAAGTAACAAGTTTTCTGTTTTCAGTTCTTCCCTTGGACTGAAAGATCTTGTTGTGGTTTAGAGGTTGTGTGTTCAGGACTTGGGCATGGTCCACATGGGTGGGAGAGAGCAGCACAGGTGTCTAAAACCAGAATAAATGAGTAACTACTGGAATTAGTTTTTTGCTGCACAAAGTCTTATTTTTCCTTTGTTTGCTTTAATACTGGTTTTGCAGTTTTCCACTTGGTTCCATAGGGTTGCCTTACTAGAAAGTACCTAACTTCAAATTAAGTTAGACTCTTACAGAATAAGACATGAAGGGTTTTGTTGCAAAATCAGTATTGGGCTTAGTATGTTGCTGCAGGAAATGTAGACCAGGAGTTAGACCTGCTGCAGGTATTGAAGCTGTAGTGCAGAAAAAGATCTGCTTCTTTGTAGTGCCATATGGAAATGCCATAAATCAAAATTTATCTCACTTAGGCATTCGAGACCTGCAGAAATTACAGGTAAATATGTGATAATACAGTCTGAGCAGTTTGAATGATTGACTTGGAAAAGTGCTCCAGATTTTGGGTGTGTTGGGCACCTTTTCTACATTGCAGGTTTCCAGTTCTTATGTTACAGGGAGATTTCTGCCAGTCTGACTTAAAGTAGCAGAAAGTTGCTGACTCAGGCTTATTGTTAATTTGCCTTTTCCTGCCTACCTGAGTATTTTAGAGCAACACTCTTTATATTTTTAGAGCAGTCTTACATTTTTTTGATAGGCTGAGTCCAAGCTGGAGGTGGTCAGGTGAGATCGTGGTCTGATCTGTTGGACAGTTTGTGATGGATCCAGGCTCTGGAGACATCCAGGGAGGCAGAGGGACAGAATCCCTGTTCCAGTGCTGTGCAAGCTGGTGCTTGGAGCCCCAGGCTACCAGTGCAGCTCTGCTGGTGTTTAAGGTCAACTCCTTGGCAAATATTTAAGCAAGGCTTATATTCAAATGCTATTTATAAGACCAGACTAATTTCTTTCCTCATAATGATGGCCTTTTGGCTGATGACAGGGACTGGAATCTGGAAGATCTGGATTCTGTATGCCACTAGTCAGCTGTGTATCCACAGGGAAGTTGTTTGCCAGCTTTCTGCCTCACTTTTTATCTGTACTTAAATGAGAAAAAAAAGAAAAAAAAAAAGGCTGACTAATACCTGCCTCACAAGGCTGTGAGAGCACAGTTAGTAGCCTCATGCTGTAAGATCTTTGGAAAACACTGTAGGAATGTTCAAGGGGCTTATTATGGTTAAAGTCCTGCAATGGGAGAACTGGTTAAGCCTGGGTCCATTCATTAAGGAGCCTTAATAGCTGAAGCTCTGATAGTGGTTGTTCCCTGGCTTCACCTGCAATTACCCTGGGTAGATCCAGGCTGCTGCAATTCCGGAGTTTCGGAGTGGTCTGGAGCAGAACTGGAGCATGTGCAGGGATGTTTGAGCCTGCCTTGAGCGCTTCATTGCGATTTCACGGCTGGGTTTGCATGCAGGTCATGCCGTATCCTCAGTGAATTTTGGCAGTTCAGCATCGTGATGATGACTTATTCTGCCACTAGTGAGCCCTTAGCACCTTCATGCCAAAAGAAATGCTATATAATCAGCTGGATTTTTCTTGTGTGTCTGCCTAACTCAGAATTTGCCCTGCTTTTGCTTTGTGAAATGAACAACAGCAAAAGAATCTTTAAAAAATGTATTAGGCAACAGAAATTTTAGTATTAAAAGGTGTAAACCATTGAAAACCTCTTTGATTTGGTGATCTTCAAGCTCAGGTCTTTTGACAATCTGTGAAACTTTTGTTTGTGAATGCTCATGTTGTGGTTTTTAAAATTAATTTGGTAGTATGTTTAGAAAGTGTATATTGGAATTTTATCCCTTTTGGCCACCATTATAATAATGTAGCTATGCAAGAAAAGGAGAAATCTCCATTTTTGGGAGGGCTGGATACCAGTGTTTATTTCCCAAACCAAGTAACCTTGTTAGTCACTAGCAATAGTACCTTATTAAACTTTAATAACTTTCTTTAAATTCAGTCACTTGAAAGTCAAGATGCAGCCTTGACAGCTGGAGGTCCAAATCCAGACAGTTTTATTTATCTTCGCAGTTTCATCTCTTCATTATTATATACATAAGTTGTTTTCTGTGTCTTGGCAGATTTGAAATGTATTGACTGAAAGAAAAATAGAAACTTGGATTCCTATTGAAACACAGGGCTGAAGGAGGTAGGGATCAGGGGTTGGGTGCAGGAAATGGATTGGTTGAGAACTTAAAATCATGAGTCTGTAAATTAATATTAATTTTGAACTGATTTTAGTGCTGAATCAAAACCAGCTGTTATTCCACCTCAACTTCCTCCCACTGAGCTGGGTTGGCACAAACCTTTGTGCTACCAGAGGGTGGTTCAGATTAGGAAACTGGTCCAGCTGTGAAATAACTGGGGTAGCAAAGCCAGGAGTTGGGAGATAGGAACAGACAGAGGGAGGGTGAGGATGGTGCTGGATGGTACAAATGTCCCCTGCTAAATTACACTGTGAGTATCTTTCTAAAAATATATATAAACCAAACAAAAACCCTCCTCTGCCACTGTTAGATTTCGGTTAATGAGTAAATTAATGAGTTTCACTTTCTGTTTCTTGGGCCCGGGTTGGGTCCAGCAGCATTTGGGTTGTCCTGGGGAAGACTTGAATCATTGGTAACACTCCTTCCTTTCGCTGGGGTTGTTGTTGTTGTTTGGGGGTTGTTTTTGAAGTGCTTTTTTTAGGAATCACAATTTTGATGCTTTATATTACTTGCACCTGCTTTTTATCTTTTTTTTTAAGGTTTTGTGTTCAGATTTAACTGAGAAAAGGCTTTTCTGAGAGGCTGACACATTTTGCTATATGTTCATTGTTCAGTGTTTTATAACCTATGTGCAGAAATATCCCTGCCTTAAAAAGTGGGGGAGGAGCCCAAGCAGAATGTTTGTCTCAAGGCACTGACAATATTGACTAAATGATGATACTATATTCATCAAACATAAAGCTGTATTTCATATCTCAGGTATACAGTGGCTTTTTAAAATGTTAGGCCATGGCCCCATATCACAGGAATCACATGAAGGTGAAAAGTTACTTCATAATATTAAATCCTACTTGTTGTTTAAGTGTGAGAATTACTTGCAGTATGTAACCAAGATCCTAAAGTTAGAAAAGGAAGCACCAATTTATATTAGTTGTCTACAAATAGACTGTTTCATTAACACAAATGAGGAAAGTTTGTTTTTTCTTCAGGAAGATCATTGTTTTGGGTAAACAGTGCAGCACAAGCCTTTCTGAGCACTGCTAAGGCTACCTGGCTTGCAAAACCATCCAGGGAATTTGTGGTGGGTGTTTAAAGAATAAAACATCTCAGTTTAAAGAGCATTTGGCTCCTGATGGCAGGGCCTCCCCATCGAGAGAGCGTTTGCAGCTGCTTTCAGTGAAGTTGTGGGTAAGAGCCTCGAGGGTGTGGAGAGAGGAAGTCAGAAAACTTTCATATTTATGATCTCTGTCTGAACAAAGGGGATGCTTAATTGGTGTCATCATTCATCAATGAGGAACTCTTGCAAAGCAGAGCTGAAAGGCTGAGGGTCAGAATGAAACCCCATCTGTATCCCGTGCCTCTGTATTCCAGCAGCTTGGAAGTTGTGTTGGAGATGGTGGGGTTGTGGAGGTGAACAGTTACCACTCACCCTGGCAGGAGGAACTTCCGAGTGCTGATGTCGCAGAACCACAAGGGTTTGCTACTACTATTTGTAGAAGGGGGATGTGGGGCAGAATCTGCCTCCCCCAGCTGAGCACAGAGTGAAGAAACCTCGCAAAGCTCATTGTCTTAAAGAATGAAAGGATGGCTGTGCTGGGGTCTGTGCTGCTTGGGGAGCTGGGGGAGTTGTGGTGCTTGAGTTGGCCTTTAAAAAACGGGGTGTTTAACCACCAAAGAGCAAAAGCTGGTGGTAAGAGGTGGCTAGGGAGCTCTGTATCTGTGCAATGGGAAAGGTTTTGGTTCCTGTTTGGGGATGTCCACACCCTGCTCAGGCTGCTGTGCCCAGCAGGTAGTGTTACCTCTGGAGCAGGATGATACCAGCTCCATGACCTGGAGCCTTCTCCTGGGCTATGTGGGGTTTTTTTGGTCTTCTTGGTGTCAGGGCACCAGTAGACCAAAAACTGTTATCTTGAAAATTTTGATTCCATAAACTACCACGTGGTGTATTCTGTCTTCTCAGGGGAAAATCTGTATGCAGTGTACCAGGGTTTTCTTGTTCAGGAATTTGTGTGCTGCCCTTTTTTTAGGTCAGGTTAGGGGAGAGCACTTCGGCTTTTTATTGGGAGCTTGCAAAGATTTTGGAGGATCTTTGCTGCTTTTGTAGGTTACTCTGATGTCTTGGACCACCTTTGAGTGGGACATTCTGCACAACTGAGTTTTAGTTTTACATTATCCTACTTTTCCTTTTTTTTCTCTCCTCCCCCCACTATTGCTATCACCCTTTATGTTTTATGTACTAAAAGTAAAGATCAAATACACCTTAAAATGTCCTCCTGAAGAGGTTGCATGTTCAGGGGTTTGATCCCTGTACTGACATAGTACTGAGATAAATGAATGTGTTGATGTTCTACAGTGAGATTGGGGAAAAAAAAAAGAGTTAATGAGACATCTGGGTGGAGGGAGCAAACCTCAGAAATGAAAATTGCTTTTCTGTTTTATGACAAGTCAAAATATTTTGGAATTAAAAGCAAAACTGAAGCTGAGTAAATTGATTTATTTTTTTTTATTTTTTTTTTATTTTTTTTTTTTTTTTTTTGAACCACTTGTACTTGGAGCTTATTTTATGTAATTACTGGGGCGTGACTTTAAGTTCTGGGTAGGACTTCGTGGCTTGTTAGCATCGGGTCGAGTCTCTGATGTTGCAATGAAGAAGGAAGTGAGCATGTGTCTCCTTGGGGAGGGGGACTGCAAAGCACGCCTGCCTGCATAAGATGGGAATTGCAGCTGGCTGGGTATTTTTAGCTTCAGAATACCTCATTGTGAACGTGAATTTTGGTTTTTTCTTGTTAATCAGAGTATTTAGTAAATTAAGCTCTCAGTTACTGTTTTAAAGAGGTTTTTTTCATTCCAAGATGCACTAAACAGATGAATTTTTCATCCCAATTTTATTCATTAAAGATTTTAATTTTTTTTTTTAAACCTCCAAAGCTGCAGGACTGGGTGTGTTGCATTTCACGAGTGTCTCTATCTGCTGTTGGTTTTTGCAGTTGTCCATCCATAGGTAGGGATAGTGGCATACTAGGGATTGCAGGGAGAGGTGAGGCTTTATAGATCATCCTCTGTTTCTCCAGATAATTAAAAAAAAAAAAAGGGAAAAATAGTGGATCTGATTTTGTTCCCTCCTTGTAAAAACATGCAGCAATAAGGACTTTTTCATGGGTTGGAGGGAGAGGCAGAATACAGCCTCAGTTTCCATCAGTGTTTTCCAGTCATTTGCTGTAACAGTGATTCAGTTTTGTCCAGGTGTTCATCCTGGCCTGAGGTGAGACATATATAGAATGTTTCTATTTTAAGCTCTTCAGCGTAATGGATGAATAAACTCACCCTTCCTATGCTGGTTTTTGCCACAGTGGGTGAGCTTCCCTTTCTGGGTTCTTTGTTTTGCTGCACTGGCCTAAAATACTCGCCCTCTGAAAGCTCTTGGTGTGCTATCCACACCAGTGGAAGAAAATGTTCTGACCATTTTGCTTCAGGGTTGCTGATCTTAAACTGCACTGTTAAAAATACCAAGTTTTCTGAAGGCACACAGTGATGTTTTCCTGGCTCCCTGCCTCTTTCCCCCAAATTGATGTGATCAAATGCCACCAAAACTCAGCAATCCCTAGGTCAAGTGCATAGCCATGTGCATTTGCTGCAGCATTAATAGTGGTTATTCCAGCTTTCTTAAAGAAAATAAGGATGTTTTAATAAATGGAAGTCTTCTGCTTGTCACAGTAAGTACCACACAAACAGGTTATGTTCCAGGGCATAGAGTTTTGAAATTATTTTCGTACTGCTTTAAACTGTCTCATGCTGACTCAGTTTGGCTGTAAAAGGCTGAAGTCTTGTGATCTAGAGCAGGGTTTTTTCCTGCTGGGAGAGCAGGTGTATCCTGGAGATCAGTTTTTCTCTATGACCAAAACATTTTTTATGTTGATCTTGAAGGATCTGCTTATCCCAAATACCATTTCACTTGCTGAGCTTTGGGATCAGTCTGTCTTTGCCAGTGTTGGTGGTGGCCCTTTAGCATTTTTTGTTTAAGAAGCTGAATGGAAGTCTAGAGTGTCTGATCTGAAATCAGACAGACCTGAGGGGGAATGCTTTCAGTTATGGGTTCAATAAACCCACTCTGGAAGGAAGGACAGGGCAAAGGGCCATTTCCAGGCTGCTTGTGGCAGTACCTGTAACTGTCTGAATTCTGTGTAGCTTTTCCGGGATCTTTCTACAGTAATCTGGGTATATTCCACTGTTTTCAGAATCGGCTTTAAAATTTTATCCTCCCTCCTTAATTAGATGCCGAATGATGCATTTACTGAATTGAATCAAGAAACCTCTGATGGTTCAAATGGAAATCTTGAGCCCATGTGTAAGGCTGCCAAATTTATTTGCTGAGGTTTGGAACTCAGAGCAGTGAGTTGGGACTGACTTGTTGGGACTGACTTAAACCCAGATCCCAAACCCTACCAGAAAACAAATTTTGCTGTGGAATTTGTTTGAAAAGTTTCGAGCATTAGAACATTTGCCGGCCTGTATTTAATTTTAATGATGATATATTTTAATTGGCTGTCAAAAACGTGCTTCAGATAAATGCAATGCACTTCTCTTTATGTGCTGGTCACCTTGTTCCTTGTCCTTAAAGTGCTTGGGCTCTGTGTGTCCCTGTTTGGGAAGATAGTGCAGCCTTTTGAAGGATGCGTTTTCTGTGCAGCCTTTAAAATCTCTCAGGTTTGTTGGGTGTTACCCTTTGAGATTTACAGGGCAGTTCGTGTTTGTTTTGACTGTTACTTTATCTCACTTTGTCAGTAAGTCCAGTCTCTTCTGGCCATGAGTGATAGGAGGGGAGGATTAGGAAGTTCTGGGAGGCTGTGTTTGGAATGCTGCACTTCAGGGTGCACGCTTGGATTCTTTTCCTTAGCCTTTGTGGTGATTACATGATCGAAAGAGCTGTAAAGGTACTGTGATGATAGAAATGAATTAAATGGTTAAATGTCTTAATCATTCATATGTGAAATGACCTTTCTGCTTGTACTTCCCTTGGTGTTCTTGTGTATTGGCACATCTTTGGTGACAAAACACTCCTTGTCCTTCCCTTACACAGCAAAGGGGCTTCCTCAGCTCATTTATTAATTTTTAACCTTGATACTGACATTTCACTTCCAGGTTTGGAAGCTGTTTCACCTTGCCGACACAGAAGTCAGTGGTCATATTTACAGTGTAGTGGTTGGTTAATAAATGTCCCCATGGCAGGCTGGGGGATGTTTGCCTGTGTGTTATTCTGCACACACTGTGGGAATTGTTATGTCTTCCTGAGTAACACTCACGCAGCAGTAATGGACGTGAAATGGGTTTTAAAACACTGTATAAAAATGGCAGTGTTCACATTCAGCTCTTTACCAGAGCTATGAATGATGCAGTGCTGAGAGCTGGTGAAGATGTATTTCTGGGTGCGTTGCTTTTTTTTTAAGAGGCATTTTTAAGCTATATGTGTTCTGTGTGTGTATAGTGGGGTAGCTGAATCATTCTGTGTGGAAAAGAGCATTTTAAATCTACTTACGTATCCAGTGCCAGCACAGGTAAAATCTTTGGGTCCTCCTTTTTTCCAGGCTAGGTGAGTGTCGAGGTGCAGTGTAAGATTCCTGAGTGTAATTCAGGCTGTGCAATGCTATGCTGAGAACTGAGCTCCTTCTGCATCCCATCAGGGCCCCTCAGGGGTGCTGTGCTTCCTGGGCACTGGCAGCTGAAACTCAAATTGGGGCAGCCAGCTCACTGCACGGATTCTGCAGATGTTCCTGAGGTGGAGCTTCTAGCTACAACTGACCTCGTGTGCCCAGCAGCCCTTATTGCTTGGAGACACTGCTGGATTTTAAACCTTGGTTTGGAAAATCAGTTCCTGCAGTTCTTGGGAGCAGCAGTGCTGTGCTTGTCTCCATCAAACAGTTAAGCTACTTAGAAGCCACAGTTTTAATCTTTATGGAGAAGGAAAGGGGAGTGTTGCAAGCACACCTTATATAATGCATGTAATTACTGACATTACCCACACTTCTTGTGCTAATACCAACTCCTGGGCATGCAGCTGGCACTTCCCCAGAAAGGTGTCATGTGACAAATGTGTTATGGCCATTTTGCTGAGCAGGTTTCCTGTAACAGCTGCCCATGAGCTGCTCTTCAGATTCCCAGAGATCTCTGACAAACCTGTTTTGGTTTGTGTTTCAGTAGTGCTTCCCATAGTGTAACTTAAAATGCTTAAGGGGAGATGGAGGCCATTGTATGCACAGGCCTGTCTATGCACTTCCCTGTTGCTCAGGGAATTTGGATTTGTGTTTTTGGGAAAGCAGGAGGGACCTGGGGATTGAGTAGACTTGTGAACATAGAAGTTTTGGTTATAATATTCAGATTTTGTGTCTTCATCTCTTTTTTGTAGTACTGATTGCAGCTAGAAACAAGACTCTATATTAATATGATTGTGTTGACATCTGTGGACTCTGCTTTGGTATTTAATGAATGCTGCTGTGCAATTGATGGCCATATGATGGCTGAAAAGATAAGAAATTCTGATAAAATTGATACTCTCCTTCAGAACTAAAACCAGCTATGGATTCCTGCTGCCTGGTCTGTGCCTTACTTTGTTGCTGCCAACTGTAGCGATCTGATACTTCAGAACAAACCCTTAACTTAGTGTAAATATTTGTAAAGAATCCCAGCTTTACTTTACATCAGGTATTTTCTGAAAAGCCCCTGTCCAGAAATCTTCTGAAGAAAATTCAGTGTCTGGGAAAAAAAAAAAAAAGCAATTTAGGTGATGTCTGATGCTGGCAAGGGGGTTCTGTGAGTGCTGGGGAAAACTCTGTGTATTAGTAGTTCTCTTTGTCTTTGTTGACATGCTACTGCTAATTTATTATAATAACATGGCAGACTATTCAAATGGGGTGCCACATTTAGCTAAACTAGGTGGAAATATATATTTAAGTTCATCCTTGAAGAACTTCATTGTCAGTGTAAATATTGCAGATAAATTGGTGGCATCACACTTTACAGAAAGTTTTGTCTTAAGAGAGCTAAAGAGCGGTCTGGGGTTACACAGGCAGCCTGTATGAGTCTGGGGACTCATTCTCAGTAAAACCAAACTCTCCTCTGGATTTATTCCTTTATTGGGATAGCAAATGGTTTTTTGTCCTCAAACCCAGGGCTTGTAACCCTCTTTTCAGTCGCTTCCTTGGTGAAAATTAGTGAATCTTGTTCTGTGTCCATGGTCTTGCGTAAGCAGCTGTCCTTCCAGTTGCTGGCTTGTGGTGGATTTGTTTTAGGCTCTCTCCACTGATGAATGAGGATGTGACTTTCAGGTGGAATTTCTCTTTTGTCCTACTGGATTTTTATCAAGAGTCCTGGTAATTCAAGAAGGCCATGGTGTACTCTCTGAAGGTGAGACTGCTGCTGTTTGGTAATTCTAGGAGCTCCAGGCCTTATCTGGAAGGGTTATTAGTTGGCTACTTGCACACAAATGTCTGAGCTCTCGTCAGATTAGAAGTCGAATCCAAAAATGTATCTTTAGCTTGCAATATAACCAGTGATCCAAAACTGCATGAATCTTCATCGCAGTCCTTCATCCACTCACCTTCTTTGCAGCTGTTTTGATCATGGTCTAAAAATACTGAAATCGGTCAACACTATATAAAATAACTTCCTAAATTTGGTTTGGACCTTGAATTTGTGCCTAGCAGAAGACTCAGTACCTGCTAAAGTAAGAACTAGCTGTGTGCTGTCAGTGAGGCTGTGTTCCTTCCTTAGAGGCTATCTGGTAACATGACCTGACTCTTAAAATCCAAATTACTCTGACTGACCAGCCTCAGACCTCAGGTAAGTTTAAATTTTGTGCATCACAGTCCCTCTGTTACAGTGGTAGCTTGTTTGGAAGTGAGAGGTGGACATGACCAGGATGCTTTTGAGTTCAGGGTTTACTCCAGAGGCCAGTCTAGAGGCAGCAGCTGCTGTGGATGTCCTCAGAGGGGCTTTCGTGGGGCTGTCGCGTCTGAGTGAGGGGACAGCAACAGATTCAGCTGTTGGCAGAGTGAACACAAAGTATCTCCGTGATTGGGAACATCTGGGGATGCAGGAAGCAGTGTGGCTGTTGAAAAGAAGGCATTTCTAGTCTGGTGTTTTGGAATGGAGAGAAATCATAAGGTGAGAGAGTTTGATCCTCTGTAGTTTTGTCTAAAACAGAAGGTGCAGGGGGAGAGATGAGATTATTTAAAGTTTGGGGAGGGACAGATGTGGTAAAAGATTAGAGAGTTAGTGATGCAGTACTTGAAAATGGAGGCAAGTGCTGTGGGGTGTTGCTTTGTTGCATATTTACTTCCCTTCTTCAAAATGTCCTCAAATTCTTGCAATTTATTTAAATTTGTTTCTCTTCTTCCAGTCTCTTCTGACCTTTAACATTTCTTGGCAAATTTACATTGCATTCATATTAAACTGGGGAGTATTTTCCCAAAATAATCTTTCTAATTGTAATCTCTTACTTGCAATCAGCAGTATGTTACATATAATGTACATTTATTGATAGAAGTTATTTCTTCTCATTTGTGTGGGTGTTACATATAGTCACATCACTGTTTCAATCACTGGCTGCCTGACTGGTTCCTAGAAAATACAGGGGAATTTCCTACCATGACTCATGTTGGAAGTAGCAGATGCTACATGCTCTCAAGCTGTGTATGGTAGCTCTGGAGTCTCAATAAATTTAATTGAGTGTTAGGGACACAAAAATATATTGGATTACTGTAATAATTACACACTGCTAGTATTTATCCCTTTTTAATGAGGATAGTTAAGCAAAATCCTTATGGGGTGATGTTGCTTTCTTCCCTTTCTGTCCTCTGGCACTGCTGTGGAAACGTGTTTCTGCTTTGAAATATCAGTTTTACCCTGCTGTCACTGGGAGGTAGCTCCAGTTTTAGTACTTTATAATTCTGAGACACCTTCCCCATATTTTTTCTTTTCCTTTTTTTTTTGGCACCCTTGAAAGTGACCCCTGAGCCACATGTCACTCACAAACAGTTCCAGTCCCTTATCAGCAGCAGATTGTGTCGCTGGCAGTGGGTCTGTGCTCCTGGGGAGTTCCTGGGTACCTGCTGATCCCAGATACAGAAATGAGTCTGCGAGTGTTGTACCATGGCCAGCAGGCTCACAAGGGCCTCTGAATGATCTGTTATGGGGCAGGTTTGCATTCAGTGGGATCACCTTGGATGTGCAATAGCACAGGGAGGATGGGATTAAGCATGTCCTAGAACTGTGCCCTGCTGGGATGTCCAGCATGCTGGGAGTTGAAGAGACAAGGAGCTGCTGGGCTGGGGGTGCCTGGCGTGGAACACAGCTCCCTCCTGTGTGGAGGAGGAGAGGACAGAGGCAGTTTGAAGGGATATGGAAGGGAGTGTGGCTCTCCTGCAAGCTGAACTTGCGAGATGAGATACCCAGCTCTGGCTTGTAGAGTCTAGGGATCAGTTCTCATTTCAGCATTATCCAGATAAATCCAACCTGCTGCTTCAGCAGCTGATGGGCCTGTTTCTTCCAGTGTGTAAGTCTGGATTCTCACATAGGGACAAATCTTGCCTGGAGGCACATGGTGCTCCAGAGGAGTGCAGTCATGTCCGGACCCACTTCAAATCCAAGAGATCATTATGGCTTGCCCTTTTCCATAGCTGAGTGAGGGGTGGCTTGCTGAGAGTGAAATTTAAAGCTTTGGGAAGCAGTGGAATGCCAGGCTGTTGGTGTGCAGGGCTCTGTGAGATGCCCTTACCCACCTCCTTTGTGTAGAAGCTGTATATAAGACTTGGAGACACAGGACCGTCTCATGCTTGGGGAACGTTCCCTGAATTTACTCCTTTGGGTGCCCAGGATGTGTGGTATTTGTCTTCCTGATGTGTCTTATGACTATATTTTAACGTGGGGCTTGTCAGTTTGGGAAGGTCACCCATCCTGGTGTTGGGGGCTAATCTGGAAATGAACAGAAAAACGCTGGCTGGGCTTCTCAGCCCCAGATTTTGGGTGGCAGTTCCTTTGTTCAGAAACACTGAATGAGCCATGCATGCCTTCTCTTCTGGGACACTCAGTGAATTAAGTGAAGAAAGATGTAATTACATTGTTACTTGAAGTTTTCCTGGGAAATGGCGAGTCCTTAAGTGCTTTTCCCACTCTGGTGCCTCCTCTGGATTGTAGAAATGGGCTTGTCCTGTAGTGGCACTGGAGCGAGCAGCAGCTCTCAGCGGGAAACTGCAGTGTTGCATTTGGTCAAGGAGCCAGTTCTGCAAAGCCAGGCCCAGTTGGTGGTTCCCGGCCCCAGACTGGGGTAAGTGGGACAGGGAGGGGGCCCCGTCCCTGCCGTGCCTGGAAAAGAGGAAGCCTGGAGCTGAACCTCGCTGTGCTGCACTTCCCTTGAGAGCAAGATGAGGAGAGGCAGTTCCTCTGCTGGGCTTCATGTATCATTAATGGAGAGTTTAAGCACAGTATATGCTTGCTCTGTAACCTTGCTTTGCTCCTCATATTCTCTGGCAAAGTTTGCTTCTCACCAAAGAAACGTGTAGCTGAGTTTTTCCAACAGTGGCTGCATGCAGCATCATCTCAAGTGGTTGGAAGCTTCTGTGTTTGAGTTTGCAAGATAAAGTCTTTGGTTATTTCTGATATTTTTTTTTTCCAAAGTCACATAATACTTAAATTTGGCCAGGCTGGAAATACTCCTTTCTTGTGTGTGTTGTTTGAATACAAATACTCAGTGTTTTTCTCCTCTAGTTACACTTTTGAAAGTGTTGATTCTTTTCAGTATTATAAAGAAAAATCACCAAAATGTATGGTTATTTAGTACAAAAACCCTTAGTAGAATAGTTCAGTGCAGCTTCCCCTGAAGGCTTTCCCTCCTTGGAGGCAACAGCTTTAAAATTATATGTGTAAACTCAGGGTTGCTCTTCTAAGACCATTCTTGTTGTCAGATGTAGTTATACATTTGTACTAGGTACTGATTAGTTAGGAAGACCCATAAAGGAGTTTTTTCCCCATTCCTCTGGTCTAGAGTATCCTTTTCTAGGAATATATAGAATATGTAGAAGCTCCTATACAGTAATGACTCTGATACAGGTGACTTTCTAAAGTCCCCTGAGCTCCTTTGACATTTCGGGCTGATGTGATCGTAAAGTAAAAGACTGAACTATCATGAATTTATTAGTTAATACTAGAATTTTTCATTCCTTTAATTAGTGGCAGGAAAACATATTTCAGTCATAGAGTGTCTCGGCTGTGCTTAAAATTAACCAGAACAAAATTATGAGCCCTGCAATTGAGAAGCTGTCCACAACTAAAAATATTCCTGCCTTAGACCATGGGATTAGATTTTTTCGTAGTTTTACTACAAATATCCCCTTAGGTTCATTATGCCTTGGATGCTGAATCCATAAAATAGGGCTGTTAATATGTACATGAGGCACCAAGTAGTGCTGGAGACTTTCAAAAACTGGTAGTTCCTTGATTTATTCATAAAGCAGGGAGCATAACTCTTGAAAATTTGATCAGATGCCAGTTCCTTCAGTAGCCACTCGATCCAGAAACCTTTTTATAGCTGTGCTAACATCTCTGAGGACTGTTAGGCTTAATTAATGTTTAAGACTCTTATACAGAACATGTCATGAGAAGGGAAGCTCTTCTAACGAGCATGGGGAGGCAGGCAGGAATTTGGCTTCAGGGAATGGGACTGCAAAGGATGTACCAGCATTTGACTTGAGTAAGTTTGTGTCTATTCTCTCATTTAAAAATATCCTTTCTGTGTTTTTTAGAGAATTACTGTTATTTGGGGTGTTGGCTGTGTGCAGAATCCTTCACATGGACTTTCTTTTAGATATTTAGAAGTATTTTTAGGTTATAAAAAACACAGAATGGCCTTATTTAAAGTGTATATTTGTCACAAAAAGAAGGCTCTTTGCTGTGGTATGAGGATGGCGAAGCCTGATGAAGCAATCCTGAAAATGTTCACTGTCAGGCAAAACACTTTAATTTCTCCCATCTGCAAAACAAAATAATATTTATATTCTCTCAAGGGTCAAGTGAGGGGACCATTTCTCCAGGAAACTCAGCATCTTTTCTTGTACATAAACTTGTTATGGATCCAAAAATGAGTGTTTTCTCATGAGCACTGACATCTCCCTGCACAAATACCTTCGGGGCTGTGCAGAATATCATCAAACAACAGAAAACCTTTATCCTGTGGGCATGTCTGGTGCTTCTGGGGCTAGAGTGGAGGTGGGTGATATTCTTTATCAGGAGAAAATTGACTTCATCTGTTGACATCTTGCTTAACAAAGGTATCAAAACCCTCAAACCTCATTTCCCTGCTCTCTTTCCTCAACTTCCCCAAAATCTAAGTTACAAAAGGTAAATGGAAAAGAAACTGTAATCACAAGGTAGGAGTGGTTGTATAGGTGTTTGTATATTTTTACCTGGGGAAAAAAAAGTTGGAGTATTTCAGAAGAATTTGCCTTAATGCTGTGAAGGGTCTGTTTTTGTGGTTTAGAACCCTGTATCTCACATAAATACATTTCTTAGAGGAGCTTAAGCCGAGTATCCATCCCCTAAGCAGGTGACGTTCACATCATGAACGGAGAGGAGAATGAAGTGTGGAAAAACAGGAGGTTTGTCCAGCCCTAGTGGTGGGGAAGGACTCAAGTCTGTCTTAATAGAAAGCAGAACTGGAATAGACTGACATAAATGACTGATTTTTTTCTGATTTAAGTCCAACAACATCACCTGCAGGGGAAAACACTGTTGGCAGAGATGTTTCTGGTGATGAAAGCTTTACTGTAGTAGTTAAGCTTAGTTGTCTTTAGACAAAAAACTCATGTTTTATTTAATCTCCATTCAGGCTTTTTTTCCCCCCCTAGTTAAAAAGGTAACAAGTAGGACATTGAGATAATATCAGTGAATGAACTATAGATATTTTATTCAGCAAAAAGACCATTTTGGTTTCCTCTTAGAAAAGTTTAGGGTGAGATTTAAGAATACGATACTGAAATTCTATTACAGTCTTCAAAGCCTTTAGCATTGCTTTCAAGGCAAGGTTTGCAGGAAGAAAATGTAATGGAGTAATTTTTAATAGAAAATGGGGAGTTTTTGTCAAAAATCAAGACTTAAAATCAAGGATGCCCAGCCTTGTCTGGTGGTCGTGAGCTTTGGGTTTTTCCCCCTGCAAAGACAGCTTTGCTACAGCAGAGGATGTAAATGAGCAGTTGTGTAATCGGGGCCTTGTCACACAGTCATGTTGGCTAGGAGCTATTTTATCTCATTATCTGTCCAAATAAACAAAGCTTTAAGTGGTCAAGTGATGCCTGAACATCTCTCTCTGGAAAGCACTGGGCTGTAGCTTCTCAAGTGGCTCTGAGAAAGGTGTTTAGATCAAATTAGGCAATTGTGGAACACTGGGATATTTCATGGCTCTGGCCATGGTCAAATGTAGCTGTTTGTCAGTGGAGACCAGTCCTGAGCCAGCCTTGGTGGTGACAGAATCCACAGAGTGCTGCTTGATATTTTGATCAGTGTTTTATCTACAGTAACCATACTTCAAATGGCTCTGATTGCCAGAACATCCTTGGAATAAGTCTGACGGTTCCAAAGAGCCCTAGAAAGCATAACTGGAATTTGTCTGTTAGATGAAAACAAATCTACAGAGAGGAAAAAGCGGTTTTTCTTCTCCTTGCTTCAGAAATTTGCCACAGAAATAGGAAATAGATCAAGAGTTTTTGTTCATTATCTTCAGCTGTCACTCTTGACATTGTTGGAATACACTGAAGTATTGTATCAAATAGAACTATAATGTTTGGCAAGGATAATTTCTTACTAGGAACAATAAATGTGGCTTAAAGCAGTTTTTTTGTTACTTGTCAGGTTAACAACAGGTTTGGAGTGAGATGGTTTGAGCAAGTGTATGTGAAGGAAAGAAAAGAGTGAAGTGAGGAAGGAATGTGCTGGATTGCTGTGGGAGTTTGCCGGGGATTTACTGTCAAATTCTGGATGGAGGGAGAACTGAAGTAAATCCAGAGGGAAATGGTGTGTGGTGCACTTGTGTATGGTTGAGGGGGATGCTGAACTGGGTCTCCTGAAGGATGGGGACAAAACCCTGGGAGGTGCTGCTGGGATTTTTGCCTTGGTCCTGGGCTTGGGCAGCCCATGTGGTCTCACAGAAGTGAAATTTTTCTGTTTTCCACTGCAATTATCAGTTACCTTAGCTCTTCATTCTGAGCCTTGCACTCAGTATTGCAAATCGGTGAATTAATTGATTGAGAAGGTTTTGTTGCTATGATCAGACTAGAAACATGTAATATTTTTATGTCCATCCATATTTTTGGCCACGGCTTCTTGTCATTGCACTTATCCCAACACTCCATTTGCCTGTTTGACTGCCTCTGCATGCTGAGCAGATGTTTTCAGAGAGCTGTCTACAGCAACCCCCAGGTCTTTTTCCTGTGTGGTTACAATTAATTTAAAATTCAGCAATGTGTAGAGTAGCTGAAAATATTACTACTGCTGTCTGTTACCCTATTCTTGTACCAAATGCATTTCATTAGCCCCTGTTCTGCTTGCTGCTGAGATATCTCAGGTCTGAGTCACTCGAGGTAGACCTGGCTGTGTGTGTTTTTAACATAATGATTTATCACCTCTGCTATGAATTAATGTTATCAGTGAGATAAGTGACCAAAACTTTTTTGGTAGTGCTAATTCAATACACACAAATCTGTGTCATTACTCCAGCAGCCCTCTCAAAGATAGAAAACAGCTAAATGGCTTTTTTGGTATTCAAAATAGTAAATTATCATTAGAGCAAAAATAAAGCTCAGTCATATCTTAGAGCAATCTCCACGTGGTTCTTCCTGCGCAGTGTTTGCCAGTAAGCCTGGGTTTTTGTTAGCCATTGAACACACATTCTGACATCAGCTGCCAGTTCCTTGGCTTCTCATGCAGAAATAGAGATGCTTCTAAATTATGGTGGCCTTTGCTTTTGCTTTGCTATCCTTTTCATTATATTTTCTTGTTTTAGTGATGTCTCTGGCCTGAATTTCTATTGCCTGTCCCCCCTGCCCTCAAATGCCGTGTCTGTCACTGCCACCCACAGAAGCTCCCCTTTGTCCCTGCTGCCCCCCCTCCCAAGCGCTGTCACTTGGTATTTTTATGCAGTGATCTGATGTGATCTGGGGACTTGACATAGAAGTTGGGCCAGCAATTAGGAAGTTTGACCCTCTCTTCCTGATGGCTTCCTTTCCTGGGCTCTGTGAGTCTTCAGATGTCTCCATCAGGGAGCTCAGTGACCAGAAAATTGAGTTGAAGCTTTGATAATGATTTCTCCAGCTGATACCCGTGGTGTCTTTTGCAGCATCCGTTTTTCATTTTTGGGAATTCCAAAAGACAGAAATGCACTCACTGTTTGTGCTAAAAGCTTTTCTAGTTGGTTGGAAGGGAACTGCTGCTCGCCTGATTATGTTCATATCATAGCAAATTGCACTGCTAAAGTACTTCATAAAATACTCTGTTTCCATGGTGATCTACCTTCCACTTTTCCTAAAAGGACCCACTAGGTCCTGGGAGACAGACTCTACTTTCTTTGCCTGTGAGAAGATTAGTCACATCCTTTATTTTCCCCTTAGTTCTGCCTTGTTTTCTTTACACCAAGTGGTTTGAGTTTACTGATCATTTTTTTTCTCTCCGCCTTTAACATTCTCAGCACATTAAAGCTCATCTGAGGATGTCCCTGTGCACAAGGATGTGGTGCTGAAACTTGCATTTGGAATTTCAAGTGGAAAAATGAAATTTAAGCATAGATTATTTTAAATGAGAATTAAAGTAATTTAAAACTGTGTGGTGATTCTTCAATGCTGCAGTGCTAATTAATAAAATAGAAAAGAGAGAATGCTGAGGGGACAGGTACCTGCCAGGTGGCACATCCTAATTCAGGTGACTTTCTCCTCTTCCCTGCCTCTGCCAATCTCCCTTCAGTGGAACCAAAACTCTGTTTGCCTGAAGAAGCCTCTGACTTGACCTGCAATGTTAAGTTCATTTTAAACATCTGATTCCAGTGCTCGCTGAAGCAAATTTTTGTTTCCCCTCCAGTTCTAATTTAAAATTTTAGTTTTTCTGCATTAAAGCAACATTAAGGGCCTTTTCTGACCTGATAAATCCCAAGATGACAGAACTTAAGGCTGAAATCACAGACCTGGACCTCTCAGTTATCCAGTTATTTAAAGAGTCTCTGGGTGCTGCATATTCTCATGTAATGGGAATAATGACATGGTGTGGTAGCTGTAATTTCAGTCTTAACTCAGAAATTTTTTTTCTGCTAAAGCAAAACAGTTGTTTCAGTTCATAATTCAGCAGGATTTTGATTTGGGTTTTTTGTTTATTTGTAGTCTTCCTTACCTTTACTCTGGAACTTGTAATGGATATATTTGATAATATATTGAGGTTTTTCTTCCTTATTTTTTCTTCATTTTCTTTTTAAATTTTCTTTTTTTCCCCCCATTGTGTGTGATCCCCATTATACTCTCCTACCTAGAAGGAGCCATTCATCCATCATTCTCAGTTATACTCCTGCCTGAAAACTGGCATCATTCACTGTGGGTTTTCTTGCCATCTCAGCAGTCTGTGTCATGCTGTTTGGGGGTAGTTTGCTGTATTGTGGCAGGTAGGAATATATTTATTACTTTCTTAACCATGATACTTTGGTACTTCCATGATAACTGTGATAACTTGTGCATGCAATTAATTGTCATAAGGGTGTTAAAATGATCCTGAAGAAGAGGGATCCATGAGGGGGCTGTCTTATAAATACATATGATGACTGAGCCAACTTTAGTTCTTTGTGGGTGTTGAATAAAAGCAGCACATGATCTTTCTTCTTTCCAGACTTTAAGCCATCAGTGCTCTTTTCATAGAGGATAAACACTGTCTTCTTGGACACTGTTATTAGATGATAATAAGGAGATTTTGGATGTTAGCCACTCATATTTCACTTCTGTCTGTGTCCCATAAAAATTGCAAGTTATAAAAGAATAAACTTAGAAAGCCAGTGGGTAAGTCATGTTATATTAATGACTGATATTTCCTTAGCTGGTACCTGCTAGACTATGTCTATCATCCTTTAATAATAGTATTCCCATGTGAAATTGAGTTTTTTTGGTTTTCCCTAATAAGCTTTTTCTTCTTTAGCTCCACTCCTGAAGCAGACTTTGGCACCTGAATGAAACAGGCGTAGCCATTTCTAATGGTACGAGAGTGGAACAAATTCCTGTTATTTATGGTAATGGTTGCAGTTGTACCTATATATTGGTCAGGAGGAGAGCTGGATGTGCTGGAGTCAGAGACACTGAGAGCAGGCCAAGCAGAAATGATAAACTGAAGTAGTCAAAAAGGCCATTTCCTAAAGTGTTATCGCTGGCTGGCACAAAGGAGGCAGGAAGGAAGGAGGGCTGTGAAAGGAGAAGTTGTAGCAGGGAGAGATTCAGGGGCAAAGAAAGGGGGAAGTATAACACAGTGAAAAGGAGGTGTCTTGGGGGACATATATCATAGAATTGTGGAAAGCCACATTGGGAATGTGGTGGAAATGTGTTGGCGTGCTATGGCTTTCTCTGCTTCTTAAACCAGCAGCAGTGCGAGGTCAGGATGCCCAAGCCTTTCCCTTTTATCCTTGTAGAGGAGGAAGAACATATGCAGCACTGTGCAACTCACTTGCTGTAAAATTGATATTTGGGGTTGTTTTATTAGGGTTGTTTATTAATAGACAGTCATGATGAAGATCCATGGATTTTCTTAGAGTCATGAAGAACATCACACATACCTTCCCCCCTCCCTTCAAAGAGGAAAAAAAAACGTTAAACCCCTACAGTTTGTTTTCTTGTGAGGGGTGTTCTCACCCTGCATGACCAGGGAATGTATTTTTTTTTCCTCTTCCGTGCACACAGCCCATATCTGTTTCCTTACTTTTTGTAAGGACCTCCTGCATGATTCCTTCTGGCCACTTTTACTGTGATGCAGCTTCCAGAAAATCAGTACCTGAGTTTACGTTCTCTTGCAAAAAGAGAATAAACAGGATTTTTAAATAGAAAACTCCTTTTTCAAAGTCAGATAATGTTATGACAAAATCCATGTAGCTACACCAGGACACTTACTCGTTACCCTGCACTTACATAATGACATCCCATTTTGCCCCAAATGGTATTACAGGCTTTTCTCATGTAAATATGTTTATGTTCATGTGCCTCTCCTAAAACACAGCTGTTCCCTGACTAGCACACAGTAGCATAATTGTATGTTAACCTCAGGTAGTTAAATCTAACAGTCCCCACAGTTTCTGGCTTTAAGGGACAAACTGGAAGTCAGGCCATCTAAGTTGTGATAAGGAAACTACTTTCAGAACGCAAGGAATTTTATTGTGTTCAGAGTTATTGTAGCAGTTACTTCTTACACTTGAGGAAAACTTGAGATGGAGATGAGGTTTCAGCCTCATTTGATGTTTAAATGACCTGGTGGCCATTGTGGTGGCTTCAGTGTCCCCCATGGGGATCCTACAGCTCTGAGTTGTAATGCAGGTGAGTAGGAGCAGCTCAGATCTCACTGCAGCATCACCCGGGACACTCTGGAAAGCTCTGGGAATAGATTTGTCAGTTGCTGGATGGGTTTTTTGTTTTCTTTTTCTTGATTATGTGGTGGTCAAAATATAAACTCTTTTTAAAAAGCGCCTAAAAATAGCTTTAAGCCACAAAATGGATCCAGCTCTTTGGAAGCCATTACATGAATAGGTAGGAAACTCTGAGTGTGCTGGTGTCTCTTGAGGCTTCCACAAACAAATCCGATGACTTATTTGTGCCTCTGAATAGCACACACAGCATAATACTCATCAATTTATAGTGGTCTGGAGTTTTAAGCAATATGATGAAGAGCCTGATAAAAACGCTAAAGAGAAGAAAAAGATGATGAAAATAGGGAAGCAATTTTCTCCCTTTCATGACCCATCTGTGATGCTTTTTAGAGACGTTTTGGTGAGAAGATCTGATGAAATTCGTATTTCTGTGTATGATGCTATTTGGGCTTATGTACATTAGGGTTTAAAATGATTCATGGATCTTTCCTCCCTTCCAGATGTACTGCTGAATTATTTCAAGTGTGCCATGATGAAATATTATGAAATGTTGTTGCTGGGAGCAGGAAGCCTTTTTTCTTCCCTTTATTTTTAATTAGGCAAGGTTTATTTCATGACTGAAAGTATTTAATCTTGTTAAATAAACCTGAGAAACTCTAATAATGCTCTCTAGATTTTATGATAAAATACAGCTTCTAATCCAAGACATGTTAATTACCCTTAAACTTAACAAGGCATACATATTTCATTGAATTGTTTTAAATTCAACAGGAAAACTATTGGGAAGCAGCATCCAGTGCCTCTTGCTTTTTCATTACAGATCTATTGTGAGAATGATGCTGTTTGACTTTTAAACTAAAGCCCAGGCTGTACCCCATGATTTTGGGTAGCTGTGATTATACATATTTAGCAAAGCAGTGGAATTCCAGAGAACGATTGGGACTATTCCTTTGGGGAGGGCTGGCCTGTGGCTTGACTTCATACTTGTTGAAACATTCCCGATGACTAAAACTGATTGTTTCTTGACTTTAAGCCCATTGATTTTACATTTTTATGTTTTTTAAAAATAAGATTGTCTTATATTTTAAGTTTTAAATAAGTTTGTCTTTTGCTGCATAAATAGTGGTCATAGGGGAGTTATAAATTGAATGTTTCCTTTAAAACTACTGCTCCTCATCAGGAAAAAAGCTGTTTTTGTTAAGGTATTTGTCTCCAACAAGCCCTGCAAGTTACTAGCTGGATTTCATACCCCAGGGGCACCGTGCAGTGATGGCCTGGGTCAGAACAGTTGTGATTCAGGGTTTTATTAGCATGAGTAATCTGTGAACTCCATATGACCTGATGCACACATGAGCTCTGGACAGCCCTGAACCCAGTGCAAAGTGCCCGGATGGAATTCCAGGTGCATTGCAGAGCCGAACACACCAAAGGGAAATTCTTGCTCTTCTTTTTAGAAGCTGGAGGTGGTGAAGAGCTGTGGTTGCACCCAGATATTAATAAGAATGCTGTGTGGCATTGACTTGGGTGTTCTGGGAAGTTACTCCTTGGAAAAGCCAAACAATAGAGATGGTGTTTGAGGAACTGGTGCTGCTGGTGCCACTCGTGTGGTTCTCATGACATTGTCCAGCTCTCCTGGCAGACTGTGTCCTGATTCCTGAGTCTGCTCCTCCTGCTGTGTGCCCTCAGGGAACACTACCCTGATATCTGCAGAGCCTCAAATGCTCAGGAATATTTGTGTTTCCTGCTGAAGGTCACTGGGTACCTTCTGTTCTGGGTCTGTACCGAGTGAATCATTTTGCTTCAGAGAAATCTGAGGGAAGGATGTGAGAGGACTTGCTGCTTCTAGACCAGAGTGAAATCTTTCCTGAGTGTCTTGGAATTGGTGATTAATTTAAGCAGACAAAGGCTGTAGTAGAGGTGCTTTTTGTATGCCCTGTCGGTAGCTTGAGTTTCCGTGCCAGGTATGCGAATATGACTGGTTTAAGCATTAAAATAAGTGAAGTGCCTAGAAAAAACCATGTATGTTGTGTTCACTTACATCAAGTTAGCTGGGAAAGTAATTCTTAATAATCAGAGAAATGACACTGAACAGCTTAAAAATGTGGAGATTCAAGAGTGTTCTCCAGAAAGGTTATCTAAAATAAAGGGCTGCTCATCCAAGGTCGTGGTCTTCATGTGAGGGACTCAGCCCAGAATGAAGTGTTTGTGTTTGGCCTGGCCAGCCAGCCATGTGTACCAATTAAAGGGAAGGGGAAAAGCTCCAGCTTCTTGAAAACAACACAAAACCCACCCAAATCAAACCAACAAAATCATGTTAGTTTGTGGGTGAGGACTGCAGGGGAACTTGGGCACCTTCCTTACTTCAGGTTTGAAAGGTTCCTTACACAGGATAGTTATCAGCTGAATTTATCTCAGAATTTCCTTCCTTATGTTGTTTTCCAGATTTTGGAGAGACTGAAGTGATGAAAGGGGGCTCTGTGCTTTCCATTCTTGGGAAAATAATTCTGGTGTGAATTTATTCCCCTCAAAATAGTCATCTAAAAATGGGTGCATGAACCATGTCATGTTGCTCCTCCTCCGAGTGGAATCTGATGCTGGTCCACCCTGTTTCCTGTAGTTTGTTTTTCTGCATGAAGTGGAAAACTTTGTCCTTGTTTTGGGAAGTACCCTAGTGTAGTTAGGAACTAAAATTAATTTTCTGCATTTCTGGGCATATTTGAAACAGCTCTATGGTGCTGTGAGATGCAATTCAAACTGTGTTTTTACAAGCCACATACTTTGAGTTCTCAAGTTTGTCTTATTGACAGACATAATTTTAGATCCATGGATTATTTGGGAATGTGGGTAGTTTAGCTCCTCTTAAAGGTGCTTCCAGTTATGTTTTGTTCTTTCTTTTATATTCGGGTCAAGGCGTTTTCTGTTGTTACTAATAAAGCACCTGGAAGTTGTAACTGGTAGGGGGGAATCTTTGTGCAGACACCTGTAGCAAAAGCAGTTAATTCATGGTTTTTAAATGGGAGGGTTGCTTAGCATTGAGGAAACTCTGCTGTCTGAACAAAATGCTCATCTCCCAAGCCCTCAAAATCTTGAGTCACTTGTCACTCCCAGTGTGATTAATGATGCTTCCTTTTGAGGTCTTCAGGACATGCAGAGTCTCAAATGCTGCTTTACAAGGATGAAAAGCAGAAATCAGGCTTCTAATAGAAATTTTCTTGCTGTGTCAATTCAGCACTTTGGTAATGAAAAGAACCTGCTCAAATTGACCATACCTTGAACTTGAGTTTTTTTTTTGGAATGGCACTTGACTCTTACAGTGCTCTGCCTTGATTTAAACAATTTTTGGTTCAGTCTACGCATTCAGAGAAGGGAGTTGTGATGTTAAGGATTTGTGACCTTGCCAGCCTAAATGGAAGTGGTGTGATGTGCATCTGTGGTGTTTTACACTGCCAATACCCAAATTGTGTATCTGGTGCTGTGGTGGTGTCAGTGCACAGGGTTCTCAGTGTTTGTGGCACTGTGGGATCGGTATGGATCATTCTCTGATCGTGTTCAATCAACAGGACTCAGGTTGCTGCTGATGCACTTTCCATCCTAAGTTTTTTGATGTTCATTACTGGAAAATAATAGTCCTGCTGAGCAGATTTACTGAGAATATTTATTTGCATCACTACTCATGTCTGCCCTAATTGGAAAATGACATTATTATTTAGGGCTTAACTCTAAGTATTAACATTTAGCTTCCCATTGTAAATACCTTAAATACTGGAGCTGCACAGGCTTTATTAATGGCAGAGAGGTTCATTTGACTGGAGATGGATAAATTGTTTTCTCTGTCAGTTTGTTTTTATTGTTTTAAAGCCAGATGGATTTTTCTGTTGGCTGAAGAATGCCAGACCTGAAATACTGCATTCTTTGCCCTGTCTGCAGGTCTGTAGTAAATATAGCACCTGTAGGTGAGGCCAATCAGCTGAAAATGAATAATCATTTCATTCATTTGGCTTTTGTTTATACTTGAGATTTTTTTTATTTTTAAGCAAAACATTGCAGAACCTTTTTTTGGTGCTCTTCAAATAGCCTTTTAGCACCTCAGTAGTATTGGCCTGTGGTGAGATAAAGTAACAAAAATAACATTTTTGGTAATGCTAGCTATTAGCAGGAAGATTTCTGCTCATCTATTTTTTCCCTAATAAAGGAGAGGATGAGTTAATGTGTCATTAAATCAGGTGCCTATTAATTCAGATTTTGGCAGTGTAACTATTGCAGTATGCTTAACTTGGAAGCATTTGTACTGTGCATGTAGCTACATTTTCCATGAGTTCAGGCTGATTCCCAGCTCTCCCTGTGTCCCACTCCCCTGGGGGACGGCGGTGGCTCTTTGGGGGTGTTCCTACAGCCATGGGAGTGGGTGGCTGCAGTGGGTGACATCCCTCACTGTGACCTGATTTCAGCTGATGGGTCTCACTGGTTGGCACTCCTATCCCATCTTTTCATTGCTCATACTCTCCCTGCTGGAATTCAGCAGTGTTTGACTTACTAATGCCCAAGACTTTCCCTGGAATCTCGTGTGTCATCAGGTAGAACACAGAGAATCAAGTAATGGACACTTTGTCAGCTTCTCACGGAATCATGGAATGATTTGGGTTGGAAGGGACCTTAAAGCCCATCCAGTTCCACTCCCCTGCCATGGGCAGGGATACCTTCTGCTATCCCCGGTTGCTCCAAGCCCCATCCAGCCTGGCCTTGGACACTTCCAGGGATGGGGATTTTTTTCTGAGCTTTGTCCTTTTTATAAATGATCTAAAAAGCCTGGGCTGAGAGGAAACTTCCTGTGCCCTAGCAAGCTTAAGAGTCTTTATAAAAGACAAAGAACTTGGCATTTAACCTCTTTTCCTGGTTTTCTGTCCTGCAGTGATATATAGTCCAAGGTCTGTGGAGCACAGGAAGTGCTTATCCTCGCCTAAAGTCACACCATTAGCATTCTTAGCCAGTTCTCCTTGTACTTTCCAGTGGGGCCCTGGAGTCACTGGCCTTTACTGGATGTGGTGTTTTTGTGTGTTAGAATTAAGGTGTAAAACTTAAAAATCATTTACCTAAACACTGTTACTTGTTTTTCTTTGCAGAATAGGAAAGTCTGGAGGGCCGGGAGCACAGGACAATGCTGCTGGAAGGAATGTGAGCCACAGAGCATGGTTGGTGCCACAGTTATCCAGGTGGGCTCCTCTCACTGCACCCCTCCTGGCTGCTCCATCACTGACCCTGAGCCGGGGAGGCTGTCTCAGCATCAGGCCAAAGTTCTGCTTTCATCCAGATGGCGCTTGAAGTCCAAAACCTTCAAAAACCTTTGATGTGTGTTTTAGTTTTAAATTTATCTGATTGTTACGTTTCAGTTGGTCTCTCATTAAATGTTGCCCTGTTTTATATCGTGGCATAGGCTGAAGGTCCCTAGAGTGTGTTTGCAGGAGTCTGTTGTGCACAGACAAGATGTGGCCTCAGTAGAGGTGCTGAACCATGGGTGTGAAAGTAGCTCTGAGACTTGCTCTGGATTGATGGAAACTGCTCCAGGTGACTCAGCTGCAGCTCATCTGCCGGGTTTCACATGCCAAAAGCAGATGGGTAGAGGCCGCCATTGCTTTGCGCACCAGTATTTAATGAGTCAATGTAGATTTTTCAAGATGTTTTGCTAAGAAACGGAAAACTTTCTGATATTTGGATGTTTCCTCCTTTTTTTTTTTTTTTTTTTGTCTTCCCACCTAAATAAAATTTTGGGGATGAGTAATGAAAATCTTCATTTAGATGCAGTTCAGTTCTGTGCTAAGGGAAGATGTTAAGGAGGCAAAGAGCTGCCTTATATGATGGAGTTTAGGATTCTTCAAAAGCGATTCCATGTCCTGGGAGCGATCACAATCCAGCAGCACTGGTTGTCTTGAAGCTCTGAGTAAATAGAGAAATAACAATTACATGGCTGCAAAGTGTTGCTGTGGAATAGCAGCTGACTTTTCTATGAGCACCAGCTGGCAATTGGGAGTAGAGAAACAAAGCAAACAGCCCAGAAAAGTAGGAGGAACAACAGAGAGAGTCTAAAAACTGACACATCGGGAGCCTGGCGTGAAGAATAACAAACTCCTGTCACAGGATGTTTTGCATAGCAACAGGACTCTTGAATTCAAGTGGACTTCAGTGTCACTGCAGCACTTGCTTCCTGTGTGAGATAAAGAGCTGTTGTACCCTGAATGCATTTTAATCTCTCTATCTTAATAGAACTAATAATTAAAAAGAATTAGCTGGAGGAAGTGATAGTGAAGCCTATTGCTGCTGGAAGTGTTTCCTCCCATTTTGCTGTCAGGGGAGTGTGAACAAAAACACATGGAAGGGAAGCAGACTAAAGATGAGCTTTTCCAACAGGTGCTGAGAGCTGTCTGCAAACGGCTTTGTCGATGAAGGAAGAAATTGGTTGGGACTTGAGAGCACAAACCAGTTCCTAACACACTTCACCATGCGCAAAGGGGTGCCAAAGGACCCAGAAATAGCTGACCTGTTCTACAAAGATGATCCTGAGGAAATATTTGTGGGTTTGCATGAAATTGGACATGGAAGTTTTGGAGCAGTTTACTTTGTAAGTATAGTTCTTTTTTTTTTTTTTTTCTTTTTGAAAACAGAATCATTTCAAGTGATGTCTTGGAGGTTTTTCAGCATTTGTAGAAGGAGGTGTTCTTTGAGATTTCAGTACTTTGTGTGCATTGGTTTTGTGATAACACATCTCAAAAATCAGCATTTCCAAACCACTCCTGATCTCTTTAATGTTACAGCTGTATTTATAGTAGCAGTTTACTATAGTCTTAATAGTGTACCTAACCATCTAGGTCAATTATATGGTGTTTTGTGCTGTTTGATGCTGAAAGCTGAATTTAAACAGCTTAAAATTAATTTGCCAAACTGGAATTTCAAGATACTTGGAGTTCATATGCTTGGAATTCACTGCAAATTCCTTTATGGCAAAAGCAAAGAGCGAGTCCTCAGAGGAATGGGAATTCAAGCAGGAAGGATGTGTGGCATTCATCGATACAGGCAAGAGAATTTAATCTGGAAGTGAGAAAAATGGTGCTTTTGCAGTTGGTATCAAACAAGGCCAAATCCAAAATACTGGGTTTGGAAATAGTTATAATCCAGTTGGTATTAGTGAGACTGAAATAGAATCAATATTGAAAAAATGAGTTAAAGACAAAGCTGCTTGGTAACGTGGTCGGTCACTCAGGAGGATCAGGTTCACTGGAATTTGGTTTCTGAATATCAGACAGTCAAGTATTTAGAGAATATCCCTTACACCTCTAGCTGACAATAGGTAGCATGAGTTATTTTAAGCATTCCAGTTCACTGTTTGGAGTTATGTGACATGATGGAGGTGTTGGTGGAGCTGTTGTTACAAGAGGAACCTTAAATTTTATGTCATATAAGTATTTCATGTGTATTTTGAGGGATAACAATGTAATTTCTCAAGGTATCATCTCAGGTATGGCCAAAACTGCTTCAGCAAGTGGCTGTTCCCCAAGTGAGCTCATACAGTGAGTTGTTTCAGCCAGGAACATCCCAAGCACTTGGTGCAGCCACAACTTCCCCCACAGCTCTGGGAACGTGGCAGCATGTCCTTCAGTGACAAATCACAGCTGTAAGGAGAGATACCGTGGTCAGGTGGAGCTGTTGAGAATTAATGTGACAGAAATAAAGCATTAATACATCTGAGTAAAATGCTCTTGATCTTCTCTGTGCTGAATCAGGGTGGCAAGTGGTGGGGAAGGGCTTTGCCTTATCCCAAAGTTCCTTGTTTTCAGCTTTTTCTATCTCATTTGAGGAGTGTGTGCTGTGAGGGGCCTGTGTCACCTCCCTTCAGTAATTCCTGTGCTCCCTTGGTTCACCCAACACAGTTTTTCTTTGAAGTCACCACATGCCTCAAAAAAATGTCATTAGTTAATACGTTACTTGAAAGGAGGATTTACCACATTTAGCTCCTATTATAGTTTAAGCTTTTAGCTGTCACTAATTTTTTGTCCCAAAAATGGTTGGATGTACAGAGATTTCAGCAACTGTTTTAAGACCAGAAGCTTGATGTTTTTTGCCCTTAACATGCAGAAATGAGGGTACTGCCAGTCCAGGCAAGCAGAGAGATCGTTCCAAAACCTGAGTTTTTGTCTCCAGTTACCATCCCTGCATCATCCAGGCTGCAGAAAAGTAGAATTTTGATGGCTGTATAATAGTCATTGCAAGACTAAGATCTGGTGCAGTGAAAGGAAAGCTTTTTAATGGAGATGAATTCCAGGTTGAATCATCTTCTTGAAGCTGGAACTTGAGATAGCTATTTAAGAATATCAGTGTTGTATGGAGTTTTTGGATGAAATCATGGAGATTTTGATGCACCTCTTTATTTGTTTCTTTGGAAAACATTTTGCCAATGGTTGATCTAAAACTGTTTCTATGAAATTCCAATAAAACGGTATTTTGCATGTTCTCAGTAGGTACGGTATTGGGCCTTTTACATATCAATAGAGAAGTAGCACAAAGTCTGAGGGAGGAACAGTGGATGTGGGCAAATAAAACAATGGAAAAGTGTCGTAATAATTGTGTGTAAATCTTATCCTGAGGAAGATGTCTCTGAGGTGTAGGAGCTTGCAAGGATATAGGAGAAAAAAGCCTACATTTGCCACAGGCACAGCTTTCTCTGTGGGGGGGGGCGGGGGGGGGGGAAATGATGCTTTTTTCAGTCTATTTCTTGCTTTTTTTCAATGTTTCCCTTTCCCTACTCCAGGCTACAAATTCCCACACTAATGAGGTGGTGGCAGTCAAGAAGATGTCCTATAGCGGAAAGCAAACGAATGAGGTAAGAGGAGTAAAGGCAATTGTGCATTCAGGAGCTGTGGCAGCTCCAGTGTAAATCTGAGCAGTGAAATGAGCTGCAGCTTTGGTTCGACTCCAACAGAACAGCCTTTAATGCAGGAGCTGCTGCTCCCTTCCACGGGGATTGTGGAGGTGTGGGGAGGGAAAATGAGTTTATGCAAATTTTGACACATAGTTCAGTTTAAGGAAGTGGATGGGGATTCAGAATGCCTGGATGGAGCTTGTTTTAGAAATAATTTCATTAAGAAGTGTGTTAAGAGCACGCTGGCGACTGGAGCGCATCTCTCTGAAATGTGAGAAACTCTTGAGGATCTGTAAAAATGCATAGACCTGCTGACCTCAGTCTCATTTCAATTGTTGATAATTGTTCATCTTATTTTTGTGCTGAACTTAGACCCTGTTCCTTTGGACTAGTGTGTGGATGTGCAGGGTGTGTTTGTTTGTTAATAGCAAACAGGGATGGTTTAAACTCATTTTTCCTTGCTTGCTTGTTGGTCTCCCAAATGTCAGTGGTTTTGTGCTGTGTTACAGAAGATGAGCAGCTCACTGCTACTCTCTGTAGCACTTAAGGTGTCTCTCGGGACAGTGGGTTTCTTGCTAAGTTTGAGGCCACTGAACAGTTCAATTTGCAAAGCAGCAGCATTTAAGTAAAATGTACTGCATTTAAAATGAGAAAAAGAAAATTGGTTTTGCAATCTTCAAGCTGTTAAATATGTCTTGGGGCTAACTCAGTGCAATAGGGACCCAGACAACTCATTTACAGCTGTGCTTTTGCAATTCCGACTTTCCATCTTTATATTGTAAAATAGTTCTATGGTCATTTTTCAGACTGTCCTACACTGTGTGGAGTACGAAAGGATGTAGAGGATTAAGAAGAGAAATGTATTTATACTTTTTGCTTTGGTTTTTTTTTCATTAGAAATGGCAGGACATCATCAAAGAAGTCAAGTTTCTCCAACAGCTGAAGCACCCCAACACCATAGAGTACAAGGGCTGTTACCTGAAGGAGCACACGGCATGGGTGAGTGAGGGGTTCTTTAGAGCAAATGGACACTGCAACACTCAAATCCTCAGCACAGGCAGGGAAATAGCTTTGGGTTTGTGGTGAACAGTACTAAAATAGAGTCTAATTTTGCATCTTCTGATGGAAAACTAACAAAACCTACTACTTACATTCTTTTCCTTTATCAGGGCGTTAAAGCCACCACATGATTTAAGTCTTGAATGTAAAGACATTTTTTACTTTCAAAATGCTTCAAGAGATACTTGAAGGCATGATGTTCTCTTTTTTTGCAGTTGGTTATGGAGTACTGTTTAGGATCAGCTTCTGATTTGCTAGAAGGTAAGTTTTATATATCTTGGCCTTTCTTTTTGCTAGTACTCCCCACCTGAGTATGATGGGAGACTGTTTCCTCATGGACTGGGGTTTTGTAGATGGTAGAGGTGGTCTGTCTGTCCCACTTCGTTCTCTGGGTAGAATTTGAGGCTTTCCCAGTGCTGCAGATAGTTGGCCTGCACATTTTAATTTTGTCAAGTGACGGTAGAAAAGTGTACAGGTATGTTCCTGTATTCTGTGCCTTTTTAGGCTGCCTATTTTCTGAATATCCATGATAAAATCCTGCAGAGATCACCTTTATCCTTGCCTTGCAGTGTGCAGGAATAATTACAGATGGTTTTTAGAACAAGAGGTTGATGTGACCTCAAAATAAGAACGGCTCCTGCAAAGAAATAGGAGACTCTAAGTCAGAATAGGGAATCAAAGCCAAAGTTTACAAAAACTAGTGTTCCTTGGGGGCCAAGATCACAGGATCACAGAATGGTTTGGGTTGGGAGGGACCTTAAAACCCTCACAGGGAAGAATTCTTCCCTAATTTCTCTTCGTAGCAGACTGGTGGGATTCCTTTTCTTTAAAAAATCACTTTCTCAAGCAAATATCCCATTTATTTTCTTCTGTTTTATTTTCTTGATTTTTGTTTCCCGTAGTTCACAAGAAACCACTGCAGGAAGTGGAGATCGCTGCCATCACCCACGGTGCCTTGCAGGGGCTGGCCTACCTGCACTCCCACTGTAGGATCCACAGGTAAGGCTGGAGCGTGCTGCTGCTGCTGCCCTTCCATCTGCTGCTCCCTGGAGTCTCAAAGCTGCTTCACTGGATTTAAACAGCTTTGGTAAAAGCTATTCTACCAAAATTTTCTCTGCCTTGTTGGCAATTGTTCTGTGCAGACCATGGTAACAAAGGCTACACAGGAATGTTGTACTGAACACTAATAGAATAATATCACCCTAAATTTGCCGAATAAATTGGAGTTCATTGAGCAAGACTATTTCTAAGACTAGATATTTTTTCTTATTTACATGTAAATAAGTAAAACTCTACGCTTTCAAAAATCAGGTGATGGAAGTGTTAAGGATAAAACTACCCGAGGAGAAATCAAAGCACTTCTTTCCATGGAAGGTGGTAGAACTCTGGAACAGCTGCCCAGGGAGGGTGTGGATTCTCCCTCTGTGGACACGTTCCAAACCCACCTGGACATGTTCCTGTGTCACCTGCTCCAGGGGGGTTGGACTGGGTGATCTCTGAAGGTCCCTTTCAGCCCCAACTATCCTGTGCTTCTGTGACCTGGGTTTCATCCGAGGGGTATTCCACCTTTTAACCTCTGAGGTGGGAAGGCGAATCTCCTCACCCAGAAATGAGGACTAGCTACACATTCCTGGTTTTGTGGCTGCTGAGGCAGAAAAGGAGAGGCGAGAGAGGGAGCCCTGGCTGGGCGGGGAGCAGTTTTTGTGCCGGTGGGAACGGCGAGGCTGAGGGAGAAGAGACAGGATTTAAGGAGCGGGGACCGAATTTTGAGATTGGGGACCAAATTTTGGGAGCGGGTCCCGCGGGTCCGGCCCCACGCGGGACCTGGCGCGGGGGGCCACCTGGTGGCGAGGGAGCGGCACTGCAGGCCCCGCGCCCGCTGGTCCCGCGGCGTGCTGTGGACGGCAAAGGAGGGAATTATTGTTGTTATTATTATTTAATTGCAGGCACAAGGCTGGCAGGTATGTTGTTGATACCCGATGTGGCTGTTGAGCCGTTGTATAGGATCACAGAATGGTTTGGGTTGGAAGGGACTTTAAAGCTCATCCTGTTCCATCCCCTTTCCACTATCCCAGGTTGCTGCAAGCCCTGTCCAGCCTGGCCTTGGGCACTTCCAGAGATCCAGGGGCAGCCACAGTTTCTCTGGGCAACCTGTGCCTCATAGGGAAGGATTCCTTCCTAATTTCCCATCTGACCCTGCACTCCATCCCTTGTAAATAGTCCCTCTCCATCTTTCTTGTAGGCTCCCTTCAGGTACTGGAAGGCCACAATTAGGTCATCCTGAAGCCTTCTTTTTTCCAGGCTAAACAATTCCAGTTCTCTCAGCCTTTCCTTGTAGGAGAGATGCTCCGTCCCTTTGGCTGTTGTACAGGGAAGGTGGCAGTGGAGATGACAGTAAGGGGCACAGGCTGTGCTGTCTCTCCTGTACATTTGAGGTGTTCATACTTGCACCCACAAGACTTGAGCACTTGTCCTGCAGCAGAAGTGTCAGGATGTATGAGTAGCACATGTGTATTAAATATTCCACAGTATTCCTTTTGAAGCGATGCTGTCCTGGGAATGGGTGAATAGAGGTTACTCTGGGCTTGCTGCTGAAACACTGTCAGTGAATTCTTTCTGTCCCAGCATCCCCTGCCGTGTGGGTGACAGGATATCCTGTGCTTGCCCTTTGCAGACAAAGGCATCTCACCAGAGTTTGTATCATGCTAAATCACTGTTTTTTCTCTTTTTTTTTTTTTTTTTTTTTCTCTATTAAAGGGATATTAAAGCTGGAAATATTCTTCTAACAGAACCAGGTCAAGTGAAACTCGCTGATTTTGGATCTGCATCTATAGTGTCCCCTGCCAACTCTTTTGTGGGAACGCCTTACTGGTGAGTGAAGCCTGCAGTGCTTTAGTCCTTTATAGAACTGCTCTCTTCCCTTTCCAGTGCTTCACAATACAAAAATAATACCTGGATAAAATCTTCATTAGCCAAGCAGTTTTCCTGACACCCCTGTGTCCAGACCTTCAGGAAGTGTGTCCTTATGTGTCCATAAGGAGAGGTTTAGGCTGTGCAGTGCTTGGAAATGGCTCCACTCTTGCAATGCCATTGGCTTAAAAATAACTCACACTTGCCATAGGTGATGGAAATAAGACGTTCGTGGAAAAAGGGGATCCTGTTAGTCTGGCTGGAAGTCACATGGCTACTTAAATCCTATTTTGAAGGAGTTGCTGAGGGGTCACCCAAGTTCCTTGGCATTCCCAGCACCGAGGGCCAGCACAGCTCCATGCTCCACTGATTTTGTGGCAGAGGCCCCAGGCAGTGCTGGGAGGTCACCATGGCCCAGCCTTGGAATGAGGCTATTTGGCATGAAGCCTTTTTTTGGAAGAACACAATTTAAGAGGCTGAATTTTTGCAGGCTGGGCCTGCCGCTTCTCTGTGCCTGCTTCATCCCTTTATCCTGGACCACCGTATTTCCCTGTTCCACTCATAGCTGCACACACAGGCTGCATATGTCTGCTGGAAATGCTCCTGGTGTGCCAAGGGGAAGCCTGGGGGAGGGTGCAAGGGGTGCCTTTAGGGCTCTCCCAGCCCTTGCTGTCAGCCTGCAGCTACAATGCCTTTGGAAATAGGGGGGGTCTCCCATGTGCCAGCATGTTCTGCTAACAGGAAGATGATTGGGTTGACCCTTGTCCCCCGCCTTTCCTCTTTCCCCCAGCCCCTTTCCTCTTTTTTTCTCCCTGCCTTTCCTCTGACAAGTTGCTGGTGTGGTCAGTCTTTGTTCCATTCCAGCACACTTTTCCTCAGCTCCCTGCTCTCTGTCCTGCTCTGTGGCTTTGCTAAAGGGGGTGAAACCACCTCAGTTTGTGTGCTTGGAGTGACCCTGTGTGTCCCCTAACGCAGCCTTTGCTCTGTGGTTGGCAGGATGGCACCAGAGGTGATCCTTGCTATGGATGAGGGACAGTACGATGGGAAGGTGGATGTCTGGTCTCTCGGGATCACGTGCATCGAGTTAGGTGAGTGAACCCACAGCAGCTGAGGTGGATAATTAATTCTGCGGTGTATTAGGAACTCCTGCAAAAAGGGAAGATCCTTATTACTCATAAGTTTTTCCTTTTAAAATGCCTGACTTGGAAAACTCTGACAGTTGAGTTAAATCTTTTACTCGCTGGCAAATCAAGAGCAAGCTGCTGATGCACTGTGCTTTCGTGTTAGTCTGGTGTGCTCAGTTATTCCCTGGAGAACCAGAGCATTTTGCTCTTGAGTGAGGAGAAACCCTGGTTTGTCATCTGTTTTCCAAGCTGGACTCGAAGAAGGTTGTCCCAGCTGTTGTGTAAAGGGAATGGGTGTCCTAAGGATTGTGTGTCAGAAAGGACCTACATTTAATTTTCAATTCTTCTTACTTCCCTGCCTTCTGAAACAAAAATCTTCAGTCTCAGCTGAAAAGTTTGTGCCATGAATCATCGTGGACAGGTCCTTTACATGAGGAGAAGGAAAGGGTTTGCACTGCAAAGGGCAAATGATACACATCCACAGAGCTTGGAGCAGAAGTGGATGTGATGGCAGGTACACAGAGCAGACTCTAAGTGTGTGTTTCAAGTTTGAATATTGACACTGCATGTGCTGAGTAGATTATTTTCAAAAATTAGTCTTGATATAGTTTCTATTTAACAGCAGTACATCAATAACTTATTATGAGGGTGAGTTCACTGAAAGTGTCACTGGTGAACGTTTAATCAGCAGAAATATGCATGAGATAACAGAGGGGGATGTGCAGGAGAAGAAATGTTGTCTCCAGAATTGAGATGGTGTAGATAACTAGTAACTAACATGGCTGTATTTTATGTGCCAGCATGCTGACATGGTCTGTATTTTGATACAAAAAATGCCAAAATTGGAAGTTTTAGACTTCTGTTGTTGCATATGGCCAATGACTTTTGTTTGTATGGAGTTCAGGTGTGTCACAACCTCTAAGGAGTAAATTACAGCAGTAGGGGAGAGACTGTGCAACCCTATGTAGACACAGTCTTGGTACCAGAATTTCTATGGAGCTTTTTACTCAGGAACCTCAAAGCCATTTTACAGAGATGATGGATTTGCTTTCTTTAAAAATACCCTTTTGAGAAGCATTAAACTTTTTTACGTTGCGAACTTTGCCTTCACCTGGTTCCCTGTCTGAACATGAGGTCAGGCAGCAGTGGGAGGAAATCTCTTGTTGAGCAGCACTTGGCTTTCTTTGAATGCTGATGTCTTAATTCCCTTTGTAGCTGGAGTAGGTAGTGGTTAAAGAAAAGCAGATTTGGTGCTTTGTCTGCATGCTGCATGGCAAGGACAAGGGACTTCCCTGGCCTGAAAGAACTGAAAAATCTTGGCACCGCTGACCTTGGTGAGAACCAGCCTCCCCCGGTTTTTCTGTGAGTTCTGCCCTCCTGAGAGGTCAGGGGCTGCTGGGCAGGTGCCCTCTTGGTGCAAGGACTGGGAAGGATTTCAGTGAGAGGGAGTTCATGGCACATCTGGCAAGTGAATTTGGTAACCTGTCCCACTTGCCGTGACAAATGAGGCAGGGCAGCCACTCTTTCCTGTAATCTAGATGTTCCAGCAGTGCATCAGAGATCTGTAGGGACTGATACAGAGTGTCCTGGCCCTGAACTGTGCCTAAGCTCAGTTTTACTCAGTTTCAGCTAATTCTGCCACAGCAGATCAGGTGTGAGATGTTGCAGTTAAAGCAAAATTTACTGCAAACTCTTCCTTATAATTTGTATCCTGCTCTGTTTGGATTTTGTCATCCCTCTCCAACTGAACAGTAGCTTTCCTTGAGTGAGTGTCCTGGTCTATCTTGGGATATTAAAATAATTGGCCTAAGTGTGATGACAACAGCACTGAGCATTGATTTAGCAGTGATACTCTGCTCATACTTCCATACATTTCTCTTTTCTTTCCAGACAGCCTTATCACACCTTTCTCTTCTCTTTCCAGCTGAAAGGAAGCCTCCACTTTTCAACATGAATGCAATGAGTGCCTTATATCACATAGCCCAGAACGATTCCCCTAGATTACAATCAGATGAATGGTAAGAGAACCATTAACAGCCGATTTGTTGTTTATTTCCCTGAAAATGCCCTGTGACATTGCACAGTTCAAACCTGACAAGGAAAGTGTTGGTTGCAGTGCAGTGATTTGTGTGTGTTCTCAAATCCTGTGTAGGCTGGCTCAATTTTGACCTTCTGTCAGTCTGGCTATTCTACAGTCTAAGTGTGTGGAGGTGTTAATTCTGGGGCTGTAGCTGCTGAAGGAATTAAAATATTCTTAGATGCATTAAACCAGCCATGGCTCAGCATCAGCAAAGTTTCCAGCTGCCAAAGATCTCCGTTAGCAGAAGAGTTGTTAGCATTGCTGTGCAGCTGAAACGTTGAGAAAGGGAGAATGTGGAGGTAACTGGATATTTTTTTCAGTGGGTGACTCCAAAAGCCATCAGAGCTCAGTGGCCAGTGAATACTCTCCATGCTCCAGGCGTGTTCCAGAATCTGAGCTTGGATACAAGAACAGTTTGTTACTCTGTGGGAGCAGAGGGCTTGCCCTGTATGCTGTTCCCCGTACCCAGGACTGGGATGTTGCTGTGGGGTGATGCTTGGCAGAGCTCACAGAAGGCTTGAAACAAAAGCTCCTGGAGAGGTGTGAAGTTCCCCCATTTTTCTGCTGGGCATTTAAGCAGCACAACTGTTTAATTGCTGATCATTTAATCAAATGATCATTTTATCAAGACCACTCCAGTTTCCTTATTTCATCCTCTCTGTTTTGTCCATTTTTCAGTATTCCAGGAGCTTGCTCTGCTGCCTGCAGCATGGTCCCCACGTTCTGTGCAGAGTTTGCAATGCAGAGCAGAGACAGCTGTGAACAAACAGCACCAGATCAGAGTTCTTGATTGCAAGCACTTGTTTACAGTGCCCTGTTTGCTCTTTGCTCTCAGAGGGCACAGGGAGTCACCAAGGTGCCTTTTGTGCTGCTTTTGAGTCCAGTGGCACCTGAAAGATCAGTTTCCTTCTTTCCAGCTGTGATAAAACCTCACAGAAAGCCTCAAGTGTTGCTGAACTGAGCATTGAGGGGCTTTACCCCGAGGCAGGATTACCTCCATAACTTCCCAGAGATCAGTGAGTGCATTTCTGGAGTTGCCAATAATTCCACTGTCATTTTTTAAAGCAGTTGAAGTAAAATCATAAATAGTGACTGGTACATGTAGTTCTAACCTGGTTTTCAGTTTGTGCTTGGGGATGATTGTGTGTCCATGTTGTTTCAACAGCCTTTAACTGGGAAAGAACTGATGGGATCAGCCTGGAATTTGGAAAAACCCAGTAACTTTCTCTGCCTTAGAACTTAAGAGCAAATTAGTCAAAATTTTTCTTTTGCTTTGCACAAATAAGTTTGAATATATTCTAGATCCTAAACTTTTTTGCATTTAGAATTTTTTTTTAATTTTTTTTTTTTATTTGCAGGTCAGACTCCTTTAGGGGATTTGTTGATTACTGCTTACAGAAAATACCTCAGGAAAGGCCATCATCAACGGATTTGTTACGGGTAATTTATCAAATCTTTTCCAGAAATTTGGGGGGAAATCTGTTTGTCTGCCGAAATAATTATAAAGATGGTGAACAAATATTTGTCCTTACAAAAATCCGCTCTTTGGTCGGATTTTTTTTTTGTTTTCTTTTTTCCTCCATTCATGCATCATACTTAGCGGTTAAAAGTAGCATTAAAAGGATAGGCCAAGGCTGACTTCCTCCCCTAATCAAACCACCAGACCCAAAAGTTGTTTAAATCCCTTTAATGGTTTCTATACTGAACCCAATTAATTAAACTTGTTTTGGAAATAACTGAATCATTTTGGAAAGGGTTTTTACAGGTCCTAATTGCCAAGAGCCTGTAGGAGGGGGACCTGGGAGTGATGTGTGTAGAGTTTGGCAAGGTTTTGTCAGTGAATCATAGAATCATAAATCAGTTCCAGTTTAAGTCATTTGGTTTCAGTTTACCTGGGAAATAGAGGAACTGTTTACAGCTCCAAGGGCTTTGCTTTTGGGAAATTCAGGAGCAGCCTTCCATTAGAAGGTAGCGGGGTGTGAAATCCTGTCCAGCCCCTTCTCCATCAGGCTTTGGCTTTTCTTCTAACTACTGTCTTTCCTTAAAATTGATTATTAGCCCTGCTCTCCCTCTGGCTGCTGGTGCCAGTGACCCCTCCAGGTAAATGATGAAGGAGCTATTTGTGCTCCCTTTGGCACCTGGTATATTTTTTTTTTCCTATGGTACATTTGTGCTGTGGCAAATAATCAGTGTTTTGTTCCCTGGTTCTACTTGTAGCACCCTGACCAGCTAATAGGTTTATGTTGTGGGTTTTGGAATGATTCATTCCTGGGGATTGGCAGCTGTGTTGCTCTCCAGGAACAGGCTGAGTTCATTGAAGGATGTGTTTTCAGGAGTACCTTGGGTTGGAGTCTGTACAAACAATTAGAGCTGAGATCTGAGTCTGAAATCCTGTATATTCTGTATTTTATATTTATATTTTATTTATATTTATGTCTGCCCTACACTTTTCATGTGGTCACACTTTAATATTTGAGTGCACACATAGAATGGATTTTGGTTCAGGATCATTGTTCCAAATACTTTGCTGCTTTCTAAAAATGATCTACAATGAGATAAAAATGGGTTCCTTTTTTTCCTAATCATAAATAAGCTGCAGATTGTTACTGTTCATGGAGAAATAAATGGTGGTTATCTGCGTTGAGGAGCAGAAATGATTCATTTTGTTCCTGTGTGAAATGATGTTTAGAACTTTCAGCTCTGATTCAAAAATAAATACCATCACTGCAAGCAGAAAATGGGTACTGAAATGACTGGCTGTCCCCACTAGCAAAACTCAAATGCACAACAGTTTGAATTCAATTAAAAACAAGAAACAAACTTGTGGCATGATGCTTTCCTTATTTATTTACAAATCATTAAAAGATGATTAGCTCATCCTTTCAGCTCTTCTGTTGAAGGCTCCTGTTTTAGGGTGGGCTGGGGCTCCATGTGCTGGTTACTTCAGCTCCAGGGGATGAATTCACTCTTGAGCTGAGCCCACAGGAGAGCTGTGAGGCTGAGCAGGTAAAGGTAACCCTCCTGAGAATTTCCTTGCAGGTGAGTCCAGCTGTTGAGGCTCTAACAAAAGCCCCTTGTGGCATTTGCAATGTGCAACAGAGAACAACATTTTCCCCCCAGTTTCTTTTTTTTTTTCACTGCAAATTTTTCTGTTTTCACTGTAAATTTTTCTACAGCATGCAGAGGATGTTTGTGCCCTTAAGCCATCCCCCTTGGGAACTACTAAGCAACACACCGAGCTGTAGTGATGCCATACAGAATATTGGCAAGTGGACACTCAGGTTGTCTGCTTTAGCCAAGGTTAAATGGGAAAGCTGAAGACTTTAATTTCCACCGCCAGCTGTACAGTTCAGGAGAATGTATCTGATAAATCAGAGAAGAGGCTTTAATAATGTTCTTAAATACCATTAGAGAATTTATTAAGTGTGCACTTAAAACCTGTGCAGGAGTTGGCAAGAGCCTGATTTTGTTTCAACTCTGGCTACAAAAGCTTTAGGTATAAACAGACTTGGTGGTCTCCTTGCTGGTTTTATGTGTGAATTGGAATAGATGGATGCAGGATAAATCTTTGCAGGTTGATTCTTCTTTGTCCTGGCTGCATTCTGTTAATTCTTGTGCCTCCAAGGTTTGAAGTGTCACCTCGTGTGTTTTGAGTGAGCCAGTTCAGGAAGGGACAAATTGTCTGTGTAACCTGGAGAGATCGGAAGACCTGACCCCAGTGCAAGCTCAGAGTATTTGGAGTTTTTGAGAAAGGGTATTGCCAGTTATTGAATATGAACAGATACGTTCCAGAATGGGAACTGTCACTTCAGGGGTCTCAAAAGTCCCCATTGTCCCTGGTGTTACCCCAGTGTCTGAAATGAGGTCCTTTATTTCCTTTAACTCAGCACGATTTTGTCCGCCGGGAGCGACCACCCAGGGTGCTCATAGACCTCATCCAAAGGACCAAGGATGCAGTGAGGGAGCTGGACAACCTGCAGTACCGGAAAATGAAGAAAATCCTGTTCCAGGAGACACGGAATGGCCCCCTGAATGAGTCCCAGGAGGAGGAGGAGGTACTTGTGATTTGTTGCCCCATTTACACTCTTACGAGTAATTTTAGGGCCAGGGAGATGTTCCTGTCCTTAGGGTGGCAGAACAAGCACAGCCTAGGTGAGGAATGTTGTTGGAGTATCATCTGGATCAGCAGAGAGACAGGACAGGATAATGATGAGTAGCCCTTACTCAGTGTTCAAACTGCCAGTTACTGTACATGTAAAACTTTGGATTTTTTCCAGTGCTGCCCTTTCTTCTGGAAGCTTTATGGAAGAAACTCATTCTGAGGGAGGTTCTCTGTGAGAAGTGACTCCCTGCCTGTGTGGAGGAGGGTCTTTGACAGCCCAAGCTTTTCTTTCTCATCTGCACAGTCAAAACAACTCCATTAATGTTAATATTTTT
Organism: Corvus hawaiiensis; assembly: GCF_020740725.1. Lineage (NCBI taxonomy): Eukaryota > Metazoa > Chordata > Aves > Passeriformes > Corvidae > Corvus > Corvus hawaiiensis. The sequence continues at coordinate 261,567 of NC_063230.1, forward strand.
TCAATTACCATAACTTTACTGTAAAGTAATTGGCCTCTCATGAGCTGAAAGGCAAATCACCAAATTAGTAAGACTTATTTTTTTAAATTCTTTAATGTTAAAGAAGAAAAAGGTTAAAGACCTAAAATGCAGCTTCAGTTTAAATCTTGTAATAAACAACCCACTTAATCAGTGTATGATAATTGACCCTAACTGTGGCTGAGAGAAGGAAACCAGTCATTTTTCAATTGATGAGCTTAGATGGAAATTAATGTCACTTGGTGTAGGCACAATGCATAAATAAATCTATGACTGCTTCTCAATGAAAAACACTGACAGACAAATTGATGTCTGTATTCCTTTTGCTCCAGTGGAGTGAGGCAATAACACACAGTGAGGCACCCAAGCTCAGAGTATTTGCAGGGGGCTGGGTTTGAGGTTTGGGTGTGTCAAGTGCTCCTTTAAAGCTAAACTGGAGCTCTGGTTTAAGAAATGGGCACCTGGGTCTCAGGTGGAGCTGCAGGAGGAGGGGACTGGCACTTTGTGCTCCCCCTCCCTGTGAAGAAGCCCCAAAGGAGCAAGAACAGCAACTGCTGGGATTAAAGGTGCCCTCCAACTTCCATACCCGGAGCTTAGCTGGGGAGTGGGGGATTGTCAAACTTGTGTGCTGAAACCTTCCAGTTTCTGTCCCCACATGTGACAAGCTGTCAGCAGAATGACAGGGCAGTAGAGTGCCAGGGAATGGCACTTGGCTGTTAAGCACTTCCAAGCTCAACAGGAAACACTATGGTAGCGTTTGACTCCAAGGTGCATCTTCTGTTCCTCCTGTCTCCACTCCTCAAAAAAGCAGGGAGAGGAGCTGTTGTCTCTGCAGGGACTGGCAGGGATGCAGCTGATGACACTCTGCATGTGCACAGCATGGTCTGCACTGACCCTTGAGCCCCTGTCCCACCACAGGAGGTTTCATTGCTCGTGTGTGTCACTAACTGGCCAGGAGAAGGAGACCCAGCATGTGCTGCAGTTCCTGCTTCACTGGGGACAGAACCTGCTCCACTGGAAATGCCACCAGACACTTCCTTCTTCTACCTTGGGCTTTCTAAGGTGGAAGATGAGCCTTACAAATCTTTAATATGCAAAATACTACTAATGCTTTCCTCAGAGCCCTTCCAAGAAGGTTAAAGTTGAAGTCAGGAAGCCAATGCTAAGGTTGCAAATGCAATCTCATCTCTGTCCTTCATGCATAAACATTCATTAATTACACAGCCTCAGATCCTTCATTATGTGATTTCTTCTGCAACTCTATATAAGCATCCTGAAAATACTTTCATTCCCCTGCGCCTATGTTCTCTGTAAAATAGTAGTATTCTGGATTTTAAGTGCTCTCACGCAGGCTCTGAATAATGATCTGCTGATTGCTTAAAAAATAATCACACAATCAAAGGCAAATCTATCTAGTCTCAATTTTATCTTTCTGTCAGTCTCCAACAAAATGAGTTCCCTGTTAATTGATTTGTAATGGAATTCTCCCCAAGCTCCCTTCAGAGGCCAGGGCAAACTGGATGCAGCAGCAGGCTGCTCATTTTAGTGAGTCAAGGCTGCTTCACACCAGGAGCTGAAGGATGTTCACAGTTCTGTCCTCACTGTGAGCTCCTTGCAAGCCTCTTCGGTGCCACTAGCTAATTACAAAGGACTCCATAAATTCTCTAAATCAGTCCAGACTAAGTGCATACTCTGGGATTGCTGTACTCCTATGGGTATGGAAGAAGAAAAAAGGCTGCTAACTTCTGATACTTGTCTGTAGAATCAAAAATACCTCTTGTATGAGGAATATTTATTTATGTATATCCAAGTTTTAACCCCTATGATAATGCAGGCTCATCTGAGTCAGCTGCTAAGATACTTCACTCACCTTTATCTTGGCTGAAAACACAAGGTTCTAGGGGTTTTTAGCTTGATAAAATAGAATTGCTGACTGCTTGGGACGTGGAAGTTATCACCTCTACACCATGTAGAATGTATCAAATAATAAACAAATGGATTCATTGTCTTACATATTTTCTGATACAGGAAATGTGTTATAGCAGATCCTGACTCAAAGCATTGTTTTAATTCAAACTTGGATCATTTCTCTTAAATTACGAGGCTCCTTCTACCAGCCATCCAGTATTCCTGGATGTATCCTATCAAGCCAAGAGCCATGCCCAGACTTAAGGATATAAGGAAAAAAACTGACTTGAAACCTGATGTAATCAGATTGCAGGGGAAAAGGCAGAAGCTGCCTGCCCAATATGGAGAATTCCAGAACCCAAACAGCCCTTTGAGATGTGCAGTTGGCAAAATAATGCCCAAAGACCCTTGAAGTCTGCAGAGTCACCTTTAAAACAAATTCTGGGCGTTGCAGGCACGTGCTGGGCAGGTGATCCGCGGGATCTGTAACTGATGCCCCTTGTTTTATAGGACAGTGAGCATGGATCAAACCTGAGTAGGAAGATGGACAGTCTGGGCAGCAACCATTCCATCCCCAGCATGTCTGTGAGCACAGGCAGCCAGAGCAGCAGTGTGAGCAGCATGCAGGAGGTCCTGGATGAGAGCAGCCCTGAGCTGGTCATGATGCATAGTGACGAGAGCACCATTAATTCCACCTCCTCCGTTGTTCACAAGAAGGTACGTGTGCCCTGGTGCTCTGTGCTGAGAGCAGGAGCTGCTGCTGGGCTTGCCAGAGTCAAATTCTATGGGGTTTTTGTCTTTAAAAGCATCTAAATAACCTCTGTCCATGTTAAGAGGTTGCTACTGAAAGAGTTGTCAGTGCCTAGGCAGGGTCACCCAGACTCCCTGCATGCCCTGCCCTGCATGTGCACCTCTTCCTCTCTGCTTGGGACATCCTTGTTTCCATGGGAATGCCTGTCCTGTGTTCTCTGCTGTGCTGACAAGTGGTCCTAGCAGCCAAGCTAACCCTCTGCCAGGCACAGTGTGTGATTCAAACCTCCCTGCACTTGGATTTTCCTTGTGAGGAGTGGAAGCGTGCAGAACTTTGGACCCTTCCCACGAGGTATGTTTGGAGTTGAGTTCCACTCAATGCTTTCCTGCTCCTTTGCTGCATGCTGTGATCTGATGCCTTTCATTTTCTTAGGGCTGAATATCAAGCTAAGGTTGTCTAGCTGTAAGCCAGCATCTCATCTCCACTGTTTGTCTGACTAATAATACAGTTTTGGCTTGGCCTTAGCAGTGTCATTTGCTAGTGGGCAGCAAAATGTAGGTTGGTTGTGTTGGTTTCATTTGCAAGGAACTTCAAAGTGTACGTTTGCTTTTTGCCAGAGGAGCTAAAACATTGCAGCAGCATGAAAAGTATGAATTTCTTGTTTGTAAGGTTACAGTAAAGCTTGGTTGTCACTAACTAAATATTTGTAAGCAGTTTTTCCTCCTGAAGTGCAGGGTTTGTGTCACTGAATATTAAGAGGTATTGAAAAATTTTTTCTTCAACAAAACATGGTCCTACATATTTAAAGATACTGGTAGAGAAGTTGCAAAGGTTTTAGGGGTTTGCCTCTTTCCTAAAAACAGTTGACAGCGTCTTCAGAGAAGATTGTTTATTCAGAAAGGTGAAAACAAGGTGTTAGGTACCAAATGCCAGCCCATGGAGCTGTCCTGAATGAATAGCAGCACCACTGATGGATGTTCTGGGTGGTTATGATTGGAGGTCTTTCTTACTTTGTTTTCAAAATGTGTGCTAACTTTAATTTCACACTGTTAAATGGCCATATTTACTTGTGCATTAAAATGGAAGTTTGAGGGACTGATTTACACAGAACTCATAGGTTGTAATGAATGCTCAGAGTCATTACAGTTGATGAAACATGAGGTGCTTCCACCAGACTTAAATGGCATTTGTGGAAGGAGCAGAGTTCCTGCTTGTTTCAAGACTAATTTTATGTTCTGTAATGTTATCATGCACTTTTAAAGTACAAATACAGGATTTCCGATGCTGTGAATTCAGTCCTCTTAGACTTGTGTGTAGCTGTTCAGTTGAGTAGGATGCACAAACAGGACACCACATGGAAGTTTTATCTGATTTGAAAAAAAACAGGGTCTCTTGCACACTTGCAACTGAAGTGTTGTAAAAGAAATCACCTCTAGATCACTTAACACAGGTGTTTTAGGGTAATTTTGAGTGCAGAAAGCCCAGGTCTGCACTGATGGTCTTCATGTTAACAGTTAACGATTGGCTGGGACTGCTGATCCTTGGAGTGGAGTAGATTCCTTCTCCATTGGAAAATGTTCCATTCTGCTGTATATAATTCATAAAGCAGATTTGGACTCTGTGTAGCAGGACATATTTCAGTCTGCAAATACATTGTTTTAATTTAGTACACTATTTTTTTATTCTTTGTTACTTTTGCGAATGCAATTTTAAATGGAAAACTGCTTCATGTGTGTATTGTGTGTATTAATATTGTGTGCAGTGAAGAGACTAAAATTGCACTTCAGGGAGTTCATATCCACACGCATCCCACTTGATTTTCAAGGTGAAGTTCCTTGTCCTGGCAAGATTTCAGTTTGTCTTTGTGCTTTAACTGTGTTTCTGGAAACTGTGATGAAGCTGAGTTTTGGATATCACTCTGGAGCCCCTCACAAACACAATGGAAAGAACCTGGGGTGAGAGCTTAATTGAAGCTCTTGTTTTGCATTTAATCAGCCTTTAAAGGCTAAAAAGAAAATAATGATGAACATAATCAGCACTTTGTGGGTATAGGGTCATGTATGAGATGCTTTTGACATGGGCAAAATCAAAAGTGTTGTGTAAAATTGCAGTATTCCACAAACGTGGAACCCAAATTAACAACCTCCAGATTGTGTAAAGGGTGTCCAAGATGGAAAAATGGCCTGGAGTGTAGGTGTTTTCTATGGCTCAAAGCTCTGAAGTGTCAGAGGTCTTTTGGTGTTTGGGCCAGAGCCCCAGAATGTCATGTGCAAGTAAAATGTAGGATGGAGGAGTCTGTGGTTGTGTGAGATGCAATTCTCAGCCTTCAGTGCTTCCAGCTGCTGCCTGGTGTGGAGAGCCAGGCTGGGGTGGCCTTGGCCTGCAGGAAATCTGGAGCAGCCCATTCCCTGTGTGGTGCTTGGCTGGGAGAAGCCTCAGGCATCTCTGTGGAGCACTCTTGGCATCTGTCCCATGACCAGTTACCCTGAGGCACAGGCTTAGGGAAGAGGCTGATGGAGTAAAAGCACTTATAAACAACTCATTTTCTTTCTTTTTCTTAACAGCTGCTAGTTGGCTGTAACTTCCAAAAATGTTTTGTGGTCACAGGGTAAGTGAAATGACCTGTTCTGATCTGGTTAATTTTCACTGGCTATGCTAGTTCGTGGCAGCCAAGGTTCTTGGGGTTTGCCTGCATTTGGGATAAATCCTCTCTGGAAAACAGGCACAGCCTTATCCGGATAACTTCCACAGCACAATAGAGCTCCATGGTTTTAAACTTTTGCTTAGAACAAAGGTGACTCCTACCTGTCAGAACACACCTGTTAGGTTGGAAGAAAAATCACTGAACAGGAATGAAATTTTAAGAATAATTATAAGCCGTAATTGAATGTGGAGCTTTTTATGTTTTTTAGTTTATAGCTGTGTCCTAAACTCCTGGGAGGAAAAAAATGGCAATAATTTGAGCTACTCAGGCAGGAAGCCCATCCTTGGGATCAAACCCTGCTCCCTCAGGAGGACACCTTAATCAGCAGCATATTCTTTTCAGGAAATTCAGATGCCTGGCTTGGATGAGGAAGTTTTCCTTGCCCTGTTGCAGGTTCCAGGTTGGTGACCTCCTCCATGTACATCTCAGTATGGTCAGTGTAAGAACTCTGGGTCTCTTTTGAATATAGTTAAATAACTTTGCTACTCCATCCAAGGATCATCTTGCCTACGGATACACATTCTCACATCCATCTCCTTTTAGGAGTTGTTCAGCTGCACAGGTTGAGAGCTGAAAAGACAGTTCTGATACAAACCCAATTGTATCTGAGAGCCCCCAAAAATTACAAAATGGGGCAGGGAGTTAAACTCCAAATACATTATGCTTCAAAGACACATAACCCAGATTTTAAAATCAGATAAATATCAGTTTTAATTCGTCTTAAAAATGAAGATAAATTTTTTTGGCTCCCAGAGTAAGACAATAAAATGAGTATAGGCATCAGCTGATGCATCGGAGATGTTTTGTCACCTGCTTTGTTCAGTTGCTGGTAAATGGCAGTGTGAGCACGGATGACTTCCCAGAAATATTATTTTGTTGTCCCCAATGAATTTATTATTTTATTCCCACAAAACTATAATAGTAAGATGTAATCTTTTAATCTAAACAAAAATCAGGACTATATTGGGTTTTTTTCTACTGCAGTACTAACTTTTTGCTGTTTCTTGCTTCAATCTTAAAATCATCAGTGCTTTCTGAAACTTGGGCAGTAAAATGTCAGGGAAATCTTGTGATTAAGATCTAATTTATAACAAAAAGATGAAAAGAGGATGTTTGTAGTTGATCGTCACAAATTCTCACCCATTGTCTGTAATAATGAAGTACCTTTGCAATAACTGCTACAATCTGAGTGACTGCCCAGATCCGGTAAATGCACCTGTGCACATCTCCTGTTGGTGCTACAATTAATTTCAGCATTTGTGGGGAATTTTGTGAATGGAGAGAGCTCTGGGGTGGCTGCTGCACATGAGTTACAGCCAAGGGAAAACTGAGGGTGTTGTCCTGGGTGTCAGGATTTATGACTCACACATGGAAAAGATGATTTTTATGAGATGTAGAGGATATTGAGGTAATGGCTTGGTTTTGTCTTGCATGCGCTGGCAGTGATGACCCCTCACGTGCCTTCTGGAATCGTGTCAAGCAAGTTGGGGACAGGAAGCTTTGTCTTGAAAGACTTTTGATGCTCAAACCTCTCTGTCGATCGTTGAGGTACTTAATGCAGTGTATGAAGACAACCAATGCCACACTGTTGTTTTCCTTGCTCTTTAAATTCCTAGAAAGCAGGGATTTGCTGCAATTCCGTAGAAGTCCTTACTATGGCTTGGAAATTGCCTTTCCTGTTTGTGTAGGAGACTGGCAGCCCTTCCAGTTAGTGAGTCCTCCTGCGTCTGTGAAGGTTTTATTTGGTTTTTTAGCAAAAAAACCCAGTGTGAAAGGGAGTGTTCCTCCTGAGGAGAAGGTGTCCCAGCTTGGGGCTGGGCAGAGTTTGGATGGTCAAGGCCTTTTTTCAGTGAGGAGAAGGATGAAAAGACAGTGTGTGGTAGAACTAGGATGGGATTAGGAGCAAAAGCCACTCTGTAGCGGATTTTGAACTTACGGTTTGAGCACAAACTCACTGTGAAGTGCTCAGAGAATACACCAGGAGAAGCCATTTAGATCCAGCTGGAAGCCTCTGGAAGTTCCACCAGCTCTGGTCAGATAATGCTGTGGAAATACTTGAGAGGGGTTTTGTCCTGGCAATGTCCCAGCCAAATCCCTGGCCCCCCCCCCCCCCCACCTTGTTGTGATCAACCTGAAAACTGTTTATGTGGATGATACAGTCAGAAGAACAAATTATTCCTTTGGTAGGAAGCTGAAGATTGTGGGTTGTTGGCCCTGAAGAGAAGGATTTTAATGAGTGAGTTGTGCATGCCCAAACTGGCATCCTTAACGCAAATATTGCAAAAAAATCACAGAAAACAGGTGGAAAATAAAACATATACAGAAGATACATTACTTTAAAAACAAACCAGGGTTTGAAGTGCAGATTTGGGGCTGAGAGGTACCCTGACCCAAACTTGGTAAGTTTCTGGGGTGCTTTCAGTCAGATTTTACTTATTGAGTACCTTGAGCTGAGGTGCCACTTTTGGGTCTGTTTCCCACGCATCTGAAGCTAAAAGTTGGAAATAAAATTTCCTTATCTGTGCCAACAGTTATGACTGCAGTGTCTCTTAGCGAGTTTTTGGGAGAAGAAGAATTTTATTTTAAAATAAAAGTAGCAAAATTCTGTTTTCTGGGTTTGTAGGGAGATGTTTGTCTTTGCCATCAGTCACCTGATCTGTGGAAGGCTGGTGGAGATGTGGCTACTCTTAGATTTATTTCTCTCACCAGCTGTCCCTGGGGCAGTGTAACCTGTTAGATTTGGTAACTCTTCGTGCCAAGTTTTTTTTTTTTTTTTTTTTTTTTTTGGTAGTGGGACAGCTTTTCAAAAAAAATGTTTTGCCTGTTAAGGTTCTCTTGGCTTAGCTGAGAGTTGGTGGGTGCCTGTCTGCTGCAGAGTACTTTGATCCCAGATTAAGGGGTGCCAAGGACAACCACTGAGTTTTGTGCCCACTTGAAATTGGTCCTTTGGCTTGCTCAGTTGCAAAGGAATTTTCCCATTTCTTGCCCAGCTGAGTTTGAAATGTAGAATGTGGTTAATTCACATTCCTGAAGGGCAATTTGATTCTGCTCTGAGCTTCTCATGTGCACTGAGGTAACCAGAGATCCCATAAAACAAGGCCGGGGTGACGCTATGTCCTCTGAAAATTCACCTCACAAAGTAAATCACAGATTAATTTTCCAGCATAAAAAGCAATTGCAATTTAAACTTGTTATTTTAGGTGGTGTTTTGGAGCATTCTGAAAAGTCTAAATGCCCATTTTAAAAGTTGGGGTTCTTTTTCAGTGATTCACAGCTTCTCTAGACTTAATACTTCCCATTCCTCCTGCCATACCAGTGTAATGGAGAGAGGGAAGATGATCCAGGGATTTGGGGTATTGCTTAGCAGACCTTGGGAGCCCTTTGCACTCACAGGTGCTGCTGCAGGCTCTCTGTGACATGGGGTGACATTTGTCCTGTCCCCACCTTCATTTCATGGCTGTGTACAGGACTGGTGGCTCCTGTGTGCTGTTGTTTCCTCTGTGGTTCAGGTGGGTTAGTCTGGTGTAGATCTTTCCTACAGGGTTTGAGATCCCTCCAGTGAGGCCATGAGTCAGATTAAACTGAGTGATGCTGTTGGACTTTAAATGTTTAATTAGGATTTTCTGGGGATGGTTGTTCTAGAGCCTTAGATGTGCCTTTCTCAGGAAAATGGGCAAATCGAAGAGCCCTGTGTGTCACACCAACGTGCACAAGTCGGAAATCCGAGATCAGCCCAATTTTCAGTGATGTCTCTTGTGGTCTCACTGCCTTCCCTGTCAGACAGCGCCACAAATGCCCAGTGTAAGGATGACCAGTATAAAATGAAACTGCAGCTTTTCACGACACTCCGTATTTCTGTGGAGGACTGTCCTTTTTAGCTGTTTTGGCTCATTCTGTGTCCCTTGTGTGGGTGTAGGGGAGCTGGTGCAGACTTGGCTCTTTGGTGGCCTTGGGCACTGTGCAAAGGCAAGGGAAAGGTGAGCATGGAGTGGGAACAGTCAAAAGAAGGATAAGGAAAGGTTTTGGGGTTAAAGCTCTTTTAATCCATGTGGTGTTCAGCATTTAATATCAGCATTTCTGCACCTAATTGGCTTTTGCTTGAACTCATTCCCAGAATCCTGTTGAAAGGGACTGAATGTGTGTGGGTCCAGGTGAGAAGCAGCTGGAAATTGAGGCCAGCAGAGAGGAAAACAAGGTGTCTGTGGGGTGGGAAAGGAGCATGGGGATGACAGCAGTGTCCTGATGGAGACACCATGGTGGCTGGTTTCTCACTGTGGGGCTCTCTGACCTTCCTGGTGTCTGCTGGGGCATGGCAGGGTGGCAGAGCTGCTCCTGCTTATGGGGGTAGCTCTTCCCTTCAAGGGCTTTCTAGGCACTGACAGCCTTTATTTTGCACCCTTGAGAACTGGAAACTTGATTTAATTCAGGAAGAATCTCAGTCTTCGTTAGAGGTTTTAGGAGCTGGAGGTTGAGGATGGGAGTCATGACACTGTGGTGGGTGAAATGTGGCCCTGCAGAGCCAGTGCTGCCGGGCAGGAGCGGGGTGTGCCTGGTGTCCAAAGGCTGCTCCATCCCCAAGGTGTAGCCTGCAGGTGCGCTGACTTTTGGCAGTTGCCATTCCAAGTGGGAAAATCGCGGTGGTGTGGTTTTTTGCTGGCCTTTCTGAGGAGGGTTTCTCCTGGACCTTTGTTCCACTGCAGAATTTGCCCACGCCGTTTGGGAAAGGCACAGCTGGTCCTGGTGAAGCCTTGCCAGGGAGCAGGAGGGAAGCTGCACCGGGGAACCATTTCTGCTAAAACCCGGGAGCTGTTGCTTTAAAAAGGAAAAAAAAAAAAAAAAAAAAAAATCCTTTGTGGGCTGTGGAGAGAAAGTGCTAGAACTGTGCAGGATCATGACTGGAAAGCAGGATCCCTGAGTGGTCACGGAGGTTTTCCTGGTCCTCTCCAGCCTGCCGTGGATTTAGCCAGGATGCTCATCCCCCACAGCAGATAGCAAACAAGGGACAAAGAAACCCTATCGAGGACACACCGCTCGGCAAAGGGAATGAGGCAGGATGTTGCTCTGGTGTTAAAAGGGAACAGGATCTCCGTGGCTAGACATGGGAATCACGTTTTCACCAGGATCGCTGGGTTGCAGTGCTTGAAACCGACCTTCCCGAGGACTCCGATCACCCTGCTCCGCTTTCTGCTCCCGGCTCGCTTTTTTCTGGCACATATGTAATACTGGAGGTTTAAAAAAAAAAAAAAAAAAAAGGGAGATTTAAAAAAAAAAAAAAAAAGGCAGCCCGATCCAGGGATTCGGAGGCATCCCGCTAGCGATCAGCTGACGCGCTGAGCCGAGCTGCAATGTGTTGCTTATTCATTTTGTACGGTGGGAGCTGCCGGGGCTAAGCAGAGAGCTGAACTATGCCTCTCCTACAGCCGCGCTTGTGCAGACAGAGGGGTGAGAGAGAGGCAGCCGCCGCGGGAAGAGCACAGCCGGACTTTCTCCTTGTTTTTATCCATTTCTGCAGGATCATGTATTTATAAGGGATGAGGTGGGCCACAGGGATCGCAGGCCTGAGGTGCGGCCTACCCAGTCAGTGCAGAATCAGGCCCTCCACTACCGGAACCGAGAGCGCTTTGCCACAATCAAATCAGCATCTTTGGTAAGAGCCCCCATCCCACCCCACCCCATCCCACCCCACTCCACAGCCCCTTGCTGCCATTGCCACCCATGCTGTTGGTGCTGTTGGCATAGCAACTGGATATTGCACTGAAAGAGATTTTACCTGTGTGTGTGTGTGTGTGTGTGAGAGAGAGAGAAAGAGAGATATGTTAATGTGAAATATGTTTAATTTCTCTGTGCTTTTCCACTGTGAGATAACCCACCTTCCTGTGTGAAGTTAATACCATCTCATTTCCCCCCCGCTCCATTTCCCACCTGCCCCTTTTGTTAATATATTTATCTGCATGTGCATAAAGTATGTGTGAGATGTGTGAAAGCTGCTGAAACGCTGTGGAGATGCAGATGGGTTTGGGAACAATAAGATCGCTGCTGCCTGCCCTGAGCTGCTGCCTGGTTTTTTTTTTCTTTTCATTCATTCATTTATTTCAAGCAACTGTACCGTGACTGCATTTTCCAGCCTGATCCTGGAAGGATTGCTGGGCTGTGATAAGGGAGAGAGAGGGAGAGGGCTTACAGCGGGCTGTGGGCTTACAAAGGGGAGGGGGATGGGATGAATCCATCAAGATTTGTACTATTGCAAATGTGATTGCTGAGGATGCCTTTGTAGTAGGGAAAGGGGTGTGTGCCAGAAGAGTTAGTTGTGTGCCACCTCCCCCACCCCGCATCCGCCCGGGCTGGGAGCTGCCTTTTCCAGGGAAAGCAGTGAAAAATGGCCCTTCAGAGGTAAAATGAATGTCCTATTAAGTATTTCAGCCCGCTGGTATTAGAGGTCAGATGGACGGGGAGCATTAGAAAGTCCCCATGGTTTGGCCACGGCACTTGCTCAGTGCTATGACATCATCCTGGACCAACCCCGAAATTACACCAGCGAGCCCTCCCCTTCCCGCTTTCTCCTGCCTCCACCATCGGGGTTCTTCTTCCAGACCACCATTTCTGGATCCCCAGAATTGCTTCCCATTCCTGCATGCACAAGACACTGGGGGGGGGGAGGGTGTGTGTGTGACCACAGCTAAAGGTTGTGAGTGGAGGGAAGCAGCAGCAGCCATGCCAGCAGCCCAAATTTTTCTGTGTGATTGTTGCTGCTGCTGCTAAAATCTAAAATGATGCTGTGGCATCTGCCCAGATGCTTCCTGGGAGTATCTGAATCTCATCTTCTGCAGGTGTATTTCTGGGTGCCCATACCCTGAGTGCTCCCTAGGCTGGTGTCCCCTGTTCCCCACCAGTTTCAAGAGTGACCTAGAAATGTGTGTGTTAGAGGACTTCATGCAGCACACCTGACAGGGGCAGGATCCCTGCTCTCCTGGAGATCCTCTGCCCTGGGAATTTCTCCTTTTGGAGTGTGTTTGTTTGTACCCAGTGTAGTGCCAGCTCTTCTACTGCCTGCACTGAGCAGATAAAAGTAGGACCCAGTTAGGTTGGCTGGAGGGAAGAAATGATGAATGACTCATGTATCATACTCCAGACATACAATTTCATTGATAAATTGATATGTGTGATGAATATATTCATGTTCTTTTAGTCCCTGAGCAAAGCTGCTGTACCTTGTGTCCTGCCTTCAGCAGCAGAGCCCATAACTCCTGCCTTCCTTTGAAATGTCACCCCTGGGCTGCTTGGGTGGCTTGAAGGGATTGCACAGCCCCTTTGGGAGCTAATGGAAGTATGGGCTGTGAGGTATTCCCATATCCCTGAGCTCTGGGGAAGACAGCTGATATCCCAAGGTCACTCCTAAATTCCACGGCAGCCTTTGTGGGGCTGGGATTGTGTCTGCCTTAATTCCTTGCTCACTTGGATTTGCGGAATCTCTTTGCTGCAGTGACCAAGTGATGATAAAGATAAAATTAATTTTGGGTGGGGAAGATGGAAAGCTTTTTGGAGAACTTCCTTTTTTGGGGGGAGGTTCTGTGGAACATGCTCTGTTGTCCCTATCATACACACATATCCTCTTCCCAGTGTAGAGGGAAGTTCCCAACACACCACCTGAGCACTCTAGGAGGTGTTGGTGTGTCCTTACTTCTGAGGTTATGTGGTGAGGCAGAAGTGTCCCTGTGTTTGCCACAGAAATATTTCATTGTGATGAGCTTTCCCGTTAATAATCTTCCATTCCTGCCTCTTCATGTTCCAAAATGGAAATCTAGGGGGAAAAAATAAAAGTTTAAACTCCATTGCACAGATTCTGGGTGTCAGTGCTTGTGTTGGAGCACTTTTTATCACTGTCACCCAGTGCCTGGATGATGTCACTGGGGAGAAGTGCTGAATGCTGCTGCTCCTCTGGCCAAGGGAGAACTTCTTCCTGCTTCCTTTGTCCAGTGTTTGTGAGGAGGGCAAGGTCAGTCATGGAGCTGATACAGGGAGAAACACCTAAACATGCCTGGAATTTTTAGTGTGAACCCAGAAATTCAAGCTTTATTCATTTCTCCGTGTTAGTTTACTCTTTCAACAGCAGCTGGAAAAGATTCTTCCTATGTGAATGGGTGCTCAAGATCCCACAATGGTTAGAAACAAGCAAACCAGCAAGCTTTGATGGTTCCCTACATCCTGGCTGCTGCCCATTTCTCAGCAGCTTGGAAGCATCTTCCTGGGCACAGAAAGGTTGTGCAGTTGGGAGCATCAGGTGGCCTGTATTACAGAGAATCAAAAATGGGAGTTCTGGCCCCATAAATCAGTAATATGGGATGATACCTGGATGCAAAAACTTCCTTTTATGAGATTTGCTGAGAACCACCCCCCAATATGAGATTGGGGCAGTGCTTTTAGAAGAAAAGCATCAAGTCTGGGGCTGGTCACTCCACAGCTGTTCCTGCTGGTGCAGTCCAGGATCTGGGGCCCTCAAGTCCTTGCTATTCTCCCATAGATCAGGATATTGCAGATGGAGGTAAGACTGGCATTCCTACAAGGAATCAAACGTACAAGTTGGATCTCTTTCCAAAAACAAGCTGAAGCAGTTTCAGGGAGTGCAGAGATCACAGAGGAACTTGTATTAGACAGCTGAACACTCCAGGTGACCCTGTGATTTTAAGAGACTCCTCTGCCCTGTTACTCTGCAAAAGCATCATGTGAATATGAAGGAAACTGGTCAGACCTCCAGAGAAAATAGTCAAATGAACTATCCACAAAGAAACAGGCTGTGGATATCCTTTTCCAGTCTTACAGTAGTGCTTTAATATTGCTGAGATTAAAGAAAATAATGAAAATGAGCAAATGTATGTAAGAAAGATGAAAGAGCTTAACTATTGTCATAATTCAATCAGCAGTTTTAGTAGTCATTTTTTTCCTGGACCACCTTTCTGTTTAATCAGTTTTGTGTGGTAACAGTAACCATCACTCACCTGGAACAGTGGTGGAAAATACCCTGCATATTTCTGCCGTTGGAGTAAAAGTTGCCATCTGAAATGGAGACCAGGCACCTACATCTCCATATTTCACAGATTATCAGTGATCCATAAATTAAAAGTTACAACCAGAAATCTCTTGAAGCTCAGCAAGGTGGTGTTTGAAAAGAAGGGCAGAGGGCATGTTGATGAGACTACACCTCTCCACATTTTCAAGGGAAAGCTGTTTTTTGAATCTCTTCAGAGATGCACTGATCTGCACTTCTGGGTGTCTTTTAAGCTTAACCCCTTAGGTCCCCTCTGCCTCATGCATCTCCTTAACAGCTGCTTTTACAGTTTTCAAAGGCAATGATCGAGTAGTTAAAACTTCATAGAATGCCAGAATGGGTTGGGTTGGAAAGGATCTTAAAGCTCATCTCATTCCACCCCCTGCCATGGACGGGGACACCTTCCACTAGCCCAGGCTGCTCCAAGCCCTGTCCAACCTGGGCTTGGACACTTCCAGGGATCATGGGGCAGCCACAGCTTGTCTGGGTACCCTGTGCCAGGGCCTCCCCACCCTCAGGGGAAAGGATTCATTCCTCACATCTGTGACATCTCATTTCATAGTAAGATCAGACAGTGAGGACTCTATCAAAGGCCTTGGTGTTCTCTTTGAAATCCAAATGCCAGTGAAAGAACTGTGTGATCTCATCTGGGGCCTGCAGAGCCAAGCGTATGTGTCCATGTGAGCAGGATTCCCTGGATGTGACCAAAAAAATGGCACCAGGGCAGCCTGGCTCCACAACCAGGTACCTTCACATGGAGCTGTTCCCTTGCACCCTCTTCTGCTGAAGCACTGATGCTTTATTCCAGAGGGTTGAGTTTCTGTCAATGGACTCATCTGGCTGCTGCCTTTGTAGACCTTTCTTCTAAAATTTTGGACTTGTTCTTTCTCATCTCCTCTTGCTCTGAGAAGCAGCTGGCAGGGTCTTGCTCAGAGCTCTGCTTCCTCCAGCATAGAGGAGCTCAGTATTTTGGTTATTGAGAAGTGAGAACTCCTTTCCTTTAGGAGAGGGTTCAGTATCTTGGATAAACAATGTAAAAGGGAACTCTAAACAGCTGCTGGTTTGGAGGAGAAGTTGTGAGCTTAACTTCCTTATGTAAAGCTAAAATCTTGGAGGGGTGAAAGAAAGTTTGGATTTTATGGCAAGTGAACTGCCTGTGGGAGTAGGTTGGAAAAGACATCTCTGTTCTCAGTTCTGTGTGTGCCAAAGATAGAGAGAGATAAGAAACTGAGAAAATGTCATACCTTATTAAAAGCTGTTCTGTTTTATACAGGTTTTTTGTTCTCCTGATGACCTGATTGTTCTATGCTGCAGGGAGAGCTCCAGGAAACTGCAGCTTCCTGGTGTGAAGGATCCTGACATTTCCTGGTTATGTGGAGAACAGATTTTGTAGTTACCACCTTTTCTCCCATGATAATCTATGGGGTTATGTTTGTGGACTTCCTCCTGAGGGGCAGGTCCAATCTCTATTCTCTGTGACCAGGGACAGGACCCAGGGAATGGCTGGAGCTGTGTCAGGGAAGGGGTGGGATGGAGAGCAGGGAAAGGTTCTTCCCCCAGAGGCTGCTGGGCACTGCCCAGGCTCCCCAGGGAATGGGCACGGCCCCGAGGCTGCCAGAGCTCCAGGAGCGTTTGGACAGCGCTGCCAGGGGTGCCCAGGGTGGGGATGCTGGGGTATCTGTGCAGGGATAGGGGCTGGGCTCAATGATCCCTGTGGGGCCCTTCCCACTCAGGGTATTTTAAATAGTACATGGAGTTCCAAGTGTCTTTGTCTGAGAACACCAGAAAGGTGATTACTGGAACATCCCCAAATTTTTTTGTTAAAATGGTTGCTGGAGCTGCTCATTCATTAGGGGCTTAATCTTTAAGACCATAATCCTTTATTCATTCATAGTCTGAAGGACTTCTCTGGTACTGAACTGGGCATGTTCAGTAACTAATGTTCATTTTTTCCACATTTTCTCATCCCTGAGATCACCATGTGCAGACTTTGTCTTCGAAGACAATCCTGAAGAGTGTTGGACTTGATTGGAGATTATGGTGATAAATGAAGTCTTTATCATGAGCTTGCTGGACACAGACTAAATCCACGAGATGTCCACCAAGACTGCTGCTCTCCTCTCTCATCTTTAGGATGAGACGCTACTTTTGTTTTCTTCTGACTTTTTAGTGTCTCATCTTCTGCTGTGACTGGAAGGCTTTATCAGCTAGGCTTGTAATTAGCAATTGCATCCTATTGTTAGGGATAAATATCCCAGATTTCATGGGAAATCTTTCCAAGATGGAGTTCTTATAATGATAAAGCTGAGCAAAATTGGAAATGGGGTACAGAGGAGCAGGGGAAAAAAACAAGGGTAAAAGTTAATGAGTTTTGCTGTAAATAAAACAAGTGCACATTCTACGTCTCATTAGAGATCAGACCAAAGGAGACTGGCAAAGTTGCTGGAGGATCCTTAGATCCATTTTTTCTTAGGCTCTTGCTGTTTGCTTTGTTCTGCCAACATCTGGGAACAGAGTGTGCTGTGCAGAACATCCCATTGCTCACAAAAGGGCCAGGCCCCAAAAATAGCACATCCAGGAAGATCTTGTACTGCTGGTGGCTCCCAGGTCTCCATCTCTCTTCAAGTGCCTCACCAAGGCTGTTCTCTCCCAGCTGGATGTCACTTAGCATTGTCAGTGGCATGTGTGAAGTGTTGGGGGTCTGCCTGTCTTACCTGGCATCTGTCTCTTATCATTAACTTGGATTCTCAGAGGAATTTTCCTTACCTGGAAGCTTCTGGCAGGGATCTTATTCTTGCTGAACTTGACTGAAATGTGCAAGTTCCTACAAACACTTCCCAACTTCTTCCAAGTGTGGCTGTCCTTGCTACGCTTGGAAAAACCAAAAGCTTTTTGAACTGTAGCAGAACACAGAACACAGGGCTAACCCAGTGTTTGTGTTTCTGTGGTCATTCCTACAATCCCACATACTCCTGCTGGCTGCCTTAGATCTGTTTGGGTCTCGGGCATTTACAGGCTGCTCTGTTACACCAGTTGCTGAGGTGTGAGTACGTATTTAATCCAGCCAACTCCAAAATAACAACCTCGTAGTGGATACTCAGCCTCACTAAAGTGACCAGCCCAAGTATGACAGTGCTGTGGTCAGGATGGTTTTTCGGTTCCTTTGCAATCAGGTGCTTCCTTGGCTTTGGGAGGCTTTTCCTAAGCTCCTCTCCACACTCCTCCCAAGTGTTGGGAGTTATTTGAGCCAAGACAGGTGGCAGCACCTGCTGCCTGCCTTGGGTGACCTCAGTCAGGGTGTTAATCTGTTGATTTTGGAGCTCTGACTTGGTCGTGGCTTCCTGTCACCTCCCAGCCCTGGAACCAGCAAGTGCACTGGGATGGCTGCTCCCTAAAGCATCTGCTCTTCTGTTGAACCTGAACCTTTCCAGCTCTGAAGGTGCATCCCATCCTACATCTGAACTTTGAACATCTCCACAAAACTGCCTTCAAATGACAGCAGCTCTGTAGTAGGGGTCAGATTTTTGGGCTACTGTGGAGGAATCCATCAGGAAGGCTCTTTCAGGCTGCAGGAGGGACTCATAAAAGGGTTCATAAAGCTTCAGTGATCATCTTTAGAGGACTTAAGTGTGAAAGCAAAGGTCCCCTTGCACAGAATCAGGGGCTGCTGTTCCACACATGTACCAAGTTTTTGGTTCTCAGGTCATATAAATGATCAGCAGATCATCATAAGTGAAGTTCCTGAGACTGTCTTTAAAAAAATTGAAATCAGTCTTGGGCACTTTTCTTCTTTTGAAATGGAAGCATCACCATTTGCATTTTCTTCTGAACATTTTTGGCACAGCTTGTTGGTTTTTTTTTTTTTTCCTTCCTTTCACATGGATACACTTGGGCATGGCAATGAATGTGGAACTTGTGAGTTTGTTTCAGTTGAGCAGGTTTTAAAATCTGCTTAGACCATCTGATCAATCTTGTTAAGAGCACACAGTTCCAGAACAGCATTCACTTGTTAGAAAACTTTCAATTCTGAGAGGGAATGAGCTCAGTCTGCCATCATCTTGAATTTTAAGGGGAAATTTTGAAGGAAGATCCTCGTAGCAGAAAATATATGTTGAGGGATTGAATTGGCATGGGGATGACTTGAGGAGGAAGGAAAAAACAGGTGGGTTGGGGGCGTTGTGGATGCATCTTGGGAGTCCATGTCACCCTGAGGATCTGAGTCCTGTGTCTGAAGAAGGGTGTCCATCAGCCACCTTTGTTTCCAGATCTCCTCCAGTGTGTCTTGGAGTGATAGGTAACCAGTCGCTTCCTTTATTTGTAACACATTTTCTGCTCTGTTACTGAAAACACATAAAAGTCTCAGGAAGAGGTGGGGGCTAAAAGTTAGGAGAGAGAGAAACCTTGTGCCTTTGTGAACTGAAACAGCAGCACCTGCGGCAGCTGATTCCTGAGAGCAGAGCAGGGCCTGGGTTATGGGTGAGCAGCCAGCACAGAGACAGCTTGTGTGGGAAGGAAGGCCATGGAGCACTTGTTGCCCTGTTCCTGACCGCAGGTTACAAGACAGATCCATGAGCATGAGCAGGAGAACGAGCTGCGGGAACAGATGTCAGGATATAAGCGGATGCGGCGCCAGCACCAGAAGCAGCTGATCGCCCTGGAGAACAAGTTGAAGGCTGAGATGGACGAGCACCGCCTCAAGCTGCAGAAGGAGGTGGAGACACATGCCAACAACTCGTCCATTGAGCTGGAGAAGCTGGCCAAGAAGCAAGTGGCTGTGATGGAGAAGGAGGTGAGTGCAGGGAGCTGTCCCTGAGGATCCGAGGGACAAGAGAATCCAGGTCTCCAAGGGGGGCTGTGGGAGTTGCTGCTCAAAGCCATAGTCTGAGGTGCACCTTGTGCTCCCTGTCCTTGGCCAGAGCTGCCTCAAGTCACCCTTCTGGATGTGGGCAGTCCATTGGCATCCACCAGTGCACAGCTGGGTAAAAGAGGCTGTGGGAGCTTTATCTCACAGCTAAGGAGGTGACAAAGCCATCAGTCTAAAAATCAGCACGTTGATCCCTATAGTGAACTAGTGGGGTTGTGCCCTCTGGGGTGGTTTTGGTGGGGAAATAAGCACAAGGAAGCCCTCAGATTTATGTGAGCATTTTCTGTGCAAGTAGCTTTCCTGTGGCTGAGTGCTCATGGCTTTGTCTAGCACAGTCACCAAAATGACTGACCAAAAATCACAACACTGATTTGTGCTGGATTTTGCACCTGCTCACTCACCCTTTTTTTGGTTTGTTTTTTTTTTTTCCCCCCCCTCCTCTCTACATTGCAGGCAAAGGCAGCTGCAGCAGATGAAAAGAAATTCCAGCAACAGATTTTGGCTCAGCAAAAGAAAGACCTGGCGACCTTTTTAGAAAGTCAGAAGAAACAATACAAGCTTTGCAAGGAAAAGATTAAAGAGGCAAGAAATTCTCATTTTCGGGGCTGAAGGGATGTGGAATGAACGCGAACCAGTCTTTTGTTTTGATAAACTTGGACCAGCCCAGGGGTTTAAGGGATCCTGTCAGGCTTGGAAGCAAATTTGGATTCTCAGCAAGTGAATTTCCAGAACAATTTGTGAGGGTGGCTACAGGTGCCTTCACAATTTGCTGTAGAGCAGAATCTTTGAAACCAAGGGTGATGAGGGAAAATGGGACTTCACAGAGAGTTCTTCTTCCCCTTTCTCCTCATCTGTTTTCTTTTTCTAAGTAATCAGAGCAGCCATTCAATGTCCCTTGACTAAAAGCCCTGTGATCACTTACATAAATTAGGAAGAGAAGCAACTTCATATGTAGCTTATCTGTGCCAAAATGCATTACTTCAGTAGTGTCTCCACGACATTGCAAAAATAATTTGCTGTTAAGAAGGTAAAGGTGAGAAAATGATTATCAAGGAACTCAGTGGCCACTTTTCCTCCTACTCTTGGTGTGGGTCCTGGTACAGCTGTAGGGGCAGCAGGGCTGGGCATGGCCAGGTGATAGGTCTGGTTCTGTTGTTTTTGTAGTAGGGTTTTGGTGTCCTTTCATGAACTGAATGGCAGAGGAGGAGCCAGGAAGGTCCCCAAGTCCTGTGTCACTGTAGTGCTAAGGGAAGCCTTGTTCTGACCCTGCAGGAAATGAACGAGGACCACAGCACGCCCAAGAAAGAGAAGCAAGAAAGGATATCCAAACACAAAGAGAACCTGCAGCACACACAGGCTGAAGAGGAGGCCCAACTTCTCACCCAGCAGAGACTCTACTACGACAAAAACTGCCGTTTCTTCAAGAGAAAAACGATGATCAAGAGGCACGAGATGGAGCAGCAGAACATTCGGGAAGTATGGCACTCCTCACTTCCTCTCCCAGTGTTTCTTTAGCTGCTTTAGCTTTGTGTCTTGGCTGAAGTTAGGTCTTCATGTTTCTAGTTGCTAAATAGAACTGAGAAAAATGTAACAAAAAAGTTTTGGGAAGTGGTCTTCCATGCAGCTGTGGCTGCTTTGATCAGTTGAGGGATGGCATTGTTGACTGCAGACACAAACACCCTGTGGACCACCCCCTCTG
Source organism: Corvus hawaiiensis (assembly GCF_020740725.1). Taxonomy (NCBI): domain Eukaryota; kingdom Metazoa; phylum Chordata; class Aves; order Passeriformes; family Corvidae; genus Corvus; species Corvus hawaiiensis. Next base: position 282,554 of record NC_063230.1, read on the forward strand.
GGCTTGCTGCTTCATCCCAGCTTCTGAAGTGTTGGATTTGGGGGATCCTGCCCCGGTTTGGGCTGTGGTGAGGGGCCAGGAAGAGCTGCGGGATGTGGATGTGGGTTGTCAAGGAGCAGCTTTTCACATCCTGCTTCCCCTCGTTGGTTTTTGCCCCTTGCCTCAGGGCTGCCTGTGGTCAAACACCACTTTGGAGAAAGAGTTTTCCACTTGGAGATGTTTCTGTGGTCATCACTGTAGTATCTGAATTCTTGCTTGATGTTATTTTTGGATAAAGACTGGCAGATGAGAGGGTGTTTTAGTGAAAGCTGAGTGAGGAGTGGTCAGAAATTTCCAATTCTACTTGGCCTGCTACCCTCAGGTTTTCCAGCATATTTTGTACTTGTTCAGAGCTTTGCTGCCCTTGAGTCCAGATGTGGCTGGGGCTGCTCAGCTGCTTTGCTGAGATCCAGATATCTCAACCCCGGCACCCTGAAAACGATTGACTCCAAAAAATCAGATTTGAGCACCCTTATCACAGCATGTCAGCTCTGTGGCAGAGTTCAGTTACCTAGCATGGCATTTAACCAGGAACACACCTGACCTCCTGCATTTAAGCTCTTACGAGAGACCTAATTTTCAGAATGATCTGAGTTTTTATTTCCTGAAAATTATGTCCCTACTAACTCAAATGTTCCAGTACTAACTACTTGGATCACTGAAGTAAATAACACTTTCAAAATGTGTTTTCCATGATATTTTAACTAACCACAGAGGTTGTTTTTGTGCAAGCGGAAAGTGTTTGAGGGAAGTGGAGTGACTTTGTGTTCATGCTGTGTGTGATCTAAAATCAGGTGTGGAATGGGCTCAGGAGAAGCTGGCTGAGCTATCCTGGATGAAAGCACATGGGCCACAACTCCTGCCTGGTCAGTGTCCCACCTGCCTTTGTGCCAAGTGGGAAGTGATTTTGGCACACCAGTACATCTAATTTTTAATCTTGGCTGTCAGGGGTCAAGTCTTGCTTAAATCTAAACACATGCTACACCCTTATGGCCAAGAGGGCAGAGAGAAACTCTGGCCCCGTTTCCTTCCCCATCCTCTCAGCTCAAACCTGTCCCAGGTGTAGCAGCCACAAGGGCTGAAGTTTGCAGGTGCTCCTGTTGAGAGTTACAATAGCATTACCACGTGTGAGCAGCAGCTCAGAATAATTAACATTTTTTTGCTTCTCCTGCAGAAACTCGTTAGGCTGAGGCAGCACTGGGCTCTCCCTGTGCTGAGTGCAGCGTGGGGTGGGGCAGCCCTGCTGTGCCTGGCTGATCCAGCACAGAGCACAGCGGTGAGGCTGTAACCTTAGCCTGGATCTGGGATGCACCAGCACCATCTGTGTCGGGGTACAGCTGGAGTCAGCTCTGTGCTCGACAGGGTGTGGCTGACACCTGGAGACACAAGTATTTGCAATAATTAGGGAGAGAACTGGTGTCTTCCCCTTCCTGGGCTTGTAGCTTAGAGAAGGTTATCCCGGACTGTGGACACCCTGTGCAGCACCTCTTGGTGAACGCTACAAAACTCTGTGAGCCTCGGGCTCCAGCCTCATTTTAAAAACATGCTGCACCTTGGGCCAGATCCCACCTGGACAATTCATTTTCTCACCTGAGGTGGTGTTAGAGCCATTGACCTCTGCTATGGCCACTCTAGTGCAGGTGACTGGGGAGGAGCTCATTCCCAGTGCCTGTCAGGGGCACAGGGGAATTTAAACCAGACAGGAGCCCCCGATTCTGTCGGTCACTCCAGCCCTGAGCACCCTGGGATGTATTCACTGAAAGCTGCTGCGAGTTTCAGCGGGCACAGAAGGCTTGTGTGAGGTCCTAGTGCCACCTGCTGGGGACTCCTGGGGCCATCCCAGAGCTGCCAGAGGATAGATGGATGGATTGGAGGGATGGGTGGAGGCATGGATAGATGGATGGTCGGTCGGTCACTAGGTGGTCACTCTTAGCATCCCCATGGTGCTGCTGGGTTCGTGTTTTCCTGTGACTGGTGAAGTCCCTGGTGTTGTGTAGAGGAATGAGCAGGACCCTCGGCCTCGTGAGCTCGACTCCTCCAGGCAGGGATTCCCCCTCCTCAGCTGTGTGTGTCTGGCGCAGGAGCTGAACAAGAAGCGGACGCAGAAGGAGATGGAGCACGCGATGCTGATCCGGCACGACGAGTCCACACGGGAGCTGGAGTACCGGCAGTTGCACACGCTGCAGAAGCTGCGCATGGACCTCATCCGGCTGCAGCACCAGACTGAGCTCGAGAACCAGCTGGAGTACAACAAGCGGCGGGAGCGGGAGCTGCACAGGAAGCATTTCATGGAGCTCCGGCAGCAACCAAAGAACCTGAAGGTGCTGCAAGCTTTCCTTCCTCCTCCTCTGGCCTGTGTCGTCCTGTCCATGTCTCTTCCATGCAGCACCGTGCTGTGGGACCACTGCTCTCCACACCCTATGCTCTCCCTTGCATCCCCTCCCTTTGCACAGAGCAGCTCTAGATAAGGGAAGTTGTGGGCTGGGGTAGCCCAGAGCTCACAGAGAGTTTTTAAAGTGCTGTGCTAATTGAGGTTGTTGGGAAAAATAGTCCAGTCCTAAGCAAAGTGGTACAGAACGTGTTTCTGATGAGCCGTGTGTTGTTCAGGCCCTTGCTGGTGTCAGCTTGGAATGATGAGGAGTTGGGTGCTGCTTTCAGCACCAGAGAGAAGACAGAGCACAGGGGTGTGCTGAGCTCTGTGCACTGCCCCAGTGTTGTTACAAACCCCTGAGCTGCTCTCTGCAGGAGAAGCCTGTTCCTCCTCCCAGTGTCAGCAAATCACGGAATATCCTGAGTGGGAAGGGCCCCACAAGGATCATCGAGTCTGAATCCTGGCCCTGCACAGACACCCTGGCAATCCCACCCTGTGCCTGAGAGCATTGTCCAAATGCTCCTGGAGCTCTGGCAGCCTCGGGCCGTGCCCATTCTTCCCCTTCTGGGGGGAAGAACCTTTCCCTGATCTCCAGCCTCAACCTCCCTGACACAGCTCCAGCCATTCTCTGGAGTTCTGTCCCTGGTCATCAGAGAGAAGGCACATTGCTGTCACTCTGTCACACCGTCACTAGTTCTCAGATCTATAGCCTCCACATAGTGCAATGTTGAGGTGGGAAGGAAATGGAAGGGGAATGATGCTGTGAAAAAGCAAATACGTTTTGGGAGGCAGGCGATGGGCTGGGTGATCTGCAGGAAGCAGGGGCAGAGGGTGGAAGTGCCCTGGGCTGAGGAGGGCAGAGAGTGGGTCTTGTTCCTGGCCAGGCTGCAGCAGGGCCTGAGCTGATGTTGCTGGTTCATCCCTGTGGGAAGCACATGGAGGGGAGCACAGGGGAGCTGTGGTTCCCAGCACCCCCCACCCATGTGGACATACCACAACCTCTCCATTCCCAAAGCCCTTCACGCTCTTCATGTCATTCCTTCCTTGGCAGGCTATGGAAATGCAGATCAAAAAGCAGTTCCAGGACACATGCAAAGTGCAAACTAAGCAGTACAAAGCACTGAAGAATCACCAGCTGGAAGTAACTCCAAAGAGTGAGCACAAGACAATTCTGAAGAGCCTGAAGGACGAGCAGACGCGGAAGCTCGCCATCCTGGCTGAGCAGTACGAGCAGAGCATCAACGAGATGATGGCCTCGCAGGCGGTACGTGCAGGGGGCTCAGGGGGCTCTGGGGCCTGGCAGCACCCTGGGAGGGGTGCTTCTCCCGCCATTGAATTACAAAAACTGTTTAACTAACACATCAGGTGGCACTTTGCCTCTTGTAGTAAGTGTCCTGCAGAACATGCATCCTTCCCCTGCTCCCGTCACGTGCTGGGGTTTAGAATTGGATCTTCTGAGGCTCTGCCTCAGTGTGAGCAGAGAAGCTGCTGTTCATGAAGCTCTTCCTGCCTTCTCCCTCTGCCACCAACACCAGCGGCTTTGGGAAGAAAGAGTGGTGTGTCACTTGTGTCAGAGCAGAGGAATTCCCAGCGGGGGTTTGAGTGTTGTTTTCCCGATGCTCTCACAGCTCCGGCTGGATGAGGCCCAGGAAGCAGAATGCCAAGCCCTGAGACTGCAGCTCCAGCAGGAGATGGAGCTGCTCAATGCGTACCAGAGCAAAATTAAGATGCAGACAGAAGCACAGCATGAAAGGGAACTCCAAAAGCTGGAGCAACGGGTGTCGCTGCGCAGGGCACACCTGGAACAGAAGGTACGTTCCAGAGGGGATTTTGGGGATACCTAGAGTTGGGCTGGGACACGGAGCAGGGGTGGAGCTTCGCTGGGAGGCTGCTGACTGTGCTCGTTTCAGATCGAAGAGGAGCTCGCCGCTCTCCAGAAGGAACGCAGCGAGAGGATCAAGTTTCTGTTGGAAAGGCAGGAGCGAGAGATTGAGACGTTTGACATGGAGAGCTTGCGGATGGGCTTTGGGAATTTGGTCACATTAGAATATCCCAAGGAGGACTATAGATGAGGTTAAATTTCTTTGCCATTTTAAAAAAAACCAACACAAAAAGCAAACAAAGTAAGGATAAAACTTGCAAACCCAACATTCCCCATGTTGACGGGCGTGCTCTCTCTCTTTCTGTCTCTCTTACTGACATCGTGTCGGACCAGTGCCTGTATATTCTTACTCCATCAGGGGCCCCTTTCCCCCGTCACGTCCCGGTGCAGGACAGCTCCTGGCAGTCTTTTCCATAGTATGTCACAGTATTGATGTCTCTGTGCAATGATTAAAAATGTTTCAGTGAAAACTTTGGAGACAATTTTAATGGAGAAAAAAAAAAACCATAAAAAAAAACCAACCCAAGTGGATGTATGTTGCTTTTGAGCAATCACTCATTTTACCACCAATCAATGAAAGTACAAGCAAAAAAATATTAATAATTAAAAGATATCTACGATCCCAGGGGGAGAGAGACTGAATCCGCAGCCTTACCTTAACTAGCTGCTGCATAATTTTATTTTATTTTTATTTTTTTGGTATTTATTCATCAGGAATAATTAAATAATAAAATTTTATTAAAGATTGAAAAAAATTTGATACATTTTACAGAAAAAAAACCTTAAATCGTGCTGTACATATCAGTGGTGACATATTATTACTTTTTTGGGGGTGGGGAGGGGCGGGGCAATGACGTGGTGATTTTTAGGAGAACCATGCCAGGGGCAGCAGGGACGAGCCCGGGCCCCTAGGCATATTCTTGATTGTATCATAAATCATTTTCTGCTGTCGCAGAGAATGTGAATACACTTAAATGAGCCCACAGGATCCCAGTAGCACAAATTGGGCTTTGTCAAATCGTGTATTTTGTGTATAGAAGGAATTTAAGGAGAGCTTTTACTTATTTTCATATTGTATTTTAACTGTTTCTCTGATCAAAAATTTTTTTACTTCTTTCCCCCGCTCCTGTCCCGCTCCAGCCACTCCCCACTCTCCAGTTCCGTTCCAGAGCTCAACACTGTCTGTTAGATCATCCCAGCCCTTTTCAGTTTTTCTTTTATTTGTTTTTTGGGGGTTTTTTTTTGTTCCTCCCCCAAGTCCACCCCCAACCCCATGATCTTGGACATAAATATTGCATTATTCACACTTTCAAACTGTGTATTTTCTTACAATAAAAAGAGGAAAAAAAAAAGGCTTTACTTCTTTTGCATGCACTTTAAAAAAAAACCAACAAAAAAAAAGGACAAAAAAACCAACAAAACAACAAAAACATTTTTCAGGTTCCAGGGAAGAGCATGAATAACTGTCAGAGCTTTTAATTATATTTGTAAATAAAAGTGTTCATCACAATGCCTGGCTGTGTCATTGCGGGAGGGGTGGCTCGTGGCCCAGCACCAGGTGCAAGATGGGGACAGGACACATTCCCAGGTGTCCCATTCCCCAGGTGTCCCTCAGCCTCAGGGCCTGGTTCCAGAGCTGGTTTCCTGACAGTGGAGGTTTTTAGGGTAATGAATTTTTTATTTTGTTCATGTCTTCCTCCCAGCCCAAGCAGTCCCAGGATGGATCAGCCTCGTGAGCAGTGCTCCAGCCTTAACTCTGGTGGGCCTTGGTCTGGAATAGCTGGGGATGTTTTCCTGGAAAACCATCGATCCTGTTGAAATGTTTTAATGGCTGGGCTGAAGAACTGCCCCAGGGCAGCATGATCCACCTTTCTGAGTTATGGAATCCCCAGTTTTTACATGGCTGCTGCTGATTCCTGTTTGTTGGACCATTGTCATGGCAGAGCTTTGATACAGCAGCTTGAAAAAAAGGGGGAAGGCTCTTGATTCCATGAAGTTGAATTGCATTGGCTTCACCTTCTTTACATTTTTATAGCCATCAGGCTTGATCAAAGGCTCATTTCTGCTCTAAGCACATAGGAGACACCCCCAGGCCTGACTGCAAAGCTGCTGCAGGAGCAGGAAGCACCTGGGACCTGCAGCTAGGCTGGGAAGTGGCTTCAGGTCAGTACTGCTGGGGTGTCAGATCTGCTGTGGCAATGTGGGGGCTCCTGTGGAAGGAAGGAGCCTCCACAGGTCTGGCAGTGTGGGAAGATCCCTTGGAAAGGAACTAAACGCTGGACATGATAGCTCTGAGCTGTGTCCCTCCAGCATCAGTGTGTCCCATGAATGGGGAGCCCTGGGCACAGGGTCCAGCCTTGTCCCCAGAGGACAGGAACCCCACACCACCACACTGCTCCCTGAGCATTGCCCTCATCCCCCAAGAAGACAACCAAGCACACCAAGTTCCTTGGGAAGCTTTTAATTGCACTGTGAGCAAACAGCAGGTCACCACAGGACTGAACAAAAAAGTAGTCTCAGCTTTGAGTGGCAGCAGAGAACAGAAGGAAGTTCTCCAGGCCAGCCCCTGCCTCCCCCTCGAGCTGCACCTTCACTGCTGTAGTGAGGCACTGGTCAAATGCAGTACAGGGAAAATAAAAAAAAAAAAAAGGGGAGGAAGTTTCCCTTAGACTGCACTCTCCTCTCCTGGAAAAGGGAGTCTCCACAGGCAGCATCCACCCCAAAGTGGTTCTGTACCCACAGCCCTGCCACCTCAAGCCATCCCAAGACAGCAGAGACTCCCTGAATTGACACTAATTCACAAAGGCTTTTGCTTCCCTTAAGCAGGTCAGTTTTCTAGGGACACCCATCAGCAGCTCTCTAGCTAGGATACCACAGGCATCAGCACAGGCCTGGACACAGGGACACAGAGCAGGGACAGCGACAGGGTGACATTTCCAGCGGCCAGAGTGGGACAGTTGGGTTCAACTCATTAACGAAATGGAACTACAGTGCTGTGCCCCACCCATGGGTGCTGCAGTGCCCCACAGGCCCCGGCCCTACTTCCCCGAGAGCTGCTCGTAGAGCTTGGGCACGTAGTCATCCCACTCGGCCTGGTAGCAGGTGCCCGCCACTGGCGCCCCCAGCCCGTACTTGCTGCGGAAGGCGGCCACCTTGAACTTGCCACGCTTGTCCCCAGAGCGGTTGGACAGGACGGGCTCGTTGCAGGACAGCTGCTGGGGCTGCTCGTAGACCAGCCACACGTAGCGGTGCAGACCTGCACAGAGGGACAGAGGCAGGTGCTGAGGTGACCCCTGGAGATGGCTAAGGATGATGGAGATTAAGGCAGCTTAGCAAGGATGCACTAGATAGGCTTGATCCCTGCTTGTGCTGGCTGTGGCTACGTGCAGCCCCCAGCAATCCTGCACAGATCGTTTCCACAGGCAGTTTCCTGCAGGTTTGCCCCCCACACACCCTTCTGCACTGGGTGGTGATCCATGTAGCACCACGGGGGAACTGCTGCAGGCACCAACCTGTTCCCTTGGGAGGCCCAGAGCCAACATAATCTGACATCACGGTCCCGCTGCCCACATTGTTGCCTTTCATGTTGGTCACCAGGAAGTGATGCCACTCCCTGAAAGGAGAGGGCAAAGAACAATCAGACTGGCAGAACCCCAGGCAAAATCCTTTGTCACTCCAAGCTGCTGCTTTTCCATGAGGCTGTCAACACAGGGCAAACAAACAGCTGCCACTCCTGGTTTGCCAAACCCAAAGAGCATCAGTCCCAGAGCAGGTACTGCTTCGCTGGGATGCACAGCCTGCCAAAACCAGCTCCATGTGGCTGCAGAAAACCCACAGCCTGACCTCTGAGAGTGGGTATTCCACACACTGCTGAGGCTGACTTGGGGAAAGTGAGCTGGTCCCAGATTTACAATTCTGCCACCAGCAAAGACCTAATTCCAATTCACGTGATTCCAATATCCATGTGATAAATTAGAGCAAGTAATAAATGCTGTGCTGCTCCAACTACAACAGACCTTTAAACACCCCTGGGGAAGGCAGCTGCTCCTCTTCAAGCTGTCCCTGGCTCAAGGAGTAATGCAAGGACACAGTTTCTGTGCCAAGCCACAGCCCCACAGCTGCACCTCAGGCAGAGCACAGTCCCACCTCCTCCTAAGCCTCTGCTCAGCCCAAGAGGGATGCTCCATTTTCCCCAGGCAAGACACGGAGCTGCCCAGCCCCATTACCTGAACTTTGGGTCCTTCCGACTGGGCGCATCAGGGTCTGTGAGAACCAGAGTGTAAAGCTTCTGGGGATCGCAGCCGTCCCACTCGATGCTGATGGGGCGATGCTGGACCTGCAAGGATGACCACGTTAGCACTGGCCCCGCTGCCAGCGCCAGCCACCTGCCCTGCACACAGGGCCAGCATGACCTGCGCTGGCAGCGACACCCGAGGGGTTCCAGGCCATTCGTGCCAGCTCCCCCTGGCTGTGAGAGCCACGGGCCTTCTCTCCCGCGGCACGGCCGCCCCCGTACCAAGGCCGGCCCCAAAGCTCAGCCCCTCTCTCTCCCGCCGCACCCGGCGAAGCTCCGGCGGCGGCTGCCGGAGCGACCGCACAAGAGGCCCGACCGCATCCCGCCATTTTGCCGCGCCAACCCCCGCGCGCCGGGCCGGGCGCTGCTCACCTGAGTGGGCGTGAGCACCTTGCCCAGCTCGTCGATCTCCACGGAGCCATACTTGACCCGCAGTGGGTGCGCCGGCTTCTGCTCCACCTCGGCGAGGCTCAGCGGCCCGTCCCACTTCGCCAGGTCCACCGGCATAGCGACGTTTGCGGCAGCTACGACAGCTACGGCAGCTACGACAGCGGCGGCGACGGCTCCGCGCTGCCCGCCCCCCGCGCCCATTGGCGGAGGCGCCGCCTCGCTCCTCTCCCATTGGCGGAGACGCACCGCTGGCCGCCCTCGAGCCAGCTTTAGGGCGCCCCCAGGCGGGGCCGGCCGAGCTGCGGTTACCTGGGGCAGTACTGTCGCCCCTGCCGCTAATTAGGTTAATTAATAATTAATGTTCCAGGGCCCAGTTGGGAAGCCCTGTGTGTTTCAGCGCTCTGCTTCACGCACGCTTTGATGCTTCCAAGCTGCCATGTGTAAGGTATCCTGGAGAAACCCGTGGATAGTTGCGTGGTTACGGCCCATGCTGTGGGGTTATACAGAGGAATAACCGTTTATCTCCGCTCTCCGCGCTCCGCTGCTTGTGGGGTGTCTCTAAGTAGGTGGATTGCAGTAGCTCTCTGGACGTGGGGGTCGCTGACCGCTCAAGGAACACCACTCCGGGAACACCGCTCTCTTTGGTTTAAACGCCGCCCGTCCATGGGCGGTACCGGGCGGCAGCGCCGGCCCCGCTCTGCTGGGGCCGCCCCACGTGGCGGGGGGGAGTGAGGTGACCCCAAGATGGCGGGCGGGGTTGGGGGGTCTCAAGATGGCCACTGCCCAAAATGGCGCCCCTGAGGCGGCGGGGCCCGATCGGCGACCCCATCACGGGCCCCTCACGGGCTCTAGCGGGCGGGTCCCCCCAGCCGGGCACGCCCGCCCTTCCCTGGCCTCTCGCCGGGGCGGCGGCCGGGCAGTACCACCTCCGCGGCGCTCTGGCAGCGGTACACAGCCATGCAGCTCCCCGGCGGGATACCGCCGGCCCGGTTCTTCCTCGCCCTTTGTGTCTGGAGGCTGGTGCCGCGCCGGGAGGCCGCAGGTAGCGCGGGCTGAGGGGAGGGGAGTAGGGAGCTGTGTCCCTTTTTCCTGATTCTGGTCTTCGCTGGTTGTTTTTAGTCACCTCAGAGATCCCTCAGCAGTCCCCTAACAAGCACCCCTATTTGACACAACTAAAATATCCAGGTCTTTGCTGGCAGGAGGCAGCTTTGCCCGTTTCCTACATCCTTAACGCCATCCCTTCTCTTTTCCAGGAACAGATGAAGTGGTTTTTGGGCAGGTGGGAGGAAGCATCCTCCTTTTATGCCGCAACGTGTCCAAGGAAGCTACCGAGGTGGTCTGGTTCCAAGGGGATCCGCACTCCTTTCCACCTCTCTTCTCCTCGAGGGTCTCCTTCCCCCCGGACGTCCGCTTCTCCCTGGTGGACAACAGCTCCCTGAGCATCACAGAGCTGCGTGTGCAGGACGAGGGCAACTATACCTGCAGGGAAGTGCTGAACAAGACGGACCATGAGCACAGGGTGCAGCTCCTGGTGGCCAGTAAGTCATTCCCACAGCTGAGCTTCCTACCCTTGGCCTTCCACATCCCCAAATTCATCTGGCACTGGTGGAAAAATAATATTAAAAAAGTGCAAGGTGGCTTTATCATGCAAAATCTCTCTCACATCTGCTCACAAGCACCAAAATGTGTGTCCAAATGGCTTGTCACAGATCTGGCATGTGCAGGGGAAATGCCAGCTCTTAAGTCCTCACTGTGTCTCTTCTTCATTGCTGGTGATAAACGAGTTTTTGGGCACATCTTCCATTCCCAGTAGCTATTCCAGGGGGCCCCCTTTGCCTCAGAATCTGGCTGACTTGAGCCTTCATAAACCTTGGGGTGGGGGCTGCTGCTCGCTGTCTGCTTTTCGTTGTTTGGGATAGATGTGCTGTGTCATGCCTTGGTGCCATCCTTTCAGTGGGAGAACGGAGAGGGTCCCCAGCTGAGGAGTCGTACAGTGCAACCTTCTGATAATGACGGAAGCACGAAATTCCTCAGGTTTATGTGGGAGCAGTGTCCTGAGAGCGTGCCTGTTATCAGCACAGGCCAGTTCTTCCCGCCCTATTGTATCTTCTGGTGCCCTCTCCCCTTTCTATCTCTGTTTCCTTCATTCATTCCCTTAGAAATGCTCAGAGCACAGGTGGAAGTTCGGGCTGGAAAGCGCTTAAGCTGGTTAGTTCCCTCCTGCTTCTGCCAGGGCACCATTATTTTGCCCTGATGCCTCATGTATTCCATGGGAGCAGCCCCCTCCAGATTAGCAAGGAGCACAGGTCCTGTGCCTGGTGCCACTCTTGGGCCCTTCAGGATTGAGAAGAGGGAAAATCCACTGCTTTTCCCATTTTGACCCTCTGTACTCCCTTGGCCCTTTCCTCTTTTGCCGCTCTTCCCATGTGTGAGAGCTGTTTGCCTTCAGGGTGTTCCTTCCTTTTACCTGTGTGTAAACATTGCACCTGTTTTGTACAGATTAACCTCTTGAAAGTTTACAGGAATAAAAATTCCCTTCCTGCAGCAAGGAACGTGCAGATGGGCTGTGCAAGGATTGAACCCCGGGCAGCTGCAGGGAATAAATATGTAGGCACTGGGCTTAGGAGTGGGGAGCCCCAAATCTGGAGCACTGGGGCAGAACACTTGGGAGAAAAACATATTTTTGGGGTGCCAAGTGTTGGTGCTGCACTCTGAACTTCATTTATTAGCCTGGAATTAATTGTGTGAACTAATTTCCAAATATGACAAAGGTGATGTGGGCATGCCCTTTGATAGATAAGAGAGATTTCTGGAGGTGCTTTAGGTCAGCAGGAGAAGCATCAGCAGAAGTTAGAAGTTTAACCTCTAACCTGTAGCAGGGCCCTGTTTTTTCACAATCCATGTTGGTGGAACATCTTATCCTGGGCTGGAGCAAATTTTGGACACAGACTTGGCACTGCTGTGAAAGAGCCTCGCAGAATCTGTAGAGGCTTTGTGTGGGAATTACCAGCTGACAGTCTTCAACCTGTCCCATGGGTGGTACCAAAAAGTTCTCTTTTTGTTTAAAACTGCACTTTGAAAACACCACAAGCAGTACAGTAAACATTCTAGTGACAGGACAAAGGTGCAGCCCTGCCTTATTGGGCTGTGATTCTGTGTTTGTTTTGGATGGGAAGCACCTGTGAAGGAGACGTGCAGTTCCACACCTCCCAGGGATTCCTTGGCGCATTTGTATGTGGGTTGATACAAGCACTGTTGGCTCTTCTGTGGGTCAAACCACAACAGGTCCAAATTTTGCTGGTGTTTTGTGAGGTTTTAAGGCTTGGGAGGGTGGAGATTTTTAGGCTTTTGGTTTGGTAACTTTGTGGGAGCAGATCTCTTGTTTAGACAGAGTTGTGCTGGGAGAGCCTGGGAGTTCAGGGTGCAAAGCTGATGGCTTCAGGAGGCTGTTCCTGAGGTCAGCACAGAAAGTGCAGCTCTGGCTGGACATCCTGGAAGGGCTGTGTCCACCTGGACATCCTGGAAGGGCTGTGCCCCACTGATGTGGGGCAGTTTCTGCTGGTTCAGGCTGACAGGATGCCATATTAAGCACAGCCAGGGTTTGGGATCAGTTTGATCCTCCCCAGAGCTGGGACACAGGGAGTGTTGCAGGGAACTTTCTTGCCAGAACTGGGTGGTTTCAAAGATCACCCGAGGCGTGTGTACAGTTCCTGGAGAGCCAAGCCCCAGGAAGGTGCATTCTTGCAGCTCACACGAGGGTTTGCCGTGATGTTTGTTTTATTAATTCAAGTCATTTCAAAGTCCCCTGAATAAATGCTCCCCAAAATAAGCCTCAGACATCCCTCTGACTCCTCTGGTGTGGGGCTTGCTTTGGTTTGATCTCTTGGTGGGGTCTTGTTCAGCACTGGATTAGGCACACATAGGGGCACGGTGTGTTAATTCTGTATCAGAGTCCAGAATTCCTCTGGCTGTTAAACCAGCACATGTGTGGATCTGTGTGCGGAAGTAGCAGCTGGGAGAGAGCCAGGACTGTGCCTTGTTCTCAAGTGGTGACTCCATGTCCCTCCGTGGTACCTGTGGCATGGGGACCAAGGCAGTGGGATTTCATTCTCCCGCTGCATTTTTAGGTGTTTATCTCATTTCCATTGGATAAAACTGTGGCAATATTTTTTTCCTCCCTCAAGGCTTGGCTGTGGGGACTGTGACAGCCCTTCACGGTCCCTGCTGGCTGTCACTTAGAGCTGTGCATGCCTGGGGCTGCGGGATGCAGCTCAGGGAGCAAGACTTGCAGGGAAACAGGAAAGATTTTTCAAGGGGAATGATGACAAATGAATTCCAGCCCTGGCAGTGTTTCTGACCACATGCTGTCCTTGCTGCTAGATCCACCACAGGCAACGCCGAAGTGCTGGGCTGAGACCTCCTCATCAGGGCTGATGCTGCAGCTGTTCTGCAGCTGGCCCGGGGGGTACCCCCACCCCACCCTGCACTGGAGAGAAGAGGGGCAGGATCTGGAGAACTCCAGCTGGGTCATCAGCTCCACCAGCTCCTCGGACACCCACGTGGAGACGCTGAACAGCTCCCACCTCTCCCACCAAAAAGTCTTCAAGTGTGTGGGTAGCCACGTGGTGAAGCAGGAGCAGCCTGCCTGCACTGTGGAGATAAGTGAGTGGATTTGCTGCCTCATTAACTGTTAATGAAGCTGCTGAAAGTGGGGCAGGTGGGTACCCCGGTCATTCCCTGCTCTCCAGAGCACTGAGGTGGTCAGGGAAGCCAAGAGGCAGCATGGCAGGGCACACGTGCAGCCCAAGGCACAGATGTCCTGCAGCTGAGATCCATCACGACAGGGTTGCAGGTGAGCTGTGTTTTGGGCCCATCTTCAGGGGCCGACAACTTTCACCACAGCAGTGTTTTCTCCTGTGGAAAGCTTCCACACACCTGCATGAAAGCGAGAGGTGGTTTGGGGACTGTGGGCAGCTTGAGATGGAAGTTTGGTAGGGTTGGGTGTAAGGGTTGTGTGTGCCCTTCAGGCATCTCAGGGATCTGAGCGGTTTATGAAAACCTGGGCTGTATTTATCCTCCAAGGATTGTCAGGGCTTCTTCACAAGAGCTCTGCTGACCCCAAGGAAAATAATACCTGGGCTGCTCTTCTCCTGTCTGCCATCTACCTGCTGGCTACCTCAGACCACTTTTCCCCAGGGATATCAAGACAGGTGTCAGAAGGGGCTGAGCACCATGAAAGCTGCTCAGGTCACTCCTTGGGAGGCACTTGAGTGAGCCAAATGCTAAACCCACAGTGCTCAACTCACAGACGCCTGCCTGCCTCCCTTCTGTTAATGATTATTAATCAGCCAGAAGCTTGATTGCTCGTTATGTTAATTGCCTCCATTCCCTCCTTGACTTCTGTTTTTGTTTTCGCCTGGGGCTGTTCAGAACTCCCTTCCCTGGAATCTGAGCCCCCCCAGACCTGCTTTGTGGGTGACAATGTGACCCTGACATGCCGGGTGACCGAGAGCACTCCGGCGGCTCGGCTCAGCTGGCTCCGGGACATCACCCAACCCGAGGTGGAGATCCAGCCTGGGGGGAGGTTCCTCATCGCCCAGGAGGGCAGCGTGTCCCGGCTCACCATCCAGAACTGCTCCCAGGGCACCGATGGCGGCTGCTACATCTGCAAGGCCCAGAACCCCGTGGGGCTCAGGGAGCTCTTCATCTGCCTCACGGTGAAGCGTAAGTGGGGCTGTGGCAGGAGGCCTTGGGGGCACAGCACACCCGCTCTTTGGCTTGCACTGAGAATTCCTCATCCATCTGTGTCCCGGTGACAAGCTCCTCCTGTGTCCCCACTCCGCAGAGCCAGTGAACATCGTTGGCGTCGTGGGTGCTGTGGTGGTCCTGTCCCTCCTGGCTGTTCTCACCGTCACCGGGGTTGTGTTGTACTACAATCCCCTCCTGTGCCTAAGAGGTAGGGATTGGTTCCTCCTTCCTGGGGGTTTATCCCTGACCTGCTTGTCCCTCCCAGTGCTGGAGTCAGTCAGGGTTGCCTGTGACCATGTGGGGGAGGCAGACGTGGAGGCAGGATTGGCAGGGATTGTCCAGTGGCACTGCCAGGGGGGCAGTTTCTAACACTGTCTCTCTCTTCTCTCCCATTCAGGTGCTGCATTCAGGTGAGTGTTGACATTCCTCAGCCCAGTCCCTCATGGCATCACTACTCTGCATTCCTGTAGGGCAGGGAACAGGCTCCCCTCAGCCTTTCATCCAGTTTGTTCTGCTGTTCCCAGGAATGCAGACTCGGGGGATGTCTTAGTGCTGGTGGACTCTGAAGACGACGAGGAGGGGAAGGGGTCCGAGGAGGCCCTGAGCAGCTACACTGAGCACGAGGCCATGGCGCTGGTCAGTGGGAGCAGGGCCCAGGCTGCTGACCTGAGCCACCTCACGGAAGGTGAGGAGCCACCTGCTCCCTGCTGAGCTTTGGGTCTTCCCAGAGGAATTCCTCATGGCTGGCGTAGCTGAGATGCTGCTGCTCTGTGCCCTTTGTAGGTGATGATGACGAGATCCATGGCACGCTCTCCCCACAGGAAGGGAGAGAAGAAACACGAGGCCCATAGCTTCTGTCCCTCCTTGGGGAAGCACACAGAGCTCCCGCTGGAATCCAGCATCAAGCAGGCCCTCCTTGTATGTGGCTGAGCACAGGCTGTCAGTGTCCTGTGCCAGGACACTTCAGGCAGAGCCATCCCACCTCTCTCCACCTGCCTGTTCCACAGTTTCACTCCATCCTTCCCCAGCCATGTTTCTCCATTCCTTTTCTCCTCTTCCATTTCCCATCTTGTTTTGGGTGTCCTTAAAGCAAGGTGACTCCCAGCGCAGGCAGAGCATGGGAACACCCACTCACTTCAATGCCTGTGACAGACTCAAATTCACGTGTGGGATTCTGGCTCAGTCTCCATGAGCAGCTCTGGGATGGAGAAAGTCACCATGGAGCTGCAGTGGTCCTGGGGTGAGGGAAGAAACAAGGGGTGTGCAGGCAGGACATGGGTGACACTGACTCTGGGGAGGCTGAATTGTTTTTATTATAAATATTTCCTCTATTCCTTCTGTGGTGTTGCTCTGTGTCCAAGCCAGGAGTTAATCTGTTCCTTGTGGAGTGTGTGGAGGGTAATGGGGGCATGAGCACACATATGTGGGGACAGAGGGGACCTGACAGCACACAGGGGATCAAAGGGAATCTGATGGCCTGTGGAGTGGAAGGGAAGCACTCCTGGGACATGCAGAGAGAGGCAGGGACTGCACTGTGGGTGAAGGCGGGGGGTCTGAGCCATCCCTGGGATGTCAGAACAGTGTGAGCTGGAACAGAGCTGAGGGGGACAGGGGTTGTGGCCCAGCTGTGCACAGTGGTCTCTGAAGGGCCATGGAGCCTGAACGGAGGGTTCTGAGGGGCTGGAGCAGGGTCTGAGAGCTGGAGGGAATGGAGTGTGGGTGGAAGGATGGAATGGTTTGAGGGCTGAGAGTGGGAGCCCCCCTGCAAGCAGCCCTGGTGCATTCCCTGTGCTCAGCACCGCGCCCTCTCAGCGGCGCTCAGAGCCAAGCCAGGAAAATCCCAGGGAGCTGCGGGAGCCTCTGGCTGCCCCTGGCAACACTGTTGTGCTGCCACCACCGCGGCCGCCCCGGTCCCAGCTCCTCCGCAGGCCCCTGGGCGAGGAGGAGGCACCGGCGAGATGGACTCGGAGCTGGAGGAGCAGTTGCGAGCAGCCTTCCGGGACAAGCTGCGGCTGCTGTGAGTGAGACCCCTCCGTCCTCCCCGTGGCAAGGGACCAAAGAGTTGGCAACAAGGCCAGCATGTCCTGTGTGCCCGGTGATCTCGGTTTGTGTTCCCATCTCCGGGTGCCACTGCCAGGGTGGGTGTCACTGGGTGGGCACAGTGTCCCCAGCGGAGGCTCCCAGGGAGGAGAGGATTCCAGCCGTGGGCTGGGGGGAGGCAGGCGGACTCCCCGGGGTCTAACCAGAAAGCTGAGATTGTAACGTGATTTGTCCTTCCCTGGGGAACAGCGCCGGTGCTGGGGGTCTCCAAGTGGGAGAGGCTGAAGTGGGAGGGATGGGCAGGAATGAGGGTGGGCAAGAAGATGAATGCAGGCAGGGATAACGCAGTGTGGTTCCTGACAATCCCTGCACACACCGGGGAGCGGGCCAGGCTCCCCAGGCCGAGCCCCGGGAGCAGCGGTGGCCCAGGGAAGTCCTGCCCGTGCCACGGTGGCAGATGCCCCTGCCCGGACTTTCCCTCCCCAGCCAAGTCGAGCTCCACGCAGCCCGTGGCAGGACGGTGACAGGGCGGGACCCGGCCCCGCTTCTGCCATCCACTCGTGTGCTCCTGAAGAGGCGGGAGGTGGCGGAGGTGGAGCAGGAGCTGCAGAACCGGCGGGAGGTGAGAGCGGCCTCAGCCCCCCGAGTGTCCCCTCCCCGGGTCCTTCAGGTGTGCCATGGGGACAGGCAGCGGGCAGGCATGTCCCCAGCTATCCACGGGCTGGCACCCTCGGGTGCACAAGCGTGGGGCAACGCTCTCAGCACCCCGCCATCCCACAGGAGTTTCGGCAGCGGATGCAGCGCCTGGCGCAGCGCCGGCAGCAGCTGGCCCGGAGGGAACGGCAGCACCGCGACGCCGTCCTCAGATTTGACTCCTTCCTCAAGGTGCGGGGGCGGGGGCCGGGGCCGGGCTGGCCGGAAGGTCGCCGCTGACCCCGTACCCACGGCGCAGGCGGTGGCGGCCAGGCGGGAGCGGGCGCTGCGCCGGGCGGGCGAGGAGCGGGCGCGGGCGGCGGCGGAGCGAGCTGAGGCCGCCCGCCTGCAGCGGGAGCTGGCGGGGCTGCTGCGGCACAGGGATCGCCTGGCCCGGTGCCTGCGGAGCCTCCGGCCCTTCGGGGACTACTTGCGGGACGTGCTGGCCAGGATGGGGCAGGTGAGCGTGGAGTCCTGCGGCGCCACCCTGCGTGTCCCCCAGCCCCTTGGTGGCGACATCCCTCCACCGCTGCGGCCTCTCGGCCGCCTCCCACTGCCCAGTTCCAGGACGTGCCGGCCATGCTGGTGCATTTCGGGGTGCTGGCGGGGGTGCGGGCAGCCCTGGCACGGGAGGCAGAGGCCGGGCAGGAGCGGCTGGCCCAGGGCAGGGCACGGCTCCAGCGGTATCGGCAGGAGACCAGCACCGAGCTCCTGGGCACCAAGGACGAGCTGGCCCGGCTCCACACACGCCTGGAGGCCGCCCGCCAAGATGTGCTCCAGTGGGTAAGGGGGATGTCGGGTGCCCAAGGACCCCCGCGGGGAGAAGGGCAGCAGTGCAGGTGTGCTGCACAAGGGAGATGCCCAGTGTGGTGGAGGCGCAAAGTTGGGCGCACTCCAGGCTGAGCTGAGGATCCCTGCAGCTCTGCTGGGTCCCCCTGGCCTGGCGTGGCCCGGCCCGGGGGGCACAGGAGGACAGAGGGCAGTGGCCCGGGGCTCACTCTGTTCCCCAGGAGTCCTGCTGGACCCACATCCAGAGTACAGCCATGCAGAAGACCCTGCTGCTGGCACAGATCAAGCTGGCTGTGCTGAACCTCTTCCAGCTCACCACTGCACAGCTCAGGATCCCCACAGACAGAGCCCAGGAGGACACCAAGGCCCAGCTGGACATGGTCAGCACAAACCTCTTCCCCAGGCAGTGGGGCTGGGGACATACAGGGACATTGACATCCCTGGCTGGCTGTGGCATCAGGCTCCAATCTTCGCAGGTACTGCTCTGCATGCGGGGCCTGGCTGACATCTGTGCCACTGGCACACACCCACAGCACATCAGGGGTGCCGGGCTGCTTCAGGGCCAGGAATAGCCCCTGGGGACACCTCCTGCTCCTGGGGCTGGGGAGAGGCTGCCAGGGCCAGCCTGGAGCCACAGGACCTCTGGGGATGGAGGTTGTTCCTTGCAAGTCTGGAAACCCCACGACGAGAGGCAACATGGATGGCAGTGGCACAGGCACACTGGGGTGGCACCGCACCCAGGCAGGGCCAGAGTATTCCCGGGTTCCCTCCTGCCCAGAGCACCCCAGGCAGTGGGAGGAGGAGGGAGCTGCTGTTGGCATCTCCAAAGGTGTCTCACATCAAAATACATCCAGCTGTGGAGCCGCAGTACTTGCTTGTTCTTGTGTCTCTGGGTGGCCCGAGGAAAAGAAGTACCCCAGGCATGATGCTTGGAGCAAGGACAGAGAGAAGTCAGGATGCAAAACCAGCCAATATTTACTGTCCCCTTCCCCAACTCCCAGCCCAGGCATGGGGGGCATGTCCCCTACATCCTCTTCCTCAGCTTGCCCTTCTTGGCAGCGCCCGCCCGGCGCCCGAAGGCCATTTGCCGCAGCTCCTGCACGCGCTGCCGGTTCCTGGCCTTGAGGCGCTTCAGGCCCCCGCTCTGCAGGAAGCGCTGCTTGGCCGCCTTCTTGCGCTGCTTCAGGATCTGCTGCTTGTTCTTCAGCTCCGAGCGCACCCTGCCCTGCGCCGGGGGCTGCGTGGGCCCTGCGGGGGGACATGGCTGTGCTCAGGGCAGGGGACAGAGCCAGGCTGAGGGGGACAATGCAGGGCTCTGTTGCTTGCTGCAGGTACTCACCGTGCCCATGCCTGTGCTTCCCTCTGAACTGCTCCCTGCTGCGTGGCCCTTCCTCATCCTCATCCCGCTCGTCAACCTTGTACTTCTGCTTCCACTTCTCATAGCTGGGACGGGTAGGTTAAGGGAACATGGGGTGACTCCTCACCTGACCCTGTGCTGTGGTGTCTGACTGTGCTCCCTTCCCCAGCTGCTGCCCTGGCAGGGGATGGATCCCTGACACGGGGGTCCAGCCCCGCTCCCGCAGCCCCCAGCCCAGGCAGGCAGCAGTGCCCATAGCAGGATACAGGTTGTTCTTGTAGGAGCTGCTGATGTAGCGCCCGCTCTCTGTCCGCACCTTCTTCTTGTCCTCCTGGCCCGTCTGCCCCACAAACCGCTTCTTCTTGCGGTCCCTGCGAGAGACAGGAGGGCGGTGGCACTGAGCAGTGGCACCCCCAGCCCTGATTCTCCCTCCAGCCCATGGGTAAACCCCACTCACCACTTGAGCAGCTGTTTGCTCTTGTTGAGGTTGTGGTTCTCATCACCCATGAGATCCAGCACGGCCCCGGCCGCCTGCTGCTCAAAGGCGCTGCCCTCGCCGCCCACGCTCAGCCTGCAAAGGGGGGTGATGAGAGCAGCCCCCACACAGGCTGGGATGGGACAGCAGCAGGAGCCCCCCCAGACTTACCCCCGCTCACTCTCAAAGTCCTTGGGCCGGTATGGGATGTAGAAGTCCTCATCCTGCTGTGCCAGCTGCTGCGGCTTTTTGCTGGGACCGTCTTCTCCCCCTCGGCCCCATTTTCGCTTCTGGCCCCCCATGTTGGAGAACACGTTCTGGAGGGGAGCAGTGGAGGGGTTCGGGAGCCACGTCCCTCCCAACATCCCTGCAAGTCTCTGCACCAGCCCCCAAGCGCCGGCACAGTCTGGAGGCCCTGGTGCTGCTAGCACCAGGCCAAGGCTGCTCTGCAGCAGTTCCGGCATCCATGACCCCATTACCTGGAGATCTTCCTGCTCTCCTTCCCCATCCTGGGTCTTGCAGGGGGCCAGGCACAGCCCCTGCCCTTTAAGTGCTGCTGCCCGCTTCTCCTGCTGCCCGCGCTGGAACTTCTCAATCAGGGCATGGTCGTGGCGCCGCTTCGATCGCATCACGGTGCTGGCCGGTGTCCGGGACGTGGCGTTGATCTCAAAGATGGTCTGTCCCCAGGGTGGGCGCATGATCCCCAGTGAGCCACCTGGGCCTCCCCTCCCATCCCACTCCACGAGTCTCAACTCACCGCCTTGGACTTGTAGGTTTTAATGCTATCCACAAACTTCAGCCTCTCCAGCTCGGTGTCCTCGAAGCGAGCACCTGGGGACGTCAGGCAGGGAGAGGGGCACAGATCAGTTCCCTGGGGAGGGGAATGGGGTCCCCTCCCTCAGCATCCCCTCAGCACTCACTGAAGAGTGGGTGCATGCCCAGCTGGGACACATCCAGGTCCTTGGCCCTCTTGATGGACTCTGGCGACGGGCCGGGCCGGGAGCGCAGGTACTGCTTGTGGGCGTTGTCAGCAACGCGGCGGAGGCTGTGCAGCTCCAGAGAGGCCTCGTGGTCCGTCAGCAGCAGGCACTCCTCGTCATCCACCAGGCTCTGGGGGACACGGCCCAGGACCCCGCCAGCGTCTGCAGCCCAGGGGACACCGTGTCACCTCCCCAGCACCCACCCTGGATTTATCAGAGCAGAGCTGACAGCCCCAGGGAGCTCGGTACTGTTCAGTCAGCATCCCTCACAGGGTGTATCACAGCCCCCAACACCCCATTTTCCCCATCACCCCTCTACGTGAGGGCCCACCACAAGACCACAAACTCCAGCACTGGCCAAGGGTAACACCCCAGTGGCCACCCAGCCACCCCTCACCAGCAGGCATCTCCTGGGCTCCAGCGAGGACAAGTGGGTGCCCCAGGAATAGGTGGAGGTCGAACACGTAGGGCATCTCGTCGGGAGCCACCAGCGAGTAGGCAGTGCCACTCCGGCCAGCTCGGGCCACACGGCCTGGCGAAGGCAAGAGGAGAGTGGGAAAGCATACCCAGCGAGCCCAGCCTGTCCCCACCCCAGCAAGGGACTCACTGGTGTCCCTGGGAGTCTACACATGTGACATTTACCATGGGGGCATGGCTAACAACAGACTATGAGTGGCTGGGGAAGGGGCAAGGGGGAGCCCTAAAAGGAAGGTACCAGTCCTGCCTCCAAGACCCCTCACGGTCCAGCTGGGACACCAGGAACACTCTGACACTGCTTTGTCCCCAGTCTGTCCCCCAGTGTCACAACACAGTGAGGGCACTAGCACCCACCAACACGATGCAGGAACAGCTTGGCCCTGGCGGGGAAGCTGAAGTTGATGACATTGTCCAGCATGGGGATATCCAGCCCCCGGGCGGCCACGTCGGTGACCAGCAGCACTGGGCACTTGCCCTGGGAGAACTTGGCGATGTTGATCTTGCGGGCAGTCTGGTCCAGAGAACTGTAAATGTGGGTGCAGCGGATGCCCTGCGCCGTCAGCAGCTGGGAAGGGGGGAAGAGAGATTGGATCCCACCTGGGCATGTGCCCTCAGCAAAGAGACAAGGCCAAAGACTCCAGGGTGGCCACGTGGACCTCCAAATCCCACTGTGCTCCCTCGTCTCTGAGCAGTGAGTGGAGCAGCACCTCCACGATCACATATTCTGGGATTTCTCCTTCAATACAGTGAAACATAGGGAGAGATTCCAGCAGGGACCTGCCACAGCTGCAGACCCCACACGGGCACCCCCAAATGCCACTTACCTCCTTCAGATACTCTGTGTGGTGCTTGGTGGCCACAAAGACCACAGTCTGGTCCTGGGGCTTCACCACACTGCGGAGCAGGTGGAGCAGCACGGCTGGTTTGTCGTCCCCACGCACATGGAAGAACGCCAGCTGCAGCGTGAGGGCAGTGCTCAGCCCTGTGCCACCCTTGTCCCCTCCTCAGGAGCAGGTGGCTTGCAGGGGGTGGGGGGCACAAGGCCCATCTTGAACTCCCCCAGCCCGTCTCACCTTGAGCTGCTCGCTCAGCTTGGACTCCACATCCAGGCGGATCAGCATTGGCTCAGTGAGGCCTGTGGTGACACACGGGACACGGGTCACATATGGCATGCGCTGCTAGGGACATCCACTTGGCCCAGCGTTAATCCAGCTCTGTTTTCCCAGTGCTGGGCTCGGCCTGGCTGAGGGACTGTGCTGTGTCCCTGTCCCCAGTGCCACCTGCCCCCCGTTCCTCACCAGCCCGGGCAAACTCGACGAGCAGCTTGGGCAGCGTGGCGGAGAACAGCACGGTCTGGTGGCAGTCTGGGAGCCGGGTGATGATCTCCTGGAGCTGCTCAGCAAAGCCCATCTCGAAGAGCCTGCAGGGGAGGGGATATGGGACATGGCAGGTCCCTCCTTGCCACACCCTGGGCATCTTAGCCACGTGGGGACACTGCCAGCCCTGGGGACGCCCTGTGCCCCCGTGCTGACCTGTCAGCCTCGTCGAACACCACGTACTCCATGGTGTGCAGCTTCAGCTTCATCTCCACTGCCACGTGCACCAGGCGCCCAGGGGTGGCTATGATTCTGTGGGGACAGAGGTGGTGACAGGACCAGGCTGAGGGGGAGACAGTGTCCCCACACCATCCTGGGAGCAGGTCCCAAATCCAACCCAAAGAAGATACAGTAGAAATCCTGTTGTCCCACAGGAGGCTGCTCCAAGGGAACACCAGGAATGCCCATCAGGCACACTGGCTCTAAACACCAGTGATGTCCCCGGATGGCTGGTGGCCATTCCCCACCAGGTCCCCTTCCTTCACCTCACTCACATGTCAGGGTTCTCGTGCAGGGCAGCAAACTGGTCCTCCATCCTGTGAGAAAGGGGAGACTGCGGTGGCACTGGGCAGCTCGGCCCCTCACCAGGTTTTGGGGATGCTCAGGAAGCAGGGATTGGAGGGGACATGGGGACAGCTTACTTGTCTCCTCCCAGGATCAGGGCTGTCTTCAAGCCAGTGAACTTGCCCAACTGTAGGGTGAGGAAGAAACATATTGGTGGGATGTAGAACCAAACCCATTGCCCTCATTGTTGCCACTTGGCCCCGTTGTCCCCTGTACCTCCTTGGTGAACTTGAGGGTCTGCAGGGCCAGCTCCCGGGTGGGTGAGAGGATGAGGGCACGTGCCCCGGCCTGGCTGGGCGCCTTCAGCCGCTCGAACATGGGGATGAGGAAACAGGCCGTCTTCCCGCTGCCTGTCCGCGCCATCGCCACCACATCCCGGCCACGCAGGATGGCGGGGATGGTCTGTGGGACACCACCGTCACTATCACTGTCCCACTGCCACCCCCTGGGGCAGGGACCCAGGGCTCCCCATGCTCACCTTCCTCTGGATGGGTGTGGGCACCTTGTAGCCCTTCTTCATGATGCCCTTGAAGACGGGGTAGCTGAGGCCTAGGCGAACAGAGACAAGTGAGGGGGCATGGGCAGGAGGGGACAGTCCCTGTCCGAGGGACAGCTGTCCCCTGCCCCACACGCACCCATGGACTGGAAGCCCCCGGATTTCTTCTTCTTCTGGTTCTGGGCCCGCACCATGGCCTGAGTGTCGAGCTCAGCATCGGCGCCATCGTCCTCCTCGGCCGTGGTAGGGAAGGCAGGCAGTGGGGTCACAGGGACCTGGGGACAGTGCGGGACATGGCTGTGGTGATGGCTGTCAGGGCACTGCAGCTCTGCACTGCTGGCATGGCAGGCAGGGGCACCAGTGCTGGGGACTGTGGGTACTGGGGACATTGGCACTGGGGACACCGGCACCGAGACACTGGTACTCAGGACATCGGCACTGGGATAGGGGTACTGGGGACACCGGCAGTGGAGACACCCGTACCAGGAATACGGGCACTGGGGACATTGGCACTAAGGATACCGGCACGGGGGGCAGCGGCACATGGAGACCGGGGACCCTAGTGCCGGGCGTAGCGGCGCGGGGTGCAGGGACCCGCCTCGCTCGGAACCCTCCCCGCCGCCCCCCGTCCCCCCGTGCCCCCGTACCGGCGCTCCGCGGGGCTGGCGGCGGGCGCGCGGCGGCGCCATGGCGGTCCCGGCGGCGGAACCACGTGAGGGGGCGGAAGGGGCCGGGCCCGTCCCGCGCCCGCCCCGGGGCCGCGGCCATGCGGGCGGCGGGTCCGGCCCTGGGCCGTGGCTCCGCAGCGACCGCCGGCCGCCCTCCGCGTGGCCCCCGGGGCCGCCGCCGGGTGCGGCCGTCCTTCGTGGATGAGTCGCTGTTCGGCCGCCCCGCGGGGGCCCGCCCGCCGCCTCCCGCCTTCCCGCCGCCCTGGGCGGCTCCGGCGGCTCCCGCTGCCGGCGCGTCCCGGCCCGGGAGTCAGTGCAGGTGAGCGGCGGCTCGGGACGCTCCCTCGGCTCGGATCCCCGCTGCCCCGGGTTTCGGGGCTCACTACGCGTCGGTGTCCCCGGGGCGCCCTACGGAGCCCCTCGACTCCCCCAGCCCGGGCTCGGCTTCCCCGCCGGCTCTCGGTCACTCCCCTGCTGATTTCCCCCACTCTAACGAACACGTGTTTCTCCGCTTGTCGCCCTCCAAGGTCCCGAAGCCACGCTCCGTCCTTCTGTGACGAGTCTCTGTTTGGTGCCAAGCCCCAGGGTCCCGCCTGGGCAGCTCCACGGATGAGGAAAGAAGATGTAGCCAAGCTCCATACGCTGCTCTGGAGCCCCCCGCCTGCCCCCCGAAACCAGCCTGGCCTTTCCCCACACTGCAGGGGGCCTCCCCTGCGAGCCGTCCACCCACCGGCCTCCGCGCCTCCGGCCACATCTGAGCCTGTCCACAAGGAGAAGTTGTGTGGCTGGAGGCATCCCAGCAGCGATGCTTGCTCCAAAGGCTGGGGGGCTCCTGGCAGAGGACGTTCCCAGTCTGTCATCCGGCTGAGCGCCCCCATGGACAGGATTTGCCTGTCTTCCAGCCCCGGCACAGAAAGGTGGAAAAACCAGAGCACTCCGACAACCCCTGCTGCCCCCCAGGGCCCTCCGATGAGGGGTCGGTCCAGCAGCGTGTCTGGATCACCTGTGCTCAGGAATGCCAAGGCAGCAAGTGGCTGCAAACCCAGACCCCCCTGGAAGTGATGCCAAATGACCCTCTGGATGTACATACAGCCTTAGTCTACCCGAGACCTCCCTGTGACCAAGCCCACAAGGACCCTGGGCTTTTCCGTGGCTGGAAATGAAGGATGGGGCTGTTCCATGCTGGAAGACAAGCCAGGAGCCAAAGGTGACCACAGTGCTGGGAGCAGTGACCTTCTTGTTTAGGGCACAACTGCACGGCACCAGAGTGGGATAGCCTTGGTGGGAACAGCTGTTTCCCTTGATGTCCAGTGGTTGTCAGAGGAGGTGTGGTAACACAGCAGGTTCCTGCTGTCTGGGAAATCCAAGTGGGAGGTTGGAGCAGCAGGAGACAGGAGTGTCCACAGTGCAGTCCAGGCACGGGTACATGGACAGCGTAGCTCCAGGGGGACAGGCAGGGCTGAGCTCCATGGAGCTCCCAGAACAGGGGGTGTTGCTGGGGTGGGGTCCCAGGTGAGTAGCTAGGGCAGTTGAGGTGTGAGGACCTTTGCTGACCACATATGGTGAGAGCAGTCCTGCTCCATCCTGCCTGTGCTTGTGCCTGTGGGAGTACAGGAGATCCCTGGTCCGACCTGCTCAAGGCAGGTCCAGTCAGGTGGTGGAAACCCCTAGGAACAGAGGCTGCACAGCCTTGCTGATCCCCTTCCCACTGCTCCACTGTCCTCAGGGTGAACATTCTCCCTGTATCCAGTCAGAGCCTTTTTAGTTTGATTTTTGTGTCTGTCCTCTCATTCTGCACCTGAGCACAAAACTTGGCCCAACCCTCATGGTCGCGTACTCTTTGCAGGTATTGAGAGGCTGCTCTGAGGCCCCCCAAAAGGTTCCCTTCTCCAGGAAATGAGCACCATTCCCTCTGCCTCTAGGCACAGGATGTGCCTTGGTGTCTCCCTGCTGTCCTTGCTTCATATCACCAACACCTTATGGACTCCTCTGGCAAAGCAGGACAAGGGAGGACAAGCACAGAGGTGAGGAAAGCGTTGCCCTGCGTCCTGCTGGCAGTGGGATGGTCCCAGCCTGGATGGGGTTTGTGACAAGAGAAGGATCTGCACAGGGATTTTGGCAGCTCGTGGTGATGAGGAGGTGCTGAGCAGATACATAATTGTGTGGCTGGTGCTGAGGGTTGTGAGGTGCTCACAGCAGTGCCATGGTGTCACCAAATAAATGCTCCAAGGCAAATCTGGGATCTGTGGGATGCTGCTGAGTGATCTGAGCACCTCCAAAGCTCCTCCACTTCCTTTCCTGAGGTGGGAAAGAGCAGCTCTGTCTGTATGGAGGCAGATAAAGGACGTGGGGTGGGTGACTTGGGGTTTGCAGTCACTGCTCCCTGGGGAGGGAGGCTGCGATGAGGAGCTGCTGAGGTTACTGGGAGAGTTTAGTAACTCCTGTAACACTCAAACACGCCGAGGGAAACACTCAAATTCACCCAAGGCCACACCAAGCCAGGTTAAGAGCATCATTCTGCCCTCAGAAATTATTTTATTGCACCTTCAGCAGCAGCAGTATCAGGCCTTGACCCACTCCAGCACGTGGAGCTGGAGCCAGCCAGGAGCCTGCACTGACTGGAATTTCTGCTTATTTCTTTGGCTGATAGGAAGCAAGAATAACCTGATGTTATTAAAACCTGAGAAGGTGGGTAAGGATCGTTGTGATTAGTTCCAAGCTCTCAGATCTCTCCCTATGCTTCCCATTGAGGCAGTCCAGCAGCTCTTCTCCACCTGGGGTAAAACTGGAGGGACATGAAACAATGGTGGCCTTCTCAGAGAAGGGGTTGGGAATGCTGATGTCAGTCCAAGCCTGATGAGCTGTGTTTGGGATGTGGGCACAATGACGTGCAAGCTGTGAAGACTGCTGGTCTCACTGGGCTGGGAGAGAGTCCGGATGTGATTTGGACACTAGATGGAGACAAGAGGGTTGAGGATTGACACAGAAGCAGGAACACCGTTCCCCGGCAGTAGGTGGATGAGCACGATCCAGTGGGGCGAGTCGTCAGCAAACTGGGGGAACTGCCCCGGAATCTAAGCAGCAGAAAACTGAAACAGCGCAATCTTGGGAGAGCTGGAGTCCTTGAAAGATGAAGCCTCTTAAAATGAAGAGAGATTTTATCTGAAAATCAAGTTGACAGTGGCCTGTGTGGCCAGGATTGGCCACTTTACCCCCACTGCTGTGCTCAGATTCCAAGGAATCAGTGGAGGAAACTAGAGCCCATCACATGAGCCACACTTTTCTGTCCCACACTGGCCCAGGTTGTCACCAAGGGTTTCCAGGAGGTCAGAACTGACATTTCCTTGCTATTTACACATGAGGACAACGTTGGTTAAGTATAGATGGGTTGTTTGCATTTTGTTCTGTGATTCTCACTCACATTGATGCTTCACTGCTGCCCTGTCCTCTTGTTCTGCCAGAGCTGTGCAGCCCAGCATGAGAGCAAAAGCTGCTCTGTTAATGCTGGAACTGGTGCTCACGTGGAAAAAAACCAGATTAAATCTGAATAAAATGAGGTGGAGGAAATGTTATTTCCTACGTCCAGATCCAGCCTGTCTGGTGTCACTGGTGCTTAGCTCAGGCCAGAGTTGATACAGAGGCCTGAATCAAGCGGGGGCTCCTCCCTGCTGCTGCTCTCATTTTTCTGCCTGCTCAGCACTGACATAAATCTCATTCTCCACCTTTGACTCCACCCTGACTCCTTGACTTGTTGCTTACTCGGGGGTTGAAGTTGTGTTGCTGCAGGGCTGCTTTCCACTGAAATCAGCAGAGCATTGGGACAGAGCAGCTGCACTCCAAAAACCAGCATAGCTGGCAGGAGCCAGGTGATAACTTGACGGAGGCAGCAGCCTGACCTTAACAGGCTTAATCTCCTGCAGGACCCTTATGAGAGCCAGTGCTCCTGGATACCCCTCACGGCACCTACTGCGCTCGGGGCTGGGCTGGGCTGCACTGCACTCAGGGCCCGACTCATTCCCACAACCAGCGGGGCCTGGGAACAGGGACGTCTCCATCCGGAGCGGGGAAAAGGGGATGTCCCAGCCCAGGAGCAGGTTGGGGTCCCGAGCCTGGTCCCCTCAGGGGTCCGCAGCCGCTCCCGCCCGCGTCCCGCCGTTGCCCGGTGACCGCTCCTCCCCGGCCCGGGGGCGGGGCCTCGGCGCAGCCAATGGCAACTCGTGCTCCCCTCCCCTGGGGCCCACCCCCGCCGCCTCGGACCAATCAGCACCCCCGTCTGTCTTGAGGGACAGCCCTTCTATCTAATGGCGAGGCGAAGTGCGTGAGCGGAGGAGGGGAGGCGGGAATAACGCGGAGCTGCTCGCAGGGGGCGGGGGCGGGCACGACGCGTGGATTGGCGGACGTGGGGAGGCACCGCCTCTTGGGGCGGGGCCCGCGCTGTGACAGCCAATGGGAGGCGAGGGGCGGGGCGAGGAGGAGCCGCGTCGCTGCGGGCGCCGGTTCGGCGGGGCCGGGGCGGGCCGGGGGGCGCGGAGGGTCCCGGGACGGGCCAAGCTAGGCTGTCCCGGGAGGGTTTGGAGAGCCCGGGGGCCGCGGGCACGGGGGGCTGGTGAGGAGTAGGTTCACCCAGGGGCGGGGGAAGGGGGCGCCGGGCCGGGCCGGGCCGGGCCGGGCCTCGCCTCCCCAGCGCGGTGACAGCACTATGCCGGTGTCCCTCTCTCTGGACAGGGACACTGGCTGTGGATTGTCCCCGTGGCGCTGTCCTGGGCCTGCTTCATTTTTCTTTTCCATCACCTTTTAGAGAAATCCGTGACCTTGTGGCATCGCGCAGTTAAGAAAACGCCTCCGGGAGCTTCATGTGTGCGGACTCCAGGCGGCCTCCGGTGCTCCCGCGTTCGCCTCCCCAGCTGCGGTCCAGGCGCTTGGGCACGGCGGGGGACAGAGCCATGTGTGACGGGGACACTTAGCGCCATGCTGGCCCGGGATGCGTCACGGCCGCTGCTCCTGGTGCCGAGGGGTCAGGAGCTTGCCAAGGATCAGTTTCTCCTGCGTCCCTGCTGTCCTGCGAGCCGTGCGCCGGCTGGGATAGGCAGCCCCGGCCTCGCTTTGTGAATTGAGCTTTGGCATAAATCCATCGAGTCCGGTACCCTGCGCTGCTTTTGGGAAGCAAGTAACTCGGTCCTTTCTGGAGCTCTGGTGTCCGGAGATGGGTGCGCGCACTGTTGTGTCCGTGTGTCCAGCAGACAGCCCCGGGGGACGACTTTCCAGGCAGAGGTTCTGACACAAGCGTTTCCCAAGTGGAACTGCAAAAAGCGTTGTTTAAAGCTCCGTCAGCAGGAGCCTCAGAAGGGACGGCATGGCTGTGAGCATGGACGATGACGTTCCCCTCATCCTCACCCTGGACGACAGCGGGAGCAGCACCTCAGCCCCTCTGGATGACCTGGAGCGGGAGGAGCTGCCTAACGAAAGTAAGAGCACTTTGTCATTCCCCGCCCGGTGTTTGTCTCTTTGGGGTGGCTGCTCTTCCCGGTGAAACTCCCAGAGCCGTCGCTCAGTGTCCCGGGGCTGCCTGATAAAACCAGGTCAGGAAGTTGCTTGTTGTGCTGCTTGTTGCTCACAGCTTCCTGTGACACCGCGGGCGCTAGACGGGTCTTACCCGTGTTGTTTCTAACACACAATTTTGGGGTTTCCCTGTAGTAACCTGTGACATTAAGCCCTTTCCTGCACGTTGTCCCAGAGTGTCTCCTTCCCTTGGCACTGTCCCACTGCAGTTATCTCATGTGGCATTCTCCTAGCACCATAAACATCTGCCCTTTGTGACTTTTGTTTTGCCCGTTTCTAGTTTACGTTCTGATTTTTGCGAGAAGGGAAGTGTTGATAAATCCCTTCCACATTTTTATTGTGTTCGTGTCAAAGAACCTGGAGTATTTTTAGACAACATATTCATGTTGGCCCCAGCTGTTTAGTGGGGCATAGCCAGCCTGTGAGCACTGGGAGGGGGAAAACAACAGCCACCATAGCTCAGAAGCTTGGATGTCTCCTCAGTGTGTGTCTTCATTAAAGCCCTCACCCTGCAGCAGGTTGGATGTGGCCAGCAGACGTGTCTGAGCGTGTTCAGTTAGTTTCTGGTTGGTGTTACACCTTTCTGGATGTACCTGAGCAGTTTTGTCCAGCACATCCCTGTGACTTCCAGTTGACATTGCAGGTGCAGGCACACTCAGGTCTTGTGATCCTGTTCCAGCCCTTGCTGCCACAGGTTGCACATTTGGAACAAATGCATCATTTCCTGGCCAGGCATCCCTTTTTTTCCACATTAGGCCTCTGTGCCATACTGCCTCTGAGATTAGATTCCTCTTGCAATAAGATGGGTTCCCTTAATTTTCTCCTTCTTGACTTCCCAAGTCAGGAATTAGTTTCAGATAATCAAGATTCTTCCTCCCTCCTCCTCCTCTGCCACCCCACAATGCAGGTCCCTGACTAAATTGCCCAGTTGACTTTCTCTAAGCTCTCTTTTATCCTTGCTTCATCCCATCTGTTTGTCTTTTAAAGTTTAGCTCTCTATTTTTAAGTTAAATAGAAGAGAGATTTCTTCCTCGGTCCACGGGTGTATTTATAGGATTCCTTGTGACTAATTTTAATCACTCTTCCCTCTTTCATTCCCCCGCCTCCCATCCCTTCAAAGAAGAAGTTGGGTGAGGCTTAACAATTGCTTGAAGCCAGCATGACTGTGTTAAAGCACAGGCATGAGAATGAATGTATTAATAAATAAAATTTTCACATTGAAATACAGGGAAGTTGTTTAGGGACCAATTTTGTGCTTCTTAAAAGATTGCTGTGTGATTTTTGGGAACTCATTTCCTGGGATCCTTCAAATGAAATGTCTCTTATTTTGCCGTATGTTTTAATCACTGTTAAAGTTGGATTTGCTGCAGAAATATAAAGCTTATGCTGTGGAAGAGATAGGGAATGATACAGAGCCTTCTGAAGTCAGGGTGAGATGAAGGATTAGGAGGGGTAGGCTGGCATCAACAACTTGAAAGGCACGTTTATCTCTGGGAAGCGGGAAGCTTAAATCAGGGAGAGAGCATGCGGACACCAGCACTGGCAAAAGTAAGCTTGTTTAAAAACCAGGACGTGTGGTCTTCGCCTGCACAGAAAATCTGCTGTGAAATTTGTTGTATCTCGTGGAGGCTGTGAGGAATCAAGTATGTCCCCTCTGCTCTGCCTCCGCTTGGCTGCTGAGGACTGAAATGGCATTAGCAGAACTGTGTGATGTCACATTTGCAGTCAGAAGCTTTTCTTTTCCAGGCAAAAAGAGTGTGTGAGAAGTCCTTGTCAGGGGAGAAAGAGCCTGCCAGGGTGATGATGAGGACACGGGGACAGGGAATGTCAGGAGGCTGTTTCCTTCTGGCTTTGTCTTCCCTTTGCCTAAACTCTCATAATTGAATATTCAGCCAGAATTTGGAGGAACAGCTCCCTTGTTACTGCGCCTGACCATCATCAACTCCAAGGGATTCAATGGCAGGTTAAACACAAAACTTTTGCTGAAGTGTGTCCCCAGAACAGGCTGGGACTGTTTGCAGTGAAGGACCCACCATCCTCTTCCAGGTGGCACTGAGGGAAAGACAAAGTAGCTGTAGCTACCCCTTGTTCAGTCACATGTTCGAGGTTGGTAATAATGAAGTCTCACTCTTGCTTTGTGTTTCTGTGTGCACAAACTCCTCTAAATTTTAGTCCGTTCTCCAGCCTGTCACAACCATGTCACTAAGTGCTGTGTGGCTCAGTGTATCAGCTCTCATGTTTTTTTAAGGAACTTCTTGTGCTTTTAAATTTAAAAAAAAACTATCCATGGTGTGGCTTTGTTCCAATCAGGTCTTTGGATAAATGAATTTTTAGTTTTGGATTCTTAGCATTGATTGCCTGGAACTGGAGACAAGTTTCTGGGTTGAAATAAGTAGAAACAGGGTTTTCTGAAAGCAATCCTGTAGCAGATGTAAAAAGAAAGGACTGAAGTGCAGGAGTGAATTCCTTTCCAAACCTTGCAGGAGAGTCCTCTCCTGGGTAAGGGGGTGTCTTGGGGTTAGAATAAAAGAAAGCTAAAGGAGAAAATTGTGTGGAAAATTACATTCTTAAAGAAAATGTCCAGCTGCAAAAATTAATCTCCCAAATCCTCCAGCTCTTAAGCATTTAACGAGAGAAAATACTTGCATGGGGAGGAATACTAAACTCTGCCTTGCTTGGCTTGTGCTGGGATACAGGGAGCTCCCATGTGCAGCCCCCACAGAATCCTGCAAAGTTGACAAGAATTCAGACCACATCCAGAAAAATGTGGTTCCTGTGGTGCTGACGGTTTTCTGACTGCGCTGTGTAGGGGCTCGATAATTTTTCATTCTAGCTGCAGCAGCTGAAGAAGCCAGGGAGAAGCTATTGAATCACCTGAATCCACAGTAATGAATGTGACGCTGCCCTTCCCTAGCACATCTTATCTGAGCATCTCCATGCAAACTCCAGTTAAGCTCCCCAGCAGCTGCCTGAGGGGAGTGACTAACAGGAAACTGAATTTCTGTAGGAGGCAAGAAGGGAGATGTGAACCTGGCATGGCCTTTCCCAAAATCCTGCACTGACAGTGATGAGAACCTGCCAGGGTTTAGTGATTTCCCATCCCTCCTGAACTCCTGGGAAATGTTTGAATGGAGTTCTCAAAATATCTCCCGAGTGCAGTGTCTGTTTTCCATCTACAAAGGTAGTGTGGATAGCCTTGAAACTCTAGGACAGTGCCTCTCCTTGAGCTGATGGGAGCTATAAACAGTAAATGAGTGCACATTGATTTATCCTGTATTAGATCAGATACAAGACTCTCCTTTGCCTCCTGCATGGAAATTGCTGCAGCCTCAAGTAGAGTTTCAGTGTGTTCAGAGCAGAAAGTACAGCTCGGAGTGTTGTACAGGGAACAATGGGATATTGTCTGTTTTCCTACACAATGGGTGATGGCAAGGGAAAAGAAGTCATCTTTCAACTCTGGGCTTTTACAAGAAAGCAGCTGCATCTGCTATTGAGGTAAAAACTAATTATTAGGGAGGTGGGGGAGCAACTGCAACAACCAAGAGTGATGTTTTCTAGAAGGATTGCTGGAAAATGGGAAGTTATGACTTTGAGTGAGGTGCCTTTGCAATCTCACTTTCTGCTGCCTGAGAGGTGAATTGTCAGGAAAACCAGAGCCAGCCTGGCCTTTTGGAAAGGTGAATTATGTACACACATAATGTTCCCCTGTGCCTGGCACTGCTGGGAAGGAGCAGGTGGCTCAAAGAGTGTGAAGAAAATGAGATTTCTCTGTTGGTGAGGTTGGAGGGGCTGCTACAGGCATGCTTGGTGAGGAATGTGGGTAGGGGAAGCCCAGAGACTGCTGGTTGTGCCTGTAGAACAGTGTGTGGGGTGTGCTGGGCTTCCCAGAGGGCTGGAAGGGGCCCTCTGCCCTTGATTGGGACAGTTCCCTGACGGAATGTGGGATGGGGCTTTCAGCAAAGCTGTTCCTTTTGTAACTGGCTGGTGGAGACTCGTGGTGATTCTGAACACAGAATCTAATTACAGCATTAATGGATGTTGTAGACACCTAACTTGTCTTTTTTTTTTTTTTTTAAATCCTTTACTAAGCCCCAGTTAGATACCTGCATATGGAACTGGCTTGGGATTTGGGGCAGTTAATGTTCTTTTGAGGCATGTGAATCACCTGGATTTTGATGTATTTGTTAACCAATGTGCAACCTGAAGTGACAGAAATCTCTTCTGTGTTGGATTTGGTTCCAGAACACGTTTGTATTGGCAGTGAGAGAATTAATTCTGTCCATGTACTCCACAGCTTCAGCCCATCTGGTCATGGAATCATCTCAGAGAATCCCTGAATGGTTTGTGTTGGAGGGGCCTTAAAACTCATCCTGTTCCATCCTCCTGCCATGGGGGAGATTTCCAGGTGTAAAACAATTCCCAAACGGCTGGGGAAGCAGAGAATAAACACCTGATCTTTGGGAAAATGCTGCAACCACACAAACTCTTAGGACCTGTGCTTCTTGTGGAACCACTTGAACTGCTGTGGAAGCATTCTGGCTTTGCTACCTTTGGAGGAAAAGAGGCATTTCAAATGTCAGCCACTTGGTAGATTTAATAAATCCTTCAGGATCTGTAGGTTTTGATCCTTGTGTGGAAGTAAGGATTTCCGAGGTGGCTGTTTGGACTGAGGCACTGGGTATGAAATGCTGTAGCTAATTAAGGTGAAGAAATGAAGGGGATGAGGGAACAAGCAACTGCTTGCAATGGACCTGGCAGATTCCAAGATTTCTGACAGCCAGGCTCTTAAACAGCCTTTTGGATTATCTGGTGGCTTTCTTGGATGCTATGCAGGATATTTTCTCACGTCATGGCCCCTAGTTCTACCAATTTGCCTTTAATTAGTTCCAGCAGCAGTGCTTCTGCTGCTGCCTTTAGAGGTGAAGCATGGCCAGAGCACAAGACTGGGATCTCATTTTGGGAAGCAGTCTGGTTCTGCTGCTGGAGCAGCTCCTCCTTGCACCTGGGGTAAGTCATTAATGCCAATCTCACCTGGAAATGCTGATTACACTGGTGTGGGAGTGGACAGGTAGGCTTCATTCTTTTTTATGAAGAGATGCTGTTTTGCATTCCTGTACATGATTCATTTTTCTTAATATGCACCTGCTTAAAATTTATAGAGAGAGGAATAGTTTCCAAAGCATGAGTGGTGGTTTTGTGGTGGATTGCTGTTTATGCCTCTGAAAGTCTCATTTCTCTGACCTAACAGCCTTGCATTCTGCAACTTCTGCCAGGGCTCCTCTAATCCTTTCCTGGCCTAGATGACTTATAATGAATGTTTTAAGCAAGCAAAGCGAAGCAAAACTGCCTCCGAGAGGAGCGAGGGGTGAAAATCTTGGAAAGGGAAACGAACACCCAAAACATAAGGAGATTATTGTTTTCTCCTTCAGTACAATTCGTTTCCCTGGGTGATGGGTTCTGTAAGCTCGGAGGAAGGAGGGAAATGCTGCCTTTTAGAAGATGTTGGGGATCTTTTGCTATGATGTTAGAAATAGTGAAAAATGTGTTTCTGCTCTGAACTATCCTCTGGAGTCTCACTTGTCCTGAGAATTCAGGTTTTAAGGCAGGGCTGTGCTTAAATACTTGGGTAGAGTCGGTACCTTTCTTTCAGGAGAAGCAGCACTGTATTGTCCAAAACTGAAAAGCATTTGTGTGGAGACATTCTCACCATGGCTCTGTGAACATGGTGCCTGTAGAGGAAGAACCACAAGCACAGTAAAGTACCAGGAGGTATCAAGGGCTGCAGTTATTGTGGGTATTTTTTCCAAGCCTTCCTTGTTTTCTGAGCTCTGCAGGAGAGCGGTTTGCACAATGCACACATTGTGTGTCTCACAGTAGGATGCTCTGTCAAACAGAATCTCTGCACTGTTGACTCTTTCACGCAGTGAAAAAAAAAATTCCCAGTGATTTTTGTCTTGAATGCCCCATGCTGTTCAAATCTGAGTTGGTAACTGCGTCTACAAGGTGGAGAAGACTTGGGTTAGTGTTCCATTATCCTGGAGTCAAATGGTTCTTTCTCCTTTGTCATCTCCTGGAGCACTGGAGATGGAGATCATCTTGCACTGTAAATCAGGAGGGATGCTGCAGAGTGGGACAAGGAGTCTGGAAGCTCCTCACTCCCTTCCTGAAGATGGGAGTGATGACCTTGATGCTTTGAGGGAGGGAGCCCATGCCCTTTGTGTGTCTCTTCTCCAGCACAACTCCCATCTTTTTGGGGTGAAAGCAGAAGAACAGGGTAGTCTTAAGTGTTTCCTCCCTGAGCTGATTGCTTTCATTGGAAAATGTGGGCTGAGGGCACGTGTCATGTCATCAGAGGGCCCTGGTTTTTTGAACAGGTGGTCCTGGAATTACAAAAGATGTTAAGGAGTTTGAAAGTGTTCGAGCTGCAATTTTAAATCGACAACTTTCCAGCTCTAACCGGTCACTCCTCAGCCACCACAGCTGACTTGGAAACATTTGGCTCAGGAAGCGGAACAACAGTTGGAAACAAATAGTGATTAGTTTTTTCATGGCTTCCCAGGGAACGCATCAGTTTGTTCGTTTCCCCCCTCATTTGTGGTTCCTGTGGATTTTTAAGGCACTGTAGATGCAGGATGTTCAGTTTAGCCAAGCCTGCATACTGGCAGATTAAAATGAGCAAAGGCTGAGCACGCTGAGTTCACTCATCATAACCAATATGATGCTTCTCAGAACTTCCTTTGCCCTTGGTATCTTCACCGAGGAATCCTGCCTGCTGCCGTCAGCCCCCCTGCGTTGAAATCCCATTTTACCCATTTGAATGCTGTAAGAAGTGCTGTATAAACTAAACAGGAGCATCTGTGAAGTGGTTAGAGTTGTTGTTGATTGCCTTTTCCTTATTGCCTTCAGGGGATTTAGGCTTGAATTTGCTGGAAGTAGAATTTATGAGCCAGAACGCTCCATTTCTGATCCTTAAGCTGGGAAAAGTGCAGTGAATTTGATCGGTCTTTTCTCTTGCCTCCCATGTCTCTGGCTTTTGATCTGGACCTCGCAGGGCTCTTCGTGTGTTTTCAACGTAATTGCTTTTTGCATGTGGAGAAGCAGCCTGGTTTTCACATGGCTGCTTGCTTTATGGGGAGCTGTAGGAGCAGCGTTAGGGTTTTGTCCATCTGCTCGCGGTGAGCAGTTCCGCAGGAAGCTCCTGCACCTGTGCTCCATCCGGGAGACAGGGAGGCGGGAAAGGCTGATCCATGGCAGCACCGTGGGCTTGCTGAAAGATCCTTAGGATGACAAGAGGGGATTGCTGTGGTTTGAATCATGCTGTGGGGGTTTGGAGCATCCAGCGCTGCTTTTACAATCACAATCTGGTGAGGTCTGCTTGGAACAAAAGGCTTCTCTTTTCTTGCTTATGTGTGGGGGAAGAAAATTTGGGATGTATCTCTCTGCACAGCCGTGTTAAACCCCCTGATTCTGTGGGGCTGGACATCTCAGCTACACTTTTGTTTCCTCCATAACAGGTGTGTGTCTGTATTGCCACCTGGGAATGCCTGTGTTTTATTCCAACTATAACTGTTCTGCAGAGAACACTTTCACTATCCCCCATGGATTTGGGAAAGTTTATGGCGCAAAAGCAAAGTGAATTTCCCTAGAATGCACAAATATGTTCCTGCTCTTCATTAACCGAATGAAGAAATGCCTGTAGAATTAAGGCTGAGTGATCAATCCTGCAAGTGGGAGCACTGAGGAAAATTTTGACATTTGGGTCAGCGGGGTGAAATGACCAAGTCAAAGCCCCTTCCTTTCAAATACAAGGCTGGTGGCCAGACCTTATCTCTAGTGGTTGCAAAGGAGAAGACTTAAACGTTGTAAATTTTCTATACTTTGAGGCAGCACAAATGCATAGAAAACAAAAATGTTAATGGAAGCTTTAGAGCTGTTGGAGAGGCAGCAAAAAGTCACAGTACTGGCATGCCTGGGCTGGCTAACGCAAAAGACTTACAGATCTGTAGATAAATATATATCAAATGAAGGAATAGCAACTGGGAGTGGAAAATCATGTCTAGGAATGTGGTCAGCAGAGTTAAAGGTGCTCTAAAGGACTTGAGAAATAAAAAAAACATATTAAATGATTCCAGCTTGTCAGAAGTTCCAGGTTTAACACTCCAATAGTGCTAAAGGGAAGCTCAAGAAATACTGAATGTATTCTATATTTGCTGAAAAGCCAGATGACACAGTCATTGTATGACCTATTCTTCTATTCCCACAGTAAATAGAGATTAAACAGCTGATTCTAAAGGTTGACATTTAAAAATTAGCAGATGACTTTTGATTTCTAAGGCTGCAGCTGAGGCAGCCTGTACACTGCCGTGAAGAGTGACTTTCTTCCAGCCCCAGAAGGTGTTTTGCACCAGGCAAGAGATTGCAGGACAGCCAGCCCAGATTTCCAGGCAAAATAATGGGAAACCAGCAGTAGTTCTTCTAAAATCTGGATTCAAAGGACAATTTTGTGTGTTTGTAAGACTTTTGAAGTCAAAGTTGTCCATTTTCTGAAGATGTGGTTCTGTGTGAGGGCTGTAGGACTTGAAGTAAGGACCAGTTGAGGGAAAATCAGCTGTTTTGCAGTTGTCACGTTAATGGTTTAACTCCTTCCTTCCTCTCCAGCCAGTAAACAACCTCCAGTTCCTGCCAGCAGTGGTTTCCACCAAATGTGCAGAAGCCTTTTTTCCTAATGGAGAACAGTTCCACAGCACTTGAGGCTGGGGTTTTCCCTGCTCCTTTACATGTGTCTTCCCCTGAAGTTGGCAGCTTCTCTTTCCTGGCTGAAGGACGAGGCAGAGGAGATGCAGCAGTGTTGTATTTCAAAGGAATCAGTGTGTTGGAGTCGTGTTCTAACACGACAAAACTCAATTACCTCCTTATTATTGCTGCACCACAACAAATAACTTTAACTGGTCTCAGCCTGTCATGGTAAGATGTTGAGAGTTTGTTATTTAACTTCTAAATTTATGTCGTTATCCTGCTATCCCTCTCTCTTCAGGGAAAAAGGGTCAGTAAGGCACATAGCTTATTACTGCCTTCTTCATTCTAGTCCTGCTTTGGCAATGCTGGAGGTTTGTTACCCAGATTAATCCAGATTTCTCCCATAAGGGAAGCGCTTCCTCTCTGCTTCCCACTGCTAACTTTGTGACTTCCCTGGAGAGCTGCTGGTGGCTGGAGCTGGCAGTCAGTCCTGGCAGCACACTGCTCCCGTTAAAAAGGCCAGATTGCAGCTTAATCAAACATCTTTCCAAACTGCATCAGGGAAATCCAAAGGCTCTGCTTTGGAGAATTGAAATGAGGAACGTGCTCTTGAACTGCTGACATTGTGCTGTTACCAAAGCCAAAGCAGATCTTTAATGTGTTAAAAGCAGGAGGCACTGGTTTCCCTTTTTGGAACAAAAAGAGGAAATTCCTTCATGTAACAGGATATGTTAAAGAAATGCTATAGCTGAGGGTGTCTTATACTGTCTCTTTCTGTTACTTCCTCAAAAATTATGAATTAGAAATGTGTGTGTGTGTATTTCACGTCTGGCCTCTCTCTCTGCCTTAGGCAGAGCTGTCTCTTTTATTTTTCCTTTTTGGTTTGGTTCAGCAAAAACTTAACTGTTTCCACTTGTTTTTTCTATTCATTAGTTGTTCCATAGAGCCCCTCAATGACTCAGATATTTAATTCCAGTTATGGTATAATTTTATCTCAGTGTGTGTAAAGCCTTTGTTGCTGTGATACGATCGGACTGATGAGATTATGGAGCATTTTGGCTGCTGAAAGGATGGATAATATGAGTTGTAGGTGATCCTTCTGTTGCGGCTTTGGCTTCTCCTTTTTGTGGTGGTGTGGTTCATTTGTTAAGGTAAGAAATAAAGGGTATGAAACTGGCAGCAATTTGGCTTGACACAAGTGAGATTCTTCGTTCTAGCTTCCTGATGCAGCCTTTCCTTTTATGGGACTTTTACTGAATAAAAATGCTTTGGATTTGACTTTGCAGCTCTGTTAAGAAGCAGGAACTCCTGTGTTACACAGTTAGATATTGAAGGAGTGTCTGGTTCCAGCTCTCCCTGCGGTATTTCATGGACTCAGATGCAGGGGGATTTAATCCCACATCTGTCAGGAAGCAGCTTTGTGGAGCAGGGCTTAGACAGGGGGTGGTTTGCACCTGTCAGTTCATCTTCAGCCACTGAAGTCTTACTAACCTAATTATGGATCCCAAACATCCCAAAAAGGAGGGATCTGCCCCTCTGCCTCTTGCTGCTATGTATTCAGGAGTGAAAGTTGTCCCAGGATCAAATAGTTCCTGGCCAAAACTTGCCACATAATATTTCAAGAGGAAAAAAGCCCATAGTGACTCAGGGATGAGATCAGAGGAGAGCAGGTGTCCTGGGGAGAGGAGGCAGTGAACTGCACAGATGAGGATCTCCAACCAGCCAAGCTTGGCTGCTGTAGATGGGTAAAATTATCCTCGTCCTTATTTTCCTGGAAGTCTTTAATTTTTTTTTTTTTTTTTTATTCTTCCTTACGAATGTCTCTGTCCCCAGCAGGGTGGTGCAGGAAGTGAATATCCAAGTGAATCATCATGGCTCTTCTCCCAAGCTGCAGAGCAAAGGGTTAATTGGCTCTGCCTCACTCAGAGCAAGTGCTAGATGGGCCAGGGCTTCTGCTGGGACTAAACTATTTCCTACCATGCTTTAGCTCTTCTGGCATCGTGTTCAGCTTGTGCACCAGGGGTTTTACATGTGTGCAGTGCAGATGTTAGCGATGATACAGTGGTCCCCTAATTAAAGAATGCTGGGCTTAAGCTGTCTTCCATATAAGAAACTCGGCGGCACGACTGAGAAGAGGCAATGATATATAAAATGTGACTTACCATGCTGAGGGACATCTGCTCCTCCTTCACGAGGATTCAGCTCCCTGTGGTGATGAAGGCATGATGTGAGCTCGTGTTGATGCTGTAGGAACTCGCTTGATCCTCGAGTCAAGGCGAGGACGGTCAGCTCAAGTTGCCTTTTGCCACTAACAGGAAGTGGCAACGTTCATATTTTTTTTTAAAACTTTCCTGTGTTAATAGGAAGCTGAAGTGACTTTATTTGTTGATCTTCACGGCAAGTGAGTGCTGTGAGAATACAGTAAGACAAAGAGCCCCAGGCCTTTGCATATGTTTCTGCTGTGCCACTGTCTCTAAGGAAGAGCATGACTCAGTTACGCTGGCTTGAAATATTCCGAAGTAGATTATTTCTCTTGCAGCAGAAGGGCTTGG
Source organism: Corvus hawaiiensis (assembly GCF_020740725.1). Lineage (NCBI taxonomy): Eukaryota > Metazoa > Chordata > Aves > Passeriformes > Corvidae > Corvus > Corvus hawaiiensis. The sequence goes on from NC_063230.1 coordinate 324,040, forward strand.
CACTGCTCTCTGTTGGAGATGCCCTTTTTTCCTAGGCAACAAACTGACAGCAAATTGTTTAGACTTCCCCATGGCTGTTCTATTCCTTCCCACAACGTCCCCTGAAACAGGACAGGCACTAAGACTTTTGGGCCGCAAAGATCAGTCCTGCGATGCTCCCGTTGGCACGGCGCTGAACTGGCAATCAGGCAGCAAAGGCAGTGATTTCCCTGTCTGTCTCTCTCACCTCTGAGATGTGTGGCCAAGTGCCAGACCAGCTGTGCTTTCCAGGCAGCTTCCAGCTTTTTTTTCTCCCGGGTAGGTGAGCCTGGCCTTGAAGAGACAAGCGCATGTGTGTTCATGCCTCAGTGCTTGGAAGGAGCAGTTTCTTATCAGCCTTCTTGGAGGAGGGAGAGAAGACTAATCCTCTGGAGGTGAAGCTACATGGCACGTGAGCCCTTGGAAGGGAAAATGCCATCACTGGTGCTGGGACAACTCCAATACTTGACTGAAATCTTGGCTTTGGGACTGAAGATGACTGCACAGCTTGTGTTGGGGAAGGGTAGGCATCTACTTTGTTTCCATGTTTTTTCATGGATTTACACCTTCTGTAGTGAGTGTTCCATGTGGTTCAGCTGATGAGGGCTTTCCAGGAGAGAGGAGTGCCTCTGGAGTGCTGTCCTTCTCCTTCTCCTTGTCCATCCTCACCACAGCCTCAGGGAGCAGCACTGTTGAGAGAGCCGGAAACCTCAGCCAGCATGGGGATCCTGCACTGGGACAGCTCTTGGATGTGAGCTCAGGAGATCCAGGAACACCAAGAGAACCTTTGACCTGCTGCGATCTGCTTTCTTCCATGGGCTCATGCTCAGTGCTGTGGCATGCCTGGTTATGTTTGCGTTAAACTGGAAGCTTGGGCTCTGTGGCTGAGTTTGGGAATTACAGATACAGTGAAGATGGAGGGTGTAAGAAACGGAGGGGTTGTGGCCGTGAGGAGTGCAAAGCCTGAAAAACAATGGCTCCAATTGAACGGTAGAATGGTAAAATCATGGAATGCTTTGGATTGGAAGGAACGGACGCATTCCACTAGAACAGGTTGCTCCAAGCCCCATCCAGCCTTGAGCACTTGAACACACTGGTGACTCGAGCTGCCCAGACCATGTGCCCTGGACAGTTTGACCATTCCCAAATGCAGGAGGTGATGCCTTCCTTCCTCTTCCCTCTTGCTGCTCTATTTGGTGAATCGGGGACCTTGCAAGGCCACGTGACTGAAGGTGTGTCCTGTCTCCGAAGCTGTGTGTCCTTGGCATTTCTTTTTTTTGCCTGTCAAGAGAAATATTACTCACACATGGAGCTCAGTGGAGCAACTTGCATATTGCATCTTACATTGACTCCACACGTGATGTGTGAACAGTTTGAATGACAGAATAAGGATATTTTTGCTGATTTAAGTCACTTCTGCCTTCACATGTTCTGCAGTGTTCTGTCATCACAGGTGTACTTGCTAAAACAGCAGTATCTGGGCAGGATGGCAACTAGCACCCAAACCATCCTTAACCATTTAGGAGAAAGCCCTGGTAAGTCCAGCAAAGGCTTTGGAGTCAGTCAGTGAGCCAGTTAGGGAATCTCAGTCTGTTTCAGTGCAAGGCTATAAAAAGTGTGTGCTATCTGGAAAGCAGAACATCTGGCAAACACGCTAATGAGAGCCAGACTGGGAGAGCTCCGAGGCAAATGGAAGAGCTACCCTGTAGAGTTGGTTTATAACTCTTTGAATTTGTAGGAGGTTACTAGTTTGTTGGAATTTTTTTAAAAATAGTATTTATTTAAAGAAGTGCAGGCACCAAAAGCCACGGAATTCCAGAGTGACTTCGGTTTGATACATAATAGCTGGCTGGGAAGGATGATTTATCCCAGACTCCCCTGGATGAGTTTTCTGTCCCTTATTCCCCTCTCAGCTCTGCCCTGGAGATCCCCCATGGCTGCATGAGCTCCTCCGAATGAGAGGAGTTTGTTTGCTCTCCGCCCATGGAGAGTTTTCCCTTCCCCTAAGCAGGGAATTTGTTTTGCAGAGGGAGAGGTTTGGGCTCTGGAAAGTTTATGCTCCTTCTCTTTCTTCCTTGTTTTTTTGTTTTTTATTGTAATGATGACATATGGAAACTATTTACACAGGAGCATGCTCCGCTGCACTGAATGGAAATGCTGGAGTCCCGGCAGTCTCGTTCCGGATGCCTTGTGTAAGCAGCCAGCTGGTTTTGCTTTTCCTTTTTCCCCCCCTGCCTCTTTTCTTTTTTTCCCTCCCTCCCTCCCTCTCTCTCTTTTCAGGGAATGACTGGGATAAGTTACACAAGCGTTAAGGAAGGAAGCTTTGCCATCTGTGACCAGCTCAGATCGCTTCCTTTGTCATGCCCCTTGCGCTGTGAACTTCATGAAATACCTCTTTCCTTTTTGTGCTGGAGATTCCTTGCTGTGCCTACTCAGCACTTTGACTCCTTTCCCGTTAGCTGATCGTGCTTGCTGGTGAGCAAGTTGTGCTAAATGCCAAAATACGAGAGCGCAGCACACGAATCCCCGCTTCGCCACCACGCTTGTGCCTGGCAGCTCTTCGTCCCGCAGCCAAACCTTCCAAAATCTCACCCTCGGAAACACCCAGGGAAAGGATCTCACTGAGGTCTGAGCCACCTTCCTCTGAGGGGAGGGGAGAAACTGTTCAGTTCTGCAGCCAGCAGAGCAGAGTCTTTTGTGCGGAGCTTTCCCTTGAGGAAGCTGCGAAATCGAGGATCAGCTTTCGGAAGGGAGGGAGGAACTTCAGCTGTGCCCGGCTGCGAGCACCAGCGGCTGCCATGCAGTGGAGAGAGCTGCCTGCCATCTACTTCGAGGATTCCGGGAGCCCTGTGGAGAGATCCTCCTATCTCATTGAGCTCCATACTGATGGTAAACGCCGTCGGGGATGTTGTGCAGCACGAGCGGAGCCGAGCTTGCATTAGTCTGTGTCATTGTTATCATGGGAGCAGCTGAGGAAATTAGCTCGCTGGAGGGCTGCCAAGCACACAGTCAGAGGGCTGCTCTTCAAATTTATTATTATTTTTATTATTATTTATGACCCAGATGATGCTGTTGCCTCAGGGATGCTAGATCAACCTTCTGGTACCTGATGGGGAAGAAGCTGATCCACAAAATGCAGCTCCCCACTGGAACACGTCAGTGCTTTTTCTGTTGTCTGTGCCTGGTTTAGACAGCAGGGAAGCATCTTGATTTCTAGAGCTGTTTTTTGGTTCTGATTTGCATCTCTGAGTGCTGTTTTGTATTTGCAGACGTGGTCTCAGAGCTGGGACAACTCTTCTGTTTCCAGCTTCTGTGGGAAGCACAGAGCAGGGTCCTGGTCCTGGGTTTTTGCTGGGGTGTGTCTTTTCCCAGTGTCGATCCTTTCCCGAGAGGTTAATTTTTGTAAAAGAGCTGCTTTAGGGTTAAAGGTGATTTTGGCATCTTGTGACAGGGTCCAGTGTGTTCGTGTTTAGGTTCGTGCTACAAACCTCTGCTGTTTTGGCCACAGTGTGTTTTGATGCTCTTAAATTTTGTATATTCTGTAACGTAAAGTCCAGGTTCTGATGAAGGTGTGCTCTTCCTATAACTGTTAAGCATTAAATGTGAAAAGGTTTTGCTCTCAGGCTGCAGTTTGAGGGAGTCTGTCATTTTGAGACACATCCCCAGCAAAAGCTTCGTCAATAATAACGTTTAAGAACTTTTTAGAGCTCGCAATGTAACGCTTCTGATTTTTGCATATGGCTGTCATCTCTTAGTTTAAAAGCAGACAAACCAGAAGGCTGCCATTCCAGCTCCGTGGATAAATAAAAACTCCATCATTGAGTTTTTTTCAAGAACTGTGCTAAATTGAGGGGTGTGGGGGAGGAACCGGCCTCATTCAAACATTTGTCCAGATTTTGAGTGGTATTTTAAGGGGTGTGGGGGAAGCAAGGAAGAGGAAAAGGCTTCGTGCTGCAGAATGCTCAGCAACCTGAGCGTGCAATCTGGAAGATCTTCACAAACCCCAGAGAAATGCTATCTTAATTTGATTTGGGGGTGGAAGAGGCAGCTGTGGCTGTGCACTGGTGAAGAGGTTCTGATTTCTTCCCACTCCCTGCCTCTGCCAGGAGCACATGGTGCCATTTCTCCTGGCGGGTGCAGAGATTTTGGCATGGACTCTCTCTCCACTCCAGAGGGTGTTCTGGAGAGACTGAATCAGTAATTCATCGAGGATTATTTTGTCACAGCAAATCTTCAGCAGGCTGTCATGAGAGGGGAAAAGAACCTCACAGTGATTTTTGCCCACTCTCAAATAACAACTTCTAACACAGAGAGAACAAGCTGCCACACCACAGCTCCTGTGCTTATAAAAAGGGGGCAAATCAGCACTTCTGTGCTGGCAAGCTCGATTTTACATGTACCCACTTCGGGAACATGAGGCACTGGAGGAGGGAAGTCTCCTCTGAGAGCAGGAACAACCATGTGGTGTGGGAAATGTTTGAAACTCTGGAGAACTGAGAGTGTGGCTAGGTCCACCGCAGGCCCTAAGCAGGTGTCACTGCTTTGGGGTCTCTGCTTAGTATTCTTTGTCAAAGGTAAAATAAAACCCCCAGACCCAGAAGAAGAAACCAAGTGACATTCCCTTTTTGTACAGTAATTGTCTTCTTGCATAGTTTTCATCTGTCTTAATAGCAGTGAGGCTGCAGAATGCAAAAATGGCAATTATTTTGGAGTTTATATACATGCCCTGAATGTCCCATGGGAAGGGCGCTGTGTGCGTGTAGCTCTGCTTGGAAGTTGCTTTTTGCAACTGAATTGTTGTGGGGTTTTTTCAAACAAAATCTTTATTTACCAAATCTGGCTCAAATGTTCAGTATGGCATTGTTCTGTAGTTCTTTGCTGGTGAGAAGGACTGGCGCTCAGAAATTTCAGAATTAATCTGTGGAGTGTGAACAGCAAATTCATCTTGTGGTTTGTTTGCATCAGAGGGGTGCTGGTACTTCTCAGCACCTCAGAGTGGTGTGAGGATGTGTTGTTTAATGGCTCTGAAGTGCTGTGAAAAGTGGGGCTTTCTACTAAAAGTACTGACAGCTTCTCTCCTCACACTGGTGCCCCTTTGCAGGGGCAGTGCCTACCCATCCTTCCATAGCCTCTGCTCCACAGACATGTGCAAAAGCTTCTTGCTCTTTCTGCAAACCCTCTTTTCTTCGGTGGGCTGGACATCCTCGGAGGCTGGTGGCTGTTACCTGCCTGGTTGTAGTTTGTGATGTTGATAGCAAGCTTCAGGCATGACAGCACACACCTCCTGAGCCAGGAGACCTGCGTGCTGGATTGAATAGGAAGCTGTCTCTTTTGATGATCTTCCAGGAACGTTCCCGTGTGGAAGTGCTGGGTTTTGAGTGTCTCTTTAAAGCTCCTACCTGCGAAGAGTCAATTTGTCAGTGTACAAGCTGCCACTTTCCTGGCTACTCTGTCACCTCCTGATGTCTGTGATCCCAGAGCCTCCTGGTCCATCCCAGCTTCCCTAATTGTCAATCCCTGTTTCTCTGATGCAGATGGAGGCAGCTACGACGTTGTCAACGATGCCTCCAGCCCCGCGGCTGGGGAGTGCTGCACCCAGCAGAGCTCTGCGCGGCACAACTGGGAAATGAACTACCAAGAGGCAGCCATCTACCTCCAGGTGATCCCTGCTGGATCGTGGGCAGAATGGTCTGCAGGAACTACGGTGCTTCTTGGTTGTGGGAAACAGCTTCCATTTTGAGGCTGAAAATTCTGTGCTTTGCCAAGGATTCTGCTTCAGGAGTGGGGTGATGCTGGAGGCACCTCCAGATGGGCTCTGGAAGTCATTTGGAGCAGCTGACTAACAAAATACCCACCCTCTCCCCTTTCTGCCAGTGTCAAGGACTGTAGTGGTTGGGGGATTCAACACATGTTCAGTTCTGCCACCTTGGCATGGAGATCTTTGTAGCTGATCATAGATGGTCATTTCACCTCTCCAGTCGCTGCAGGGGGAATGGTCAGTGCGCTCCTGGGGACATGTCCTGTTCTGGAAGTGCTGGTCCCAATCCTGCCTTGGCCATGGGGTGGGTGGGTGGCCCAGTTAGTGTCAGTCAAGTCCTGCAGGTCATGTGAGGTATGAGAGAAGGCAGAGGTCTTGATTTCTACAGGAAGAAAGGGTGCTGGGATTAGGATCAGCCCAGGAGTGAAATTTATAATATTTAAAACAACAAAAAATCAAACCCCACCTATGCTCCAGTTATCAGAAATACCATCCTTACTGCAGCAAAGGGTTTTTTTGAGGTTGCTGTACATCTGGTGTGAGGAATTAGCCACCAAAACTGAGCTTCTCCCAGAGCTGTCCAGCCTGAAAGGGTTGCTGGTTCCATTACTGTCTGTCCTTCCTTCTCTTTGTTCCCTTTCAAAGCTCTGAGGTGCTTTGGACCCGGTTTGGGTTTTTTTTTTTTTTTGTTTAAGCCACTGCAAGGTGACAGAAACTATTTGTTCCTCCCTGCTCTGACCCCACAGGACTGAGAAATCTCACTTTTCAGATATTTTAAAACAGTGTGGGCTGGACCTTGGCAGCACTTGAGCTCTGTGCTGTGATGGAGCAGACCTGACAGTGGCAGGGTGGCTCCAGCCTCCCTCCCAGGCTTTTGTTTAAACTCCTGATTATTGGAGCAGTTCTGCAAAGGGTCATTGAGCTGCTGCAGCTCTGATGGTAATGGGCACAGCAGGCCTGGCCCTTCGGATGGGGGTGATTCCTGCTGCTGCCTTGACCAATGGCCACGATGACACTGTCCTTGAAATGAGGTAGAATCACTTAAAGAGTGTCCTGTGAGCAGTAGCTGCAGGCAAGTGTCGGGTCTGGATAAGAGGGCTTTGCTGTCCAGCCACGTTTGGAATTGCTGGGCTCCCCAGAGGCAGGATTTAGCCTGTTTGTCATTCTGGAAGTGTGTCCTGCCAGGCATGGATGGGAATGACCCTGCTGATCTCAGCCTGGGCTCTCTGCAGGGCTGGCTGGCTCTGCCCGGCTCCAGCCTGGCTCTCTGACCCGGCAGTGTTTGTTCTGAAACTCAGTGTGAGCTGGAGCAAATGAGAAATATTGGAAACCCTCTCCTGAGCAAGTCTAGAGAATGCTTCACTTCCTAAAGGAGAGTTGCCTGACCTCGTTATCCATTTGCAATCACAGTTACTCTGCTTTGATAGTAATAGCTTGGCTGTCCTTACAGTAATTGCCTGCATGGAAAGATGTAATTTAAATAAAACCTCACCACTTCTTATGCATCCATGTGGCTCTGCTGGGGAAAAGTGGTCTCTTATGACAGTTCCCAAGAGGCAGCAAGTTTCCTGTGAGTGACAAAAGCTCCCTTGCCAAAACTGTTGACTGAAGAAAGAGGAGAAGCTATTGGGTGGTTGTGCATGAAAACCCTCTAAAATCTCCCCAAACTAAGTTTCATCCGAGGGGTAAAAATAGTCACGATATAGCTGTTTGAAAATCAGTTGTAGGCAAAGTGTTAAGATGGAGTATCTGACCTTTTAATGTTAATTAAACTTTCTAGTTAAGAGGGAATGACAAATCAGCATAGAGACTTGTTAATTTTTCATGGAGTCTGTCTTACATTCCTGAAGCAGAAAACACTGTGTGCGCTCCAGTGTTTTCTCCCAGACATTTTGCAAGGCCAAGATAAGGAGGAACAACTGTCAGCCAGGTGCCCTGGAGCTTATCTGGGTGTTTTCGTGTTCTGTCCTGGAGAAGTTTAATCAAATAAGTCTGTAAACATGTGGAAGTAGTTGCAAGTAAATGAAGTGCTGTGTTTATGTTGGGATGTTGGCTGAAGTTTTTTGCCTGCCTTTATAAACTCTCCCAGCTCTCTGCCTCATTGTGAAGAGGCTCAGGGGTTTCTGAAGCAGGAGTTTGTGGATATTAAAAAGTTTCATTACTGAAATGTGCTTATGAACAGGAGGGGATGTCCCGTGTGTGTAGAGTCCATTCCTCAATAAACAACAGGCTGTAAATGGGAATAGTCTGTTGGGAATTGTATCTAATCCCTATAAAAGTCTGCATTCTTCACTTAGAGTATTAAGAGTCACTAATGCTGTTCTCTCCTTTATTCCTGCTGCCCTAGGAAGGAGAGAACAATGACAAGTTCTTCACTCACCCCAAAAATGCCAAAGCACTCGCTGCCTACCTCTTTGCACACAACCACCTTTTCTACCTGATGGAGCTGAGCACGGCCCTGCTGCTCCTGCTGCTGTCCCTCTGCGAGGCTCCAGCGGTCCCCATGCTCCGTCTGGGCATCTTTGTAAGTACCTGGGGGCCAAATGAGGAAGTCTGCTTGCTCTGCAGTGTGGGTAAGAGGAAAATGATGGCCAAGCAGAGAGGAAGAAGGAGGCAGTAAGAGGAAAAAACCCACCTGGCTTGTTCTGTAAATGGTTGACAGCAGACAGGCCAGACAGCAAAACTTCCTTTTTCCATCTGATCTAGGCAGACCACAATGAAAGTGACACTCATTTCGTGTTATCAATTTGTGCAGTTCTTAATTTTGTAACAGAAATGGGTGGATTTTTCCTTTTTTGTGAGATAAATCAGCAATCTGTGTGCTTTGATGGGGTGGTTTCAAAGTTGTTGTCAGGGCTGGTGCCATTACCCCAGCACCACCACTGGTTCCTAGAACACACATCAGTACTCTCCCTGTGGTTGTCCAGAATGTATAAATCAAGAGAAAACCCTTCTCTGTGTAAAATCTCTCTGCCCAGCAGCTCTCCTTCTTGTGTTTCACTAAAAAAATTAAGAGTCTCCATCTTTTTTCAAGGAGTTTCTGCTCAAGTTGTTGAGCAGAAGTTGTTGGTGTCTTGGCCTTTTGTTTCAAATGTACCAATAAGTTTTTTTTGTGTATTGCTCAAGCCCAGAAGGGACATGGATTTCCAGAAATTCTGGCCTGGTACTGCTTAGAGGGAAATTGCGCAGGCTTTAACAAAAGCACAAAGCAGTAAATACTGAAATTTTGAAAAACAGTGCTATGTTAGCTTTAAAGGAGTGGCTTAGGGTTTTTCTGCATGTTACAGGGCAGTGCTCAGACTGTTGCCAAACCCACCTGCTCCTTGAAAAAGGAGGGGCAGCAGTGTGGCCTCTGCTGTGCTGCTGTTCTCACCAAAGCTGTGTTGTGGCAGGTCCACGCAACCCTGGAGCTGTTTGCGTTAATTGTGGTCGTCTTTGAACTCTCGATGAAGATGAGGTGGCTGGGCTTTCAAACCTTTATCAGGCACAAAAGGACTATGGTCAAGGTGAGTTGTCTGCTTCGTTGTTAGGATTTCTCCTTCAGCACCTCCAAGACCAAAGAGCCAGATTAAACACTGGCCTGCACTGTGGCAGGGATGATGCAGCCATCACGTCCCAGCTGCCAGACGATTCATGTGAGATCCCTCTCAGGGACAGCTCCCATCCTTCACATGTCCACATAAACAGGTGGTCAGCCAGAGCTCTGCCTTTCCCCAGAGCAGACTGCAGCTGTGCCTCTGATGCCTCCCTTTCTTGCAGACCTGTGTGCTGTTTGTGCAGTTCATCGAGGCCATCGTGGTGCTGGTGCGCCAGACCTCGCACGTGCGCATCACTCGCGCCCTGCGCTGCATCTTCCTCGTGGACTGTCGCTACTGTGGGGCTGTCAGAAGGTGATGCTGGGCTGCCTGGGGATTCTGATGTCATTCCTGGGGCTGGGCTGGAGGGAAAGCACTCCTTTTCCTGCAGGCATCCCAGGAAAATCGGTGTCTTTCACTGGTGTTTATGTTGGAGATGGTTCTGTAGTGACCTAAGTGTGGATGTGCTGATGGTGCACAGGGCTTGGATAAGCCACCTCAGAGAGACCAGCACAGGGGTGTGGCTGCATTGGCTCTGCTCCTTGGCTTGCCTGGAAACTGCACAAGGAATCAGGGCTGGTCTTCAGTCTGGAGAAGGAGACCTGGCAGTGTGACATTAGTGTTGTTTGCAGTACCTGAGAGCTGACTGCAAAGGACAGATGGGTAGCTTGGAAAGGATCTTAATTTAGCAAGCTTTCTACTTTTAATCCTTGGAGGGAGTGGGAAGAAAGCCCTCAAGTGTGGGGTGGTGGTGGTGGTTTTTTTTCTTTCCCCTGACAACCTGGAGGAGTAAACGTGCAAATTTTAGTTTATTAATGTTTTCTTATTTTTCAGAAATTTGCGACAGATCTTCCAGTCCCTCCCACCATTTATTGACATCCTTCTCCTCCTGCTTTTCTTCATGGTGATTTTTGCTATTCTGGGTGAGTTGTATTTAGGGAAGAAGAAGTAATGCTCTTAACCAGTGATTGTCCAAAGCAATGTGAACAGCCTGGATGAATATAAACTGATCACATCCAAAGTGTTGCCAGGATTTTCCATTTATCCCATTTCATCTGCAGTCATCTGGAAGGCAGAGTTAGATCATCCAAAAAATCTGAAAGCTGGGTATTTGATTTTGAGACAAAAGTCCTTTTGACCTCTTCCAGAGCACAATCAGTGGCCTGTGTTTTCAAGCTCTGCTTCCACCCACTGTTCCTCGATCTTGACAGTTTAATCTACATCCCCACAAATGCACGTGTCTGGAGTGTACCTGCTACAGTCCAAACCATCTCCAGAAAGTGTATTTTCCAAAAGGATCAGTGAAATGCCAATGGCATGTATTGGCAAATCTCTGTAGAGAAAGTCCTCCAGATACTCCCATCTTCAGGATGTCAGAGAGGATTTACTGTTGGTGGGACCTTCCCTTTGGGAACTGCTCCACTCTCGGCGTTGAACTGACTTTATTTTTGTTGTTCTTTCTCCTTTCTCTCCTCTGTTTTCTCTGGTGCCTGTTCAGGTTTTTACTTGTTTTCTCCTAACCACTCGGATCCAGTGAGTACCTTGATTCTTTCATTAAGAACCCAACATTACAGTGCAGACATAGTTTATTCCATGTGAGACCAAATGCTGGCTGGTCCAAGGCTGCCTGGCAGTGTCACCCTGCTTTACCCTTTGCTGGGAAGGAAGACCGTGGAAGGAACTTCCTCCAAGACAGGATGTCCCAAAGGGAACATTCTCAGAACGGTTCCTTGTTCTTGATGCCTTCATTCAGCCAGAAGAGCTACCTGCCGCTGTCCCCAGGGGAGGAGGTGTCTGGAGGAAAGCTTGGCCACTTCCACTGCTATGGTCAGAGTCCAGCAGCTGCTGGTTCCTGCTGCTGCCCAGGCTGTGGCTGGCTGGGAGAAACTACTTATAAAAATGTGCTTTTTGGTTTAAGCCTTCACACGCCATTTCTCAGGGGACTTTAAAAAGGACCAGTGCTGAAGTACTTTTCCCTAGGAAAAGCATCAGGGAATTGTGGGAGTGCCTGCATCCAAAGGGGTGGGGGTGTTTTTTGGAACAAAATGTCCCTATGAAATCCTGCTTGCATTTTGTCATTGGAATTTTTTCTTTCAGTACTTCAATACCTTAGAGAACAGCCTGGTGAATCTCTTTGTGCTTTTGACCACTTCAAAGTAAGTTCATGTTCTTCTATCTCAGTCTTTCCCTTTGTCCCAAAGGCAGAGCCAAGAGTTTATCTGCAGAAATGCTCTGTCTCCAAATGTGTGACCCCTTTCCTCTGCCTGAGAGAGAGATGTGCAGAGTCAGCCTGCATGGGAAGAACTGGTATTTCATTTGCTTTAGGACACTGTGGCCTCAGCTGCAGAGTTATCTCTAAGGGCTCAGACCTCTTCATCGCTGTGAGGGCAATAAGGGGGGAAACAGCTTTGTTAGGCCTTGGTCCAAGAAGGGAAAGTTTGTGTTTGTACTCCTTCGTCAGCCAGCAGCTTGCTGCTGAGAAGTAACTTCCCATTCCTGTGCTGCAGTTCACCTATCAGCTAGGAAATTGGGATAACAGCAGTGGGTAAATATTGATCTGCTGTCAGGGAGAGCCCTGAGGATTAGGAAATTAGCAAAGGATGGAATAAATCTGAGGCTGTAACACTTACACCGAGGCTGTGCTGCTGTTGTTAAGTATCAAAGCACAACCCTTACCCACATCACAAAGCCCATTTGGTGTTTGGGATGGGCAGGGAAAGTGCTTGCCATGTTTATTTTTTTTTCACGAGTTTTGTACAGATGTGCAGACCTTTAGATGTGAGTTTATACAGACACACACGCTGTGCCCTGTGCCTCCTGCCTGTGTGTAACGTGAGTTATTTGGTGCTTACACTGGTGTCCTTTGGGATGCAGTTTCCCTGATGTGATGATGCCGTCCTATGCCCGGAATCCCTGGTCCTGTGTCTTCTTCATCGTGTATCTCTCCATTGAGCTCTACTTCATCATGAACTTGGTGAGTCCCCAGGGGAGAGCTTGACTTCCCTCTGCCTGGCTTTGGAGCTCATTGCTCAGCAGAGTCTTCCCCATTCCCAGAACTGCTCTGTAATCATCTCAGACCCTTTGGCAGAATCCTTCTAGAAATGGCAGCTTGGCTACAAATAGAACTTCTTTACTGTCTAACCATGAGGAATTGAACTAAATCACAGAAAACCAAATTATACGAGCATCTTTCAACTTCTCTCACATTAATATCGTGCTTGGAGTGACATACTCGGTTGCATAAAATTTATTGTCCTTCTGTGTCTTAATTATTTATCATAAAATGGCATTTTATGATCTGGACTTGCCCGAAATACTTTGTAAATCAGTTTGAAGGGGATGGAATTACTCAGTGTGGCAGGACTGCAGTGCTGATCACTGCAGAGTGAGAGCACGGCTGCTCAGGGGAGGCTGTGAGTGGTGGAAAAGGGTTTGCCAAAGGAGTTGAGGAATTCTGCAGTCCAAGGTGAGGGATTTGATGTTTGTGGTTGGATTTCACTGCTTGTGTCCCAGATGGAGGGTTACCTTTGATATGTGTTAGCCAAAGCTCCCAGGAAGGGTGAATCCAGAGAGCAGCCCTCAAACCTTGCTTTCCAGGAACAGATCAGGGCGTTATAATAAATCTGATACGGTTTTCTGTGTGCTTTAGCCTTAGCTCTTAAAACCCACTAGCAAATGTTGAGAGGCCAGAAACATCTGGACCTCCTCCAAGAAGTGGATCAGTGCTGTGAGCTTGGGGATCCCTTTGTGGGATCCCTCATGCCAGCGGGACCTCGCCGACTCCATCGTCCATCAGCGTTCCTGCTGCAGGCAGTGCCTCTCCTTGCTTCCCTGAAGCCTTGCAGAGCATAAAGTTAAAACACCATTTTTTCCCCTGTCTTCTCAGCTTCTGGCTGTTGTGTTTGACACTTTCAATGACATTGAGAAGAGGAAGTTCAAGTCCCTGCTGCTGCACAAGCGCATGGCCATCCAGCACGCGTACCGGCTGCTGGTCACCAAACAGGTACAGCTGTGTTAACAGCACCCCTGGGCTGGGCTGCTGAAACAGCACCTCCAAAAAAGGGTGATTTATCTCTGTTGATTGTGATCAGACTCACCATGGGCTGGTGGTTTTTTCATTCATGTAACTCGTTCACCTCTGTTTCTGGAGAAAAAGCAGAGTACTCTGAATTTCAACCCTGCGTGAGGTTATGGCTTGATAAAATGAGGGGAATTTGTTCTGGAGTGCATGTGATCATTGATTTCTCTCTGATTCAGTCTGGGTCACTTGAGGACTTGTTTGGCTTAGAAGCACCACTACGAAGAGGAGGCATGGGTCATCCAATTGAAGATATAATCCATTTTCTAGATCCTGCACCAGTGAACAGTGCAGAAACAGAAGGAATTCACCTACAAACAACTTTTTACAGGGACAAGCACTTGGGGGAGAAGGTCGATTTCTTGCTTAACTTGTTGGAGCAGCAAGAGAAATAAGACCCAAAAATAACTAACCCACTTCTAGTAGATTAGTTCATGTTTAGTGCACATAGCTGATGGTCTTAGAAAAGTGCCGTGGTGGGATCTGTTAGGCTGCCTGCTAATTTCCCAAGAAGAGGGGTTGAACTCTGCTTGGGGTGCCTGGTTGGACAGTTTTCAGGTGGTGGGGCAACAGGGAACAGTTCTGCATTTGCTGGAGGGACCGATTGCCAGGAGGGCTTTCTGATCTCTGTGCCCTGGGATTAGCTTGGTATGTTAAAGTAATATCTCAGGGTACTTAGGGGGCTCGGTTATAATGTATGAAATCCTGCTTAAAACAAATCCAGAGTGAGAATTAAAAGCCTCTGTGTGTTCCTGCCTGATGCTGCTGCTTCTGACAGCATTCCTTTGTTGCCAGAGGCCGTCTGGAATTTCCTTCAAGCACTTCGAAGGGCTGCTGCGGTTCTACAAGCCTCGGATGTGTGCCAGGGAGAGATATCTCACCTTCAAAGCACTGAACCAGAGCAATACCCCTTTAGTCAGGTAGAATGGTCCTACTGCTGCACCCAGAGCAGGGAGGTTGCTCCACTCCCTGCAGCTGGGCTTTGCTTTGGAGGGGATGGCTGGGTTTATGGAATGAGCGTTGTCTGGGATGTGGGAATAGTGTTCTGCGATGGGAAGGATTTTCCTGGGAAGCAGGGAGCTGGGAGGGGTGAGTACCCTGAGAGCTGAGGTTTTCCTTGGGAGGTGATGGAGTTCCTGCGTGCCCTCTTGTGGATACAGCGCTGTGCTGGCACTCACAGGCAGGATCTGCTTCCCACTCCCCTGCCAGAGCAGAGCCAGGAGCTGGGGAGCAGCACTGGAGCCTGCAAGGAGCATTTCCTCACACAGCGCAGCCTCGCAGCTTAACAAGTTTTTGCTTTTCTCCAGCAGCTGGCTGTCCCCCCCCAGGGTTTTGTTAATTAAAATCTGGTTCTGCTGGTGCTTTCAGGGCTGCCATCCTCTGTGTTATGAGGCAGAGAATTGCCATTCTGGTGGGTGGGTGCAGCTATCTCCAGCCAGCAAGGAAGCAGAAGGAATTAGAGCAGGAGACCTTCTCTTCCTTTCCCTTTGTTTCGGCCACAGACAGGTTCCAAGTGACTCTCCTGTGAAACTGGTGCTGATGCTTCTCCTTCAAGTCAAGTACCACAGAAAAGGATTGAAAATGGCATAGGGAGAGAAAGACTGAGTTGAGAAATGCAGGCACCAATGTCACCAGTAAGAGTCCGAGAAGTTCAGCATCCTCACTTTCAGACATGTAAAAGCTGTTACAGGCCTGACCCCGAGCACCTAGACAGGCACTCATGTTCTAGGAGTTTCTTTGCTTTCATGTCCTTTTTCAAACTTCATTTTTACCTTGAAAAGAAAATGTGCAAAGATGTTCGAAAAGGACTGTACAAGCAATTAAGAAAGTCCAAGACTTGTTGAGAGCAGTGCAATCTCCATCCCTTGGAGTTGGCATCAAAGCCTCAGGTCTTTCCTCTCAGTGGTAGAATTCTGGAGCTCAGTAGAGTCAGAGTTTCCCTTAAGGGCTGAAGCATTACAGAAAGGAGATTCTGGCTACTGTCAGTAGGGAACCTTTGGCCAGGCTGGGAAGAGGTCACTGCTGAGTTCTGTCAGCTGTGGCTGCAGTTCTGATAAGGAGTTAATAACTTCCAGGGACTGTGCACTGGTGATGTCTGACAAGGGCAATTAAGGATCTAGTTAGTCACCCTCAAGGCTCTGATCAGATGTTTCTTTGTTTTGCAGTCTAAAGGATTTTTACAATTTCTATGAAGTTGTTGGCTTAAAATGGAAGGTGAGAGTTTGTTGGGGGGAGAAGAGGGGAACTGTGTGTGGGAGGGGGAGAAAATGAGTGCTCAGAGAGGAGCTGGGTAAGAAACAAAGGCAATCTAAGAGAAGCAGATGATGGGGGTAAGGTGGGTCTCCATCCTTGCCCTTTCTTTTGCATGGATGTAGCTCTGGCTGCTGCTGACCGAGGCTGTTCTGCTTCCAGGCAAAACGAAACCGCGAGCACTGGTTTGATGACCTTCCACGGACTGCATTCCTTATTTTTAAAGGTAACACACTGTTTTCATGGCAGCACGTGTTCAGCTGACAGGAAGAGTATTTTCTTACAAAGACAGGACACTCTGAAGGGACTTTCTCTTAACACCCCTGGAAAACACCTAAGGGAAGGCTTTCTAACCAACTCCCTGGGTATCCGGAGCCTCTGAGGCCAGAGCCTTACATTCAGAGTCTCCAGGGAAGATTTCTGTCCTGTAAATATTCCTGCAGTGACCATGGAGTGGGATTTGGGTTGTCACAAAAGCTCTTAGGCTGCCTGGTCCTGAGCTGTGGTTGCAGCTCCTGTTCAGGTCAAGGACAGCAGTTTGGGAAGGGAAAAGAGGCCTCAAACACCCATCAGAGTAAATCAGTCTTGCCAATGGGATTTATCTCCTGTGTCCCAAGTTTCCTGACTGAATGGAGCTATTCAGAATTAAGAACCTGCAGCTCTTCTGAGGTGGTGTGTGCTCCTGGGGAACAGATGACACCCTCTGATCCAAATACAGCTGCCACAGGAGCCCTCAGAGCTCTGCTGATGCTCCCAACCCTCCTTGTTGTTCCAAACACGGACAGCTGCATTTACCTCTGTCCACACCCCAGAATTAGGACATAGAGACCAAACATCTTGGGGGCATGAGGATAATGACTTCATTGCTGCTGGAATTCTGAAGGGTATTTAAACTTGTTCCCAACAAATGAAAGTTAATAATCTGCTGATCTGTTTAGCTTCTGTGTTGAGGATTGGTATGAAAAATGTCTCTAAGGAGAAGATAGAGGGATCTGTGCTATGGAGGATGGTGTAAACATTTGTTCTGTCATCCTTCCCTTCACACAGGCATCAACATCCTTGTGAAGTCCCGTGTGTTCCAGTACACCATGTGTGAGTAGAAGTCATGAGCTGTCTCTGCTTGGCTCCCTTGCTCATGTGGGTCTGGTGTGCTGTGTCTGCTGATGCCTTTTCCTGGTCTTAAAATCAATAATCAAACACAGTTAGAAGGGAAAAAGGGATTTTACCTTGGTATTTATTTAAAGGATCCTTAGGTGCACACGTCCAGGTGGAATGCACCGAAATGCACCCCACCAAATGCACACTCAAAATAGATCTGGTATAACATCATAGGTGTTACTAATTAGCATACCTATCAAAGATTCCCCAGTGAGAGGCTCGAGTGAGCCCCCTTCCCCAAGGAGCCTTCCCCTGGATGGTTCTATCTTAGTTTACAGAATATGTTCTGGAGAGGACCTTGGGGTCTGGGGCACACTGATCCCTAGCTACGAGGCTTCTAAGTTGTTTAGTCTCCTAGCTTGACAAATAAGTCCAAGAATGTAGGCAAAAAACCACTAAGAATACAAAAGCTATGAAAAGGTATATAAAAGGGGTATAAAAGAAAAGGCAAAAAATCATCATGGCATCACTGCCAGCACTCCAAGGAGTTGGTGTGGTCTGAGCCATGGTTTATGGACAAATCTTGGAGTTTTGGTAGAGAGGGAGGGAACTGCTCAATTGTACCACCAGCCTGGGCTCTCAGCTCTGGTTCCGGAGAGGCTGCCTGGCTCACTGCACAACACCCCCGTGGGGCTGTGCTATGGGAGTCAGCTCCTTGCATTTAGGTGGGTTGGTGGTCAGCTTTCCCAAACCTTGGGGGGTTTTATCTTGCAGCTGGAGGATGCTGGATGAGGAACTGCCTTGCCAGTCAAGCACATTCTGTTTGCTCTCGAGGAGGTGTGATCGTCCTCACTGCTGCAGGGAGTGCTTGGCAACTGAGCTGCCTGTGAGAAGGAGTCTGTGCTTCTCTTCTCTAGAGGAGAAAAGTTCTTCCTCCTGGTGCTGCCTGCTGGCTTCTAAATGATCTATTCCTACTCAGTAATTTGGGGGTTGGGTTGGTTTTTTTTCGTTTTGTTTCCTTTTGAACATAAAGGTATTACATCTGTTAAGGGCATGGAAAAAGATGTGGTGGAAGACTCCCAATTTCTGAGTTCAGTTTGTTCACTGAGTTGGAACCAATGACCCTGCCACTTGTCCTATATTGTACTCTTTTTTTAGCCTAAGAAATGGATATCCAGGAGTGGTTTTGCTATGGGTTTTTCCTTTGTTTTCCAGACACTGTGGTGGCTGTGAATGGAATTTGGATTCTTGTTGAAACCTTCATGTTGCAAGGTAGGAAACATCACAGCTTGTTCCTTGACTGTGGTGCTGGGGGATTGAAAAGGGCAAGGCTTGAGAAATCTGTTCTTGTGTCTTGCAGGAGGGAATTTCTTCTCCAGGAACGTACCGTGGAGCTACATCGTCTTCCTCACAAGTAAGCTGATGCCTCCCAACAGAGCTGTGTCATTTCCTGAGGAGCTGGGAAGGGAACTGAAGTTACAACTTAACCATGGGTGTAGAGCCTCCATCAAGAACAATGCTGTGCCTGGCAGGGATTGTTTTGTAGACTTCTCCGGAGAGAAATCTCCATGAACACAGGAAAAGGTGTTGATTTGGAGGGGAAAAGTCTCACTGAGAATAAGGAGGATGGGTGGGGTCTGTTAAACCCCTGTTCAGAAATGCTCTGCTAAAATCAGCACACATCCATGCAGGCAAACCTTCACACGAGCCTTTCCCGTGATGCTGCTCATTCCTGACTCCTCCTGTTTTGCAGTCTATGGCGTGGAGCTGCTCCTGAAGACCACTGGGCTGGGGCCTGTGGAGTACCTGTCCTCAGGCTGGAATCTGTAAGTGCACATTCACCTTTTTGGGTTGGAAAAGCCAACTTCTGTCAGGAGTTTCAAGCCATCAGCCAGCTCTTAAAATTCTTCTGCCCCTGGCCTCATGGATCTTGTTAAGCTGGAGCAGCACCAGTCCCTCTTCTCTGCTGAAGCACTACTGATAAATCGTTGCTCTTATTTTTATTTTATTTTATTTTTCTCTCCAGCTTTGACTTCTCAGTCACCCTGTTTGCATTTTTGGGACTCATGGCACTGGCATTTAACATGGAGCCCTTTTACTTCATTGTGGTCCTGCGACCCCTCCAGCTGCTGAGGTGAGGTGGGAAAGGCTGGGAAGGGAGAATTCCAGAGAGCCCGTGGGAGAAAACAGGCTTGTTTTCCATCAGTCCCACTGGGCACCGAGCTCCTTAGCAGGAGAGGGCAAGGATTGCTCTGTGGGAATGTGACCATGGCAAACAGGAATTGCGTGGGGTAATGAGATTAGCCCGAGTTATCAAAATGAACGATAACAAAAACTTGGGATGGGATATGAAAACCCATGCTTTGGAGCTTAAGCTGATCTCTAATAGAGATCAAGGGATTTACTGGGGGCAGATTATCCTGTGTCTGCCTTCGTGGGGTTCTTACACCTCCTCTAAATTGTCTGATGCTGTTCAGAGAAAAGCTTTTCTGTCAGGGTGAGATGGTCTGAGCCAGTTTAATAATTTCCACTGAATTACCAGAAATTACAGTTTTCAAAGGATGCTGCTTGCTAGGGTGAAGTACTGCCCTGCTCTAACTGCATCTCACACTTGGAGCAAGACCATGGCCTGTAACCTCTCTGCAGTTCAGGGAGCTGGGGCTGATTAACCCTCTCATGTCTAGGTTACTCACCTTCACAAATGCCTCCAGAGCCGCAGGGGGGAAGGGATTTGAGGCAAAATGTTTTGTTAAAAACAAGCTAATGTAATTTAGCTCTTCAGTGAGGATTTTAAGAACACTTCATGACACTCAAGAGGGGAAAAAAAATAATGTTTTCTCTGTTCCTCCCCTGCCAAAGCCTGTTTGGCAGCTGTGTTTCTCTGCAAAGGCTGATGGGGTTGCCAAATCTTAAATTAGCAGGAACAGTGTAGTATTCTTTCATCAATTTTTATTAGGTCATGGGGGAAACACAGAAAAGCTTGTGTCCGAAGGAAGCAGGAATGAATCCTGACCCTGTACATGGGACTAGTGTAAGTTCTTACAGTTTTTAGGGGTTTTAAATAGCTATTTATAAAAAGACAGCCTTTTTTTCCCTGAGATCCTCAGTCCTGTAGTTGCATGTGTCATAAACATTGAGATGGGACAGCAGGACACTGGAAGGTGAGCACAGATGACTTGAGCAAGAGCAGTTAGGTGTCAGGAAACCTCCCTGTCATTGACCTGCGAGGTAGAGAGAGCTGGGATTCTCCTTTTAACTATTTCCCCAACACCAGGAAAGCTGCGGGGTGTGGGTAACTCCTGGCCTCTCCTTTCAGGCTGTTTAAACTGAAGAAACGCTACAGGAACGTCCTGGACACCATGTTTGAGTTGTTCCCTCGGATGGCCAGGTGTGGTGATGCAATACCTTTATTGTATTTTTATATAAGTTTTCTGTACCCCAGTGGTTCATCCCTACCTTCCCCACTCCTATTCCCAGTTGGTTTCCCCCAGACCCAAGCCTCTCCCCCGGTGCTCCCTACATGGTTGTTCTCCTCCCCTTGTTCTAGCTCTTTCCCTATCAATCACCCAAACCCCTCCTGTTGTTCCCGAAGGTTCAGTGTCCATCATCTGAAACCTCCCAATTTACCCTTATATGGTCCCCATCAATCCCCCGAGACCCTACCCCTCTAGATACCTCCCCCTTTGGAAATCCCCTAAACCTCGATGCCCCATTGGGGCATGTGATCCCTTTCCCCTCCTCCCCTTGGGGCTATTGGCCCAAGGAAATGTCTATCCTCGTCCACATCCCTCTCTTAGAGATTTCTATTGGTCCCCAGTTAAGCCATCCCCATTGTAACACCTCCCTTTATAAGGGGTTCCCTGGAGCTGCTCGAGGCTTGTCTCCTGGGAGTTGCTTCCAAAAAATTTGGATTATCCCGTGTGGCAAGCCTCCTTGCTACTTTTTATCCTCTCCCTCGTTGGGACTGCTGACAGCCACTGTGCCTGGAGCTTCAGCTCCCCTGGGCAGAGCTGAACTCCTGAGGAGCAGCTTTAAAGCCAAGAGCCTCCAGCTGCTCCCCACTCCTGTCGCACACCGCAGGAGCTGGCCTGGGCAGTGGTCAGTGGCGGTCATTGCGACAGCCAGATACCAACTTCTGCTCTTTGGGTGATGGCAGGGAGAGGGGAGTGAAGGTTTGGGGTCAGGATAGGGAGCTGTCAAACCTGCTAAAGGGATTTATGTTCTGATCTGTCAGTGGGTCATTATTGACTCTTCACTGTGCTGCAGGGGAGTGTTAATCTTCCAATTTCTCGGAGCGGCAACACTCCAGCACCTCGGGCCTCCTCCTGCTTTTGTGTTTGGAGGAGAACCAAGAGTTCCTGCTTGTTTTAACTTTTCTCCCCCATCCCAGCTCTTGGTGAGGAGGAAGCCCATGTGGGAAGAACACTGGCACACGAACACCCTCGGCCCCAGATGTTCCCCTCTGCAGAGCCACCTGAGAGCATTGTTGTGCAATGGTGGAGCAGGGGTAGCCCGGTGCTTGAATGGGGTAGCCCGGTGCTTCAGTGGGGCAGCCTCAGCCCTGGTTCCCTCGCAGGAGGCCTGAGCAGAGCGGGTTGGCTGGAGAGCCCTGCTCTTGGCACAGTCCCTGCATCCAAGGATGTGGAGAGGGTAGAAACTCTGTGTGGTGTTCCTTATTGAAGGAACTGTGGAGACTCGTTTATTTAACAGAAAAGGACAGACTGGGAGGGAGTCCAGGCTGCTCTTTGGTTTCTCTCTTCAGCGAGTGGCAAACGCCTTGTCCAAGGCTCCCTGAATGAGAGCAGGCCAAGAACTGCAGAGCCACAGCAGCAGGGAGAGCGGTCTGGGGTTTCCAAATCCCTTGGAAATTCCTCCCAGAGCAACCAGCCTGGGATTTTGTGTTTCCCTGCCCTAGCAACTCTTCAGCAGCACAGTACTCTTTCTGTTTCTGCCTCCAGCCTGGGTTTAACCCTGCTGATCTTCTACTACTGCTTTGCCATCGTTGGCATGGAGTTCTTCGCTGGCGTGGTCTACCCAAACTGCTGCAAGTGAGTACCTCAAATCCAGCCCCCTCAACAGTGCTTTTGGTGCTCAGCCAGCAGCAAGGAGCTCTGGCAGCTTCATTTCCCTGTGGAAAAGTGGCCAGAGGATGGAGCTGAATGGGGTTTTGTAGCTAAGGCAACATGTGGCAAAAATCCAAGAGATACTTCATTTCTCTTGCCCCATACCTGGAAGTGCCCCAGGCCAGGTTGGAGGGGCTTGGAGCAACCTGGGATAGTGGAAGGTGTCCCTGCCCATGGCAGGGGGTGGCACTGGATGAGCTTTAAGGTCCTTTGCTACCCAAACCATTCTGTTTCTATGATGCCAGAGTTGCTTGTCCAGGGGTATTAGATAATTAGACCTCCCTTTATACCAACATAAATTCACCTGATCCTGGAATCTAAGCTATCCTGTGCCTTTTCACCTTAAATGATGGCAGACTACTTGGAAATACCAAGCTTTAAGGGTACAAGCCATGGAACTCAAACTCTCAGTTTCTCTGGTGTAATATTTGCTGAATGATCAGAAAGACTCCATGTGCTCCCTGGGCTTGTGCTGAGCTGTGAAGGAGAGAGGGTTCCTTCCAGAGGAAAAGACAAGTGTTGGCCAACAGGTAGAAGTTGCTACTCTGCTTGCCACCCTCTCTAGAGGGGCTGATATTTATAACTTTTTAGATTTTCCCTGCTTTTCCAGTCTCTGCTGATTCTTTGTCCTGGTTCCTCCAACCAGCACAAGCACAGTCGCAGATTCCTACCGCTGGGTGAACCACACAGTTGGCAACAGAACAGTTGTGGAAGAAGGTTATTACTATCTCAACAACTTTGACAACATTCTGAACAGCTTTGGTAAGGGCACTTTTTTCCCTAGCAAAGATTATCCCATGTTCCTGCAGAGCTGGATGGCTCTGTAATGCTGTAATGTTCCTGTGAGCCTGGGACTCTCCCAGGGAGTCCTGCTAATGCACCTCACTCAGCATCCTGCTCTTTCTGTCTGGAGAGCTCCAGCTGACTGATTGTGCCAGGACTGCTTTGCAGCATAAGCAGAGGTCGCTCAAAGCCAGATGGAAGCCAGCAGATCTGTTCTGGCTGGTGATCAGACCAGAGATGTTTAAGGAGGGCATTAAGTCACTGCCCTTCTAAAGAACCAACAGTGATGCCTCTCTTTAAACCCTCTGATGAAGAATAATTTGAATGTGTTGATTACTCTCCATAATTTTTCCTAATGTGTGAGCAGAATGCTTATCTCCTGAAGATTTCAGAGGTCTCCCATGCTCTCTGGTGAAGAGTCAGGTCTGATTTCTTTAAAAAACAGAGATGAAGCCATGCTGCAGGTCTGACCCCCTTTGTCTGAAGTAATTTCAGTGGGGAGGGTCTGCATTCTCTCTGGATTTGCTGTCTTTATTCAAACTTCGCTGTCTTGTGTCAGTCTTCCCTGTCAAATAATTTACCTAAAAATCACTGTAAAACAGGTCAGGATGGATAAAACAATTACCTGTATGTGTTTTCTCCCTTTCTGTGCAGTGACACTGTTTGAGCTGACGGTTGTCAATGACTGGTACATCATCATGGTGAGTGAACCCCTGCAGGCAGCATAGACTCTGTCAGCTCAGGCACCACTGTTTTCTTCCCATGGGGATTGGAATGGGCTCAGTGTTGTCACTTGTTGACAGGTATCTTTTGCTCCTGACTGTTTGGAGGCATTTGACCCCTGCCATGCTGCTGGGCATGCTTTCAGGCTTCACAGTCTGGACAAACGAAGTCACCCTGCGCTCCAGTTTGTCACCCTGCTGTCCAAGCTGTGTTCTCGTGGCACAGCAGCTCTTACAGCCACAAGCTTTGGATGTTCTGTGTGTTTGCCTGTAGGAACCTCTCTTTTTAGCTGCAAGGACTTGTTGGGGCATTGAGCACTGCACAAGCAGTCCCTGGGGCCAGCTGTGGAGCCAGGAATGAGAGACAGAGAGTTTTATTATTATTATTATTATTATTATTATTATTATTATTATTATTGTGAACAAGCAGTTAACAGTGCCTCTCCCTTCTTTTGTGCACTACTGACTTCTTCCCTTTCCTCTTCAGGAAGGGGTGACATCCCAAACCACTCACTGGAGCCGCCTGTACTTCATGATCTTCTACATTGTGACCATGGTGGTGATGACAATCATCGTGGCGTTCATCCTGGATGCTTTTGTCTTCCGCATGAACTACACTCGGAAGAACCAGGATTCAGAAGGTCAGAGCTGAGGCCTGGCTGACCTACAGCATTGTCTTTCCCTGGTGCTTTATGTCTCCAGCAGAGAATGGGCTTGGCCAGGAAAACCAGTTGATTTTTTTTTCCAGCCTGACATGCGGAGCTAATTCTTTCGCTTTTGTGTGATATTTCTGTCTGGTCTTTCTGCTCTGCCCCTCATCTCTCCCCCAGAATTCCCCAAAAAGTGGATGTGGGTGTATTTATGTGCGTTTTAGGTATGTCTGTACGTTTGTGTGCGCACACACATACAAACTTCAACTACTTGAGCCATTTCAACCAAATTCTTTGAAAATAGGAAGTCCGTGTGCATTTCATGAAAGACTTCTAGGAAATATTGCAGCTAGGATGTAGCAAAACTCAACAAGAGACCTTACAGGAAGGGAAGATGAATAATTTTTTTAAACCAAGTTCCCTTCCTCACTAACACACTCACTGGTGGCAGGATGTGTCTGCCAGGTGATTTGCCAGCACTTCTTGCCGTGACCCAGAGAACAGCAGACACTGCCTGCCCAGTTCTTTCCATATTTTGTGGTTGTACTTGGGCTGCTGACTCCGTGCTGTTTTTGGACATGCCTTTCCCTCTAGGAACTGGCAGTGGCTGGGCTCTCCATCCCCTCATCCCTCTGAGTCATCACTTACTCACTGTCCTTTTTCTCCTAAGCTGGGGGTCTGGAACTGCAGGTACCTTCCTGACCCGCTAATTCAGGTGCCAAAGCCACACTAATCTCTTACAGCCCTTCTCCTGCTGTTCCTGCAGGTGAAGGCCCCAGCCCCCTGTTTTTTGGTTTTTTAGGTGCCAGAAGATCAAATTGTGGTGCAGGAGTTGTTAATTAGGGAAACACTTGTGGTCCTTCCTACACCCAGTTTGAAGGGAGCAGTGAAGACATTGGTTAGTCCTGGACTCCCAAGCTCTCTTAGGCAGGTGAAGGTCAAAAGGCAGCAACTCTTGTGTGATTATTTGATTTCTTGATTTACAGGCAAGCAAAAAAGCTACAAGATTTTTTTATTTTTTTTTTAAGATACCAAGGAGCCTGATGAGAATCATTTGGGTCTGAAAGTTTGCTGGCCCTACTCTACTAGTTAACCTTTTCCCTGCCTTTTTGGGGTCAAGCATATCCCTTTCTTGTCACAAAAGCAGGTACAGACTGTACCTGACCTCTGGCTTGGTCCTGTGTGCTTTAGGCTTTGCCTTCCAGGGTTACCGTGGTGGCTGTTGAAGCAATGCTCATCTTGGAGAGGGTTTTTTTTTCCCTCTTTCTGTTTCTTGCCTCTCCAGAAGATAATGGCATTGTGCTGGAGAAGGAGATCTCCAAGGAGGAGGTGATTGGCATAATTGAGCTGTACAAGAGGACTTCAGGTGCCACTGAAACAGCCCAGCTGCAGAAGATTGTGTTGCAGATGGACAAATACGGGGTAAGAGGAAACACTGCAGGTTCTCACCTTCAGGAGAGGGAGGTGTGCCAGTGCCCCTTTGTGTGACTGAAGAGAGAAGATCCACTTGCCTCTGTAGTTGTTGAGGGCTGAGCTGCTGGAGCGACTCTGCAGCATCACAAAATGCTGCTGCTCTAGAAAAGTAGCAGCTGCTCCTTGCACAGCCTTGACAAAGGCTCATCGCTGTCGCCTGCAAAATTCCGTTGTCCTGGCCCCATGCTGACTGGAAAAAAGGCACATTTATTTTTCTTTAAGGAAGCCACTGTCTCATAATTCTCCTGCCTCTCTCTCTGTGCCATCACACACTGAGGCTTGGACAGTCCTGGAGCATTATGCAGCAGCATGATGGCGTTGATTCCAGGTCCTTCCTTCCTCTGTGGCACTGCTTATGCTTCCATTCTAAAACATTTTAAATTGTAAAATGAGCTCTTGTGTCAGAACTGTTGTCTCATCCATCTGGGAAGAGCTGAAGTGGTTGCTTTAATAATGGCCATTACACCCCTGTGTCACCATGACACAGGGCAGGTGCTGCAGTCCCTCAGGGGACAACAGAAGGAGCCTGGGACAGCCTGAGCTCATCAGTGGATGAGGGGTGTCCACAGGAAGGATGCCTGAAGTTCCAGGACAGATCCAGCTGCTCAGTGACTGATGAATGTCTTCTTTGGTGTTTCCTCCTCCTTCCCCCAACTCCTTAGCAAATGTCAGCAGTGTTTCTGGGACGCAGATCGAGGACCAAGAGTGATCTGAGCATGAAGATGTATGAGGAGGAGATACAGGTATGTGGGCCTGAGCTGGGGCTGCCACCACGTCTGTGGTGAGAGCACTTTCTGGAATAACAACCCATCCTTTCAAACCCTGGGGACTGCTTTCCTCTGAGACCTGGGATTTGTTACTCCACAGAGCACATCAGAGCTCCTCAGTGGGTGCAGGTGTGTCAGGCCAGGCACAGTGACCACACTGGGGGTGTGCACAGGCACTTCTGCTCGGCTGGGCTGCCCTGGGCTCCCCGGGTGTCTGCTGGGGCTGTGAGCACAGCCTGGTGCTGCCTGGGGCTTGGCTGCTGAGCACAGAGCTCTTAAACCTCTGGAATGTGGTTGTGCTTGAGCTTAGGTGTGTCTGTCTGACACAGAAACCAGGGGCTGTCCCAGGCAGGGCTGCCTGGTGTGCAGGCTGAGCAAGGTGGGAAACTCGTAAATCAGCAGATTCCCTGGATTTTTAGCACCTTCTGCCACTGCCCTCTGTGCTTGGGAGCTTTCTGCCATGGGTTTGGTCACTGTCCTGCCAAAGGCAGCTGAAGGTCGTGGGCCAGTGTAATGATTAGTGCTGAAAGAATTAATCTTGTAACCATTTCAATCTGTCCTTTGTCCCCGCAGCAGACAGACTGGGGACGAGTCTTGAGTCCCCCTAAGGAAAATGCACGTTATTTACCGTGGGGCTGGGCCATCTGCAGAGAAGCTCCCTGCCTGTTCTGCTTGGTCTGTGACTCAGGGATGTGACATTGTGGAACACCCTGGGTGCTGCCCAGCATCAGGAGCAGCTCTGCAAATCCCAGACATGATGGGAACAGCCCTGGGTGTTCAGGAGGGACATCCAGAGGGAGGGATGTTTCCTTGCCTAAGTTTGCTTGGTCTCTGCATCCACCACAACCATGCTGCAGCAAGCTGGGTTGTTCCAGGAGTTTGGGCTGTATCCAGGGCTTTGGAAAGAGCCCTCTGTGCCTGGAAAAAAAATGTGCCTGGAAAAAAATGTGCCCGCACATGGTAGAGTGACAGAAGGCTCTGCCCTTCTGGGGTGTGTGGGGCACAGCCTGATCCCTGCTGTGTTTGCTCCCCACTGCAGGAATGGTATGAAGAGCACTCCAGGAAAGAGGAATCCCAGACACCACTGCAAGAGCCAGCATCTGCTTCCAGCAGCTCTCTGAAGCCCCTGAGCCTCCGACAACGCTCCCAGACTGTCATTTAGGCCTAGCTAACGCGAGCCACCTTCTATGCAATAACCTAGAGTATTCCTCCCCAGCCTGTATTTTGGGAGGGTGTATATAGATCTGTCAGTGTACCAGTGTAGGGATCCAGTCTCTCCCCCAGCAGTGGTTGCTGGAAAGCCTGAGGCCCAGGGGACGCTGGGGAAGGCTGCTGCACACAGAGCGTGGTGACCACACTCAGCGCATCTGGGCAGAACAGAGCCCTTGTCCCTCTGAGCCCCTTCCCAGGCTCCAGCTCCTGCTGCTTGTCTTACCACTAATAGACCTTGGGGAAAGGGATGTGTAATCCATTAACAGCAGGGAATTTGCTGAAGTCACCTGCTTAATAGTAAAACTTCGGCCCTGTTTGAAGATCCCTTTTGCTCAAAGGGTACCATTAACCTAGGGATAAAAAATCGGAGTGAGTTTTTGTTTCTTCTCCACCTTCCTTGTGCAAAGAAAGGGGAGGTGGTGTGAAATCTCAGCACTTTTGGAAGGGCAGACTGCCCTCCCCCTCCTTTTCGGCACACCTAGATGCACTCCCTGTAGTAGCTCCAGCTCTGATGATTGAATTTTGCTGTCCCCTAGCAGTTCTGAGGCAGTTCTGAGGCAGAACTGAGGGCCAGCACCTCATCACATTATGACCATAGGTGGGACAGGGCTTTGGAGACTGTCTCTGCTGTATGTGCATCGCTGTTGGTCAGTCCTGCCCGTGGCACTGCCTGGGCTTGGGGTCACATGTGCAAACCCCAAAGCTCCTGTCTCCGTTCAGGGAGGGGGATTCTGCAGGGTGATGTGGCTGTTGGGCTCTGCTACTTGGCCACCTGCTCTGTAAAACCTTCTGGCTGGTCCTTAGCTCAGATAAATGACTGGGAAGAAGAGTGGAAGGTTTTGCAGTTACAAGTCCAGCTTTTTTTCTGCCTGGCTCTGGGCTAAGGAGAGCTCTTAGGCATCACACAGTCCTCCTGGCTCAGTCCTCTGTCCTGGCTCTGGACAGCTGAGCAAGTCCCAGCACAGAGGGGGGCTCCTCCCTTGCAGGGGTGTTTCTCTGGCTGGAAAATGTCGGCTCAGTCAGATCGTGGGAAGATCCACCGAGCTCCACTGTTCCCCTGCATTTTGGATGCAGGAGGAACGTGGAAGACGACGATTCTTCTCACCCGTCTGCTTTTCTGCAGCTACCACACCTGGGAGCTGAGGGATGAGGAGGAAGGGGGAAAAGGGATGCCTTCCCAGCTCTGCCACGTTGGTGGGATTGTGGCAGTTGTGTCATCATTTGAACCTGTCTCTCCAAGTCCCTCTTTTCCCTGTCAGCACAGGAAGTCCCTGGCAGCTGGGAGGTTCCCTCACCTCTTGCTGTTTGATCTCTCCTCAGGTTCAGACTGAGTGGAGCCTCCTGGGGAGGCTTCTGCCTTCCTCCAGGGGCATCAGGCAGGCAGTGGGAGATGTGTGTCCCCCATTCCCTTTGTCCCCCATCTCTGTCTGTTCCTTGGTGGCCTCACCACATGGCACAAGGACAGCGGGAGAGGGCTGATCCTACCCCGGCAGTTCAGGAGCATTTCCTGGATGGGCAGGACTTTCAGAAGGAGGCAAGACAGAGCTGCTTCTGGAAACCTCTCCTCCATGGCACGGTGGGGAGCACTTGGAAGGAGTGGGAGAGCAGCTTTCCAGGCAGCACACACACACCAGTGGCTGCTCCCAACGCTTGCCAAATTCCCTGGGTGCCTCACGGCAACTCTTTGTTTCCTTTCTGGATACTTGCAGGTATGAAACTACTTCTGACCTGACCCGTGAAGGACCTTAAAGGGCTGTTTTCCAAACCATAAATTCACAAATTAACGAGCGGTGCAGTTGTTGCTCCTGCAGTTGCTCTGCGTGGAGTCGCAGCCCGGGAGGTTTATCCAGATTAGTCCTGGGACTGCAGGAGATGGTGTTTATTGTGCTTTAAATTGTGGGCAGGATGAATGAGTATTATGGTTAGCGGGGGAAAAAAATGTGGCTGTGTTTAATCTCCACATTCCCCTACAGCCTATTTCTCCTGGCAGGGCTGTCAGTGACCTTTTTTGGGGGTGCTTTCTGGGTGTGAAAGGAGCTGTGGCTTTAAACTGTGCTGAGGGGGGCACTGACTGCTGATTGTGCAGTAACAGGGCTCCCTGGAGGCCTGGGGGCAGGGTGCTGCCTCCAAGGCGTTGATCCTCCCCCACATCCCCACTGTGTTCATTATTTTTGTAAAACCAAGGAGGGTGGCAGGAGTTTGCTTCTTCCATGTGACTTTGGAAGGAAACAAAGTTTGAGTACGGGGCATCCCCTTCTATTTATCCTCCTCTCCCTCCCCCGACACACAGACTGACGACGGAGACAATCATTTTGTAGGGAGCACGGGAGGAAGCACTGCAGGATTTTGTATGCTGGCGTTTTGTTTATAAAAAAAAAGATTTTATGGACATGTCTGTTAGATGTTCTCTGCATTTTTTTCAGGCGCACTAATAAAGAGCATCCTCGGCTTTGTAAAGGCAGCGGCTTCCTTTCCTCCTTCCCGTCTTATTCCAGAGGTGGGGTTTGGCCAAGCTGGAGCATTTCCAGTGTTTGAAGAGGAGCCTGCCCGCCCTCTCCAGTGGCAAGTGCTTGTGTTGGGAATGTTTTGCGTGCATGCCCTGCCGAGCTGCTCCACATTCCTGGTCCAGGACACTGCAAAGCCTCTGCGAGGTTTTTCCCTAAACATCAAGATAATGCTTTCAAAGTTAGGTGTTTTAAAGCTGCCCCAGAGCAGCGTTGAGGCCAGAAGGGCTGTTTGACCCTGTACCTCTGTCCTGGGGCGTTGGCCGTGGTTTCGACTGCTTTAGCCCTGCTTGTGGCAGGAAGTGGAGGCTGTGTCCCGGATCGTTCCGGCAGCTGCCGGAGCAGGTCTGGGGCAGAGCCAGTGGCTGCGGGCACAGGGAGCGTTATTTTCTGTGAAAGCTGCTGGTATCTGTTAGAAAAAGGAGAAATGCTCCAGGCCCAGGAGGAAAGGAGGAGGAACCGGGTCTGACAGTTGTGGTGCTTGCACAACACCGCCCTCGCCCGTGGGGCAGGGATGCGGGTGTCCCTCTGGAATGACAATTCGCTTTCCAGCCTGTGTCCTGTGAACCCTCCAGCTGCGAGCAGAACCACCAGCCCACCCATTCCCTGCTACTGGGACCATGAGCCCCCCTGGCCCTCTGGGCAGCCCCGCAGGTGTCCCTGTCCGCAGGGACTGAGCCGGGCTGAGCCTGTGCCGTGGCCGTTCCCACGGTGACAGCACATGTGACTGCTCTTGGGACATCGGCTGCTGGAAACCACTTCCCCACTCCCTCGGGAAAACCACTCTGGGCATCCCAGGGTCCTCGGCTCTGGCTGTTCCCTCTCCACTGCAAAGGCTCTGTGCTGAGTCAGGGCTGTGTCACACCAGCGCAGAGCAGGAGAAATGGCCCTTGCAGCAGGCAAAAGTCAAGGTTGGGTTTGTGTTTGGTTTTTGTTTTGTTTTTTTTTTTTTATTGCAACTTTTTACACTGCCTAAATCTAGCCCTGCCAGGAGTCAACACTGTGTGCAGAAACCTCCAAGTCCTTTCCTACAGCTCTGCCCACCCCAGGAGGAGAAGAAAAGTAGGATCTGAAACTCAGGTTGAAAAACATTACTAAAAAAAGCAGGGGAAACCATCCTCCCTCGGTTTGGTGTTTGTTTTCCCTCAGGCTTTGCTTGCACTAAACCCAGTGTGTCCCTGGAGCGTTGTGTCCCCTTAACCCTGTCTGGGCTCTGCCCTATCTGCTGTTCCAGCCCACGGTGCCAGTGGGGAGAGTCCTTCTCAAGGACAAACGTGTGCCTGGGCCCTGGCAGGATCACCCTGTGCAGCACAACTGCCCCAGCTCTGTCCTGGAGCTGAGGAGGGAGCTGAGGAGGGGAAGGTGGAGCGGCTGAGGAGGCAAAACCTCTCATGCTGTGCCCCTGACCTGGAGCTTCCCCATCCTCTGGTCCTGCCACTGCGACCAGACACAGCCAAGGTCTGGATGCTGCTCCTGCCCAGAGTTCCTTAAATTTCATGGATTAAAGAGTGAGGAGAGGATGTGGGCACTGACAGCTCCTTCCCCAAAGGACAGCCACCCCCTTTCCAAACAGCAGGGGCTGAGGCTGGGCTGGCACCTCCAGCAGCACGGTGAGGTTGAGGTGCCCTTGTCCCCCTGCCAGGGACAGGGGAGGGGACAGCGCGACCCCAGTGTGGTGGGGAGGCAGAGCAAGATCCAGGGCTGGATCTCCTGGGGCTGTTCATGGGGTGGAGAAATGGATCACCCTGAACTCGGTGAGCAGGGCCACACACAGGAACGCCAGGTAGTAGGCGATGAGGCAGATGCCGTAGGCCTTCCCCAGCTGGAAGCACTGCGCTGGCACCGTCACGAAGGAGAACACCAGGCTCAGCCCCAGCGCCCCGGCCAGCACCCACACCAGGGGGCTGTCAGGCTCCAGCTGTGGAGACATGGGAGTGATGTGGGGTGAAACCGGCATCCTGCTGCCAGCCTGACCCGTGTCACCATGTCACCACAGCCTTACCTTCACCAGCGGCTGGCTGCTGGTCATCTGCAGCAGGCAGCCGAGCCCCACGCCCACCAGGATGTCTGGAGCACGTTCAGGATGGCCGCACAGCACGGGAAGGCTCGGGGGAGCAACAGCACTGACCACATCCCTGTGCCCCACATCCTCCTCCTCCCTGTATCTCATGGCTAAAGCGCTCTCTGTCTGTGGGGAATACAACCTCAAGCACTTGAGGAGAGGCTTCAGCCTGGTCTGAGGACCACCCAAAACCCACTGGAGGGAGGCACAGCCCCCTCCCCTCCTTCCCTTTGGCAGATCCCAAATCTGCACCACTGCAGCCCAAACTCCTGGCCCTCTGGGGCTGGGACAGCTGTGGGGACAAGGGGGTGCTGCTGGCTCTGTCCTTGCACCTCCCAAATCCCTCACTGACCCCTTGCACTGTGGGAACACTGTGGGGTTCGCTGGCATTGGAGGGACTCTGGGATGGATCCTGCCCCGCTCCTCTCCAAGGGTCCCACAGCACCAGGGGCTCTCCCTGGTGTAGGCAGGGAAACTGAGGCAGCTCCTGCCCCACATACCACCACCCTGCTCCTGGCACCCAAAGGATACTGAAGATGATGCCCCCGAAGCAGGCGGAGAAGGCCATGCGGGGATAGCCCTGCCGGGCCATGGTGAGGTCGGAGAAGGTGTCTGTGGAGGGACAAAGGGAGACCTTGGGGATGACAGGGGGACCCCAGGGTGTGCCAGGGGGGCACTGGGGACCAGCAGAGCCCTCACCACCAATGCTGTTGCCCCAGGCCAGCAGTGTCAAGCCCAGCACAGTGTTGCTGAGCTGGAAGATGACACCCAGGGTCCGCAGGATGTTCACCAGCTCCGTGGCTGCGGCGTTGATCCACATGGCACTGGCCAAAAACCCAAGGAAGGCAAACACCTGACAGGAAGAGGAGCAAGCTGGTCCCTGTGTGCATCCCACAGGACCCTGCACACCTCTTGGGGACACTGGGGACTGGGAAAGAGGTCCAACTTCCTGCTCTGCCCCCAGGGACCCTCAGCCCCATCTGGAGCAGGCTGGGCTGGTCCCTGGTGGGTGTTCAGGGCTGGGAGACACCTTACACAGTGATACTTGGGTGGGTCCTCATTGCTGGTGGTGATGAAGATGATGAGGGCCAGGACAGAGGCAACCAGTGTGACCAGTCCCCAGACTGGGAAGACGCCCTGGATCTGGTACAGCCCATCTGCACATGGTGGGGAGAGGGGGTGTCAGAGTGGCTGGGGCAGGATCTAGCCAGGCTTGAGGCAGGAGGTAAAGCCTTGTCAGCTAAGCCACCTCTACCCTACACCCTCACAGAGCTGCCCCCCTCTGTGCCTCAGTTTCCCCAGGCAGGCCAGGCCTGCTCCATTTTTCCCCAAGGCCCTGGATGCTGGGGGCTCAAGCCCCTTGCCCCTGTAGGGGGTGCAAATCATGCAAATCGGCTGCAAATCAAGCCCCCAGCTTGGCTCTTCCCCACCCACAATGGGAAGCCAGTTCTGAAAGGCTCCTGCAGTCCCCAGGGCTTCGGGGGCCATCTCAGTCCTGTCCCCTTCTGGAAGCTGGGACTGCCTCAGGCTCTTACAGGCGCCCGACTTGAGGGTGAGGACACAGAGCAGGGGGCTGGTGAGGATGTGCAGGCAGTTGAGGGGTCTCTTCCAGTTCAGGTCATCCTTGTCGGGGTCCACAACAGGAACAGTGAGCAGCAGCACCAGCTCCACAGGCACCTGGGACGGGGGACACCCATCTGGGACACCCTGCGAGGTGCCCCACGGCCTGCTCCCAACCCGACAGCCCCTGTCCCACCATCCCCAGGGAGACAGAGCCCCAAGGGCCAGCAGGGACAGGGATGTCCCTTGGGGGGCTCCTCCTGGCTCGTGTCCCCCCTGCTCACCTTGAAGGCCTTGAAGAGCCGCCAGTACCAGGGCTTCCTCCTCCACTTGCGGTAGTCCAAGGGGCTGAGGGCCGTGGTGAGGATGCGCAGGGAGGTCTCCCGGGAGGGCAGCAGGGGCCGGTACTCCTCCCCTGTGAGGGGCCACAGGGGCTGAGTGGGGTGGGGGCTCCCTGTCCTCCCAACCCTTCCAGCATGGGGCTACGTTCCCTGTGTGTCCCCAGGGAGCTCCCCCTGCCCCATGGGCTCAGTCACACCTGCAGCAGCCTGGGGGTCTCTGGGACCCCTGAGGACAGAGCAGGGAACAACATACCATAGTCCCCACTGTTTGTGCCTGAGGGCTCCGGCTCTTCCACATCTGTCGGCATCTCTGGGGGAAAGAAGAGCGGACAGGGGCAGTGGAAGGGGACCCCAACACGCCGGGGGTCCCATCCCAGCTGGGCAACCCTTACCTGGCTCCCAGGGCCCAGGAGGGGCCAGCCCGTCCCCCCGCTGCCGACGGTGAATGCAGGTGCAGAGCACCACGGTGAGCACGTAGAACACGTAGAGCCCCAGGTAACCTGGGAGGGAGGAGTTATGGGGGGGTCACGGCACCCCAGGCTGCTCCAACCATCCCCAGCTCCCACAGCGCTCACCCAGAGCCTCTCCCAGCCTGATCCTGCCCAGGTAGAGCACCACGAAGGTGAGGAACACGGCCGCCATGTAGAAGATGACATCCCTGAGGAAGGGTCTGGAGGCAGCCGTGAAGGGCTTGACCAGGGCGATGCCCCCGGCCACCACTGTGGTCACAAACACACCGGCACCTGCCAACACAACGGGACTCTCTTGGGACATGGGAACATCCCACAGCTCCAAAATATCACCCCGTGAGGAGCTGGCAGTGGGGTCCCCTTACCAAAGATGGCCCCGATGGCCAGCCCCGCTGTCCGGGGGTCGGAGAAGGCTACCACAGCACTGAAGACATCAGGTGCCCCATTTCCAAAGGCCAGGAAGGTGACACCATGGAGAGAGGACGTCAAGGAAAAGACCTGGTGTCCTGTCCTCCTTCTGTGGGGACATGGGTGCTGTGTACTCCTGTCCAGTGCCAGCACATGGTCCTGCTGTCACCTCCAGCTCACACTTCGAATTGGTTTCCTCTGGCATGGTGCCGAGGGGACACAAAGTGACCCTGTCACGGCCACCTCCCCTGCCCTGTCCTCACGGCCACCTCCCTGGTCCGTCCTGGCTGAGGTCCCCTGTGATTTGCCAAGGATACTGCCACATTGTGGGACAGCTTCAGGTTGGTGGAGATGGCTGATAAATTGGGGCAGAAGCTGGAAGGGCAGAGAAGGAGACAGAGAGAGGTGATGGAGCTACTTGGGAACCACAGGGCTCCTGGTCACTCTGGGGACAGTCCCCTTCTCTGCAGGGCCACTCACAATTTCTCCGCTGTCACACTGAGGATGATGAACAGGTACAGGAGCCAGAGAGCCTGTGGGGTCAGGGGTGCACAGAGAGGGGTCAGTGGGGTCCCCACCCCACACCCCCACAGCAGAGCATCCCCAGCACTGCCTGTTCCCGTCCTTACATAGAGGGTGACAGCCAGGGGCAGCAGCTGGGGCGGGAAGACACAGAAGACCCCATTGAGGTAGTCGAGGAAGCCCCCGTCCAGCCGGCAGTCAGGGTTGCTCCAGATGAAGTGGCACCACTCGGAGCTGTTGTGCTTCCGAACCTCCCAGCACTGCGAGGCAGAGGGGAGGGTGCTTGGCCAGGCCCCCCCGAGCACCCACCGCCCTCCTGAGGGCTGCCACGGGCACCCTGAGGGAACACTGCCCACCCCGAGCACCCACCGCCCTCCCGAGGGCTGCCATGTGCACCCTGAGGGGACACTGCCCACCCCGAGCACCCACTGCCCGCCCTGAGGGGACACTGCCCACCCTGAGCACCCACTGCCCTCCCGAGGGCTGCCACGGGCACCCTGAGGGGACACTGCCCACCCCGAGCACCCACCGCCCTCCCGAGGGCTGCCATGTGCACCCTGAGGGGACACTGCCCACCCCGAGCACCCACTGCCCGCCCTGAGGGGACACTGCCCACCCCGAGCACCCACCGCCCTCCCGAGGGCTGCCATGTGCACCCTGAGGGGACACTGCCCACCCCGAGCACCCACTGCCCGCCCTGAGGGGACACTGCCCACCCCGAGCACCCACTGCCCTCCCGAGGGCTGCCATGTGCACCCTGAGGGGACACTGCCCACCCCGAGCACCCACTGCCCGCCCTGAGGGGACATTGCCCACCCCGAGCACCCACTGCCCTCCCGAGGGCTGCCACGGGCACCCTGCCGCTCTGCGGGGCTGCTTTCGGCAGGTCACTCTCATCCCTGCCTCGGTTTCCCCATCCGTGCTCCGTGCCAGGCCCAGCACATGTGGAAACCCGCGCCCCATCCCTGTCCCCACACAGCCCAGACCCACCGCGGGCCATGGGAAGGCGCCGGCCTGGCAAGCAGCGAGGGTTTCGGAGGAGAAAACCAGCAGCAGAAGAAATCCTGGTGAGATCCCTGCTGCGTTGGCGGGGACAGGGGAAGCAGGGCCGGGACGGGACCCCACCACCCCGGCAGCACCCAAATCCCTCCCGGCGGCCCCCCCAAACCCCACCGCAGCCCCCAGACTTACATCCAGGCCCCGTCCGTGGCTCAGAGCATCCCCCCCGGGAGGGACCGTGTCCAGCAGCAGCGGGGGCCCGGCTGGCAGTGCCCCGGCCAGGCTGAGCGCCCCGGCCAGCCCCGTGGGCCCCGGCCCCATGGTCCCCTGCCCTGGTGGGGACAGCCCCGGCGGGCACCTACCGCCGGCAGCGGCCCCCGGAGGGAGACAGCGGGGGCTGCCCCCGAACCCCCATCCCGCGCTCCCCGGGAGGGGCGAGGAGGGGTTAAAAATTAATAATAAAAGTGGAAGTTAAAATTAATGCTAAAAATAATAAAGTGGATAAAAAGCAGAGCCCCCCGCGGGCACGTTGAGCCCCTGCCGCCGCGCCACGGCCCCGCCGGGGGGGCTCAGCCCGGGGCCACCCCGAGCGGAGGGAGGGGGAATGGCACCCGCACCCCACGGACGGGGACCAGGGGACCGGGGGGCACCCCCGAGGGCACAGAGGGGCCGCGGTGCGGGTGGGGACGGGGACGCCGGGGGGGTGGGGAGTGCCGAGCGGGGATGCGGGGATGGATGCGGGGATGGATGCGGGGACGGAGGGGGTACCGGGGACCCCTCCCGCGGCGCGGCCCCACCGTGTGGCGCGGCCCCGCTGCCGTGCGCGGGCAGCTGATCCCCCCCGCCCCCCCGCCTTAAAGGGGCCGCCACCCTCCGCCCTTAAAGCGACAGCGACACTTTCCCACGCGGCTGGCGGGGCGGCTGCGGAG
Source organism: Corvus hawaiiensis (assembly GCF_020740725.1). Classification (NCBI taxonomy): domain Eukaryota; kingdom Metazoa; phylum Chordata; class Aves; order Passeriformes; family Corvidae; genus Corvus; species Corvus hawaiiensis. The sequence goes on from NC_063230.1 coordinate 361,342, forward strand.
ATGGGACACACGCGGCTCTCTGCTCCGTCCCGTCCCTCTCAGGCCGGGACACCCACCCTGGTGCTGCGCCCACCTATATCCTCCCTTTGGGGTGACCCTCTGAGAACGGGCGAGCTCATCGCAGGCATGGCCGGGGATGGTGTCCCGTGGTGGGGCAGCCTCGGCACCGTGCCGGTGGTCCGAGACCCCCTCAGAGGGGCCGAGGCTGCTGCTGGTGCCCCTGTCTGCACCAGGACACCCCAGCCTCAACCGTGCCGCCTGCAAGCCCCATGCCCTGTTTGTGGGGTGCAGGTTGGCCCCCATGGCCGGAGCCCCAAGATCTTAATGGCATTCAGAGATCCATTTCCCACCTTGGCCAGTTTCTCCACAAAATTGCACTCTGCCCTTCTCCCTGGGGAGAGGTGAAAGGAAGGAAAGTAAAAAATAAAGGCAGTGCCCAGCTGGGTGGGTCTCCCCCAGGATACTAGGTCCCCCCTAAGACCCGAAGGCCGGTGGCCTCCACTGGGTGCAGGCTCTGGCCCTGCCAGAAGCTGGCACGGGGCATGGCCCCCAGCCCCCGCTGGGATATGGCTGCTTTCTTAACCGGTTTTTCTGGTTTTAGGCCAAATTTGGGTGTTTGCCCCATGGCGTGGGTCCCTGTGCACCTCCCTTGGCTTCTGCACCCACGAGTGGCCGGGTCCAGGTGCCTGAGCGCGGGGGCGGGGTGGGCACTGGACAGTACTGGCAAATTCACCAGCAGCAGCTGGGAGCTGCTGGGACGTGCTGGGCTCCAGCACACGAGCGGTGCCTTTGGGACGCTGCCCTGCCCAGAACAGGACAGGGCATGTGGCACCTTCTCCAGCTGCACCGGGGGACTCTCCAGGGTGACTGCGTGCACCCCACCGTGACTCTGCCACGCGGGTGGGGGGTCCAAGCCCTCAGTGCCTGCCCCCTCCCCGGGACACCCGCGCCGGACGCGGACTTTGCCCGCCAGATGAGGAGGAGGAGGAGCAGGAGGCAGTAAACAGGCGCCGGCCGGGATTGCGCAAGGCCGGGGCTGCCGCGGGGCTGGGGCCCAAGGGAAGCATCAGCACCTTTCCCCGAACACGGGGATACGCCGGGGGGCGGGGTGCCCACCCGAGAGGGTCCACGCGTGTTCCGCAAGGGCGGGGAGGGGGGGAACCTGCGCACATCTCCCGTGGGCGTGGCACTGGGAGAGGCGAGACAGGAACGGGGATATGAGCGTGGGGTCTTGGGGCAGCATAGGGGGGACAGGGGGTGTTGTGAGGGGGGCCGGGGGTCCCCACGGCCGCAGAGGGGGACGTGGCCACAGCGGGAGCCCCGCCCCGAGCCCCGCCCCGTGCGTGGCGCGCACACGAGCAGCGCTGCTGTGGGCGCGGCCCCGCCCCGCCCCGCCCCAACCCGGTCCCGCCCCATTCACGCGCGGCGGCGGCGCTGGGGGCGTGGCCACGGCCGCGCCCCGCCCCAATCTGACCCCGCCCCATCGGTTCGCGCGGGCGCCGCTGGGGCCGGGGCCGCATTCGAGCCCCACCCCCGGACCCGCCCATTCACCCCCGGCGGCGCGGCGGGGGCGTGGCCTTCCCCAGCCCTGCCCCTCGCTGTCCCCGCCCCTCGCTGTCCCAGACATGGCGGCCCCGCGGGCGCTGCTGGTGGCAGCGCTCCTGTCCCCGCTCCTCTCCGCCGTCCCGGCCGGCGCAGCCCCGTCCCCGGTGCCCCGCAATGTCTCCGTGCTGCTGGAGCCCGGCTCCGAGAGGCTGCGCGTCCTCCCCGGCCGCCACCCCGCTGCCGTCGCCTGGGCCAGCCTGGATGACCGCATCCCGCACGTCGGGTACGGACGGGGCGGGGCGGGACGGGTTGACCCGCGTGGGACGGGACGGGACGGGGGTCGCATGGAGCCGAGCGGGCATGGGTTGGTGGGGGTTGCCTCGGCCGGGATGGCGCCCCGTCCCACCCGTGTCCGTGACCCCCCGTGACCGTGTCCCCACAGCTGGGCCTTCCTGGAGGTGACCACCAATGCCTCGTACAATGACAGCCTGCAGGCCTACGCCGCCGGGCTCGCCGAGGCTGCCGTCACCGAGCAGGTAAGGGGGGACCCCTCCAGAAGTGGGGTCCCGGGGGGCGTGACATGGTCCCTCCCCGGGCTGTCCCCTGCCGCTGACATCGCGGCCGTGTCCCCCAGCTGATGTACATGCACTGGATGAACACCATGGTGGGCTACTGCGGCCCCTTCAAGTATGAGAGCGAGTACTGCCAGAAGCTGCGGAACTACCTGGAGGCCAATCTGGCCTGGATGGAGGAGCAGATGGCAAAGGGGCAGGACCCCGACTACTGGCACCAGGTGAGGATGGGTTACCCCCACCCCGGGGACCCCCCCTGTATCCTCCTGGGGCTTTAATCCAGAGGAGAGGACAGGGCAGCAAGATGTCCTGGCCGAGCTCCAGGTGGGATGACAGGGATGTGGTCATCCTCCTTCCTGGGGTGACTAGACGTGACTCGTGACTTTCTCCCGGCCACAGCCTCGCATGCTGCAGTTGGGGTGCACAGGGGGCGGCTTTGTCACCCTCGGCCCTGGGTGCTGAGTCATGACCTTGCTGACGGTGACACTTCCCCCCTGTGCCTCTGCAGCGGCACTGAGACCCAGCTGGTCTGCTCTGTCTCTTGGGGGAATGAGAGAGCCTGTCCCCAAAACCTCTCAGCCTGCCTCCTGGCAGGAGCCAGGTGCCAGCTCTTTCCCCTATCCCCAGGTGCGCCTGGCCTTGCTGCAGCTGAAAGGGCTGGAGGACAGCTACAATGGGCGCCTGGACTTCCCCAGGGACAGGATCACCCTGGCACCCTTTGGCTTCCTGTAAGCTCCTTCTCGGAGGTGGTGGAGAGTGGGGGATGGTTGTCCCAGGGTTTGGAGTGCTGTGGGAACAATTCCTGCATGTGTGGGAACAGCCAGTTCTGCTCGCAGTCCATCTTGTCCACCTTTTCTGGGCACTTGTCTTCTGCTGCTGGGGCAGGACGGAGCCAAGGCAGGTTGTTCCCCACACCATGGCCTGGGTGGTGGGTTCCCCCCACAGCCCCTGCCTCAGTTTCCCCATTGCTGTGCTCCCCCTTTCTTCCCTCCTCATGCTACCAGGGTGCTCCCAGCACCAGTGCCTGCACTGGGGTGGGGTGGAGATGGACAGACAGAGAGCTCTGAGCCAGCTCAGCTCCAGGGCTGGGGCGTCCCTCACCTGACATCTTAGGCCTTGCTTCCCTGCAGGCTGCTGCAGTTGGGGGGTGACCTGGAGGACCTGGAGTCTGCCCTGAACCGCTCCTCCCCGCAGCGTGTCCTGGGCTCGGGCTCCTGCTCGGCCCTTGTGAAGCTGCTGCCGGGCCACCGGGATCTGCTGGTGGCCCACGACACCTGGACCTCCTACCAGGCCATGCTGCGCATCATCAAGAAGTACACGCTGCCCTTCCGCGCCTCGGCCGGCGGTGCGTGGGCTGGGCTGGGGGAGCTGCGCCTCACAAGCCCCTCCTGATGCCTCTGCATCCTCCCTCCAGGCAAGTCTCAGATCCCTGGGAGCGTCCAGGTGTTCTCCTCCTACCCTGGCACCATCTTCTCCGTGGATGACTTCTACATCCTCAGCAGTGGGTTGGTGAGTGGGTCTGGTCCTCAGGGACCTCTCCTTGGCCCTGCTGCCCTCCCCATCACTCCCTCCCCTGCAGGTAGCACTGGAGACCACCATTGGGAACAACAACCCGGCCCTCTGGAAGTACCTGGACCCCCGGGGCAGCGTCCTGGAGTGGCTGAGGAACATCGTGGCCAACAGGCTGGCCCGCAGCGGGCCCGAGTGGGCCGCGGTCTTCCGACGCTTCAACAGCGGCACGTGAGTGGGGTGGGATGGGGCCTGGGAACTGGTCCTGGAGGGGTGGGATCGGATGGAGGGTGCCCAGGCTGCCAGAGGGATGCGTTCCTTGTTCTCCGTGCCAGGTACAACAACCAGTGGATGGTGGTGGACTACAATGCCTTCACACTAGGCAGAGCGAGCCCAGCACCGGGTGTGCTGACAGTGCTGGAGCAGATCCCGTGAGTGGCTCCTGAGCCCCTGCTGTCTCCTCTCTCATCCCTGTGGGTTTGGGGAGGGTGGGGCCTGCCCCAGCCCAGTGGGTGGTCCCAGGGCGACGGGGTGTGTCTGTGGCTGAAGGCTCTGGGGATGCTGGTACTGAAGTGATGGGTGACCCCCAGGATGTGTTCCCCCCAGCCCAGCATGTCCCCCACTGTCCCCAGTGTCTTTTTCCCTCTCTGCTCTGACCAGTGCTCTTCCTCCCAGCGCAGGGGCCTGGTGGTGGTGGCCGATCAGACAGAGCTGCTGTACCAGCAGGGCTACTGGGCCAGCTACAACGTGCCGTGAGTGCCATCACTCCCCACAGCCTGCCCTGTAATGAGGGGCAGCAGTGCTGGCCTTGCACCTGCTTGGTGCCAACTTGCTGTTTGCCCCCACCCCAGGTACTTTGAGGAGATCTTCAACGCCAGCGGGAACCTGGAGCTGGTGAGGAAATACGGGGACTGGTTCACCTACGACAAGAACCCGCGTGCCCAGATCTTCCGCCGGAACCAGACGCTGGTCCACGACCTTGACTCCATGATCCGCCTGATGCGGTGCGTGCTGGGGACCCCCAAACCCGCCTGTTCCACCAAGGAATTTTCTGTGATCCGTAGATTTTTCCCATGTCTTCACCGTGGCTCTCTCCTGGCCCTTCTGCAGGTCCAACAACTACCTGCAGGACCCGCTGTCGTGGTGCAGGGGCTGTGACCCCCCCCAGAATGCTGAGAATGCCATCTCCGCCCGCTCCGACCTCAACCCTTCCAACGGCACCTACCCCTTCCCTGCCCTGCGCCAGCGCTGCCACGGCGGCATCGACATGAAGGTGTGGGAGCCAGGCAGCCCTGGGGGTCTCCTCCCTGGGGGTGCACCCCCCAGCAGCTCTCCCGGGCTGTGCAGCCCGTTCCTGGTGCTGACTCGCTGCCCTGCTTTGTGTCCCCATCTCCAGGTCACCTCCTCGGCCATGGTCCCCACCTTCGGGCTGGTGGCGGTCAGCGGCCCCGCCTGGGACGACGTGCCCCCCTTCCGCTGGAGTGCGTCCCCCTGCAGCTCCCTGCTCCACATGGGCCACCCCGACCTCTGGACCTTCCCCCCAGTCAAGGTCCACTGGGACTGAGCAGGCACTGCCGGGCTGGTCCTGTCTGTCCGTCCGTGGGCGTCTGTCCTGTGGGGGATCCCTCTGTGGGGGCAGCTGGGTGTGGGCGGGTCTCAGCTCTGTCATACACCCAGCCCCCCGCTCTTTCTGCCTCTCAGGGTCCCGGCTGTGCTGCACAAGGGGCCAAGCCCAGTGTATCCCCTCCCTGCCATGGGGCTCTCCAATCCCAGGCCCTTTCCCTGGGTGCTGATGCCTGGTTTGGGGGGGCTCTTCCCAGAAAAGGGGGGTCCTGGGAGGCTGGGGCTCGCCCTCAGGGTGGAGAAGAGGGGCGTGAACTGGTTTGGCTGTGGCAAATAAAGTGCTCTGTGCTGGTGGCTGTGCTTTGCTCTCTGCTGAGATTCTTTGGTGGCTTGGATTAGGGTTGGGCTCTCGCAGGGGTCTTGCCCCCTCCCCATTAACAGGGCGATCTGCTTCTCTGCTGGTGGGAGGGTGTATGGCCAGTGAGGCCGGGTCTTTTGGGGTGCAGGCTGTGAAGGGTTCTCTGCTGCTGGGATGGGGGAGCCCCACCGCTCACCCCCCAGGAGGGGGAGGCCATCCTCATGCCTTTTGTCTTCCTTTCCTCTGGCACCTGTGTGTCCCCATCCCCAAAACCCGCGGTGCAAAATCCTCTTAGGCAGCTCCCTTGATCCGCTCTGCCTCGTTAGGAATAACGAGGTCATTACTGGGGGATTAATGAGCGGTGGCTTGGCAGCGCTTTGAAGGTGCCAGGTTCCCACCGGGGCTGGGGCTCCCTGGGGGCTGCGGGGGGGTGGGAGGGAGCAGGTCTGGGCTATTGGGGTGCTGGCACCACAGAGGCTGGGCTGGGTGCCCTGGGGGAGGTGGGGTGTCCATACCCCACTGTGCTGGGATGGGTTGCAGGTAAGGTGGGAGTGGCAGAGCCCATGTCCCCTGGTGTCTCCATGGTGTGTGGGTTACTGTGGAAGAGGGGGCTGCTTTTAGGGTCCACGTGCCTCAGCTTCCCCAGACAGATCACCACCACTGGGTGAGGGAGCAGCAAGGAGGAACGGGGCATGCTGGAAATGCTACAGTGTTGCTGATTCCCTTTTTTTATTTCCTTAAAAGTGGAAAAATAAGCAGAATGTTGTTAAATATCATCCCAGCTGCTGCCACAGTGTCACCCAGTGACCCTGGCTGAGGGAAGCGACCAGGTGACAGCCTGGCATGCCTTCCTCAGGGCAGGGATGGAGCCAAAGGGGAGCAGAAGAGGGACAGGGAGGTGGGTGCAGGGTGGAAAGGGACCCTGGAGCACTCCAGGGCTGAGCTGAAATGTGGTGTCCTCCCCAAGGGCGTCTCCAGCCTCATCCCTGTGAGCTGGGGGAGGTTCTTGCATCTCTTTCTTAGCTCCTGCCACCGTCCCATCCTCTCTCTGCCTACTGTGGGGTGGGGGGGGGGGGGGGGGTGGGGGGGGTGGGGGTTGCTCCAAAGGCCCCCAGAGGGACTGGAGCTGTGCCCCCCCGGTACCCCCATTCAAGAGCTCCTCCTCATTCCCACCTTTCCAGTCCCCTGTGTCCCAAAAGCAGCGTGACTCTGTGCAGAGGTGCTGTGCTCTGTGCTGTTCACCCGGGAGCCCAGTGATGATGTGGGAAGCAGTGATGTTTTGTTGCCACCAAACACCAGCTTCGTCTGCTCCAGAGCTCTGCCCCTGCTCGGTGCCTGTCAGCAGTGGTGCTCTGGGGAATTTTGCAACACAGTTTGAGTCAGGGGACCGAAATCCCGTATTCTGGTTTCACTGCTGTCTGCCTGGCCCTGGGCCAGAACTGGGCACAGTGTGGGGCTCTCAGTGCACCCAGTTTGGAGTGTTTGGTTCCAGTGCAGTGTCCCCCCTTCGGGACTCCTTGTGCCCTCTGCTTCCAGGCTGCTCCCACTTGGCCAGAGGAACAGAGGAACCTTCTGCAGCTGCGGGGCTGTGAGCCAGGGCTGGGCCTTCTTCCAAATCCCACCTTCTTCCTCCTTGCCTGCTGTGGATGGAGCCAGCCCCTCAGAGCAGAGGTAGGACTTTTACTCTGGGGGTGTCACCAGGGCTGGGTGACAAGGACGGGTCCCAGAGGAAAGGAGGGGGCTCTGCTTTGCCTGGGGGCTGCTGGACCTTGGGTCTGGGCCAGGCTCTGGCTGGGTCACTTGGGACAGCCCCTCTCCACGGGGTGACCTGCGTCCACAGGGTGCCCAGCATGGCACGGCCAGCTGGAGCTGGGGGGGGCCTCATCTCGGGGGTCTCCCCCAGCTGGAGGGGCTGAGCCTCCCTGAGATGTGAAGCTTGGAGAGGATCCAAGGGCTGCCGTGGGTGGGGGCTTAGCAGGGTGGGCAGAGGGATGTGATGGCTCATTTGGAGGCAGTGAGGGGTGTCTTGGCTGGGGATTTGGGGGGTGCAGGCTGCCCTGGCTACACCAGGGGTTCAGAGGCAAAATCCTAAAATCTGCTGGTATGAGTTTTTGGCCAGACCTGATAATATCCAGTGCAAACCCTTGCGGGTCCCCAAAGTAATTTGGGAGCTGCCTCTCCTCTTCCCCCATCTCCTGGGAGCCCACATCCCGTCTCCCGGGCATGTGAAAGCTGCCGGGATCTGGCTGGCGGGGCCACACGTGTTTGTCCCCGCCGCGTCACCCTGCAGCGTGCCCGGCCATGGCTGGGCGCCTTCGGCACCAGTCCAGCCCCGCGGCTGTAAAACCCACCCAGCGCTGAGCAAGCAGCGGGGCCGGGGCAATGTCTGACTCCTGCCCCTTGGCCAGCTGCGTGGCTGAGCACGGGGACGTGGGGACACCGGCACGGCCTCTCCGACGTCATCTGTCCCTTTTGTGTCCCGCAGACTCGGCGGTGGGTGAGGACACTCAGTGAGGTCCCACGGGACACCAGGTAATCCCCGCCTGGGTTGCAGGACAGGGTTCGCACGGGGCGCCTGGGGACACCGGGGGTGTGGGGACCGGCGGGATGGAGGAGGGGGCGGCACAGCCTGTCCCGGGGATCTCCCAGGGAGAGCCCGTCGGTGCTGCTGCATCCTAGAGATGGGAGGGAAAGCTGGGGACAGCCCTGTCCCTCCCGAGGAGCTCCTCTGCTCTGCCCCGAGCCCGCAGTGGGCATCGGGGCTGAGGGGGGGGACCCGTGGGGAGCAGCTGGTGACTCCAGCACCTCTCCCCAGCAGAGCATCCGTTGTCAGGCCATGGCAGCCCAGCCAGTCGGGGGCCAGAAGCCCTTTCACGTCGTCTCGCCCGTTCTGGAGAGCCTGCCCCTCTCCAAGGCCGTGGGCACCAAGGTCTTCATGAAGCTGGAAAACGTCCAGCCCTCGGGCTCCTTCAAGATCCGGGGCATCGGGCACCTCTGCCAGGATGTGAGTGTGGGCATGGTGTGTGCAGGGGGCTGCTCCTGCCCTCATGGGGGGCACGGGGGGGGACGCAGCCGTCCCCTTCCCTCTTTCTCTCCTGCCTTTCAGGCTGCCAGGAAGGGCTGCCGCCACTTCGTCTGCTCCTCAGGTAACTCCATCCCGAGCCGGGGGGGTACTCCTGAGGAATCTGGGGATGTCCAGGGGGTCGAGCCCTGCCTGGCCCCTCACTCTCCACAGGGGGAAACGCGGGGCTGGCAGCAGCGTACGCAGCCAGGAAGCTGGGGCTGCCCATCACCGTGGTGGTCCCCAGCAGCAGCGGCCCCACCCCCGTGTGCAAACTGGAGGAACTGGGGGCGACAGTCGAGGTCTACGGCAAGGTACCCCCAAAACTGGCGTCTGGGGGGTCCAGAGGGGGCTGAGCTCAGCCTGCTCATCAGTGCTTGGCAAACCCCATGCCAAAATGTCCCCCTCCTGCATCCCCTGCACCCCGGCATCACAGCAGGGTCAGCCTGGGAACCTTCACCCGTTCTGGTGTCCCCCAGCCCCGCAGTGACCAGAGACCATCCCTGGGTTGTGAGGGCTGTATGGAGCCCTGCTGAACCCCCATTGCTCCCCCCAGGTGTGGGATGATGCCAACAGGAGAGCCCAGGAGCTGGTTAAGACAGAGGGCTGGGTCAGCATCCACCCCTTCGACCACCCCTTGGTGTGGTGAGTGCTGCCAGGACTCAGCTCCTGCCCCCGCTCCCCATCCCTGGGATGGGATCCAGGCTGGCCCGGGATGACCCCAGGCTGCATCCTCCTGCCCCCCTCACCCTGCAGGGAGGGTCACGCCAGCCTGGTCCGGGAGCTGAAGGACTCTCTGGAGGCCAAACCAGGTGCCATCGTGATGGCGGTGGGCGGCGGGGGGCTGCTGGCCGGTGTCGTGGCCGGCCTGCACCAGGTGGGCTGGCAGGATGTTCCCATCATCGCCGCTGAGACCCAGGGAGCTCACAGCTTCCACGAGGCGCTCAAAGCCGGCCGCCTCGTCACCCTGCCCGACATCACCAGGTGAGCAGCCACGCGTGCAGCGAGCTGGCAGGGCTCACTGGGGTGTCCTCACCTTGACCGCCTTGTCCCCTCCCGTCCCAGCGTGGCCAAGTGCCTGGGAGCCAAGACGGTGTCGGCGCGGGCGCTGGAGTGTGCCCAAGAGTGCCAGGTGATCTCGCAGGTGGTGCAGGACACGGAGGCCGTGCGGGCTGTGGAGCAGTTCCTGGGTGAGTGGGGGTGACGGGGACACCGCCGGACCTTGGGGGTCGCTGGAGTCGGGGTGCTGGGGGAACTCTGACTCCGCGGGCGCTGCCAATGTCCCCCTGCTCTGCTCCCCGCAGACGACGAGCGGATGCTGGTGCAGCCAGCGTGCGGGGCCGCCCTGGCCGTGCTCTACTCGGGGCGGCTGCAGCGGCTGCAGAGCGAGGGGCGGCTGCGGACCCCGCTGGCTTCCGTGGTGGTCGTGGTGTGCGGCGGCAGCAACATCCACTCGGCCCAGCTGCGGGCCCTGAAGAGCCAGCTGGGGATGGAGTGATGCCCGCCCCGGGTAGGGCAGGTGACAGAGCCTGGCTGGCACACTCTGCTTGCTTTCCTTCCAAAATAACCAAAATAAAGCCCGGGGCACGCGGGGCCGGACTCCTCACGCAGCCTTTTCCAGCGAGGATGGGGAAACTGAGGCATGGGGCTCGCACTGCAGGCAGGGATGGAGCCGGGGCGCTGCCTGTGCTGAGGGCGGGACCGGGATCCACACATCCCGCTTTTCCCCTGGGATTCACCAGGTATCCTCCTCTGCCCCCTCTCCTCCCTCCCCCTGCTCCTCCCCAGGCTGTTTGGGCTGCAGCTCCCCACCTCAATTAGCAAGCGCTCCCTCTCTGACTAATTACTTTGCTACTGTCTTTATGCATTATTATTCTAATGATTATTAATTATTACAATCCTCTCCCGTTCCTGCCGCGCTGGCTGCGGCCGGACGAGAACTACGCGCTTGTTACGGTGATTTATCCGCGGGGATCCCCGGCTGGGTTTAACACCTGCGGGCTCCGAGGTGCTCCAACATGTGGAGGGGATATACCCCATCCTAGACCTCCTAAGATCCCTCTTTTCCCCCCATCCCACTCTTTCCCATCCTCCCTTTCCCTCAGGCTTCCGGCTCTCCCCCGTTCCCACTCCAGAGTGCTGTGCTTGCCCTTTGCTGTGGCGCCTCCTGGGGTTTTTTTGCGTCCTCTCAACAGTTCTCCCCTCTCCTCCCTCCCATTCCTGGGTGATGTGAGATCTTGCTCCTGCTGGTGCTCCCCAGCCCCACCTGGTTCCCCTGCTGAGCCCGTGCCCTGAGCGCCACCCCCGTGAGGTTGGGCAGGGAGAGAAGCCTTCTGCTGCCCCAAAACCCCTCTCGTCCTCCTTCCTTTTGGAGCAGAGGGGTGTCAGCCCGAGGATCAGCTCACCCACATCCCCCCACAAAGCCCTTTCCCCTGACCTGGCTGCCAACCCCCCAGAAACCCCCTCTCTGCCCTCAGCCCCTTGCCCCTATACCTCCCACTGGCCAGGCCACCTCCCCAGGTGCTTCCTGGAGGCCAAACCCCCATAAATCAAAACTCTGCCACTCCATCGTGAGCAATATCTTATGTAAAAAGGTGTTTCCAGGGAGCACCGAAGGCTGGAGAATCCTATTACGAGGCACACTATTAATTATACAGAGTCAGCCCAACCTACTCCAGCTATTTTTTATCCCAGGTCCAAAACCTGATTACTTTCCACCTTCTGCAGACCTTCCCCTTCCGAAAAAAAAGGCAAAAAGGTCAGAAAAAAAAAAAAAAAAAAGAAGAGAATACCATTGGTGTTTGCCCAACAGCTTCTAAAAAGGAATTTATTCCTGGAATTCTGCTCAGGGGGAGCAGAGGAATCAGGAGCTCATGATGGTGTTTCTTCAGGTCCCACGGAAGAGTCATTGCTGGTGGTGACATGGGCATGACTTGGGTTTGTGGTGACTCCCCCGGGCACCCCAACAGGGAGATTTTCCCTGTCCTGAGCGGGCACTTGGCCTTTGGGTGCCAGCTGGGGGGATTGGGCTTTGGAAGTCCCTGGCAGGGATGTGGGCCTGCAGGTGGTCTGGGGGCATCCCTATGGGGTTGCATGGCCCCAGCTGGTGGGGGGTCACCTGTGGTCACTCTGCAGCTGGAGACAGGCAGGAATCCTGAGAGCTGTTGCCTTCCTGGGACCTCTGGGATGATGGGGACCCCGGCCTTGGCTCCTGCACCCGGCTCGGAGCTGCAGAGCTCCTCTGTGCCGGGGGATCATCCCTGCTCTTGGTGGCTGCTCCTGCTGAGCCCCATCCTCCTGCCAGCCTCCGGCCTGGGAGGGGGCAGCCTGGGGCATCATCCCCAACCCCTCCTGCAGCCTCTTCTCTCTAGGGCTCAGAGATGGGGTGTCCCAGCAGCCTAAAAACCACCCTCAGGTCCATGCCTTGAATTCTGAAATAATAGTAATAATGATAACAATAATAATGATGATAATAATAGTAGCAGCCAGTGTTCATCTCGTGGTTGACCTTGTGTTCCATTTTATATCCTCAAAATGATGCCGGGAGGGGGTTATTTACCAACACATTCCCCGTCCTTATAAAAAGTCCCCATCACCAGCTAGCATGGACAACCTGGAAGTGCTGGCGCTGAGGGGAGCAGCTAGCTGTGCTCCTGCCTCAGTTTCCCCACTTGAGAAAAGGGGAGAAGGTGTTTTTCTTGGGGGAGTGAGGGGACAGCAGTGTCTGTGCTGACCCCAGCTCCTGGCTGAGGGCTCCCTCGGGGCCTGGCCTGGCTCGTTGGCCACCCCGTTATTAATGCCAGTAATGGTATAGGAAGGATAAATTCCACCACTTGACTGAACAGAGAAAATATGCAGAGAAGTGGCTGGCTTTCCATAAATCATCGGTGCTCCGTGCTACAACCGAGCCAGGACTTAAAATTCAGGTCAGGAGAGAGGGACTCTCGTAAGCCAGCAAGGGAAGGTAATTTATTCTGTTTATACCGTTTTACTGCAAGACAAGGAGCGGGTGGGGGGGGCGGGGGGGTGAAAACTCTGCCATGATTTTGCATTTTAAATATTAGTTCAGAGCAGCAGCCTGCTTGGGACTTTTTATTTCTGTATCTCAAGGGATAGAAAGCAGGAGAGAGAAGGGGAGTGAGCTGGGGTGCTGGGGAGGAGACCCCCCTGCTGCCACCAGGGAAAATGGGGCAAAAGCTGCTGATGGCATCGATGAACCCCTACATGGGGTGTCCACTTCCAGCTGACCCCCGAGGCTGGAGGCACTCCCGAGCAGGGCTGCAGGTGCCCCTGGGGTGCTCTGGGAGGGTCTTGGGTGCCCCCCCAGGGGAAAGAAATTGTGCATTGGGCTGTCTGCTGTGGGGGAAGGCGCTGAGCTGGGTAATGTGCCCCTTCCCAGTGCCAGAGAGCTGTGGGAGTGCGGGAAACGGGGAGCACTGGGGTACCGGGGGGTGGTGCAGCAGCATCACCTCGTACAGGTGCACATCACTCACCCCAGGGCGTGCTGGGGCTGCTCCCCCAGACCCCACACAGGGCTGGGTGACAGTGGGGGAGCCCGGCCAGCACCTCTCACGGTCTCGTGTTAAAACAAATCAAAATAAAATAAAATGAAAGGGACCAGGTGACCGAACAGTAGGTAACTAAAAGGTTTTTTATTCACATTGAACAACAAGAGCCATTCACACTAACAGCCTCCGCAAGAGGCAGTGGGGACAGGAAACCCACGACGCTTTCAGAAAACAACTTTTTTCTTTCCTTTTCCATTCTCTTTCCTTTTATTCCCACCCCGCCCACCCCCCCACCCCCCCCCCATCCTCTCACCTCCCTCCCTGGTGCCATCCCCTCCCTGCCTTCAAAATAGAAAAATTCGGAGCCTCCGATGACTAAAGTACAATAAATAATCAGTAAACACAAAAACATACTTTATTTGTTTCTCCTTTATACAAAATAAAGAAACTAGAAGCAAAAACTATAATACATCCGTAAATTGGCGGAGCCTCTGGGAATCGTTGGGGTGGGACTCGGCGTCGAGGCTCGGGTGAAATTTCTGCTGTTGTGGTTGGGTTGGTTTAGTTCTGGGGTTTATTGTTTGTTTGGGGTTTTATTTTGCTGTTGTTGTTGTGTTTTTCCTGTTTCTGCCTCTTTCTGGTGTCTTTTCCACCACGTGGGAGCCCAATCTCAGCCAGTCACTGGGGCAGCCCCGGGCCTTGCCCCCGCACAGCCCCTCCTCCTCCTCCCCACCACCAAAAACCGGGTCCGAACCGACCTTCTCCTCGGGAGTAAAACGGGAACAATAAAAATAAGGGCAGGGAGGGGCCACGGGGGGGTTTATTCCTGCTATTCCCCATTCCCCCCCCCTCCTGTGGTAAGGGATAATTTAAAAGGATGCTAATTAGCAGGGGGGAGCCCTGCCCCAGCCCCCTCCCCCGGTGCCGCCGGGGCGGTGGGACCTGTGTCCAGGCGAGTTCAGCTTTGGTCCGAGAGGCGCTGGTCCCGACGCCGGAGGGGTCTGCAGGGCTGGGCACCTTTCTCTGCCCCCCCAAGTGTCGGGGAAGGTGCCGGGAGGGGGGAGGTAGCGGGGCGGCCCCAGGGTCCCGGTGGGGCGGGGACGGGGAGGATGGGCGATGCCGGGATGCGTTTTGGCATCGGGCGGGGGGGCTTTATCCGGCCACGGGGACGTGACCGGCCCTGGTGCGGCGCGAGGGGGGGGACACGCGTGGGCTGGGGGGACCGGGGGGGTTTCCCCCGCGCACACGCACACGCGTGCCCACGCCGGGCCTACCACACCGCCGCCTCGCTGAGCTCCGGGTTGGGGTGCGACAGAGCCCCGCTGTAGCCGCTATTGCTGGACATGGAGAAGGGCGGGCTGGGCCCCCCGCTGAAGACCTCCCCCGGGATGGGGTGCAGCGAGCCGGTCATCCCCGGCTCGGGGCTGGGGGTGTCGGGGTGCGAGATCATATCCGTGTACCTTTGGTTTTCTGAGGAGTGGTGTCCGCTTAGGGGGGGCTCCAAGGGTCCCAGGGGTGTGGAGCCGGGTCCTGAGTTCTGAAGGTAGCTGGAGTCGGCCGGGGACTGGGCTTGGGAGGGCGGCCCGTGGGGGAAAAAGTCATAGTTGCCTCCCGGCCCGTAGTAGTCACCTTGGTAATCTGTGGGAGGCGGGGGGGAAGAAGGATGGAGCTGGTCTCCTGAGGCTAAAAACCTCCCGAAATCCCACCGCACCCCAAACCAGCCCCGTGCTGTCCCCTCCAACACGCTCTGCTGGCTCCCAAAGGGGGGGTGTGGGACCCAAAGGGCATGTGGGATTTGAGTCGAACCACGACTGCACTGCCCATCACCCTCTCCTTGCCCAGCCTGGAGTGAGGGAGGGTGAAGAATCCGGGCTGGAAGAGCTGAGGGGGCCGGGAAAATGGGCTCGGTTTAGTGCTTAATTAATGGTGGGGAAGAAACCAACGTGTATATATTAATATATATGTATGTAAAAATGGAATGGGGAAAAGACAGATATAGTAAGAATGGGCAAAAATAAATATATGACGGGGGAAAATGTATATAATGGGAATATATATATATACATTGGGGAAATTATATATAATAGGAAAAAATATAAAATATATATATAATGTGGAAATTATATGTGTGTTTAAGCAGCTTGGAAGGGATCTAGAAACTAACTGCAGGGCAACAAGGGGTGCCTAGAAAGCCCCTGGTCAGATGGGAGGCTTTGAAAATGCAGCTTTTGGGGGGGCTCTGAGGGGAGCGGGGGGAGAGGGGAGGCGCGGGGCCGCCCCGCTGCGCCCATAGCGTCCCGTCGGGGCAGCGGGGGGGCGGCCGGGCCGCACTGACCTTCCATATGCTGCGGGCCCGGGAGGTAATTGGAACAAATGCGGCCTGAAAGGGGGACAAAAGCCCCGCAGCTGGGGCTTTGTTCGCGGGAGAAGGGCCTCGCAATGCCGCGGGTGGCGGGGGTGTGGCGTGGGGGTGCGTGGATCTGCGTGTGCGCGGCTGCGGGCACGCGTGTGGGCACGGGCGGGGAAAGGGGGAAACCCGCGGAGAAGCGGGACGTGAGGAACAAAGGAGGAGAGCGGGGACAGGGCAGGGACCCCGCGGGCCGCCCCTCACCTCCGTAGTACGTGTAGGGCGTGGAGCCGAGCATCTCGGACTCGTCGAGGCGGCCGCCGAGGGGCCGCATCCTGCGGGGGCTGCGGAAGAACGCGTGCCGGCGGGCGCCCAGTGCGCTCAGCTGCTTCATCCGCCGCTCCTTCGACCGACGGTTCTGGAACCACACCTGTGACCGGGCTGGGGTCAGTGCCCACCGCGGATGGGCGAGCAGGGACCCCTCTGGGTCAGCGACACCCCATCCCCCAAAGTCTGGGCGGGGAAAGCGTTGGAAATCTTGCATCCACACGGGTTTTCCAATATCTGGGTATTTTTTTTTACCAACACCGACCCCTCCTTCCTGCTGCTGATACCTCAAAAAGTGCATGGGGACACCGCACCCCACAAATAACCAGGTTAATTAAAATCCTGCCCCTCCTTCCCCCAGCTGCATCCCCACATGCATCTCTCTCAGTCCCTGCAGCTGGAAAAATACAGGAGGGGGAAATTTCCCCTATGGAAAGGGGGAAGAAGGGAG
Source organism: Corvus hawaiiensis (assembly GCF_020740725.1). Classification (NCBI taxonomy): domain Eukaryota; kingdom Metazoa; phylum Chordata; class Aves; order Passeriformes; family Corvidae; genus Corvus; species Corvus hawaiiensis. The sequence continues at coordinate 377,583 of NC_063230.1, forward strand.
GAAACGTGGGAAGGAAAAAGGGGATAGGACTCTGGATCATGGCAGAAGCAGGCAGAAAGCGGGGAGCAGAGGGATGAGCACCTGGGGCAGCAGGCAGGGTCAGAACAGCCGGCGGTGAGGATGGTAATAAAAGGGAAAGGGGAGACGTGGCTGCCTCTCCGCGGGCATTGCCTCATGCGAACCGCACGCCTCAGCAGCCTGGTGGGGCGTCTGGATTATTGTCTCGCTCCCCCAGGGATGGGGCAGCTCAGGGCTACGAGCACAGCACTCTCCTGCGGGACTCGTGCTCCCCTCTGCCAGGAGCCGGCAATCGCAGCTCCGCTACCAGCAAAGCCGGAGAGTCCTCCCCTATTAATGCCGCTATTAAAGCCCATTAATCCCTACATTTCCGCAGGGATTTTCTTCACGGGGGCAGCGCGGTGAGAAAGAGCCGGCTGCCTGCGGAGCGCGATGGATGCTCCTCGCTTCTGCACGGCACGGAGCATCCATCTCCCGGCGCGCCGGGGATCCTGCTCGGCCCCACGCAAAGCCAGGCTGCCTCGTGTTTTGGGAACGGGTTTCATCCCTTCCCACGGGGTGGGGGATCCCCGCTCACCCCCGAGAGCGTGGGGTGGGTGCAGGCCTGGGCCTGAAGTGACGCTGGCAGGGGACGAATGGGGTTCGCCTGTTCCCATTCCTTGAGGGACCAACCTCCGTGTCCCAACCCCTTCCCGGCACCCGGGGGTCACTGTCCCAGCCTTGAACTGTCTGGGCTCCTACAGGACCCCTTCCCCTCGCTCCCGGTGGGCTGGGGCTGTCCTACCTGGATGACTCTCATGTTGAGGCCGGTCTCCTGGGCCAGCTGCTCCCGGATGTGGCGGGTGGGTTTGGGGGTGGCGGCGAAGGCAGCTTTGAGGGTCTCCAGCTGCTTGGCTTTAATGGTGGTTCGGGGCCCCCTCCGCTTGGTGCCCGAGTTCTGCTCCTCGTTCTCGTTGTTGGTGGTCTCCTTGTCCGAGGAGGTCGAGTTGTCCGTTTCCTTGGTGTCGTCCTGCATGGGGTCCTGGAGATCCGGGGACAAACTCCTGTCTGTACACGAGGACACTGTAAAGGAGACCCAGAGAGGAAAGGGGGGGGGAGGTGGATGACTTAGGGGAGAGATTGACCCCCCTCTCCTCTGCCCCCCCCGGCCCACCGGGCCCGGCTGCTTTCCAGGGTTGGGGGGTGCTGGAGAGCAGCAAGGGGTGCAGATGGCCTCTGCCCCGCTGGTTCCCCTAAAGCATCACCCCCCCCAACACCACGCGGAGCTCCGGGCAAGCGCCGCCCGCTCCAGCCCTGTGCACAGTGTCGTGCCCGCGGGGGGCAGCTGGGGAGGGGGCGATCCCCCAGGCCCGCCGCTGCCCCCGGCGCTGCCCCTCTACTCCCGTGCCGGGAAGCAGGATGCGCCAACTGGGAAAAATGCAACCGGTCCCTGTCGGGGTTTGAGGGGTCCCCGGTCACTGCCTTGAGCCTGGCTCACCCCCCGCCCCCAGCCACCGAGTTCCCCCCGGGGACCCTGCAGCCGGCACCCCCCCAAGGCCAAGCTCTACTCGCCTCGCTCACAGCAGCGGCCCCACTGACTGGCGTGGCAGGATCCGGCCCCGGGTGCTGGACGGAGAGAGAGCCCACGGAAGGGGGTGAGCAGGGGCGCCCGGCATGGCTGGGACAGCAGGAGGGGGCCTGGCCCTGCTCTCCTGACGCAGAGACAGCTTCCAAGGAAGTCAAATGGGAGCTTTGCCTCTGGGTGAAAGGAGGCGAAGGATCAGGCCCACGGCGCGGGGGGACCGGGCACACTCGCAGGGGGGGCTCTGGGGAGTGAGGGGCTCCCGAGCCGGCCCTTGGGGGGATCCTGGTTCCCCCCGCCCCGCATCCCGGTTGCCGTAGGGGCCGTGCGCGGGGCAGGAGCCAGGGCTGGAGGGGGGAGCTCATCCCACGCGTGTCCGCGTCCCACGTGGGGGGTGTCACAGAGGCTTCCACCCGGTTCGAAGCCTTTCACCCCAAATCCCTCCCTCCCCCGGCTGATCAACTGGCTGCGGGGTGCAGCCCCTCATCCCAAAAAGCCAAACCTCCTTCCCGGCCGGGAAGGTACCGGCAGCTCGGGGCTTGTGCCCGGCGCTCTCGGCGCTGCCCGCTCCTGCCGGTGCCGGTGGCAGGGATTACCGGGGGAGTCGGGCTGGCCGCGGGGTGCAGCCCCTCAGCCCACAGATCCAAACCTCCTGCCCGGCCGGGAGGTGCCGCCGGCAGGAACCGACGGAGGGGACGGAGCGGTGGGCGGGCTGAGCCGCTCGTACCTGAGTTGAGGCTGCCTTCCTTCAAACTGGGAGAGTTCAAATAATCCTCTTTGCAAACAAATTTGTTTTCGTCGATGATATAGAGTTCCTCGCCCGTGGAAAGCTGCTTGTTGCAGACCATGCAGGTGAAACAGTTCAGGTGAAAGACTTTATTCCGGGCTTTTCGGACGAGGTCACTGGGAGAGATCCCTTGGGAGCAGCCGGCGCATTTGGTACCAAACCTCCTGGGAAGGGGGAGAAAAGCAAGAGCTGGAGCCCCGGCAGCGATGTGCTGGGCGCGGGCTGTGTGTGTGTGCTGTACCGAGCCCCCCTCCTCAAATCCCACCGCGGGAGCCCGATTCTCCAGCATCTCCTGATGGAAGATTTGGGGGAACAGGCGATTCGCACCTTTGGGGCGAGGATGAGGAGAGCCTTCATCCCCGCGCAGCCCTGGCGCTGGGCTGCGGGAAAAGCGCAATTTTGGGGTGTCCCCACCCGCGGGGGACACACACGAGCATCCTTGCCCGGATTTGGCCCCAGAAGGGACGGGAGGGAGGGGAGGGCGGCGGGGAGGCCCCTCCGCGCTCCGCGGGACACGATTTCGTTTCAGCCGGTGTCTCCCGGGAGGGGAACGGGGGCACCGGCCTGAAAATCCCGGGGAGAAAACGGGGCTGATCACGGCCAGAGAGACGGAAAAAGGGAGCGGCGGGTGCGGGGATCAGAACAACGGGCGGTGGAGGAGGGGGCTGCGCTCCCCGAAGCGTCCCACGGTCCCAAACCTGGTCCTCAGCCCATCCCGCTCTCCCGAGGGGGAATTTTACCAGATCGGGGGGAGTGCTTTGTAAATGTCGGGTTTTCCCTTCCTTTCCAGAGCAGGTCTGGGCTTAGGTGTGTTTTTGTTTTGTTTTTTTTTCCAAAGGAGATGGTTTTTAAAAAAAAAAAAGAAAAAAGAAAAAAATTTCTAGGGAATCCGAATCGGCTGGGAACGACCTCCCAAGAAAAAAGAAAAAAGGAAAAAAAACCAAAACCAAACAACCAAAACCTCCCACAAAACAAAACTCAAATCCCCACAAAAAAGCAACAACAAAAGATAAAAAACACAGCAAAATAAAACAAAAACAAAAAATTCCAACAAAAAAACCCCAAACCAACCGAACAAACAAAAAAGAAAATTACACAAGGAAAAAAAAAAACCAAACCAAAAAACAACAAACCAAACCCCTCAACCCCCCAAATTAACAAAAAAACTCCCACAGAAACAAAAATTCTGCCCCCAGAACAGTGAGCAGGGGCTGTCGCTGCCGGGTCCCCGAGGTCCCCGGGGGCTGCCAGGCCCCGGGACGCCCACGCAGGGTCCCCCCTTTTTCCCCTCGGGCCGCGGCGCAACTTCTGCCTCCCTCGCTGCTCCCCGTGACGTTGATGTAGTGCGAGCATTAGGAGTCATAAGTCATCGCCCCCCTTTGCCATGCCGGCCCCTAATTTCCTCTCGGCACCTTATCGCGGTCATTAGGGGCGTTTAAGGTGCGGGGTCCCCCGGAGGGGCGGGGGGAGGATTTGGCCACCGTCTTCACCGGGGCCTGCGGTCCCGGCAAGGGGGCTCGGGGAGCCAGGCCGGGCCCGGAGCGGGGCACACAGCGGGTCCCCCGGTGCCCGCCGAGGCCTGGCGCGACGGGGGCGGGTGGTGGCACCGGCGGAGCGGGGCCCGGGGCTGGCGGAGGAAGGTCGTTGGGAGATGGGGAGGGGGCACAGCCTCGCCGTCACCTCAGGCTGCAGCAGCGGCCGTAGCGCAGCCGCCGGGTCCCTCCGGGGCTTCCCCGGGCCGGGGGGTGCTCCCGAGGGAGCGGATGGGCAGGGGCGTGCGGAGCGAGGGACGGGAGGGGACCCTCCTGAGCTCCCCAGAGCTCCGGGGAACACCCCAGGGAGGCAGCGGAGGCCGGGCGCGATGAGGAGCTCCGCACCCTCCGCTCCCCGCTGGGGTGGGGGTGAGGACTCACCTGAAAAAGTCATTTTTGCAGTAGAGTTTCCCTTCCCTGGAGAAGCATTTCTCGGTCAGGTTGCACTTGCACTCGCAGCACTGTACGCATTTGATGTGCCATGCCCTGTCCAAGACGTTCAGTAGGAACCGGTCCAAAATCGGCCTCTCGCAGCCCGCACAATGCACCATCATAACCTCCGCCGGGGGATGGAGACGCTCAAAAGGAGAAGCCAGCCCCGCGCCGGCAAACGGCGGCGGCAAAAAAAAAAAAAAAAAAAAAAAAAAAAAAAAAAAAGAAGCAAAAAAGAGGGGGGGGAAAAAAAAGCAGGGGACAATAATACAAAAATAAAATAGAATAAAATAAAATAAAATTGAATAAAATAAAATAAAAAATAAAATAAAATAAAATAAAATAGCAAAAGAAAAAAAAGAAAAAAAAACCAGGAAAAAACCCAAATCAAATGAAACGAAATAAAATAAATTAAAATGGAATAAAATAAAAATAAAATAAAAATTTTTAAAACCCAAAAGGAAATAAAATGGAATGAAATAAAAGAAAAAAATTAACAAAATACAGAAGAAGGAATAACAAAAAATTCAGGAGAGGACAGCGGGGCGGCTGTCAAGTTCTTCCCCCTCTTCTCTCCGGAGCCTCGACGACGGGAGGGGAAAAACGATGTCCCCCCCCAAAATAATCCAAACCACCCCCGAGAAATAATAATAACAATAATACTAAAGACCCCCCCAAATCGCCCTCCGGCGCCTGCGGAGCGGCCCGGGAGCCGCCGGAGCGGCGGCCGCGCTGCTGGCGGGCTCTGCGGCAGCGGGCGCGGCGGGAGGGGTGCATGAACCCCCCCCTGCAGCCGGCAGCCCCGGTGCCTCGCTGTGCTCCGCCGCCGCCGCGTCGCCACTCTCATGCTGTCCCCATCGCCAGCTTTGTCCCCCGCCTTAGTAATTCGCGCATCCTTATTCAGATTTGGTGACGTCGCGGGCCGCGTCACCCGGGATGCGGCCAATGGGAGGGCAGTAACCATGGCAACCTCTTAATTTATAGCATATCTAAATTGGCTCCAGCCTTGTGCTTGGCACAGAGGGAAAAAAACAACGCGCCTCTATTGTTGAGGGTGGCTTGTACCTGGGCCGCGAAGTGAGTACGCACCTGGCTGGGGGGCCGGGGGGGCACGGCCAAAACACCGCTGTCCCACCGTTTTTCCTTTAACTTTTATTTGAATTTCCGTTTATTTCTTTTCAAGGGATGCTCGGGGAGGAGTTGGGGGGTCTCGAGTTGCTCTGGGCGAGAGCATCACCTGGTTTTTGGGGCTTTCTGTTTGTCTTGCACAAGGGGAAGAGATGCTTTTGTCTGGAAGAGCAACAAGTGGGAAAGAGAAGGGGGGTGGATTTGGGAGGGGGGGAGGGGTTGGTGGGGATGGGGAGGAGGCCGGGGGCTCCTTCCCGCAGCGGAGCGGGATGAAAAGTTCCCCCGGAGGTATGCGGCCCCCCCGCCACCCCCGGCCTTTGTCCCAGGGCCCGCCGCCCTCTCGCCCCGCGCACCCCGCAGGGGGAGAGGGCTCGGGGCATCCCGGGGCGGCGGCGGGCGCTACCCCCTCCCACGCTGTGTTTTGTCTTTAGTTCCAGGTGCGGCGGAGCTGCGACCCGCGGGAGGGACGGGGGCAGCACCGGCCCCGGCCCGGGGTCAGGGCGGGTTTTGGGGAAGAGGATCCAGCCTGGGGCCGGGGGCTGCTGCCCCGGGGGGGTCGGGGCGGGGGGCGGCCCCGCTGCCTCTCCCTCCGTTTCTCGGGGATTTAGGGAGGGGAGGAGGCAGCGCTGGGGTCCGGCCGTGCGGGGAGGAGGAGGAAAGCGGCGGGGCAGGTGAAGGCCGAACCTTCCTTCCCCGTTCCCCGACGTTTTCTCTAGCCAAAATCCCTGAATTTTTATATTAAAAAAATATAATTTTTCCCCCCCTTTTCCCTCTCTCCGTCCCGAAGTAACTGGTGGCTGAGGAGCACCCTGGTGCTGGGAAATGCTCTCGGTAGCGGCAAAAATAAAAAGAGAAATCTACCTCAAAATCCCAATGAATCTGCCATGGCACGAGGGCATCGGCGGGAAGTGGAGTAGGTTTTGTGGGTAGGGATGTTTGTGGAAAGAGGGAGAATCGAAATAAGAAAATACGGAGAGAGAAGAGATTCAGGGAGGAAAAAAATAAAAAGAGAGAAGGAAAAGGGAAATAAAAAAAGCACAGGAGGAAAAGGAGAAAGTGTACCCAGAAAAAAAGAGACAGAGAAAGGGAAAGGAAGAGAGAGAGAGAGAAGAAAAATAACGGAAACGAAAAAGGAAGGAAATAAGAGACAGAGGAAAAACACAGAAAAACGAAGAAAAAATGAAAGAAAGGCAAAGAAGCAAAGCAAGAAGAAATAACTGAACGAAAGAAAAAATACCTAGAAATAAAGAAGGCAAGGAAGAAGATGGGGAAAATTGAAGGAAAAATAAGGGAAAAGGAAAAATAAACGGAGGAAAGAAATAAAAAGACAAAAAGAATGGCGAGAATGGGAAAGAATGGAAACCAAAAGGGAAGGGCGAAGGAAAAGCGCCAGAGCCAGGGATCAAGGAAGAGAAGGGGGAAGAAAAGAAAACAAAGACAGAAGGAAAAAAGCCAGGAGAAAGAGAAGAAAGGAAATTAAAACTACAGCGAGCTAAAACGGGGAGAAACGAGCAAGAAAGGCGAAGGCACGGGAAGGAGGAGGGACCGGACCCCCGGCCGATCGCGGCCGCGCTCCCGCCGGGCTCTGCCGAAGTTTGCGGGATTCCCTGGGCTCTTCTGGGGAATTTGGGAGCCGCGGAGCGGTGCGGGGATGTGCGGGGATGTGCGGGGCCCGCTCCCGCCGCAGCCCCCACGGATTTCGGGGCAGGATCCAGCACGGGAGCGGGGACAGGGCGTCGGGAGCATGGGGCAGGCCCCACTCCCCGCGCCCGCGGGACCCTCCCACGGCCCCGCACGGCGGAGAAAACCCGCGCTATTGAGGGGCTGGAGATCCGGGGCCACACGCGTGTCCCTGGGCGAGGATGCGCGCTCCCACAGCGCCAGCTCCGCACGCACACGCGTGGCCGCAGCCACCGCAGGATCCCACTCGGGCGCGGGGGGCGGCCGGGGCCGTCCCAGTAAGTGCAGGTGTGTGGGTACACCACGTCCCGCGCCGTGACGGGCCCGTATGGATAAACCTATGGATAACCTGGGTCCTGTGGATAGTCCGTACGGGGTGCTGTTTGTGCCCACGCACTCGCGCTGCTCTCCCGCGGCCTCACGCACCCCGTGTCCTCCCTGGGCTCCGTCCCGGCCACCTTCTGCTCCCCCAGCCCTCTCCCCACCAAGCCGGGACCCCTAGCTGGGAACTCCCGCCCCGTCCCCTGCGGGCTCGGCCGCGGCTCGGGGGCGATGCCGGGGGGTCCCGCTCCCCGCGGCCGCCCTCGGCTCCCTTTTTCGTTTGAAAGTCAAGGAATAAATAAATCCAAGGGGAAGGGGAGGAGGGAAAAACCACCCCGAGCCCCAAGAAACTCCCCCCCCAGCCACATTCCCCCATGGTAACAGATGGTAATTCAGGGCCCATAAGACCGCCTATACGTAACTAATAAACCTTTTGTGTTTTAACAGGGTAATGCGTGGAGAAGCAGTGTCGCTTATACAAGATGTTGGAGGAATTTACCATATTATTAAAGGCAAAAAAAAAAATCCCCTTTCAAGAATAAAGTGTATCAACTTACAACACAACAGACGGCAGAGGGATAAGTGAAACAGACAAAAGACAAACAAGATAATAATCTGTTTCCAATCAGTTAAGCCCTGTAGAATTTGTAATACGCGGTTTGCATATTCCCCCCGTGTTTTGTAATTAATTATCTATCTGTTCGGATGCACCGCCGCCGACTTTGTGGATATTTCCAAGTATTTTTGGGGTTGTAGGCGGTGATCACGCCGGGAAAGGAGCGCGGAGCGGGGCCGGGCTCTGCGGCTCCGGCCGGCCCGAGGATGCCGAGCCCGGGCGCGGTGGGAGGCGGCGGCTCCGCGCCGCTCCGCGCTCCTCTGGCGGGCGAGGCTGCTCCCCCCGCGCTCCCCTCCTTTTCCCTGGTAAGAGGGGGGACGGGGCAGGTTTTAACATTAAACAAACCCAGCAAGCATCTCCTCGCCGGGCCATAGGCGTTTCTGAGTGACTGCGTTACAAATTGTAAATTTAAATAGCTCACAGGATTCATTACCTCCCGCGTCTGATTTCACCCAGCCGTGAAAAATTGTCCTGGTGTACCACTGAGAAAGGGTTTGCTGCAAAGAGCCACAGTCTAATCACCAGCTTTCTCTCGCCAACAAAAGTGTAATTATTTTGTTTTGGGTGTAAATATAACCCACGGTACAAAAAAAAAAAAAAAAAAAAAAAAAAAAAAAAAAAGGAAAAAAAAAAAAAAAAAGAAAGAAAAATATAAACCTCCAGCAGCGTCTGAATGCATTACAGGGCTGTTTAGAAAGATCCGTCCTAAATTAATACCAAGGTTAAAAGGGGAAGGCAGCTGGGACATGGAAATTTCCGTATTATTGGGGCGGGGGGACACGAGGTGAGTGCGAGTGCCAGTGTGCACAGCGCCGGCCAACAATGCGGCCCCCCCGCCCCGCGCACAAAGCCCCACGCAGCCCCCACGCCGCCAGCCGGGCCCCCCGACCCACGGCTCCTTCTCCCCCTCCTCCCCATCCCCAAAAGGGGCCCGAGGAAGGTGCCGGGGAGAGGGGATGCCCCAACTCTTTGCTCCCCACTGGTGTTGCTGGAACCGCCGGCGGGTGTGAAAAAGAAAACAAACAAACCAAGCGCTCCAACCGCACCGCGGCCCAAATACAAACCAACAGCCGGGGGATTTTTAATTCGGGTTTTTATCCCGTTTACTTAACGAATTTTTTGTTTCCTTCCCTCCGAGCTCCGGCACGGGGTTTCGGTGGAAGAAAAGGCACAAAACGAACGGCGATGCCGGCGGCAGGGAGAAGCCACGGGAGAGGTGGAGCGGCCGCGGGACCGGGCTCTGTTGAGGCGGTTTAACGGGAAAAAAGCGAAACAAAACCACACCACCAAAAAAAAAAAAAAAGGGGAAATAAATTCCAAACCAAAGTGAAGACACAAAAATCTCGAGCGGGGGCAGAAAAGCGGGTACCGCCGGCGGCCGCGGAGCTCGGAGAGCCGTCGGTGCGAGCTCGGTGCGGAGCGCGGTCCCCGGAGCGCCCCGAGACCCCGCGGGACCCCGTCCAGGACTGCCGTTCCCGGCTCTGGGGGCAGCCAGCGCCGACCGAGGTGCCGCTTCTCCCTGCTCCCCTCGACCTTTCCACAGTCACCCCCCACCTTCTCCACAGCCATTTTAATCAGTCCCTTTTTTTTTTCCTGCGGGTTGCGGTAATTAGCGAAGCTTTAATTGCACCCCCCAGCCCTTCCTGGCTCCAGCACCATCCCGGCACCCCCCGATCCTCCCCGCCCCGACGGGTCCCCGGCGCTAACTCGGCCCTGGCTCGGGGTCCCGCTCTGCGCGGAGCCGGCCCGGAGCGCCCGCGGCTGCCGCTGCCCGCGATGCCGACCCGCGGGTGGGCAAAGCCTGGCTGTGAGCAGCGTGTGTTGATAGGAACGAGCCGGAGAGAGGTAAACCCAGACCTTCGGAAACTTAGTGACTTGAGGGGAATGCGGCAAAGAACTCGCTCCAAATTTCCTCGGATGATCCCCGGCCCGCTACAACCTCCCGTCGATGCGACCGCCCCCCCGGAGGGGCTGCTCGAGCCGTTCCCACCCGCTCCCCCCGCCGCCTCCCCGCTAATGAGCGTGTGTGTTGACACGGCGAGGCGATGCCCCCGTTTGCTTTTGTTTGGGAGGTGTGAAAGAGGGAATCTGCATGAGAAAAGCCGGCGGCAACCGCGGAGCTCCGCATAGCAGCGGCGGGACGGAGCGAGCCGGTGCGTGGGGAGCCCGCCCTGGCGGGGCAGAAGCCCCCGGAGCGGGGGGGGGGGGGCCGGGGGGCACACGGGGGGGCAGGGCTGGAGCTGGGGCTGTGGAGCTGTTGGCGAGGCAGGGAGGGGAAGGGAGCTCGCCCCGGTGCTCCTTTCGGGGGTCTCATCCCGGGTACGCCCCGCACACGGGACCCCCGAAGCTGTCGGGGCGTGGGGTGAGCCCCACAGGCTGCGCCCCTCTGGGTCCTCCTCCCTCCCTTGGATTTGTTCGGGAAACAGGGAGGGGGCAGCTCTCGGCCCGCACCTGCGGGCGGGATGAGGGGAGCGCAGCGCTCCCACCTCGCTGCTAAACGGGCACCGTGGGGAGACTCGGGGGGACACACGGGGGAGCTGAGCACGCTCCAAAGGCCCCCGGAGCCAAGGGGGTAGGCAAGAGGGGGGGAGAAGCTCCACGGGAGCGGCGAGGGGGCGGTTTTCAAGGGGAAAGTGGAACAGGAACGCCGCTCCTTCCCGCCCATGTCCCGAGTGGAAGAGGAGTCCCGTGCCAGGACGGATCTGACACCGATGCCTTCGGCAGGGCTGAGCCCCGGGATGGAGGAGCCCTGCTGGGATCGCGGCCCCTAGCAGCGCCGGCTCCCGCCGAGCCCCCGAGCCCTGCCTGGCCCCGGCCCCGCCGTGTCCCCCTCGGTGTCCCCCTCGGTGTCCCCCTCGCTGTCCCCCTCGCTGTCCCCCGTGTCCCGCCGCAGCCGCGGAGCTCTCCAGGGTGCTGAACAGCGCGGCCCCGCCGGGCCCGGGCCCGGCCCCCGCCTCGCCCTGCGGGCACCGGGTACGGCTGCCCCCGCCACCCTCCCCTATTCTCCATCGCCTTCGTCCTCTCCACCTCGATCTTCCCCTCTCTGCTTTTTTTTTTTTTTTGTCGGTTTTCCCTTTTCTCCTTTTTGTTTTCTCCCTTTTTTCTTTATATTTCCCCTGGTTTTCTGTATGTCTCTATTTTTCTATGGTTTTTTGCCTGTTTTTCTCTTTTATTTCTTTTTTTGTTGTTGTTTTTCTCCTTCCTCCCCCTATTTTTCTCATATTTTTCCTACGTTTCCTTCATTTTATTCTTTTTCTCATTCTCTCCTTTTGTTTTTTTTCCCCCCGTTTTCCTTCATTTTCTTTTTGTCTCCTTTCCTTTCTCCTCCCTCAATTTTCTCTTTTCCTCTCTCTATTCGTTCTCCCTTTCTCTCTCCCCGCACTCTCCGCTGCTCTATTTTTCGTTTCTCCCTCGCATTTCACACACATTCCCTTCCGATCTCTCCATCCCTCTCTGTTTTTCTCACACTTCCCGTTTCCCTTCTCCCACAGAAAACCGCCTCGGCCAGAAAGACTGGAAATTTGGCCAATACCACGATAGAATTATCAGACACCCCCTGCCCCCCCAGTCTTTCATCCCGAGGGGAGCGGAGCTGTGCTGCTCAGGACCCCGCTGGCCTCGGGCACCGGCCCTGCGGGACCGGCGGGATCTCAGCGCGGTTTTTTTTACTTTACAGCGGCTGCGATTAAAAACGACCCCCAAAAAGCCGCCCCGAGCGGTGCCAGCGCGGGGGGGGGGGGGTGGAGCCCCATGGGGACCCCGGCGGCCGGGAAAACGAAGTGGCGAAATGCGAGTGTCACGGAGAGGCGACGCTCGGGCACCGCTGCAAGTGCTCCTGTCCTTACACACTCACACGCTCACCGCACCCCCGGGACAGCGAGCAGGGGCCTCCTGCGGGGTGTCCCCCCCGGGGCTGGCCGGGACACCCCCGGGGAAGGGCTTGGGGTGTCTCCCTGCCCGCCTGCAGAGCTCTTTGTCTGCCTCATCCTCTCCCGCATCTCCCTTCCCCGCGCTCGCCGCCCACCCCGCACATTCCCTGCATTCCTCCGTGCGTGTGCACGGCCCCTGCTCACACGCACGCTCCCTGCACGCCCCAAATCCTCGTTCCCCCCACAACTCCGCGGCTCGGAAGCGCAGCCCTGTGCCACGTTACACACAAAACCGGCCCTTGCACACGCACATTTCCCCTGCAACACCCATCGCCGTGGCCCTGCCTTCTCTGACGTACCCAGGCTCCGGGGGAGCCGAACCATCCCTCAGCCCCATCTTTTCATGCCGGGGGATGAGGTTTTCCTCTCTCTGTGCAGGTCAGAAGAGAGAGCCCTTTCTGGGGTTGTCCTGGGACCAGGAATGGGGTTGAGAGTTCGGCCTAGACCCCTCCAACACCCGTTTCACACCCCTGGTCAGAAGCTGGGACAGAAACGCCTCATGTTGGGCAGGGATGGGATAATTCCTCCGCTGCCTCAGGGAATGGGGAGACGGTACAGGACCTCCCTAACCTCATCAGCTGCCAAACGTGTGGTTGTGCTGGGTGTGCTCGGACTGTCACTGTCACCTGGGCACGGGGCCACACCGCTTCCTCTCTCCTGCATTCCCCTCTCCTCCATCCCCGCTTCCTCCTGCTAACAAGTTCTCACTGGAAATGCACACCTGCCTCTCTTAATCACAAGCAGGACCACGAAAACAGCTCCACCTGCTCTGATGGAGGGGTTATCCCATTGATTCTGGATATCCCGGGCTTCCCAGGATGTCTGGAAGACAGAAGAGAAGATCCAGAAGCAGGGTACTGTGTGGGGCTGTGCAGGGTTTAAAGGCAATCAGAGTTCCTGGGGACTTGGGAAGCTGTTGGTTTCTTTTTTCTTTTCCTTTTTTTTTTTTTTTTTTTTTTTTTTTTAAATATTTCTGATAGGTTTTAATTTTGGGGGTTTTTTTGATAGCAAGGGGAAAAAACCCAGCCGGAGGGGAACATAGGTTTAGCTGTCCCATTGGAAGTAACTCCTCACAAAGGGAGGTAGGGATGGCCAAGGACCAGTCCAGCCTGGGGGAGTCCCAAGGCAGGGTCAGCCTTAACCCTTGCAGTGCCTGAGTGGTGACAAAATCCCCCTGTTCCCAGCACCGGGACTAAGTGGCCAATTGGAATAATGAGCATTCAAACTGTTGAGGACTTGCTGGGTGGTGTGCTGCTGTCCTGAATTCCTGTAAAGAAATGGGCTCATATCAGCATGACAAGGGTGTTTGGGCAGGGAATTTAGGCCAGGCTGGTGCTAATTATGAGAGGATGAAGTATCTGTATGTACACATATGAAGGTGAAGGTATTCCACACAAGCACACAGCTCTAAACTCTTGCAAACCACCCAGGGCGGATCTGGGATGCAAACCTTCCCCTGGCACCCCACACCCAGAGCACTTCTCTCCACTTGCACACCCACACACGGTCTGTGGCTGTGGAGGGAGTGGGGCTGGAGGTGGGAGCCTGTTCCTGCTGTGCAAACCTTCCCCTGGCACCCCACACCCAGAGCACTTCTCTCCACTTGCACACCCACACACGGTCTGTGGCTGTGGAGGGAGTGGGGCTGGAGGTGGGAGCCTGTTCCTGCTGTGCCCCCACAATCCCAACCCAAGGCAGCAATTGGAGAGGCCATTTTCCCTCTGCAGGGTGTGAAGCTGAGCCTGCACTTGGAAGCTGGGGGGGGGGATTAAACCCGGCAGAGGCAGGCTCTGGCTCGCAAATGCTTTGCGCAACTTCTCCCGACTTCAGCAGGGACAGAGCTGGGAGCAGCCCCAGCCCTGGCTCCTCATTTCTTTGCGTTGGTGCATGAGAGGAGATTAAAAGGGAGAGCAGAAGGCTGCACCTCTGAGCTCCTTGGGCACACCTCATACAGCTCCTCTCTTTGTTTTCCCTCACATCCCCATCCCTAACCCTGTGCAAACCAGGCTTTGGCTGGCTGCAAACCGCAGGCACCAATCCTGTGGTGGGCCTGGTACAATTCCTTTATAAATTTATTTTTTTTTCCTCCAGAAACATAAGGGATAAACACAATAATTTCAAAGAAGCGACAGCTTCCCACTGGAGAAGCCAACAGGGACCTGCGGCGGAGTCCTGGCCCGGTGTGTCAGTGACACTGATTCCATCTGACACCTGGGTGTCTCCAAAGCCATCACATTGTGTGCTGCAAATGTATATTAACATTAGTATGCATTGGCACAATATGGATCCATTATTCCAAACGCTTATGAGAACTAGGTGCTGCATAGGAGCAGCTGCTGCTTTTTAAGCCTCAGAGCATCAATAGATTCATGGATTTTAGGGCCAGAAGGGACCCCAATGAGCGTGGAGTCTGACCTCCCACGGAGTGTGAGCTGGGGGTAATTTCTGCATCTTGCCCCACGATGTGTGGGCAGGCAGCAGCCTCCCCCGCGGCCGGCTGCCAGCTGAGGGGCCGCTGTGAGGAGAGGGCTGATGTGTCCCTCTGTAAATTTGTTCCCTTGTTTTATCACTCTCCTCGTTAATCCTAAAAGGGCAGATTTTAATTTCAAAGCTTGGCTTGTGTAGCTTTCCACCTCTTGGATTCCCTCTTCTGTATAAACCCATTTTCCCCCTTTTGTTGAAGTAGCAGCGATGTTGGAGAAAAGGAAAAAAAAAAAAAAAAATCAATGTCCTGGAATGTCAGCTGGAAAAAGGATTGGTACTTCTTACGGGTGGAAATGGTACCTGGCAAGTGTTCAAATTTTGGGTGATCCCCTGACTGTAAGCACTTCAGCTTTAGTCTTTGTTTAAAGAAAAATAAATCTGCATTTTGCAGAGAGGGGTGATGCCAGAGGACTTTGGGTTTACAGTGCTTCCAGAAAATGAAAGGAAAGAGAGAATGAAAATCCACTAAATCAACGAAATAAAAAGAGCTGAAACTCCTATATTATGGTCACAATTCTTCACATAAACACCTCCTAGGTAACAGCTGAAGATGGGTAATTATCATTCCAACCACTTCTGATCCCCAAATCCCTGGCAAAACCTCGCTGTTAAGTGAGCCAGGATCAGATGCTGAGCTTGCCTTTCTACAGGGGTTTGTCCCTTTTGTTTCTCCCTCTTCCCCTCATTTTGGGGACAGCAGCTCTGTCCCCCATTGCTTTCCCATACTGATGCCACCAGATTAGTGGCTTCAAATGGGGTGCCAGCCCCAAAACACAGCAGCTCCCCAGCCATTCTGGAAATCACCTGATGTGGGCCTGTGCCCAAATTCATACTCAAATTTTAAAGCAGAAACCAGTTGAAAGTGGACGTTTTCCAGGAACACCGCCCCGTGTTTGCTGCTGAACCTGTGGGAGAGAAAGGATTAACTCATGGGTTGGGTTGAAAGGCATTATCCAACAGGAAAATAGGAATAATCTGGTGATCTTCAGTTTGTCCCTCATCAGGAGTGTTGGTGTGATGCTGTGAGCCAAAGTCACCTGAGAGCCATGGGAGCAGAGACAACCTCAGCCCTGGGGTACCAGAAATCCAGGGAGGAGAAGGATACAGGGATGCACAACTTCCCTGGGTTGTACAGGGCTGGGGGAGAGCCTCAGGGACTGGGATGGGGAGCTGAGGGGTGGCCTGGTGGCCACGAGCCAAGGGATCTTTCCTGTGCCCTCGCTTGGGGTAACTCCCAGTTCCTTCCCCATGCAGGGCTGCTTTAGGATGGAAAGATGCACTTGTGCATTCCCAGGGGAATGTCTTGCCTGACCTCTGGAGGGTTTTGCTTCCTTTCTGAGGTTATGTGGTGTCTTTGGCAGACATTTCCAAACCAAAGCCCCTTCCATGCCTTCAGGTGAAGGTGGGAGAAGCAAGATTTAAGGCAAACTGTGCTCCTTGCAAGGAGTTATCTCTGGAACTCCTCACTGCAGGAGCTCAATGGATTGAGAGGGAACTGGGCAAGCTCTTAGGAGAGAAATTCCCGGAGGACGTTAAGAATGCTGAGCCCACGTCTGATTCCCAGGAGCATCCCGAGGAACTGTTATTTCATCTCCTGGGAGCAGCAATCTGAGGGATGTCCTCTCCTCAGGATGTGGCCACTTCTCTGTCCTTGGGAGACGGCTGTTCTCCAGCTCAGAGGTTTCTCCTGATCTGAGAAAGCGAGGAATGAGCGTGCTTCTGGAAAAGATGTCTCCGGCATAACCCCTCCTACCCCACCTGGCAGGAACAGCTTCCTTCTTGGCAGCTAAGCTGAATCCTCGTTCGCCTTTTCTCTTCCACTGCTCGGTTCATGTCAGAGCAGACATATCCCTCACCTCTCCGAGGCTCTGGCAATGAGGAGAGGAAATGAGAAAAGATTATTTATTGTAATTTTTTTTCATCCAACGAGACATTTCATGTAGGAAACACTTTCAAAGAAGAGGGATGAATCATGAAACCACAGAAATTAGAGATGGAAAAGACCTTTTAGGTCAGCCAGTCCATTTTCCTGTGAATGTAGAGAAGCTTCTGAGCACAGTTAGAATTTTTCAAGGACTTTGTCCAGTCTAAGCCAACTTTATCAAGAAAGTTTCAACTTAAATCCATTCCAAAGAGGCTGCAGCTGGAAGAGGGGTGGTCTTCAGCTGAGTGTCATTTGAATGCTCCTAAACTTTCAAGGGAGGCGTGAAGCTCTGCAGAGCTCTGCTGAGGGGAAGTTGCAGAGCTGAGCGCATGGAGCAGCCGGAAGGTCTTTGGCAGCTCAGCTGGCTGGGAACCAGCCCCCTCCCACCCCACAAAGCTGTGGGGGATTGCAGGGGGTGATTCCAGCAGCCTGAGAGCACGGGAGGGGCTGTGGGAGTGTGGCCGCAGGGTGGTGGGCAGAGATATGCTGTGACCACCACGGGTGGAAGCCAAGGGCCCAGGCTGGATGGCCTTGGGGTCACCACGGAGTCACAGGATGGGTCAGGCTGGAAGGGACCACTCTGGGTCATCTGGTTCAAGCTCTCTGCTCCAGCAGGGTCATCCCAGAGCACAGGGCACAGGATTGTGTCCAGACGGGCCTGGAATATCCCCAGTGAGGGAGACTCCACAGCCTCTCTGGGCAACCTGTTCCAGTGCTTGGTCACAGGAAAGAAGCTCTTCCACATGTTCAGGTGGCACTTCCTGGGCATCAGTCCCTGCCCGTTCCTCTTGTCCTGTTGCTCGGCACTGCCAAGAGGAGCCTGGTCCATGCTCAGAACCCCTCCCTGCAGGTATTTAACTGCTCTGGAGTTTCCCGTTGCCTTTTTGGGAGTTGGGGCTCTGTGCATCGGGCTGGCACAGTCCATGCTATGAATGGCAACGCAGCCATTCCCACGCTGGGCTCTGAATTCAGTATCCCAGGCCACCTTCCGAGCCGCAGAAAACCTCCCTGGATGTCAAACTACAATTAACTAACAACACAGCCGGAATTAAAAGGGAAAAGATCCGCTCAGACATTTCATCTCTGAGTGGAGTCACTTCACACACAGCCCGGGGGCTGAGCACTCCCAGCCAGCTCCTCCTGCTGCCAGTCTAGGTGGAAGCGACGGGGGGGACATCTGTGCCCCATCCAGTTCCCACAGGAAACTGCTTCTGTCTTCCCAGGGAAGGAAGAGGTTAACACAGAAGTGGGGAAGGGGAGGTGAACTCATAATGATGTTGATGCTCAAAGGAAGCTCCCCAGCCTGGGATTTGCTGTTGAATACAGACTTTTGGCCATGTGAACTTTCCCTCAGTGACTCTGCAAATCCTTGTACTTACCTTTTTTGGGGGTCATTCTCAAAAGACATCTTGTCTCTGAGCATGGGATGCAGGCAGGAAGGACCTTTCTAATTAACCCAGGAGGGAGAGCATCCCTCTTGCCTGCTCTGACCCTGCACCGTTAGGGAAGGAGCAGGATTGCCAGCGCTCCCCTAGAAATGGTACCTTAATCCGCCTCCCCAAAATCCCCGACCCCTGATCCGCACAGAGACAACCATTTTAAAGAGACAGTGCCACGATGTGCCACCTCCTTCTCATAAGTGGTCACCTGCCAGCTTCGACTGAAGGCGTAATTACCATCCTCGAGGCCTGATCCATCTTATTCCCCTTGAAGTCGATGAGGAAACCTCCCCGACTCTGCTGGAAGCGGTATTAAGATTCCTTCCCCCCCCACCTCCTTTCCCAGGATTTATCTCCTTGTGAGGCTGGAGGATCTCCCCAGCACTGAGGCTGGAGTGGCCGGGGATGGAAGGGTCTGCAGGGAGGCAGTGCCTCCGGGAGGGAGTGGGTGAGAGGGGGAGAGAAAGAAGAGCAAACACAGGTCCATTAATCCGCAGTTAGTCTGCCTTTTTTGTTAGGAAGATGAACTTGATGAGTTAATTAAGCCACAGCCTGTAAAACCAGTTTATTTGCATAGCAAACTCCTGGGCCAGTGTGCTGTGAGCGGGCATAGACGTGCAGACAATTCCGGGGAAATTACAGCCTCATTAATATGCTAATCTGGTTGCAGGCCTGGAACGAGTTTTGGGTTTGCGGTGCTTTGGGGGGGGGTCGGGGGGGAGGGGTTGCTTAGCAACCCTTTCCTCCAGGTAACCCTTCTCTTCCTTGCCCTTGATATCCCCCAAGGATTGCCAGGGGAGGGGGGCTCGGCGGCCACGCAACAGTGAGCAAAGCGAAAGGCAAACGGGGGGGGCTGCGGGCCGGGGGGCGCAGGCTGCCCCGCACAGCATCCCCCACGCACCCCCGAAGGGCGGGGGGCAGCTCCCCCTCCCCGGCTCGGGGTTCGAGGCGCTGGATGCGGATGCGCAGCCGCGGCCGGCGAGCGCGGAGCGCGCAAATGCGAGCACGCCCGGCGGCGGGCACGGCGGAGGGGTGGGCAGCGCCCGCAGCCCCCCGGCTCCCCCTGCCCTGGCCACCGGAGCTCCCCAGCCGCGCTCTTCCAGGGGCTGCTCCCCGATGAGGGTCCCAGAGAGTCGCAGCGGTGACCCCGCGGCCCCAACACCCTCCCCGCTCCCCTCTCCATCCAGCGGGGCTCCTCCGGCCTGCCCTTCCCGTGTCCCCTGCCAGGCCCGCAGCTGCCCTGTCTCCCTGACTGGCCTCCTCGAGCGGCACCAGCCCGGTGCTCTTTGCCTATCCCAGTCTCCTGCAGCGCTGCTCGGGATGGGAGAACCGGGAATGAGCGCGGGGATGCAGCACCTGTGCCCCCACCGGCCCCTGCAGCTCCCGCACCGCCCTGTCAGGGGCAGAGCGGGGATTTCATCCCGGCTTTGTCACCGTCAGGACCTTCCTCCTGTCACTCCGCCTCCAGTGACACGTCATGACCCCATCCCAGCACGGGCTGCCACGGGGAGCTTTGTGCCCTGGCTGTCCCAGTGTCCCACAGCGCTCATGTCCACCAGCCAGGCACCACAGGGGAAAGTGGCAGTGGGATTTCTGCTGGAATACCAGGGCTGCTTGTCAGACATGGCACCTCGGGCATTGTCCATACCGTGAGGGTCGAGAAGACGAAGCTGTAAGAGCAGATGGAATCTGGGAAAGCCCCACATCCTCCATCCCAAGGGATCACACTCCGATTCATCCCAGGCCCTTTTCTCCCAGGAAGTGCTCCTACCTGCCAGGGCTCTGTTATAGATAAGCAATGGGAATTCTCCTGTTCCAGTGTTTGCTCTCCCAGCACAGGGTTCAAACCCTTCCCTGAACTACCAGACCTACCCTTTCTCTTCTGACATAGTCCTTGCTTGGGATTAGAAGATTTTCCTCAGCCGTTCTAGGCTGCTTCCCTGGAAGCTCACACATGGCTCTGGGATGAGCTGGGGCACTCCTGTGGCACCTGACTGGGTGCCAAAGCAGTGTGACTTTCTCCCAAAGCCCTGTTCTCCATGTTTTTGTAATCCAGAGGTGATGGCAGAGCTATGGCAGCTTTTCACCCAGCTGCTCTCCTTAAGGTGTTGTGTGGGTGGAGCCTGACAGACATCAAAGCTGGTACTTTAGACCCAGTGCCTGCCAAGCAAGGCCAGGCCAGGCGCCTCGGGGCTGATGGTGACACCTGGCTCAGGTCCATGCAGTGCTCTGCCTTTGGGATATCCCCTCAGCTGGAGTTCAAAACCCTGGAGGTGCATGCTCAGCTCCCTTGCTCTGCCACCAAGCCTCAGGCCAGGTGAATCCAAACCAGGCTGCAGGAGGAATTAGATGCCTAAACAGCTTTGAGAGCCCTTTGCTGGCCAAATCTGGCTCTTGTTCAATGGGAACAGAGCTTGTGCTGGGATGGGGGAGGTTTTCCTCTCTCCGTGGGTTTGCCCTGTGATGCTTGGAAATGTCCACCTCTACTCATTCCCCAGACCAAACATTTGAAGTGTGAACAAGTGTGCCAGGCAACAAGTTTTAATGTCAAACACTTCCCCGCCAAGAAGCAACTCTGACTTCTCAGGAGGAGGCAAATTCCCTGGCTTGCTGCTGGAAACACTGACATGTGGAAGGGAACTTCTGCCTTCCTACCTGGGGAGTCCCAGTCTCCAGGGTTATCCATCCGTTAACCTTCATGAGCTCAAATATTTATTATTCATATTACCCTGAAATGTGCTAAAAAGATGAAAAAAGGAATTAATGTGCCAGATCTTGCATCCACCTTTTAGCTTATTACAGTGCTAAAGCAGCATTAACATTTACAGTGTGTGAGCTCTGCTTTGCTCGTGCCTGAGGCCAAGGGGTTTAAGCCAGTACTGAAGTTAATAGCAAGCGCTGGTTAGAAAAAGCCCATTATGTCATAAAGTTGCAATTTTACTTGGGCAGTGGCCACTGGCTCTTTCCAATTGGGATGCAGTGCCATCCCCTCTATCCCTTTCTGCTCCGCCGCCTGCTCCCGCTCGCTCTCCCTCTCACAAACAAAAACAGACTGGGGAAAATGGTGTTTTTCTTTTCAGTGCTGGTGAGTCGAAGGGCATCGTGTTTGCCAGAAGATTCAGACTCTGGCCAAGGAGCCTCTTGGATTGATGCTGGAGGTGCCATGTGGTCAGAGGCGTTCCTGGGCCTCATTCCCTCTGCTGGGTTCCTTGACATCTCCTCTTTTACGGCTTGAACATATTTATACATCCAACATCCATTTGTTCTGCTGGAGGGCGGCCTTAGGAGCATCTTCTGTCTCCCCTTGGAAAGGATCTGCCTATGAAATTGTGTGAGGAGCAGCTCTGCTTTTTGGATTCTCCTTCAAACCTGACAGTCCCATCACGAGGCGGGGTCTGTTGTGGTGCCTGTTCCGTGATGGTGGTGACCACGCCTGTCCCTCCCTGGCAGACACCTCCTCTCCCCTCTCCCCACACCCCCTGTATCCCTGCAGAGCCCTGGGTCTTGTGGGCAGTTTGTGCCCTCCAAGGACAGAGGGTTCCTCGGCCAGTCCTGTGGCTGCCAGGACTCCCCTGACCCTGCCACCACCAGGAGATGCTGTGGACAAGGCTTCAATCCAACCAAAAGCTCTCACATTTCTTGGAGAGGTTGGAACGGGACTTGCTGTGCCCTGGTAATGGGGCATACTCATGCTGGACACTGGGGAGAATGCTCCCTGGAGCCAGGAAGAGCCCTTTGCTGAGGTGAATGGGAGTTTGGCACAATTCAGTTTGTCTTTGCTGCACTTGAGGCTCAGCTGATTTTCTTCTGAGCATGGGGTGTGTTAAGGTTTTTGCTATTTTTATAACTCAGGGCTCCTCCTATGTTCCTGTGCACAGGGTAGCTCTTCCAATGATCCATCAGGGAAGAGCTCACATCGAGGAGAGGGCCTCACCCTTCAGGGAATCAATATTCCTTCCAGCTCTCCTTGTCCTTGGTGTGTGCAACCCAGCAGCCACGAGCTGGGGGTACTGAGTGTCCAGCAGGATGAGTGACAAATTCACAGCATTGTGTGCTGAAGAACTGGTTTTCTGGAGGTTTTGCCATCAGGCTTTTTAGCTGTTTTTTGGACACCAACAGAGGTGTGGGAAGGCTTGGAGAGCTTGGTGGCTCTGGGAGAGGGACTGGTGCTGGCACATCAGAGCTCACCCTTACCTGAGCACCGCTCCATCTCCACTTAGCCTGGCACTTGCCGTCTTCTGCAGTTCCCCCTCTGGTCAGGATGAGTCCTTTGGAGCATCTCTGGGGCTGATATCCATCAGAAGATCTCTGTGACCACGGGACACCTGAGCTGCATTCCTTAAACCCCCGTGCAAGGGGCCAGCACTACACTGAGCCCACTCAGCAGGATCCAGGGATTGCACAGAGCCCTGGGATCTGGGGAGCAACGTTCCCTCTGTAAATGAAGATTGTTGGGCTCTTTCCTCTGTCTGTTCTCCAGCAGAGCCACCCAGACTGTCAAAACAGAGCTGAGTCCTACTTGAAATTCAGAGGGCACCATCAGTCCGTGTCATTGGCAGGGAATAAATAAATACCTCTTTGGAGCGCGTCAGGAATGATGTGTGGCTGGGCTCATTCAAGGTCACATCCGTAAACACGGAATGGAGAGGTAGGGAGCAAATCTAGGCTGCACCCAGTCTCAGCCCTCTCTTTCCTGTCCCACCTCACTGCAGGAGCACCACCTGGGGGGAGACGGCAGTGCTGGGGCTGTGCTCTGTCCTGGGAGGGGTGGGACAGGGCTGGGGGTGACTGGGAAGGGTCACCGTGCCTCTGGGCAGGGAGGGTGAGTTTCTGAGGGGGTGGCCTGGTGTGTGACATCCAGCAGGGGAGGTTTTCCATACGAGTGCCTGGTCCTGGTCCAGAGGCTGCCTCAGCACCCTGGCACCTGGTGGATTCCAGTATGGGAATCCACCCATGGTTTATCAGCGTCTGGAACAGAACTTCCCTGGGGAAGGAGCTCGGTTCCTGAGGTAAAGCCCAGGCAGGTCTGTGGTTGATCCAACCACTTGTCCATATCCGCTTCACCCACTCCAGGCGCTGCGGAGCCCCTTGCTCTGGGCACTGCCCTTGCCTGCTTGGCTGTGAAGTGTTCCTGGGACATGCTTGTCCCCATGCTCCCTCCCAGCATCCCGTCTGCTTAACCTATGGAAGAAGCAACCAAAGAGGGAGAACCCAACAAAACCCCACCCTTGCTCTGCCAAGAGCCCCTTCCTCCCCTGGCAGGGCTTGGACCCCAAGTCCGAGGCTGCTAAGCTCTGTGTCGGTGGCGCTCCTCACCCTTTGACAAATCCTGGCATTTGCAAAGTTATTATACCTCATTATGAATTGGATTTTAATCTAGTGTAAATAGTCCTACCATTATAGTGTCATAAGAAGCAATTAGCCCCCCTGCCTGCTTCTATGCATGAGGGGAAAGCTTTAATATCATGGAGCTGTGAAGGCTTGATGGGGCTTCAGCCTCCATACACACATGCAGGCAGAGCTTTGCTCTCCTGGCACCAGCCTGTCCAGAGTGTGCTGAAGGTGTTCCCTCTGTGTCCTAGGAGGTCTCCAAAGTGACCATCTCCTGAGCTCTGGGGTTGATTTTGGCCTGGGATCTCTGCCTGCCATTGGGTTTGCTCAGCAGCAGGACTGGAAATCATCTTCCAGAGGATGGATGTGGTTCAAGCAGATGATAAATCGTGGTTTCCTCGCCTTGCCCTTACCCCAGTCACAAAGGGGATTATCCTCCGCAGGGTGAGCAGCGTCTGCAGTCTGGTCCCTGCCTTGCCTCGGGGTGATTATTTCCAATCTCAGCGAAGCTTTCCTGCGCTGCCTATTGCAGGAAATTCGTTTTGTGGAGCTGGTGCGGTTATAAACCAATCCCACCTTGTCCTGTGTCACCTGCAGCTGGGCTGGGGGAGCTGGTGGCAGCCTGGGCACTCGCACGTCAGGGCTGTCCCCGCTGGGTAATGTTGCATGATTAATAACAACCCCAGGTTAATGGGGTTTTAATGTTCCTCCGAGCGGCGGGAGGGGGTGGCATCCTCAGCTCCAAGCAGGGGCTTTGATCTTTGTTTTAGGGGGGGACTGAGGTGTCTTTGTGCTTGGTGCTGGTTGTGTGGCTGTGGATGCTGGGCTGAACAACACAGGCAGTGCTCCAGGTGCTCCGGGGTTGGGAATCCGGGTGTTTGTAGTGTGAATGTGTGATGGACGTGAGTTAAATGCTGTCCCCGGTGATCCTGGGGGGATCCCAGTGCATGGTGGGGGATCGCTCAGAGCGTGGCACAGCAGGAAGATCCATCTTTGTGCCATTTTATCAAACAGGGCTCCCTGCGCTGTGGGTTTAGCAGAGGAAAGGCTTTAACTCTGCCAAGGATGGGGAAGGACCCAGTTTGTGCACGAAGGGAAATCAGGGCTGGGCAAAGGCGCCTGCAGCGCATCTTTCCCTGCCCTGGGGCCTGGTCACAGGCGGTGCTCTAGTCCAGTCCTGCTGGAACTCGCTCTCAGGGGATGGGTACAGAAAATACCCCCCCAGCCCTCCCCATCCTTTCTTTGTCACATGAAAGAAAAGCTGGCTGCCTGTTAATTACATGAACCTTCTCATGGGCAATTGAGCTGGCCCTGTGTGTGTGTATTCATGCTGCCCGCGAGTTCTTGTCTGATTCATGCTCACAGGTGACTGAAAGGAAGCCAAATTTCACAACAAAGCAGGGCCCTGCTGGCTGTGTCCAGCTGCTTCCAGGCCCTGTCCACACAGAAAGGCAGTGGCTCTTTCTCCCAGGGCAGGGGCAGTGGCCACCTCCACCCCAAACTCACTTTTTGAGTCCTGTGATGCCTCATCCCCATGGCCAAGATGTTACAGAGCCCCAAGGTGCGGGCATCCCTCTGCCTGTGGCTTCCTCTCCCTGAAATTCCCAGGGAAGTCCTTCAGCCTGAGTTTGGTCCTTCCCTGGGGAGGACGTGGCCCCCTCCCCTTGCTGGAGCCTGGTGCTTTCGGGAGGGTCTGGGATAAAATGCCAAGGGGTTCCTGGCGTGGGGATCCTGCTGCTGCTCCCTGTGTCCTGGATCTCCCAGTGGGGCCCAGTGACCCTGCTGGCTGGGGACAGTCCTCTGGTGGCACTGCCAGCCCTGGCACTCGAGTGCCCACCGCTGTCTGTCCTGTGTGCACAGAGGAGCTGCCAGAAGCCCAGGGAGGAGCTGCTTCCTGGCTCTGCATCTCTGCATCTGCATCTTGAGATGCTCCTCAAGGACCCTTTCCTCCTACTGGAATTTGCTGGGAATGTTGGCCAGCAGGGCTCCCAAAGCCTCTCTGCACACCTCCACAGGGCATAGATGAGAGCTCAGGACATCTCTGTGTCTCTCCTGGCACAATTTTGGCCCATTCCAACCAGTACCTTCCCAGCCAGTCCCTGGGAACAGATGAGGGTTGTCCCAGGACACAGGAGGGGATGTGCCACAGCCTCCCATGGCTCTGCAGCTTGTCTCCTTCCTGCCAGCTTGACTCCAACCTCTCCAGCACCGAGTTTCCAGGCCTTCATTTCCAGCTCTCATTGCTATTCATCAGTGCATCTGAATATTTTAATCCTTGGGGAGGGGGGACTGGAGAACAGCATCCTCCCCCTGCTCTCCCAGCCACCTTCCCTGGCTTATCTGCTGAAACCAGGGCCAAGCTGTCCCTGGCCTCAGTGGGTGAGACAAATCGTGGAAGGAGCTTAAAGCAAGACCAGCATCTCCCACCTTGTGCTTGGAGGGGGCTGGGGAAGGAGAGGAGGGAGGGGGCGAGGGAAGCAGCTTGTAATTACAGAGTAAGAGGCAGCGATAAAATGATAATGGAAGAGTTCTGACCTGGCTGAGCCAGTCCTGCAAAGCTGTGAAATAAATTTAGCAAAGAGCGAGGGCACGGGGGGCTCCCAGGCTGGGTTACAGCTGAAATGCTGGTTTCACAAACAAGACGTAAATTGGATTGCAAACATCTAATTAACCTCTTTGCTTATTTTTTTTTTGGTGGGAGAGGCGACAGATTCCAGCTAAAGCTGATACCATGGCTTGATATCCCTTTGCAGGGGAGAATCTGGAGGAAAGGAGAGGCAAATGATGTGGTGGTTTCACCTGCTGGCTCTCTCCTTGCTGTCCAGGCGCGAGGGAGAGGAGAATTCTGAGCTCTCCTGACCCCTCTGCCTTGCTGTAGCAGCTGTGTGTGCTGTTTGTGATAACCTCATCTTGGAAGGAGAAGGTGCTGGTGGAGATTCTCCCTGTGTTTCTTTGTTCTTCATCTCACCTGGAGCTCCCTGCTTCCCGAGGGACAGGAATGGGGATCTCCCACGGCCTGAGCTGGCTCCCCTTGGCTGCTGCTTTGCCCTGTGCCAGAGCTGCTGACTCTTTTGGACTTGACCCAACCTCTCTGGAGAGCAGAGTAAGAGCTGGAAAACAACCCTCTCCTCCCTTCCCTGGGCTCCAAGGGTTGCTGTTTATTTTTCTGGAGGGCAACCATTCCATGTGGATTTCGGGAGCTGCGGAGCTCCCTCCCCAGCCCCTCACCACCTCCTGCCTCCCCCTCACCCCAACCTCTTCCCTTTTTCACCCCATCTTCCCCCAGGGGCATCCAGCCAGTGCAAATGGTCCCTTGGCAGCAATGATGAAGATGGATGTCTGATTGATTCTCTCTCCTCTGTGCAGCCCCCTCTCCGGCCCCCCCTTTTCCCTCTCCCCCCCCTCCATGCCCTTCTGGCAGAAAATTAAAAGGCTATTTGTTAAAGGGCGAAAGCCCTCAGGTGCAGCCCCCGGCTGGACAATTTGTCTCCATGAAAAGGATGCTATTATGAGAGCGGCTGGATCCAGGAGGAGGGGGAGAATTTGCCAGGAAGAGAAGGGAGAGGTGGGGAGGGGGAAGGAGGCATCTCCCGGGGACAATGAGGTTGGGCTGGGGGGGACGGGAGATTGTCGGGGCTTGCCGGCTGGGCTGCCGTTCAACGGGGAGCGTGGAGGGGCGGGAGAGCCATGTGCTGGAGGGAGGGAAGCCAATCCTCTTGTTCTGGGGCTGCCGCAGAGCAGAAGTGCCGACCTGCCAAATCCTCTGCGCCAGGCCCCCGCTTCAAAGGGAACAGACGCTCGGGCCGGCCGGGCGCCCCATGGAGCGCTGGGACCCCGGCCCCCCGCCCGTCCTCCCCCTGCTGCTGCCTCACGGCCCTGCTTGCTGCTGGCCCCGGGGCTGGCTGTCCTCTCCTCTGCTCCCGGGAGGAGGAAAAGGAGGAAATAATGCACTGATGTGCCTCTTGTCTGCTGAATCCATCAGTCAAGTGTCTGCCGAATCCATCAGTCAAGTGTCCGCCTGCACCTCAGCCCGCGGTGCCCTGCCCTGGTCCATCCATCCCTCCCTCCATCCCTGTGTGTATCCTGCCATTCCATCCTTCCCTTCATCTTCTCTCCGTCACCCGACATCCCGTTTCCCCACACGCTGTTTGTCCCTTTGATTTTAGGGTTTGATACGAACACCTGGCTGCGTGGTCCCTGAGGCTCTGCAGCACCAGCCTGCAGGAAGGTCCTCGTGGGAGCTCAGAGAGCCTCCAGCTCTTTCCCTCTGAAACACTGCAAAAACTCTTCCAAAAAAGTTGCTGCTATGAGGAAATGACTGCAGGAGTGAGAGCCCCTTCTCCAGATTTGAATTGGGCAGTCTGAACATCACTGAGCTCCCCTGGGAGAGACCAGGGCAGGGCTGCCACCTCTGCTTCCCTTGGAGCTGCTAACAGCCTGGTGAGGTGGGAATGGGCCTGGGAATAGGGTTCTGTGGAAGCTGGGGAGTCCTTGGCTGTGCTCTGTGCCCAGCAGGATCCATCCACCAGGAGGACGAGGCTGGATGCATGCGCTTTGTGCCCATGTAGGTTCTGCCCTTGGCTCTTCTGTTTTGCTGCCCCAAAAATGAGGGAAGCAAGTGGTCCCTTCATCTGGGAGCAAGTAGGAAACCACCCACAGATGGCAGGAAACAGCCTGGTCTGGGGTAAAAGCGGCTCTACTGGAGCAGTTTTCCATGGGGGATCGCTGCTTTCCAGCCTCTGGGAAGGGGATGTGGCAGCTGCGGAGGTGCTGTCCCTCAGCACGGTGTGAAGCTGGTCTGGAAAGCAGCAGCAGGGCTGGGTGGGTTTGGCCTCACTGCACTGGAGGGAAAGGAAGAAACCGGGGAGGATTGGGAGAAAGCATCTCTGCAAGGACTCTTCCTGAAGGCCAATCCATGGGACAGGAACCTCTGGCCATGGACAGGCAGGACAGAGCTCTGAGTGTCTGGGGGATGCTCTGGGGGATGCTCTGGGGGTGTCACCATCTCCTTGCAGCTCGCTGAGGGCTTCCTCCACTTCCATCTCATTGGCAAGAGGCTCAAACAGGAGCGCAAACAGCTGCTAATAATGGCTGGATCCAGCAGTTCCCCAGGACAGGGTTGCTTGGGAGTATTTTGCCCAGCATATTCTAGAAATTCAAGAAAAAAGACAGGCTGTGAGCACTGAAAGAGCAGGTGCTGTGTCCTTCAGCAGGGCTGAGTTTTCCTTCTCTCTTCCCCACCAGCCGGACCAGATGCATTCATGGGGTGTGGAATGGGGAGGATGAGTGCTTGTTGGGTTAGGGTTAGTGTTAGGTTAGGCTTGTTGGAGTGTCCGTGTCCTGCTTGGCTGTTCCACCCACTCCATGGGGCAAGAGTCACCTGGCCCTGTGTTGGTGAGGCAGGATTACGCTAAGTGGTGGCTCACTCCCAGACCTGCCTGACCCGGAGGTGCAGCCGGGGCACAGAAAGCAGCTCTGAATTTCATGATTCCCTTCTGGCCCTGACTTAAAATCCCCATTTAAAAAAGAAAAGATAGAATTTTGTTTCTAAATTTTAACTCTGGACAAATTCAAAATTCCCAGTTCTGCACAGGGGAAAGGATTTTTACCTTCAGGCACAGACTGGAGCTACCTTGGCCACAACCATGAAAACCAGGGATTGCTCTGCTTTCCCTGGAGAGTTTTATTTTGGTTTTGACTTCAAAGCCTGTTGCCTCCATGCACAATCCTGGATATATGTTCTAAACCCAGCTAAAATAGGTTCCAGTGTAAGATTTAACGATTCAGCATTTCTCTTGCCACTGATTTACTGACTGATGCTCAACTTTTTTTTTTATCAGTCAAAGAGCTGCTTGGCCATCGAGAGTTGCAGGCAGCTGCAAAGGGAATTAAATAATAATATCTTTGGGAGGTAAAAATGCCTGGATCGAGTGGAGCAGCACCACCATCCAGACAGCCAAGGAAAAGTCAGATAGGAGCTCAAATGGGAAGGAGACACCTCCACGAACTTCTGTTGCCTCACGACGCTAACACAGACTCAACCCAGACACATGCCAAGGTAGTTTGAAAATTTATTTTATATGAACCAAATAATCTCTAATGATTTGATTTGGGAGACAAAGTGATGCTTTGCCTCTGCATGAGGTTTGTGTGAGGGGTAACCAAACCCCGCCACGGCCCCCAAGCCCCCCAGCAGCAGTGACCCAAGGAGGGAAAAGCCTCCAGATCATTTTCCTGACCCCCCTCCCTGCCCTGGGTGCTCCCCACCAGCTTTGCCAGCTGGGGCTGTGTGGGAGACCCCCACATTTTCTCCCCAAGCCCACCCAGGGGCAGTTCCCAGCACAAGAGGCCTGGCAGAGCTGGGTCCTTGGCACCCTACACACCCTTGGGTGGGATGGGGGGCACAGCCATACACCCAAAGTCCCACCAACACCAACATCTGTTTTGCTTTCCCATCTGCCTCCAGTCTTTTCCCCCTAAACTCCAGCAGATTTTCCCAGGACACGATAGCTGGACTTCTAATCCTGTCCCAAACCCACACCACACTATTCAGTTAGGCCAAAAGTCATAAACCAGCCACCTCTCTGAGTCCAGATGCAAATGTTTTTCCCCTCAAGCTCACGAGGCTGAAGTAGTCTCAGAAATAGCTGATCTTCATCCCTTGTTCTCACCACAAACCCTCTAACCTTGCTGGGCTCTGGGTTTCCTCTCCTGTGTCATTCCTGGAAGCATTGTCCCCTCATCCCTGCTGCCCTGAATTTGAAGAGAGATGTTTGCATCAAATTTCTGCTGAAGAAAAGAGTGGAGGATTTGGGCACACTGGAATTGAGAGGGACCTGGGGGCATCTCAGGGGCAAGGACCTGCTCCACATCTGCAGGGAAAACCCCTGCCCATGGGTGATAGGACTGCTGGAGGTCAGCTGCGAGGAGGGAGGAGTGGTTTGGATCAGGAGGAAATGGGGGGGGAAGTGTGGCCTTGCCAACCACAGGGACACAGGGATGGAGAAGCACTGCCCTGGGGGTAGAGGAGGTTCTGCAGGCAGGGTTGGGGCTGTCTGAGAGCACAGCAGGGGGTGAAATGATGGCTGGGTGGGTGCTGCTGCTGCATCCCAGCATCCTGGGGCACCTGGCATGGTTGCTCAGGGTCTCCTCTCTGAGCTGGCCCAGGGCAGTGCTGTCTGAATGAGCCTGGGGGCCAAAAACAGTTGGGAAAGAGGAGGGAAGAAAAGGTGGGGAAAAAAAGGTTGGCCAGAATCCAAAGGCAAAACCTCTCTGGAGACAGCGCAGAGCTGCTCTGTGGTGGTGTCTGGGAACCACGCAGAACGTGAAGCGGAAACCAATGAGCCACAGCGAGCACGCGGGACACGAGGCCTAATTGAGGGACAAAACCAGGAGCAGATGGGCAACCCTGCCCACCAGCCCTTTCCAGGGGTCTAATTTGCCACAGAAGCGGGAGAACAGCCATCCCTGAACCACTGAGCGCTGCTGATGTGCGTGGGGGTGGCCTTGTCCTGGTGTGTTCCTGGAGAGACTCCAGGGTGTCCGTGTGAGGGGAGCTGGCAGCATCCCACATCCACTGCCCCCTCCAAAACCAGCCTGGTCAGGGTGGGGTGCTCAAGGCCTTTATCCTCAGGGCCAAACTCAGCGGCTCCGTGCTGGGGCACTGCAAGGCCTCAGCAAGTTCCACAGCTCCTGGAGTGAGATTTGTGCTGTGCCGACACAGAACAAATGGGTATTTCGTCCGACATTTTTGCCAAAAACACGAGAGTTGGGAGAGTTGTTTAAACAACTCTGTCCTGCTTTGCAGTCAGAGACCCTCTGTATGGTATTCTGAGAGCCCCTGAATTGTTTCAGGACAAGTGTCAGCAGGTAAACCCCAATCCCATGCCAAGGACCGCTCCTAGCCCCTCTTTGGGGATGCTGGAAGTCTCTGCGTGGTGGTTTTGCTTTGACCTCTGAAAGGTGCTGCAAGCCAACCTACCAAGGAACCCTTGTGTCTGCCCATCTCAGCCTTCACCCTCGGGGGAAAGCAGGGAATTCCCTCTGGAATGCTTGTGGAGGTGGGGACCAAGGGACGCTCACTGGAAGCCAGCACCGACCCCTTCCTCCCTCCCACCGAGGCCTGGGGAAGCTTAATGAGTTAATGCTGATTAAGTGCTTTCAGATAATCAGATAAAGGTGTCATAAAAGTGCTTTACAGTGATGATGATGTGTTTTATGGTGAGGAGAAACTGATGATCCCAAATAAAAATCCAAATTAAATCGGGGGGGAAGTACAAAGGTGTCTCCAGATCTGGGTTGAACTTCACATTAAGGGCAAAAAAAGCATTCAAGCGTTTGCCAAGTTCCCATTTCTCCTCAAACCGTGCCTCATTCTGACCTCCCCCCTCCTCTCCAGGAGCCTTTCTGCTCGAGACCAAGATTAATTACCTCCCTCACAGCCCTTTGGGCTTCCCCCATCTGATAAGGTGTGAATAAGGCTGACAGGACCTGCTAAGGGTCTCTCAGCTTTCTCAGCTCTGTGTCCTGCCTCGAGCACCGGCGGCACATCCCGGGGTGGCTGCATCCCTGCTGACACCCAGCCTCAGTTAATTCCTGCCTTGTCCTCAACTTTTGGTACCCGCGGAGTGGGAAATGTAGGGATGGTGCTTCTGCCTTGCTGGGGTAAGAGAGAAACCAGCCCCAAAGCCTGAATCTGCTCACGCCAACTGCGCCAGCTCTGGAGTGAGACCCTAAATAAAGCAGGGAACAGCATTTCCCCCACTATGAGAGCTGCCTTTGTCCAGGCTGTCAGGGACCCCAGAGTTGAGGGACACATGTTAAGATCTACAGCAATTAAAAGGGGCTCCAGCCTTAATGTGCTCAGCTGAAAGCCCAGGTCCCCAGGTTGTGCACGGGAAATTGGCTGCTAATTTAGCGGCTGCTGCCAACTGGCCGCATCTGTCCAGCCTTGGATGCCTGTTTCTTCCTTGCTCTTTTCCAAGCGCTTCTCCTGGCAGGATTACAGCCCAGAGAGGAGGCAGAGCCGTCTCAGACAACCTGCTCGCTGCACACACCGGTTTGGGTTTGTGGGCACAGCCGGGCAGTGCCCCCCACCCAGGGCTGTCACCCCTGTACCTCTCCCTGAGCTTCCTTGGAAGCAACAGGACCTGGCACAACAAATTCCCAGATCCTGGCTCATCTTGGGTGGTTTACTGGGGAAAAAAAAGTCATTTCCTCCCCCTCCCCCCAATACATTTTTTTTCTTCTTTCATTTGAGTTGACTGAAATGATTGGTTAAAAATAAAGCAGCTCATACTATTTTTAAAGCGTTTTTACTCTTTTATCAAAGGAAAATGAAAGATCTGAATTTGTTTCACTTCAGCTGAGAACATCAAGTTGAAATGATCCAACTTCTCCAGTGTGGCATCTCTGCTAAAAACACATTTATTTAGGCAAGCAGCTTTGCCAAATTTGACAGGAATCTATGGCTTTGAGCTGAATTTCCCAGTCATCCTGAGACAGCAGCTTGAAGAACACTGAATTTGTCTGACAATATTTCCCAGGCTGGAGTCCACTGGATCTTCAGCCCAAAGGATGTGACAGTACACCAGAGGAATTAACTTTCATCCTGTAAATGCAGAGCCACAGACTTAAACCAAAGCAGAAGCTGAAGGTTTTGGTCAGGTTTGCCTTGGGGAAGTTGAAGGCAGGTGACCCCCAGAGATCCATGCCAAGCTCACCTCCCTGTGTTCCTTAATGGATGATGGATGATCATTTCCCCATTGAATGACTCCCCATCCGTGGCCTCCACAAGCCCACAGTGATCCTCTCCAGCAGCTCCAGGATCCAGCACAGTTGCTCCAACCAGGGAGCCTGGCAGCTCTGGCAGGGCTGTCAAACTGCCCTGAGCCACCTCAGCTCGGTGGAGGTGACAGAGAGGAACCTCAGGGGGGATGCAGAGGTTGGAAGAGCTCTCCACCACTGTCAGCTCTGGGTTTTGACCGGTGCTTGCAAAGCTCTGCTGTGTTACGGATTTGGGGTCCTGGTGCTGGCAGAGTCCTGTCAGAGCTCCAGCACTCCCTCAGGGCTATCAGTGCAGGAGGAGGAGGTTTGGGATGACTCTTGGCTGCTTTGCTGGCAGAAGTGAGGAACTCAGCACAGCGATGATGCTCTAAAACATCACTGAGGTGCTCCAGGTGCCGGCGGGAGCACGGACCAAACACAGGGGACTGTTTTCCTCCTCGAGGGAACACACGATGCCTTTCAAACCTCCTTGACCCCTTGGCAGAGGAGGTCAGTCCCTCATCTGCGGCACTCAGGACGAGCACGCAGTGACGGCTCCCCATGCATCACCCCGGCGGTCACGCCGGAGCTCGCGTGTCACTTCCATCCGTCTTTGTCCCAGCGCTCCCTGTCACCGGCAGCGCCGCGAGAGAGCGGGGGGAGAAGGGGAGGCTGAGCAAGACGGAGCCAGGGAGAAGCAGGCGGAGAAAGAGAGACTGGGAGGCACAGAGAGTGAGGGAGGCACAGCCATCCATGTTTTGTTTATTGAGGGTCGCTTCTTCTTCTGCTGGAAATTCCCCCCAGCCGTGCCCCGAGGGCAGCTGCTGGCTGGGGAGGGATGGAGGTATCCAGCCTTCATCCTTGCGGGGCAGCAAGCAGGCAGAGAACCTTGGGAACGTCTTTTGAGATCACTCCAAACACCTTCAAGCTCAGGACTCCTTTGACTTGAAGGCAGAGGAGGCGATGGCCCCTCAGGAGTGCTGCCCCCCAGCCCCGGCTCTGCTTTGTCAGGAGCTGTGGCACAGAGCAGGAACCCAACCCGGCACCTCTTTGTGCTGCTCGGCGACCTCTGGAAGTGCTGGAGGCCAGGCTGGACGGGGCCCTGAGCCACCTGATCTCGTGAGTGGCATCCCTGCCCGTGTCAGGGGGCTGGGAAGGCGATGGACTTTGGGGACAGGTGGGACGGGAGGACGCGGGGCTGAGCCGTGAATTCTGTCTCCCTCAGACAGAGATGGTGCAACAGACAAGCTCCCTCCGGGCCAGCTTTGGTGTTCTCCACGGGAACTTGGCCGGGCTGCCGCCGGAGCGGCGCTGCCTTTGTGCCGTGCCGAGCACAGCCCCGCGTTTCATCTCCCGCCCGCCTCCGCGGGCCGGGGGAGCTCCTCGGGGTCATGTTTGTTATGTTTCCAGGAAGCCCCTCCAGAAAAACATCCTCGAAACACAGAGGTTTCCCTTCTGCCGGCATACAAATGAACCCCAAACAGAGCCCACTTCAAAGCCGCCAGCTAATGAGCCGCTCTCTCCCCCGCCCCGCCCTGGTTTCAGGAGGGCCCTAACGATGCTGCGGGATTACAAAGGCGTTTGGAGACTGTTCAGAGGGAAAAAATAGAGGGAGAGGGGGCAGGGAGCAGCGGGAAGCAGCACGGACATGCCAGCACAGGCGGCTGTGGGATGGTCCCCAGCACCCCGCTGTCCCGGTCCCCACACCGGGCATGGGGCACGGGGGGCAGAGCACGGAAAGGGGTGGAGGGTGCCCGTCAGTGCCATCTCACAGCGGATCCCAGCTCTCTGCACAGGGATTGTGGCAGGGCAGCGTGCAGGGGAAATTCCAGAGGGTGCCGTGATGGTTTTGATTTTCCCCAAGGACAAGGGTGGGTGATGGGGGCAGGGAAGGGGATGAGGTGGAGGAAGCACTGCTTGCACTGTCCCCTCGCATTGCAGCGGGACTTTATTCCGCTGAGCCGGTCTTTCCAACTCTCCTTGGAGCCGCTGGTGCTGGCTGTGGTGGTCCCCCGTCCCTCCCAGTTCAATCCCAAACCCCATCGAGTCCCTGGGGTTTGGCCGTGCTGAGACTCGGGGTGGCTGCAGCTCCCTACCTGCCCTTGGGGTGGGCACTCGGGGGGTTTGGGGAGCTCAGCCCCCACGGGCTGCAGACGCTGCCCCGAATTCCCAGCATGGAGCATCCAGCAGAAGTCAGTACCAGGCGTGGGATCAGCGAAGGAAAAACGAGAACTGCGGTGGCCGTCGGCTGCGGAGCCCAAATGAGGAGCTGAGCTGGGGAACCAGCTTGCAGGTTTTTTTTCTCCCAAAGTATTCTGAGGTGGAAACAGAAATTTTCTTTTGCTTTGTTCAGAAGTTTTTCTTCTGTTTCTAACTAGTGAAAAGTAGCATTTTTCTGATTATTGCTTACCAAAAAAAAAGAGGATGTTTTCACACTTCAATTTTATCCACAATTGTATTTTTCTCTGGCTGAGGAAGCATTTTCCACTACAGAAATGTAAAACAAAACTAAAAATAAAGCTTCCTGCTTGTGAGCTGTAAATATTCACCGTGCTCTGCAGTTCCCTGTGTCAGGTGGAAGATTTTCCCATCTGGCAGCAGCAAGAACATTTTGCTCAGGATCATGCTCCTGTGTACACCCAGGATTGCTGCCACCATCGGACAAGGGTTTTTGGTTCCTCTCTTCATCTCTTCATTCCTCCACCCAGGTCAGGTCATTTTTCAGGGGAACATCATCTCCCTGGTGCAGAGCTGAGCTGTCAGTTTAGGGCTGTCCTACCCTTACCAACACTCATTATTCAGAGCCAAAAAAATGATCTTTATGATAACCTTAAAGGTTTCACACCCTCCAGACTGGACCTTCTTAGATACTTCCACTAGAGAGAATTTAATAAATAATTTTGCATCAAGAGCACCAGAGGTTTCTCTGGACCTTCTTTCCAAGAGTCTCGCATCCCAAGGAGATTCCTCGCAACACAACCTGATGGCGCTGGGAGCTTCACCTGCAAACTTCCAGTAGATCTCAACATTCCTTTCCACTCTTCACCTGGAGGATGCTCCAAACCCCAGGACCTTGATCTGCCGTCTGTCAGGGCATCACTCTCAGGCAGCCCCAGAACCTTTGGACGAATCTGGGTCGAGCACGGAGGAAGAAACTCTGCGCCACCAGCACCCCGCATCTCCCCAGTACAAATAAACAATCTGCAATCCCAACATATTCCCTCCCCCGAGGGCCGGAGTGGTGACGGATACACCCAGCCAGGCCATTGTTCCCCTGCTGGATAATAACAAATCTTCGATCTCTGGCCGCCGCTAATGCCTCTGCTGACGCTCGGCTGTGCTGAGGCGGGCTGGGCGCGCCGCGGTGATGGGGACGGCCCCTGCGGGCAGGGGACAGTGAACGGGAGCCATCAGGGCCTCAGTGAAGCTGTCAATAGCTCTGATCAGCTCCGGCATTGATTTCCAGCCCCCCCCGCCCAGCGCTGCTCGCTGCTCGGTACTTTCCTCTCTTGGTCGGGGAATAAGCAAACAGCAGCAGCCGGTCCCGTGTGCCCGGAGGTGCCTGGGATTCTGCTGCCTGCTGGCTCGGGGATTGCTGCGGCTCGCAGCTCCTGCGCCAGCCAGATCCCGGCCAAAACCTATGGACCATGTCCGAGAGCTGAGCATTGTCCAGCCCCACACCGCACATCTCCCCTGGGCAGGCACCAGGATGTGAGGAGAGGTCCTGGAACGGGCTGGAGAAAGACTTTCCTCCTTCCTCTGGCTGTTGTACCCAGGCCTCAGCCTCCACTCCCTGGGACGGGGCTCAGCTCGGAGCAGAGCCCTGGAGCCAGCTGGGTGGCCTGATAGCCGCCGTTTGCAGCAGGTCTCAAAAAATGCGGAGCCGGGACTAGAGGCAAGCCCATGTGTCCTGCCGCACCCATCCATGGGGGCACAGCGGCACGAACCGGGGAGCCACCCGAGCCATCCCCCCTCCTCGTGGCAGCTCCCCCCTCGACTGCGCCGGCTCCAGGATGGATATTCAGGAGCTACGAAGAGGAACAAACAAACAAACACCCAGACCCCCCTGCTGGTCCCCACTGCCACCGGAGGAACAAAACCCTGCAGCGAAGGGCCCTCGAGTGAGTAATCTCTCCTTCAGACGTGTCCCAGCATCCCTCGCCGCGCGCGCAGCCACCACTTGAATTAGCACCAAAGGCTTATGGGAGCCAGAGTCATTAATCTAGGTGACAAACAGGACTCTGAAGGAATATTTGCACCCCGAAATTGAAAAGATTAGGCCATATTTGTCAAGGATTGGTAGGCTTTATCGCCTCCAGAGCAGATGCTGTTAAATATTCATGAGCTGCATAAGTGGGAGAAGACCTCGCTAGGCCTGATGACTTTCAGAGAGAGAGAGGAGGGAAGGGGGGGACGAGGGCGGGGGGGACACGGTGGCATCGCCACGCAGGTGAGGAAGGGGGACACGGGGCTGCTCTGCAGAGCAGGGACATCGCTGGCACCCGGGGCAAGGTGGCTGGGGTGGATGAGGAGTTATGGGATGATCCCTCTGGACACAGGGCAGCTCATCCACCTCCGCATTCCTGGCCCCTGCACAGAACCTCTCCTGCCCTGCAATGGGGACAGGAGCCGGGCAGGTGCATTAAAGGCAGCTGGAAGCTGGGAGGGGGCCACTATTCTCACCTGCAGCCAGCCTGGAGGTGGGTCACAAAATGTCCCCCGAGGGACTGAGGTATGGAGTCAGCTGGGCTTGAGACTCCAGGACTTGTGGGCCACCAGGCTGGGACGCTGGATGTCCCCACATGGGTCCCCCAAGATGGAAACAGGCTGTGAGATGGAGGTGGGGAGGTGTGCAGAGGGTCAAGAGGAAGGATTCAACAGCAGGGGGAAGATGGAGAGGTGGGGAGAGGAGCTGGATGGGGAAAGGGGTGGAAAAATGGGGAGGAAGGAGAGGAAAGTGTGCTGGGGAAGGGAAATGTGCAAAAAAAAATGATGATGATGATGATGAAGAGAGGATGGAGGGATGGTCAGAACGAGAAAAAAATAAAGGAAGAAGAGCAAAGATAGCAGTACACAACAAAAAGAAGTAGAAAAATGGTGCACAGACACTGTTCTCTCCTTCACCTCCTATTCCCTATCTCTCCTCAAGTTTTAAAACAACCTTTCTGAGAGCTGGGGGTGCCCACTGCAGGTCCCAGACTGGCCACCTCACCTGGGGACAGAGACTGGAGTGGGCAGGTGTCCCCCTGGGCCGCCCTCGGCTGCAGAGTAGGTCACAGATTTCCACAGCACAGCCCCGAACTCCATCTCAGTGCTGGGATCAAACCCTCCCACACGAGCTGGAGTTTTCCAAACTGCAACAGAACCTCCTGGGAAAAATGTGGAGTTTCAGGCTTTCCTGCAGAGGCTGGAGTCACAGGAGCTGCCGTCTGGGTCTCTCCCCCTGGCATTTGGCAAGGAGACACCAGGAGCACCCAAACCACACTGGAGGGCTGGGATCTGAGGTCTCCCTGTCCTCCCCAAGTTTCTCCCTGTATCTTTCCCACACACATGGTTGGGTGAGATCCAGTTTGAACCAAAACCTCCAAATCTCCCCAAAACACGGAGAATTTTGGCAAACCCGAAAGCTTGGTTGGCAGCCAGCTGTTTCCCCTCATGTCACTCAACTGATAAAGCGAAAAGTCGGGGCTGGCATTAGGAAAAGCAGCGACTAAGCTGCAAAACCAGCAGAAAAAGGCTCCATTGCCAGGCTGGGGGGGGGAGACAGACGCTTAATTTAGTGCAGTCCAGGGACTTCTTTTGTAATGTTAGTGGAAAATCCTGATTCATCAAAACCCCGGTTCTCAGAGAGAACAGGTCGGTCCCACCAACACCTTTGCTCAATTTAGAGAAAACCCAAACCAATAATGGTGATTCAGAAATTTTGTACCTGACCTCTTCCCAAAGGGAAAATTGCTTGCCGGCGGGTGACCATGGATTTAAATTGTTTGCTGCTCAAGAGGTGATGGGTGAGCACGGAGTGGGAGCACCTGAACGCCCCTGCACACAGGTGCTGGGCACAGCATCGCTCCCAGGATGCTGAGAACAGATAGAGGGGAAAGAAAATGAGAGTGCTTGAAGCTGCTGGGTAATCCACTCCCCCAAATCTTCGTTTCCATCTCAACCTTCAAGAGATCTTCGTGCAGTCCTGGCTTCAATCAGTGCGCAGGATCTCCTCCTCCCGCTCTTCCCCGCGCTCCCCAGGCCCCCGGCAGCCCTCGCACAATTTAATGTCTTACAGCTCTGTCCCTATTTGACAAACAGGTGATTTTGCTAATGAGGAATAAATGAGATTCACAGGATGAGAGAAAGGGAACAGCAGCTGTCGTGAGTGCAGGATGTGCCGGCTTTATTAAAATAATATATGGCCACATGCTTGGTATTAGGGCTCGCAGTTTGAGAACTCCCATCTCATCCCTCCTGGCTCCCCCTCCCCTCGGCTCCCCACTCCTGCCTCTCCCTCCTCAGCCCCTGCCCTGGAACGTTTTCCAATTGGAGAATTACTGGCTGGAGAGCCTAGGCTGGCCCAGTCCATGCATGGGGAGATGCAGTGGGAAATAGAACCTGGCTGTGCAGGGAAGAGAGAGGGAGGGGAAGGGGAAACAGAAGGGAAGGGCGGGGGAAGGGGGAAATGGAAGGGAAGGGGAAAAGAGAAGGGGAAAATGGGAAAAGGGAAGGGGGAAGTGGAACAGGAGGAAAGGGAGAAAGGCAAGGAGAAAAGAGGAGGAGGGAAAAGGAGAAAAGGGCAAAATTGAAAGTAAGGGTAAAAGGGGAAAATGGAAGGGAAAGGAAGGAAAAGGGGGAACAAAGAGGAAAAAGGGGGGGAAAAGGGGAAAAAAGGTAGAAAAGAAGGGGGGAAAAGAGAGATGGAACCAAAGGGGCATTGAAGGTATTGCCCGGTTCCAGACATTCTTCCCAGAAGTCCCCATTCCTATGGAAGCACAGACCCTGGCCAGCTTTCAGGGGCTCAGGCAGATGTGCAGCCCTTTGCCTGTTTGCTCAGGTGCCGTCCTGCTCCAGGGACAGGCAGGGAGCAGGCAGAGACTGGGCAGGGGCCGGACGGGACTGGCACAGGCAGGGCACAGGCAGGCAGGCAGCTCTGGCCCCAGGTAAACAAGTGCTCAGTGAATAATTCGCTCGGTGAGTGACAGAGGAATTGCCGTTTAACAATTTGCTGGGCAAATATTATTTGACCATTTCTAGAGCTGCTCGAGGAGTACAAATATGACCTCCCTCTGCTTTGGGAATAATTCATTGGGCAAAAGCAGGCTGCAACTCATCTGATAAATTATTGAGAGGGGATAATGCAGCCCCATTCAGGGGTGGCACAGCAGCCACCAAAGCCCTCCTGCCACCGAGGCACAGGTCCTTTGGTCCTTGCTATCCTGCTGTCCCAAGGACAGGGGCTCCAGGAGGGTCTGGTGGGATGCTGGTGCACTGCTGATTGCTGTGAGGGGAGCTGGGCCCCATCTCTCCGGGACCACCGCTAATCCCATGTCCCCACATCTCTGGAGGATTAAGCTCCCATATGAATGCTGCTGGGACCCCAGGGAATGAGAGGAAGCAGCTCAGATTCTGCATGGAGGGGCGCAGGGGTGGAGGAGGGGACGGGCTGGAGCAGGGGAGTGGGAAGGAGCCCCCCTGCCCAGCTCAGGTTTGGGAACAAAAAGCCGGAGTTCCATGAGGAGCATCCCCTGCTGAGGCCCCGCGGCTGGAGCTGCCGCCTCTATTGAGGCGGCTCTGGCATGCATGTCTCCAGGTGTTCCACCCAAATCCTCTCCCCTGCATCCCTGCATCCTCCCCGGGGCAGCTGGAGCTCAGGGAGGCGCGGGGTGGAGGGGCCAGGGAGGGGAACCGCCGGCTGCGAGCAGCGCTGGGGGCTGAAGCCGCTGAGAAAATGCTTTTGGTCGGTCCGTGCCTCAGTTTCCCCAGGGGTTTCCCAGGGCAAAGCTACTCCTCGTTAACTGCTCTGTGCATCTCAGCTGCTGGGAATGGGAAAGCATTCAGTGATCCAGAAAAAAGAATTTTTACTGTTCTGTGGAGATCTTGAAGCCAAAGTTTTCAGCTGCCGTGAAAACAATTAATTGAGGGAAATAGAACAAAAATTTTAAGAGGAAATTTAAAACTAACTTAAAAAAAATATTTTAGAAACCAGAAAACTCAGGTGACTCAAAGTTTGAACTCTTGGAAGTGAAATTAAAAGCGAGCCTGGCTTTCAATCAGCAGCACCAGAGGGGTCACCCCACCTCTCCCTGTGGCACCACGCAGACACCTCTCCCCTCCTTCTCCATTCCCCTGAGCGATTAAACCCACTATTATCTTATTTATTTTGGCTTCCCTCCTTGCCAGTCCCCCTGCTGTAAATTAAATGATTGCCGAGTTAGATTAGCAGAAAGCATATGTGGAAATTACCTTTTAATTTCTTAATTACATTGCACTCACCTGCAGCTCAACCTGCCAGGGTAAGGAAAGTGTGAAGTTAATTTCCATTGATATATTATCTGCGTTTTTATAAATTAGGATCCCATTAAAGAGGAAGCGTATCAAGAATTCATTGTTCCTAATCAGTCCATGGGACATGGATGGGATCTTCTTTCAGCCTCCAGGGGATCTCTTACAGAACCAGGGCTGGCTATGGGTCTGTGGGAATTGAAGCCTGAGCCTGGGCTGCTCCAAGAGGATCTGCTGGGACATAAGGAAATAACATTCACCATGAGAATAAACGAGCAGTGGAATAGAGGCCAGAGGAAATTGTGGGATCCCCCTCCTTGGAGGTTCAAGACAAATGCCTGAAAAACCTGCTCTGAATCCAGTGTTGGGCTTGCTTTGGACAAAGAGTAGGATTGCAGACCTCCTGAAGCCCCATCGCACCTGGAACTACCTGCAGCCGGTGTCCCTGTGCCGCAAGGGGCAGGAATTGTGCTCTGCCCATCGTTTCCAACACGGTCCGGGATTTCTGCTTTAAACCCTGCCAGCCACACCCAGAAATCGTCAGGAGGTGGCATGGTTCAGTTGCAAACCCAATAAATTCGCTTCAGGTGGAAAACGTTCGGTGAAATTCCAAGCTAAGACAGAAGATGCCTGATTTTTCCTCCCTGTGCGGTGCCTTCCCTCACTTGACCACGCTGCATTCATTTAAAACTCCTCACTCCCCACCCAGAGGTCACATCACTGATTAATCACGCTGAAGAGCCCCTCAATTATCTGAAACCACGATTACCCCAACCCATTCCACGTCCCCCATGACATTTGGATAACTGAGGTTGTTCTGTATTATTATTATTTTTCAATTGTGGTAATTATTGTACATTAAACCATTAGCATTCATTACTCCTACAGTGTGTAATTAGAACAATGGTGGATGGATTGCTACCGACTCTAATGAAGTTTTTATAATTGTAATTTATGGTCGTCAAATTACCTTTCTTAAAAATGAAGGCTAATATTAGCCTCTTAAGTTATGGGGAGGGGGTGGTAATTACTGCTAATTGATGCTTCTTGTTTGCTCTCCACACAGAGCAACGCCGATCCCATCCTGGAGCAGGGAAAACTGGGAGGGGATCCTATGGATTTCTGTCACTGTCTGAAGGGCAGGAGGGTGACAAGGGGATGGACCAGGCTCTGCTCGGTGCTGCAGGAACTGAAACCCAGCAGGTTCCACCTGAACATCGGGGAGAATTCCCTCACGGGTTGTCCAGAGAGGTTTGTGGAGTCTCCTCCTCCAAGGTACCCAGAAGCTGTCTGGACACAATCCCAAGTGAGGTGCTCAGGGAATGAGAGGGTGGTTCGGTGACCTCCAGCGGTCCCTCCCAGCCCCAGCCACTGATCTGGTGATTTGGGGATCCCTCCAGTCTCCACCCAGACCAGGATGGAGAAACATCCTCGGACAGCCACGTTCACTGGGCCCATGCCATGACACCGTGACGGGGTGGAGGAATGGCAGAACCATGGAATATCCTGAGTGGGAAGGGCCCCACAGGGATCATCGATCCAGCTCCCAGCCCTGCCCAGACACCCCAGCAACCCCACCCTGGGCATCCCTGGCAGCGCTGTCCAAACGCTCCTGGATCTCTGGCAGCCTCGGGGCCGTGCCCATTCCCTGGGGAGCCTGGGCAGTGCCCAGCAGCCTCTGGCGGAAGAACCTTTCCCTGCTCTCCAGCCTGAGCCTGCCTGGCCCAGCTCCAGCTGCTCCCTGGATGCTGTCCCTGGCCCAGGAAGCAGAGATCGGAGCTGCCCTTCCACTGCCCCTCCTGAGGAAGCCGCAGCCCCCGACGAGTCTCTCCTTGGTCTCCTCCAGGCAGAACAATCCAGAGGACCTCAGCCGCTCTTTGTGTGGAGGAAACGCCGCGGGACGCGTGCTGGGAATGTGCTGGGAATGCTGCTGGCTCGGTGTGGAGCAGGAGGAGCAGCATCCCTGGTGGGCAGCCCGGGGGTCAGTGGGCAGGGATGGGGCAGAGAGAGGGAGAGGGCAGGGAACGGGCAGAGGGAGGATCGGGAGAGGGCAGGGATGGGGCAGAGAGAGGGAGAGGGCAGGGAACGGGCAGAGGGAGGACGGGGAGAGGGCAGGGATAGGGCAGAGGGAGGGAGAGGGCAGGGAACGGGCAGAGGGAGGACGGGGAGAGGGCAGGGAACGGGCAGAGGGAGGATCGGGCAGAGGGAGGATCGGGCAGAGGGGACAGGGCAGGGAACGGGCAGAGGGAGGATGGGGAGAGGGCAGGAACGGGCAGAGGGAGGATCGGGACAGGGCAGGGAACGGGCAGAAGGAGGAGAGGGAGAGGGCAGGGAACGGGCAGAAGGAGGAGAGGGAGAGGGCAGGGAACGGGCAGAGGGAGGATGGGGAGAGGGCAGGAAGGGGCAGAGGGAGGATGGGGAGGGGGCAGGAACGGGCTAGGGAAGATCGGGACAGGGCAGGGAAGAGCCCCGCCGCTGGCCATGGTGCTGACCGGCCCCTCCGCGCCCCGAGAGCCCGCGGGGAGGGTTGGGCATCCTCCCCCCGACAGCTGAACCTGGCAGGAGGGGAAGGGCTCCATCCTGCCCTGTAATGATTATTTTTTGTTGTGGTTATGAGTTCAAAATAAGCCGCGCCTCGGCGTCCCAGCGGGGGCCGGGTTTTGCTTTAATTGCCTCTGTTTGAATCAATTTAGGCTCAATTATGCTCCTCCTTAGGTGTAATTGAGATGTTGGTGCCTATCTCTCGGAGGTGGAGGCAATCATCCGCCAAAGCGCTGCGGGACAGAGAGGCAGAGCAGCGGCTTGATCACCTCCCTAATGGCCGGTCCTGGGTGAGCTCGGGAGGAGGATTCCCGCAATCCGCTCCGCTCCTGCAGGCTCCCAGGGAGCAGCGAGGCCTCTAAACCGGTTAGGAAGCTCCAGGCGTTGGCACTACCTGGATTACAAAGCTCGTCATGGAGGTGTGTGCCAGGCCCTGGAGAGGACAAACAGAGGAGCCCTTGCCACCAGAAGGCTCCAAACTTCAAGCTCCACACGACAAACATTATCGGGAGCTGGTTTTCTTGGGCAAGGTTTCCTACATGGGTGGGACAGGCAATTATGCCAAATCTCCAAGCTGGAATATCCATCTCCCATCAGGTTGTCCTCAAGCTGTAGGTCCAGGTCTTCTGCTTGGCCACAAAACGAAAATTTAGTGCTAATACACGAGGA
Source organism: Corvus hawaiiensis (assembly GCF_020740725.1). Taxonomy (NCBI): domain Eukaryota; kingdom Metazoa; phylum Chordata; class Aves; order Passeriformes; family Corvidae; genus Corvus; species Corvus hawaiiensis. The sequence goes on from NC_063230.1 coordinate 422,230, forward strand.
AGAGATAAATTTTCACTGTTTTAGCAACAGTTTTAAGATTATTTTTTTCTTAGAACTAACAAGAGAAGAAAAAAAGTGAATCGAGTTTGGGTTTTTTGGGGTGGTGGTGGTGTTTATTGGGTTGGCCTGCTGGGTTTTTTGTCTGCAAGAGGCCAATTCACTGTCGTTTTCCTGCATTGCTCGGATCTAAGGTAAGGCTCATCAGAAAGCAAAAGGCTGACTCTGAGACCTCTGCCTCATTCTTTGTCACAATTAAGACAACTGGTCAGCAGAGGGATTTGTCAGAGGTTTAAAAAAAGAGAAGAAAGCATTTCTTCACTTTTGACTGACCTTCAGGAGGTTCATGTTTTTGCCCTCAAATATGGCACAAACCCAGCACTTACATCTTGGTCTTTTAGTAATGCACCGGCTGTTCCTCATCCCCAATCCCCACGAAAATGGAAAAATATGGAGTGGAGGAGTATTGCTGAGAAGTGTCACTGGTGAGTAGTGGTTCTTTTGTAAAGGATGATTGTGGCTTTTCGAACAACCCTATTTTCCACTTAAAAAAAAAAAAAGGAAAGGAAAAATATTCTATAGAAGTTTTAAACCCAAGGATTTTGTTTGCAGGTCTCAGCAGGTAGTTCTTGGCTGTGAAGCACCACAAGTGCCTTCCTCATCCAGAGAGGAGTGCTGGTGATGGGAGGCTGGGCTGGCCTTTCCCTCCTTCCTCCCACAGGGATTGTTCTCCCGTCATCCAGTTCCCAGGAACGTGAAGAAGCAGCGAGGATTGATGAACGTTCCATGAGCAGCAGTGCTGAGGAGAGGCCAAACACTCTGGTGTCCTTAGGCTGTGGCCCTAAGGACCACTTGGACCACCCAGCCCCACAGGATGGTCCTGGCCCTACCTGGGGGTTCCACCAAGGCACTCCCAGCCAGCTCCTGCAATGCCTTTGTAGCCTCGTGCTGCTGCTGCCTCTGCCTTCCGTGGGCTGCCAGCAAGTGGGGCAGCCTGGGCCAGGTCTGCACTGGGCCAGAAGTTCATGGAATCATGGAATGGTTTGGCTTGGAAGTGTCCTCTGAAGGCCACCTAGACCAACCCTCAGGTTGCTGAGAGCCCCATCTAACGTGACCATGAGTGTTTCCGGGGATGGAGCACCCACAACCAGTCCAGAGCTTCATCCCCTTCAGCATGAAGCAGCTCTTCCTTCTATCTCTCCTGAATCTCCCCTCTTTTAGGTTAAAACCACGACCCCTTGTCCTGTTGCTGTAGGCCCTGACAAGAAGTTTGCTCCAGCTCTCTTGGAGCCCCCTGAGGCACCAGAAGGGCTCTGAGGTCTCCTTTCCTTCTCCAGGCTGAACAACCCCGGTTCTTGCAGAATTTTCCATGGGAGGGTTGCTCCAGCCTTCGGAGCACGTTTGTGGCTGCTCCAACAGGTCCCTGCCTTATTCCTTCGGGAGCCGGCGATCCCGATTCACACCCGCCACGTGCTGGATCCTTCTCTTCCAGCCCAAGGCTGAAATAAGCCGGGTTGGCAGCGCACGGAGCACCCACGCAGGGCCCGCAGCGCCCTCCCCGCCCCGCACCGAGGCGGCTGCTGCTGCCTTTGAGCCGCTGGCAGGGCCTGGGCGCAGCCCTGATTAGATCGCTGTCACCAGGGAACAGGAAGGTTAATTGCCATTCTCTTTGTGTGCCGCTCGGAGAGGAGACCAATTTCAGCTCAGTAGCAACAAAGTGTTGCCTGCTTGCTTTGGAGGGGGGCAGGGGGAGAGCAAAGAAAGTGGAGGGCAGGGAGGGAGGGGAAGGAGGGAGGGAGGGAGAGGGGGGTGTTGGACAAGCGGGCGGGATTGTGCGTGGACTTTGAGCATAGCTGTGTCTTGTCTGGTCTAGCAAAAGAGAAGTGCTTAACAAGTATTAAGAGACACAAATAATTCTCCTTTTCTCCTCTCGCCCATTCTTTTCTCTCTTTCTCTTTGCTTGTAAATCCTGCTTATCGCATCTGAATAGCAGAATGGTTTCACACCGGACCTTTAATCTGGCCCAGAGCAGCCCCCAGAGGGGCAAAGTGGCTGAGGATTACCTTTTATTTTATTTGATTTTTTTTTTTTAGCTTTCTTCCACTCCTCCCCTCCCTTGTGGTGGTGTGGGGTTTTTTTTCTTCTTTCCTCTTGCTCTGCATTTGTTCTTGGAAGGAGTGAGGAGCAAAGGCTTAAGGGGGGGAAGGGGAAAAAAGAAGTGTGTAGGGGGTGTTACAAACTTAAGGGGATCTGGATCTATTCAGAGCGACTTGTCCATAGCCTTGCTGCTTTTGTTCGCCTGCCATTCTTTAGCTGATTTCTTCACTCTGGTAAAAGCGCTTTAATTCCCTTGTAGATACCGAGAATCCCTCCTTCTCCTGCTCTCCCCTCCTTCTCCTCCTGCAGCCCTGTGCACCCTCTTTCACTTTCTCAGACTCTTTATCCAGTGTCCTCCTAACCACCAACAAAGCCCAGAAACCATCAGGTTTCTTTTCAGGAGGATGAAAGAGGGAGAAGGAGCAGGAGGAGGGAGAAGAGATGGGGAGCCGTGTGTGTGTGTGCACACGTGCATCTGCACACACCTGAGCCACCCTGGAGGGCTTTGGGGACTCTCCCTGACTTTTTTTGATGTGGTTTTTGATCCCAAGAGGCTGTTCAGCTCCAGATGTAGGGCATATGGCAAAGCCCTTCAGGAGGAGAGGGCTGAGAAGCCAGCCAGCCTTGGAGGATGCAGACAGAGCTCACACCCAAGGGCTCTCCAGGGGCTGCTGGAGCTGGGAAGTGTCCCCAGGATACAAGGACGGGCTGGAGACTCCACCACAGCCCTGGGGTGGGCATACCTGCACAGCTACAAAGGCCAGCAGAGCAGAAGCCCCTCCAGCCACTGGACACTGAGGAAGAGCTTGGACTTCTCCCACATTTAGCCAGGAGAGATTTGCCTGCGGGGGGAACATCTCTGAGCAGCAGGCTGTGAACCACCCTCTGCAAAGCTCAGTGGAGGTGCTGCCAGCTCGAGGCTGGGAATACCTGCCCAGGCTCAGTGTCACCAACTCTCTGGGGTCAGAACCCCTCATCTGCCTGTGATTCGGTCCCGGAAGCTCAGGCAGCTGTTCAGCTTCATGGCTGGAAACAAGAACAGCAAACAGATCGAATCTGCTGGCGTTCACCTTTTCACCCCATAGGGGTTTATTCATGGGAAGCCTTCGGTGTGATCTCCAAGATCTCACAACTGATTGAGGGCACTGGTTATCAGCCTTCTATAGCTGATAAGAGAAGTGGCCATACTGAGCTCTCTGCAGAAGGAGCAGTCCCCCATCCTGGCACACGGCTCTGCGCAGGGACTGTGCATGGTCCAGACACAGCTGGCTCTCCTGGAGACAGAAAGCCTGGAAAAGGGGCAGGGATTGACACACCCAGCAGTGGGGGTGAGTTCCTGCACTGGTTTCCAGGCACAGTGGAACGTACAACCCACTCCCAGCTGGTTTCTCTCTGAGCTGTACTTGAGGCTGATGAAAACCAATGCTCTAAACTGGCACTAGGTCTGCAAACAGCCAGGCAGCAACAAAAACGTTTGGACCAAACCTGGTGTCTGTGGAGTAATTCTCTGAGCTGTGATGTCCCTGCTCACCTTCCAGCCACTGCTCGCTGCTTCCAGCTCTGCCTGGGAAGCTGGGACCGATGGAGGCACCAGGAAAGCCTGGAGAAGGCACAGGGAGAGAGGAAGAAGAGCAGACTGACAAGGCCAGGCTGGATGGGGCTCTGAGCTACCGGCTCCAGTGGGAGGTGTCCCTGTCCATGGTAGGAGTTTGGAACTGGATGAGCTTTAAGGTCCGTTCCAACCCAACCCATTCCATGACTCCATGATTTGGTGACCTGTAAAGGTGCTAGACGGGCCACCAAAGCACGTCCCTGCTCTGCCCTGCTCCAGGGGTCATTGCTTCAGTACAGAAGGGGAGATGTGCCTTTGTGCCCAGCTGTGCACCACAGCTGATGGAGCACAGGGAGATATTTCCCAGTGCTGGTTCTGCAGCAGGAGGTGATCAATTCCCTCTTCTTCTCCTGTCCCACCTTTTGACCTCGGAGTAAATCAGAGACTTGGGCTTGCCTGTAACGCTGAATCCATTGCACTGAACCAAAGCCATCCTCACAGGGAGGAGGAGATCCTCGGGCTGTTTGAGCACTCACCACCACCACAGTGTTTCGAGATGAACAGGCCATGCTCAGACTCTGTGAGCTAAAGCACACCAGTGCCTGCTGCCACAGTTCAGCTGAACAGCTCAGCCTGGAGACATGGCTCCAACATTGAATGGAGTCAGGGTTTTAGCTAATTAGTCCCAGCCAACTAATAAACACAGTGAGAGACACAGCGACTTGTGTAGAGAGACCTGGAGTGGTCACCATGGTCTGTGAGGCTGGGATCCTGCAAACAGCGATGTCACCCACACAGGACACCAGAGGTACCTGCAGGACACGAACTCCACGTGCTCCTCTCACCACGGGCTGCGTGGCAGTCCCTGAGCTCCTTCTGCAAGCCAAGCCCTGTGCACCGGAAGGCCAAAACCCTCAGATGTGTTTCACTGCAAGAAAAGAACAGGGGACAAGGCCAGGCACCTAAATTAGAACATCTCATGGCACGGGTCATATCTTTATTGAGCTGATACCTGATGGGGAGGGAATGGGGATGCCGAGATGAGCCCTGTCAGGGCCCCGAGAGCACTGCCTGCCCTTCCTTGCCCTAACCAGCCTCAGCGGGGTCACCCACCTCTGCCCATGGCCCAGGAGCTCTACTTAAGGGTGGCCCCATGCCTTCCTTCCCCCCTGGACTGTGTTGTAGGTCTGCCTGTCTCTGGCTCTTCCTCCTGGATGGACCTTGGACCTACTGTAAGCACCTTTCCCCCCACCCCTGGGTAGAGCCTGGGTCTGGTTCTTGCCCTGGTTGTGCCTGGGACTGTTGTAGGATGGTGGTCTGAGCTCCCCTCTGCCGGGGGATCAGAAGGTCCCTGCTGCCTCTCCCCCTGCCCCAAGCAGTGGTGACACACAGGGAAGGCTCCTTCTCCCTGCTCCTTTTTGCCGGCTCAGCCAGGGTGTGGTGGCTGCTGGTGGTGCTGCCCGGGGCAGGCAGAGCACTGCTGGGTGTTTTTGTGAGGGAGCTCAGGTGCACTGTCCAAGTCTTCCAGGATGGTTTGGTGTGCCTGGGCACGTGCTCCTTGGCAGAGCAAATCATGGGATCAGGACCTGCTTTCACAAGAGGGTTTGTTCCCACATTGGCCTGGATTAACTCCCCCCTTCCCCTCTGAGCAGGAGGGAACGGGAGAAGCTGAGGCATTTCCTGCAATGACTAATTAGATCCAGCTCCTGACAGCAACGTGCACCAGAGAAAAGCAAGGCATTAGCCAGGACAAGGTAATGAGACTCTTCCCCTCCCCAGCAATTTCTCCCACTAATCCCAGACAAAGCTCCCAATGCCGGCCCGAGCTGCCGGGCGGTGTAAACCAGCGCTGCTTCACTTCTGCAGAGCTTTGTCACCACCAATAATCTACACCTAGAGAAATCCTCATTTTGTGTATTTTCATTTCTAATCCCCCTCCTCTGGGGTGCCACGGGAAGTGCCAGGGCACAGCTTTCCCTCGGAGGCACATTAAAGCTGCCAACACCACCACCACCACCATGAAGGGCAGTGCCACTGCTGCCAGAGGCAGGCACAAAGGGTGTTCCTGCTTTTCCAGATGGCTGGATTTCTCCTGAATCCATGGTGGTGGCATTGGATTAAGCCTCAGGCCGAGCACATGAGCAGTTTAATAATGAATGATTCGCACATTGCCAGCCAGGAGTAATTCAGCAGCAGCGTGTGGAGCACAGCTGCTGTCCAAGCACCTGGCCTTCAAAGGGTGAATGAACATTAAGATTGTTCCATAAAAGCCGGTCCAGCAGTTGCTGGTGGGGGGGAAGTTTTATGAATGGAGGTGGCAACCTGGCCCCAGCATTTTTGCAGGAGCTGGAAGTTGATTTGTGCCATGTGTTTGTTGGCCAAAGGCTGGAGCAGGCCAGAGCCTGGTGGAGGAATGTGTGAGGAGGTTTAGGAACACCCAGGAGTGGAGGGATGTGGGACATCAACAGGTATCTGGGAGGAATTTCAGGATGGGCAGGCAGTTTTTCTGCTGGAATTTCCAGAGGTGTGTCTGGGCTTGTGTAGAAGTTAGAAAGCAATGGACAGCACAGGTCCCGTCTTGTCTCCTCTTCCTTGAGGAAAACCCATCAGATGTCCCAGGCAGCAGGACATGTGTCTGGCAGGGATGTGCTGAGGGTCACTCTGGAGCTCCCTGTGCTGCTGCACAAACCATCAGGTGTAGGCTGAGCCCTGTGATGCCCAGACAGGGATGGGTGAAGATCACACTCAGTGTTCAGGCACTCCAGACCAGATGAAATTATGAACATCTCAAGAGAAAGCATTTTTGGCAGCTCCCTATGAGTTGAATGCTGACCAACCCCTGGCCACGAGGTAAAATTCACCTCTCTGGTGCCTTCACCTCTTCCTCCAGATTCTTCTTCTGCAGCTCCACCCTCAGCTGCCAGTCCCAGTGACAGAGAGATGACATTTCCAATCTTTACCTGGACATGGGCCCAGCACAACGGGGACCTGGTGCTTCAGTCTAGCACAGCTGCTTCCAGCCAAGGAACAAGGGTTGCCTATTCCCACAGCAGCTCCAGAACAGGCCCAGTTACTTCTTGCAGGTCAATGGAACTGCAGCTGGGAGAGGGATTTGAGATCAGCATCAGAACCCAAAGAGCCAATGGAGGCCAAAAACCCCATCCAATCTTGACTGTCAAGAAGCAATTCTGCTCTGCAGCAGCTGAGCCCTGAGTCTTCAGCAGCACCAGCTTCACCCAAGTCCCTGTGGTGTGGCTGGCGTCCTGCAGTGCCCTCAGGGTCCCCATCCAGAGCACAACCCTCGTTTGAGGTGGAAAATGCAGCCCAAAGGAGTCATGCTGAACATGAGTGTGTTTAATAATTTATTTAGAACAGAAAATTCCAGCCACAAGCCACCACTCTCCTTTTGGCTGCTCTGGTGCAGGTGCCTTGGTGAAAGAAAATGCTTCTCCCATGGGGATTTCCCCCCTCCTCCTCTTGGAAGGCATCCTCCAGCCTCTCTGGAGCACAAGCTGGGGAAGGCATCCAGAGGAGCAGGGGAGGGAGAGGAGGAGCTGGAGATGTTTGCTAGCAAATAAAGGACTGTGTGCTTAAACACTCCTGCTCTGCCTGTCCCTCCCCAGCAGCGTTTGCTCAGCAAACAGAGCTAATTCACCAGCTTCCCAGCATTTGATTCAGTCTGCAAAAGCAAACCTCGCCTCCCACGTCCCCAAAGGCCTTCTCTCCCCCCTGCTTCACCCCCAGACGTGCAGCTCAGCACCAGCTCTCTGCTCTTCCCCACATCCCCTGTTCTTCCCTTCCACCCCCCAAAATCTGGGAGCTGTGTGAAATGAGGCTGAGGCGTACACGGTGGGCAGATGATGGGGCAGTCTCCCCTGCAGCCAAGCTCTCCTCTGCTGCCAGTCCTCAGAAACGTGGGAAAACACAAGCCTGGACAGTGTTTTCCTGGCATGCCACCCATGCCCTGGCAACAGGCTCCAGGCAGCTGGTAAGGGGTGAACACAACCCTGAGTCTGGGTGGGTTTTGCCTGGGTCATGAGTCAGGTTATGTGGGGCTGGAAGAGGGAGAGCTGGTGTGGGACAGAGGCAGGGAGGGCTTTTTTTCCCTTTGGAGAAAAGCGAGAGGTTTTGCAGAGGAGTGGGTGGAATTTTGACCCTGATTGGGCTCAGAACCCTGGTTTTTATTTGGATGGCTCTTTGTAACCAGTGGCCCTTTTAAGGACACAACCCTGAGCCTTTGGCTGCAGCAGTGGGAAAAGGTTTTCATACTTGACTGGAAGGTGCCCAGTAAAAGAGTGGCTGTTTGGAGTTACCAAACTGCCAGACACAGGAAAACAACCCAAAATCCCCACATTCATCCCAATGTTGTTTCATACAGAAGAGTCCCCAGTAGCTCTGTGGAGGCTCTACAGGGTGTAATAGTTATGGCAATGACAAGGTCAATATATTTAACACTTAGATACCAAAATGCTTCAGCAACTCCAAAATGTAGAGTTTGAGTCAGTGTAACACCCTTTTCATGCTGGGGTGGTGGTGAGGCTATTCTGCTGAAATCAGAGAGGCATTAAGGTTGGGAAAGCTCTCTAAGACCACCAAGTCCAGCCTTTAGAGCAGCTGATCGTTAATTGCTGTTTGTGGCTTGGCTGGGAGCTTGGAGACGTGTTTTACCAGTGGTAAGGTGTCAGGGCTGCAGCCTGGCTCCAGCCGTGCTTGGACAGGGACGTGAAGGGCCACGATGGTCCGGGTGCCGTGTTCTCCCTGTGTTTCTCCTGATCACAGTGCTGTAAACGTGCACAGACCTTTCCCTTCTCCTGCTCAGCCTCGGGTCTCAGCTAGCACAGGGAGGCACTCACCAGAGCCAGCACCGAACCTGGTTTGGGTTTGCTTTGCAATGTGGTGTTGGTCGTAGCTGTTTGGAGAGCAGCAGTTCCTTTGTCCCGGCAGGACCTCATGCCCTGGGCCCCCAGGTGTCTGTCACCCACTCTCGAGTCACTGGCACATGGCTGCTAAAGGCCACAGCAGTCCCTGCTGCGCTGCTGGAAAAGGAGATGGCTTTGGGAAAGCAACGGGAAGCATGGGAAGCATCCCCGTGTCACTGAAACCTGCCCCGGAGCCCAGGCGGTGACATATGCTCCCTTCTCGCCTCCCCTGCCGCCCGCCTTTCATCGCAGGTCCTCGCAGGAGGCCCATTAAACACTTAGCTGACCTTGGACCTCTGCCCGCGACAGCTGCCCGGGAGCAGCGGCAGGAGCGCGTTCGCACCGCGCCCGCCGGGGCTGTCAGCGCTGATTTAGCGGAGCGGGGCCGGCAGCGCCCGGCCGGGAGCGAGGAACGGCGGGGTGGCACCGAGAGAGGGACAGCGGGGTGGCACCGAGAGAGAGACGGCGGGGTGGCACCGAGAGAGGGAGGGACAGCGGGGTGGCACCGAGGGAGGGACGGCGGGGTGGCATCGAGAGAGGGAGGGACGGCGGGGTGGCACCGAGACTGGGAGGGACAGCGGGGTGGCACCGAGAGTGGGAGGGACGGCGGGGTGGCACCGAGAGAGGGAGGGACGGCGGGGTGGCACCGAGGGAAGGACGGCGGGGTGGCATCGAGAGAGGGAGGGACGGCGGGGTGGCACCGAGGGAGGGACAGCGGGGTGGCACCGAGAGTGGGGGGACGGCGGGGTGACACCGAAGGGGGGACGGCGGGGTGGCACCGAGCGAGGGACGGCGGGGTGGCACCGAGCGAGGGACAGCGGCGTGGCACTGAGGGAGCGAGGGACAGGGGGGTGGCACCGAGCGAGGGACAGCCGCGGTGGCACCGAGAGAGGGAGGCACAGCCGCGGTGGCACCGAGGGAGGGAGGCACAGCCGCGGAGGGCACAGTGGCGATGCCACAGGGCAGCTCCCGGCTGCTCTGCCTCTCTGCTGGCTTCTAATGCCCCTCCGAGTTCAACCCCGGGTCTTCATTTTCCAGCTGACTGCCCTCGGTTCTGACAGGAGAGAGAGGGGAGATGGGGATTGAGACCCGTCACAGCCCCTGGCACTGTGGCTGAAGGAGGGAGAACGACTGCGCTGCGCTGCTTTTCACTCTCCTCACACTGTCCTGGTGGGAGCAACCCTTCCACGGAGGCACTTGTGGTGAAGGGGTGGCATGGCCCTGCTGTGGGGTTTTGGGTGAGGTTTTGGGTTTGGTTTCCCATCAGGAATCAGCGGTGCCCCTCACACCATCCCATCCATGCTGCTGCCCAGGACAGCATCCTTTGAGTGCAGTGTTAAGCCCTTGCCTTGTTTTAGTTTTTGATTTTACACCCCAAATCTGAACCACCACCCCACTGTGTCCTGCTTGGCCTCTCAGATGTCCCGGCCTCCGCTCTAAAAACCCCCAAATTTTCCATGACAATTTATAAAAGACCCTCCATGCTCTTGGCAGAGCCTCATCATCCCCTCCCAAGCATCTCTGGGGTTCTCACCACTACTGGACCAGAGCAGGCCTGAGCAGGTCCTGTGCCCAGGCTACCCCTGGCATTTCTCTGGGCTGTCCTGGGATGTTATTTTTAATTTTGGTTTTTAGAGTGAAATGCTGACGTTTAATCTATTCCTTGGGAGGAGAAACAACCAAGAGCTGCCTCTGCCAGACTTTGCAGGCAGCTGGAAGAGAAGAAATGTGAAAAGGATGGGAGTGGGAAATCCTGCACCACCAGCAGAACTAAGCCCTCACAAGCTGCAGAGCTGCATCCCCATTCCCCTCCAGCTGTATTTGGGGACAGCCTCAGGAAAACAGGGTAGTAAAACACTTTCAGCTGCACCACCCCATTCGCTGCACCCCCAGAGTCAGACAGAGGAGTTCTGCCTTCACCACCTGTGCTGCTCTCAGGTCATTTTGGGTCATAATTAGGTTTTCCAGGGAGCCTGGTGGTATACAGCAAGCTTCCAAAAGGAGACTGCCACTCTGTGTCCCAGGGGAAATTAGTATGTGGGAAAGGATGGAAAATGTGAATCTCTTTGCCAGGTGCAGGCTGGCTGCTCAGGGAACCTCTTGAAGAGATGGGAATGTTTGCCCTACAGACAGGCTGCAGGCACCTGCTAAATGAGAGCAACCTCCCTTCAGTGAACAGATTTTCCTGTAGCGAGGAGCAAACCCTCCTTGGAAGCTGTGGTACCCCTTGCAAGGGGCTCTCACCCTCTTTCCTCAGCTCAGCACATAGAAATACCCCAGGGAGATTTTTAGGATGAGGGAGAAATCCCCAAGACTCCTATTTCTGCCACCCACCCATCAGAGCTCCCCTGGTGCCTGGGGGCTGGCAGTGGGCTGGGGGAGGGTGTGTTTGCAGCTGTGTGGCTGCACTGGGATTTCTCTGCACCCAGAGATGTCTCTGCAGCCAGATGAGAGCCGAGCTGTGATTTTCCATCAGTATCCTTTGATTTGGAGCGCGGCTCGGAGCAGAGCCCAGCAGTTCAAAGGCGGCTGGGCTGCAGCAGGCAGCTGGCACCACTCCTGCTCTATCTCTGCTGGACACAGCACAACTTGGGGACGTGGAGCTGAGGATCTAAAACCCGGCGTGCCTTTGAAAAATCTTCACTCAGAAACTTTGCTTGACACAGTGAGGAACAAAAAAGACTGGGAGCTGTGCAGGGGCATGGAAAGAGCAAGATATGAAGGAGAAGTGCTGCTCCTGATGTGCCAGTGCTATTTTGGTGCCTTGACTCTGAAATAAATGCCCCAACAGGTGCTGGGCTGAGGCCTCCTGGCTGATTCCTCTGCTCGGCCATGGAAACCCCATCCCCATTTGCTTGGCTTGGAAAGGAAACCCTCTTGGAGGCTTTGGGGATTTTTCTTCATTCCCACTGACCAGGTTCTTGTGGGGAGCTCTTCAGAGCGGGACATGGGAGGTGCTGGGTGAGGGGGGACAGCCAGGTGCGACCTGGTGTGGGACACCTGCCGTGACTTTACCACTGTCATTGCAGGGATCATGAAGTTGTGGAATGGTTTGGGCTGGAAGGGACCTTAAAGCTCATCTCATTCCACCCCTCCTGCCATGGGCAGGGACGTCTCCCACTGGATTAGGTTGTTCAGAGCCCCATTCGATGGCCTTGGGTGGAGCACTCTGATGTTGTCTAGAGCCTGGCCATGTCCTGGGGGAGGCAGGGAGAAGGTGGAGGCCGTGTGTGAGCAAAGGGAAGCTGGGCTGCTGCTGTGGCAGCACTGCGGGAGCAGCCTGGAGCAGGCTGGGGTGACCTTTCCCCACTGTCTCCCACACGTGGGTGCTGGACATGTCCTGTGCTGGGAGAGGCCAGGAGAGGTGTCCTGGCCCTGCTGTGACTCCAAAGCGCACTGCCCTGCCGGAGGAGCCCTCCTTTATCCCCCCTTCTGCATTATTATTTCCCCCCCCCTTTAAATTCATCTCCCTCCGCCAGCCGGGGCTGTCCCTGCTGGAAAATTACTCTGACAAAAGCTCCCTCAGCAGTAATTACCTAAATGGGGGGAAGGGAGGGGAGATCCATTTAGAATCCACTTCATTGCGGGATTAGCTAATTAATTAACGGTTTCACTGACAACTCGAAGGGGAAGAGTGTGTTAAATAGGAAGGCTCTGGAGCTTGATTTATGTGATCTGACACCCACGGCCTCTCCGCCAAGTTGCCATCCTGCCTTCCCCCGGCCGCGGGGTCCTGCCCGCCGCCTCTCCCGGGATGCCGCGGGGATGGAGCCCGCCCGGGGCTGCCAGAAGGCGGGGACACGTGTGGGACACAATGCGGAGGTGGAGGGGAGCACGGGGTTATTGGCTGGCAGATGAAGCCGGGCTTGGAGGGGGCTGTGGCCGCCGAGCTGGCAGGGACACCCATCTGCCCGGCTCTGGCACAAAGAGCCAGGAGGAGGAGAGGAGGAGGATGGTCCTGACCTGTGCTCCCTCCCCCCGGTCCCACCTGCTGTCGCTGGGAGAAGGAGGTTGGGAAAAGTTGGATCTGAGTCACGTCCTCTTGTCACCCTCCAGCCCCGAACTCTGCCTGTGGTGACTGCAGCGGGTCCGTGCGTGGGGGTGTTTGGGCGTGGGATGAGGAGCAGGATATGTGTCCCCTGACCAGGAATGAAGCTGCTGAGAGGCCCAGTGGCCCCAGCAGCAGATGAATCCTCTCCTCTGCCCCAGGATCCCTGGACAGGATCCCTGAGGATCCCTGGACAGCCCTGGGCATGTCTGTCACCCCTACAGAGCCTCCCTCCCTGCCCATCACCACACTGATACGGTGCCTACAGAGCTGGAAGGATGTTTGGAAGTGTCCTGGCTACCGAATCTGCCCCTCACAGAGCTGCCACCAGCACTGACTCCAACCCAGCCTCCCTTTGGGGACTGATCCTCACCAACCAGTGGCTGGGGAAGATCCCAAACCGCGCCAGGGATGGGGCTGGCCAGGGTGGCTGTGCCGAGGAGATGACCAGCACGGTCCTGTCCACACCTGGCCATGCCCAGCCAAAGGGGAAGGAGCCTGAGGAACGCAGCAGAGAGCTGGCAGTGCTGCCCAGCCCAGGGTATCCCCTGGCACGGCTGGGATGAGTTTGTTGGGTCTCAGATGGCTGCACTGAGCAGGAGTGAGCTCCCAGCAGCAGAGATTGGTGACTCCAACTCCCCTCTCCAGCACCCCTTGCTTTGCCTGTTCTCTGCCCACCTTCCCCCCTGTTCTTTTGGGGGGGGGTGATTCTTGGAGCAGATTGGGGTTCAGGGATTGCTCTGCCCACCACCCAAGTTCCCCCCTGCTGCCAGGTGACTGTCACCCGTGCTGGCATCTCAAGGGACAGCCAGCTGTGGATTTGGATGGGAAAGAATAAAACTCGAGAGTTTCCAGCTGGATTTGTTAATTTGAGGCAAAGGTTAAAACGTGTATTGAAAAAAAACATGCTTTTCCTGGTTAATTTGCATTTGTTTGTTTGTTTGCATTCTGCAAGGGCTGTAATTCCCTTTGGAGGGAACAAAACTGCCAAGTTTCACACCTTCTCTGGAGGTGAAAATTTCTCACGTTGGTAGCAAACCCAGGGATTGGTTTGGGCAGAGATAGGAGGGGGAGAGCAGTGGGGCTGGGTTTCCTTCCACTTTCATCTGCTTCTGCAAGGATGAAGGGGAATTATTGATTATCAGTTGCTCGGGAGCTGCAAAAATAGAGGGGGACAGAGGGATGCAGCAGGGGACAAGGCTGGACATCCAGAGCGATGGCCACGGGATGGGCCTGGAGAGCTGGGCTCATCCCAGCCTCTCTGCCCTGCTCCTGCCAGCTCCCATCCCAACCCCTGCTGCTTCCCCAAACCTCTCCCTGCTGACTTCGAGTGTTGCCTCAGCCACTTGAGTGCCGGGGGCAGGGAGCGGGTTAAATCCAAATAAACGCTGAACACCAAATAAATAAATAAATAAATAAAGGAATGAAGGCAGTGGTGGGGTGGGGTACAGCCGTGTCTGGCAGGGCTGCACCCCCCGGGCCCCCCCGGGAGCACTTGGATTGGTTTTTTTGATGGCTTCTAAATAGAGGCGCCCGATCGCATCTGGGAGGAAAATGAAACAGATTTCATTTTTCACACGCGGCACAATGGCCACGCTGACAAAAGAGGAAGGCGGCCCATTGTCCTGCTCTGCATCTTCACATCCTACCTCTGTCCCCTGAATTAACCCCTTTCACCTCCGCCTTTGTGGTGACACCACTCCGGAGCTGCCGAACAAAGGCGGCAGAAAGGCCCCGCCGTGTCCGGGGGGTGGGCGCCAGGGAGGGGGGACGTGTCGGTGTCCCTCGTGTGGGTGTCCCTCATCTCCTCGGCTCCCCGGGGCTGGCCCTGTCCCTTTCCCATCAGGACCTCCTCCATCAGGTCCTACCTGCTTCCCTGGCTGTGGGGGGGTGAGGAGGGGGAGCTTTGTGCCCTCACAGCTCCTCTTCCTCTGGGAATTGGATCAGACTGAGGGAGAAGCTTCACCCAGGGAGTGTCTCCACCCAAGGAGCTCTGGATGCTTTATGAGCCATAGAGGATGAGCACCTGGCTCCCTGCAAGAATCCCTCTGGTCCCGAGGGCTGAGGCCTTCTGGACCAAGACCCAGAGCTGTGGTGACCCCATTAACCCCATCCTTCTTTTGCGTATTAAGGGTATTTTTTGTTTATTCCATAGCTTTTTATTCCCAGCCAGGTTTGGCTTATCATGCTCAGATCCCAGCAGTGCAAAGCCACAAAGCTAAGGGGGAAAAAACCAAAGTGGTTTTGGGCAAAGCTCTGAGGACTTTGGGGGTTGCTTGTGTTGGTTTTGGTGTGAGCCTTGTGCCCTCAAGGGCAGGGCAGGATGGGCACAGCCAGGCCCCAGCAGGCGGCTGCAGCACGGCTCGGACAGCAGAGGTTTAATTCCATGGGGAAGCGGTTTCAGAGATTGCAGCATTCCTTGGGGCTGGGGAAACCTCAGGATTTCTCTCCCCAGCCTGCTGGTTTATCTCCTTGGGGTCTCGTTGCCGTATTTTGTTTCCCCAGATCATTTTGGCTCCCGTCTATCTGACAAGCCCTTCTGCTCCGCGATGACACTGCTGCGATGACGCCTGTGATAATTCCCTCCGTCCCTGCAATCAATGCCCTCTCCTGCCTTCAGCTGCAGCGGGATTTTTAGATGAAAAAAACCCATAAAAATCACACCCAGAGGTTTGTTCTTCTCTTTCTGAGCTCGGTCTTTGCAACAGCTGCTCCTGCAGGGGTCCCACATCTATCTGCTGCCTCTGTGGGCTTCCCGCTGGGATGTCCCCTTAGATCTGGCTAGGACAGGGGGGAAGGATCAGGCCAGGCTGCTATTTCTGGGGGGGACTTTGCTGGCAGCAGGATTTCGCCTCCCCACCCAGAAGGTCACAGTGGAGAGGACAAGGAGCTGGCCTGCCCTGTCTCTGGTGGCACCCATGGCTGTGCCATCCCTCTCCCTGCGTGCAGCTGCCTCGTGCAGTTCCCAACTGCAGCATCCCTTTAAATAGCAAGGGACTGCACTCCCAGCCGGGGCCTGCAGAAGGTTAGATAAGAGAACACAAACCACAATGCTTGCCCTTTTTTTTCCCCTTTTTTTTTCCCCCTTTTTTTTTTATCTTTCCTTTTTTATTATCTTCTTATGGCTTTCGAATTATCTTCACAGACACTACATGAATTTAGTCAGGGCAGGTAAGGTCACTGGCAGACACAGTTGCTCATATTTATGTATATTCACCAGGCAAAGGAGATAAATGGGAAAACAGGCGCAGAGGGGGCCGAGGAGGGAGGGAGGTTGTGGGGGAGGATGGGATGCAGCAGCCCCAGGGTGGGATGAGGAGGGGCAGGTGTGGGCACAGGCACCAGGCCATCCCCACGGTGGGGCTGAGCAGGACGTGTGACAGAGGGGATAGCAGCCAGGGGGAGGAAGAACAGCACCTGGGCAATGGCGAGGCCCAGCAGGGAAGGGAGGGCAGGGTTTCCTGCAAGCTTCCGGGGAAATCACCCTGGAAAATGATGGGGTTTGGGTAAAGGCCTTTCCTCTGCACATTTGTGACCTTAGCAGTCAAGCAACGTCATGGGTGGGCTTAAAAAGCAGGTCTCAGCTAGGTCAGGCTTTGGTAGCTCAGTGAAGACACCAAAATGTGGGGTGAGATGATCCTCACTCCTGATCCTTGGCACAGAGGGCAGTGCCATGCTGGGTGCTGTGTCCAGGCTCTGTCCTGACCGTTCCAGGCCAGAGGAGGCCATGGAGAGATGGGAGTCACCACACCATGGAGAGATGGGGGTGACACCACCATGGAGAGATGGGGGTGACCCCACCATGGAGAGATGGGGGTCACCACACCATGGAGAGATGGGGGTCACCACACCATGGAGAGATGGGGGTCACCATACCATGGAGAGATGGGGGTGACCACACCATGGAGAGATGGGGGTCACCACGCCGTGGAGAGATGGGGGTCACCACACCATGGAGAGATGGGGGTGACCACACCGTGGAGAGATGGGGGTGTCCACACCATGGAGAGATGGGGGTGACCACACCATGGAGAGATGGGGGTGACCACGCCGTGGAGAGATGGGGGTGACCACGCCGTGGAGAGATGGGGGTGACCACACCATGGAGAGATGGGGGTGACCACACCGTGGAGAGATGGGGGTGACCACACCGTGGAGAGATGGGGGTGACCACACCGTGGAGAGATGGGGGTGACCACACCGTGGAGAGATGGGGGTGACCACACCATGCAGAGGAGGAGATGACCACCCCACGATGAGGTGTAGGATACAGGGATGGTACATTAGGGGGGGTTGCAGCCTGGGGAGTGACTGGGATGGAGGGAGCACAAAGCAGCTGGCAGCTCTCTCCTCCTGAAGTGTGCTTGGCATTTCCCAGGGACAACTGGGCAGGCTGGGGAGAGTGGAGAGGGGCAGGCTTGCAGGTGACAGAGCCCTCCAGTAAGTGTCCCCGTCCTTGGGAAGCCCCATCACAGCTGGGCATGCGGGAGAGCAAACAACCTCCAGCCCAAGGAGGCAGGAGGGACCTCGCACACATGGGCAGGGTGGCAGGTGGCCTCTAGTGTAGCTGAGGTGGCCAAAACACCAACCCGAGCTCAAAGTGATCCAGTTCTCACTCAGCTTCTGCTCCCAGCACCTTTTCAGGAGAGGAAAAGCAGAGTGAGAGACCCAAAGGGCTGCTGAGATCAGGCTCAGCTTGGCTGGTCCTTGCCCATGCCAGGTGGCATCTCCCCTTTGCATCACGAGCCCTGGGGTCACCAGCCCTGGGGTCCATGAGCATCCCTGAACATCGTCTGTCTCCTGCAGGAAAATCTTTCCAGGCTGTGACCCCACAAAGTGGGCAGCTGTCACTGAAATTCACTGAAATCCAGCAATAAAGGGGATTTTACAAAGGTCTCTTTCCCTGGGATAGACCTGGACAGGAGGGGACAGGGGTCTTTCCATTGTCTAGGGCAGGGACAGGGACAGGGGACAGGGCTGGGCATCAAACTGTTAATGGCAGGAGCATTCCTGGGAGGCTGGGGACCCACACGAGCGGTGTGTGATGCTGTTCCAAGGAAAATATATAATGCACCTAAAGAAATTGTACAGAAATTGCAAACAAAGCATGCACAGGAGGATATAAAATACCGAGCACAAGGGCACCCACCGATTATAACTTGATTTAAAACCACTTAATTCACTAAATAATAAATGCAGATTTACCCGAGGTGTCAGGACTAAGAGCATGCCTAACAATGCGTTTATTTAATAACTGTTTGCTCTCAATGTCAGGGCACTGTGTCTAGAAAATACAGGCAGCACCCAAAGGCTGCGTTTTTTATTCTCTTTCCCAAGGCCTAATATATCTATGGGAAAAAAAAAAAAGATCAAGAAAGAGAAGTCAGAAATTGTAATGATCCATCTGAGATGAAACCTGGTGATGACCCAGGGATGGCGAAACCCCCGCGGGAAGTGGGAAGCAGAACAAATCCACCAGGGGTGGGAATTCTGTGCTGGTGACTGAGGGTGCAGAGGGTTTAAGCAGAGCCTTCCCTAGGGAACATCACCCGAGGGAAACAGTCACAGAAATGGTTCCTCATTTCCCCAACAGAAGGGGATTTGTGGCCTGGGTTCAGGTGTGGATATTCCCAGGAAAACCGAAGGAGCTGGATGCGCAGCTGGTGGCTCGAGCTGCTGTAGGGATGGTGGGAAGTTAAAGGAGCGCTGGCTTGGGCTGGCCTGGGCTGGCTCATCCCCACAGTGTTTCAAGGAGTCATTTTCAGTGGTCCGGGACACCACAGACTTCCACTGGCTCTGCCCTGGCAAGATCTGAACTGCCCCCCCAGGATTTGGGGGAAACAGGGGAGCTGGGGGCTGGTGCTGACCCAGCAGAGCATTTCACCAGCACAGCCAGCCCAAAGGAAGGTCTCAGGGTCTTTGGGGGTTCAGCTCCCCCTGGGAAATCCCCAGGCCGCCAGTGATATCCTGGGCTCTGGATTTTGAGCCATTAAACACGGGCTTTTCAGCTCAGTGTGATGGGATGCTGAGCCCAGCTCCTTGGAAATGCCTGGACAGGATTCCAGCACCTGTGGTTTAGCCTGCAGAAAATAATTAAAGGCTGAGGGACCTTGCACAGGAAGAACCTGTCCTCTGTGAAGCTGCTGAGAGGGGTTTGCTGGTGATTCACCCCACCAACTCTCAGTAAGTCCAAGTGAAGGACCCACCACCATCAGAGAAGCTCATTTGAGCCACTCTTTGCTCAGAACTGAGCCAAAATGTTCAGCTCTGCTCCTGGCTCCACATGGGGATGTGCTCAGGAAAGGGGTGAACTCCCCCCCAGTCCCTCTCCTGGCCTCTCCCCCCCGCCTTCTGCTCCTTGCCCAGCCCTGCCCAGCGCGAGGTGGGAAATTCAGGATCATTGCTTTCTACACCCTCCTTTTCCAGTCTTTACAAATAAAATACCCATAAATTATGTATAAAACCACCTCTGGTCACCACAGTGAACAGGGGCTGCTCCTTGCCCAGGCCTGCCTGCTCTGGGTCCATCCTCTCTGAGCCTCACACTGGGAGATTTTTAACCTTTCCCCGAGTACCCCGAGCAGTTCCTGAGCGAGGCAATGCTGCCGGGAGCGCCAGACTTTGCCAAAAGTGACGTGAGCAGGCGGTGGTGCCCAGCAGGACCTGAGTGAGAGGTGACCCTGCCAGGCGCCTCTGAGGGCAGCTCCGCACTGAGGGCAGAAGGAGGTCTGTGGACAAATTTCCCTGAAGCCTTTGAAAAATCAAAGGTCCTTCACCCCATGAGATATCCCACGTGCTGCTCCAAGGCCTTTCTTTGGGAAAAGGGGCACACGGCAAAGCTCCGTTCCCCGCTGCATCTTTCCCCGGAGCCTGGTGTTGACAGCAAACCTCGGGGCTGGCTGTGGCTCTGCTGTGCCAAGGCTGGAGCAAGGGGCAGGTCCCTCGGGGAGCAGAGGGACCTTTTGGGACTTTTTGGTGGGTGACCCCTGGCTCTGCTCCCCGCAGGATGGGATGAGGTGCTTTGTTTTTTGGTGGCTCAAACTGGGGAGAGTGAAGCTCCAAAATCAGATCTTCTCCTGCCCACATGTGGATTTCTTTTCCCTTCCCACACCCCCCCCTGCTCCCACTGGAGATGTTCACACCATTCCTAGCGTTCCCAAGCACCACAGATCCAGCCCAGGGGCACGGAGGGGCTGTCACGTCCCCCTCCGGTGTCCCCTCCGGGGTGTCCACCCCCCTCCTTCAAGGAGAGCATCCTGCCCTCCGAGGGCAGCCCCGGCCCTCTCCACACGCAGCGGTGGCGTCTGGGGAGGGGACAGACGAACCCGTGTTTCCCTCTGCTCCTTCCCGGTGTCTCCCATCCCTGCAAAGCCCAATTACCTCCCCCCAAATCCTGCGCCTGCCGCACAAAGAGCCCCCAGCCCCTTCCAGCTCGGCGCCCAACCCACGGCGGAGGTCTCTGCTGGGCTCCTCTCCCTCGCCCCCCCCCCGTCTCCCCCCCCACTGTCTCCCAGCCTTATCTTCTGTTGTCTTCTCGTGGAAGAAGAGATAAAAGTAATTCTTATGGATGCTTCTCCAGCGGAGGCTCGCCTCCTTCCCCCCTGCCTCCCCCAGCATCTCCCTGCTCCGTCCAGATAAAGGGTGAGGACCAAGCACATGTCATTTTCTTTGTGCAAAATCAATATTCAGCAAAGTTTATCTGTCCGACATAGCAGGAAGCGCTAATTTCATCCACGTCAATTACTTTGATGAACGCTTATACTGTTCAGGGTGCGAGAACAAGATAAAAGAATTACTGAAATAAAAAGCATACACGGCAAACGCCCACCGCCCCCACCCCCCTCCCCTCCCCTCCCCTGCTCTCCCCCACCCCAGATCGCCCCTCCCGGGGTCATGTGGTGCAGAGCGGGGCTGGGGGCGGCTCTGAAGCCGAGGAATGAGGGGCTGGGATGCTTACGGAGGTGCCCAGGCAGAGGGAGCTGCTGCTTCTACAGGAACGAGCCAGATTTGGGTGAAAAACCCGTGGTTTGGGGTGGATGAGGAGCGGGAGCCCCCCAGCTCTGGGTGTCACTCAGTGTTTGTGTTTGTATGTGGTTTTTTAGGATGTGCTGAGAGGAGATCTGGGCCGGTCCGAGGTTCTCTGGCTGCTTTCTCCTGGCGATGGTCTCACAAATGGATGCAGGGAGGGATGGATGCCCAAATTCAGGCTCTGGGGTCCACCTGGACAGGGTGAAAGCTTGCCCAGGACAAAACCTGGCAGTGATGCTGCAGCACATGAGAAATGACCCCGGGGGAAGCAGAAGAGCCCCTTCCACA
Source organism: Corvus hawaiiensis (assembly GCF_020740725.1). NCBI lineage: Eukaryota > Metazoa > Chordata > Aves > Passeriformes > Corvidae > Corvus > Corvus hawaiiensis. The sequence goes on from NC_063230.1 coordinate 443,159, forward strand.
CGAAGCCAGCGGCTCCTCCAGGAGCTGCCTCAGTCCCTGCCGGGAAATGGGGCGTGACAATTTTATGGCAGTGCTACCACAGACCTGAATAAGCAGATCTCGGGGCCCAAGTCTTTAATTAACCAGCCAGCCTTGATTTTTGCAGCAGGGCTGAGTGCACATCCACGGTGTCACGGTGTGGCCCAGACCTCGGGGACATCAGCTCTCCCCCTCCTCTGCACAACCTGCCTGCTCCTGCCTGCAGGTGCCGGCCTGGCCCTGCCACTCGTGTCCCCATAATCAGGGTGGCAGGAGTGGTTGAGCCCTGGTACCCCCAGCCTCAGAGCTCAGCCCTTGGAGGAGGAGGTGGTGCATTTTTCTTAATTTCTAGAAACTCATCCTATTAATTCTGGGTTTCGTTGGACCCCTGCCACAAATCCCCTTCTCCCTCCATTGCAGGCTCGGTGGGAACTGCTCCTGCCATGTCCATGGGCTCAGGAACGTGTACAAATGGCTTTTATCCGACATCTCTGACGCTGCCTGTCCCACGTCATTTGTCAGCCTGGTGCTCCCCTCGCAGCCCCGGGGGTGTGGGGGTGTGGGGTGGCACCAGCTCCCAGCCGAGGGAGGGGATTTTCCATGAGGAGGCCTCAGGTCACAAAAGCTGCCACAGCCCTGGGTAAAGTCTCATGCTCAGCCAGATTTTGTCCCCTTTCCTCCTGGGGAAAGGAAGAAAGGAGCATCCCACCCCAGGTGGGCAGATCTCACCCCACTGGACAATCCTAAAGCAGACAGAATTCAGGATGGGGGGGATTCTGCTCCAAAACCCCCCTGCTCTGCTGCAAAGCCTTGCTGTGTTATCACCTGAGGCATGAGGCGATCCCAGAAAATCCCAAATGCCTGGGGCAGGATGAGGCTGTTGTCAGGCTGGACACAGCTCCCTGTGTGCTGCAAGGGGATGGGGATGGGGTCCAGGTGAAGCCCAGGCCGAGGCTGGGGGTCCGCAGGGGTGCAGGACCATGCCCGGCTGCCAGAGCCCCGCTCCCGAGGGAGGTGGCCCTGGCTGGGGAAGCGCTGCCCGCCAGCCCTTGCAGCCGGGTGACCCCTCAGGCGCCTTGCAAGCGGCGCAGGAAAATGTGGCTTAAGCAAAAAGCGCTGCCCGCACATGTGCAGGGGGCTGGGAACGTGCACTGGAGCGATTTCCACAGCTCAGCTCGGCAGCGGGAATTTGTTAAGTCACGGCAATTTGCCAGCGCGGGGTGGTGTGATCGAGAGGCTGTCCCCATTTCCAGCCAGCTCGGTGTCCCTGCCATCGTGCCAAGGCTCCCCGAGCGTGGCGCTGGCACCTGCGGCGGCAGGACCGCCCCTCGCCCGTGCCACGGGGTGTTTCGAGCCCAGCTCGGGCTCAGGGACACCGATCCCTGTTCCTATTTGAGGAGCACAGGTACCCCACAGTGGCTGTGGTGCCCCCACTCGCAGCTGCCCACCCCGAGGAGGTGTCTCTGTGCTGGGGCGGGTGGAGGGAGCCCCCAGACGAGGGATTTGGGGCGCAATCCGAGCCGGTGGCACCTCCGGAGCAGCGGGGCAGTCCCTGGGCTGGCAGGGCACGGGGAAGCCGTGGCTCACCCGGCTGGCGGCGGACACCCCTCTGCCGGGGGGACACTGGGGGTGCCTCTCTCCCCACCGGCTACAGGGGGAGCCAAGACATCGGGCAATGTCGGGATGTGCATTTTATCCAGGGAGGAAGGTGGGAAAAGCTCAGGCTGAGGTCGTGCTCCCACCGGGACCTGCTGGCTGGTGTGGGGACAGCGGGGGCAGAGCTGCCGAAGCCGCAGGGTTTGTTTGGCGTGACGCTGGAAATGCAGCATCCCCGTGCCCTGGGGAACGGCTCCTGCGTGGCAGAGCTCTCCCTGCTGCTGGAACAGGTACCCCAGCCAGGGGCTCACCTCTCATGCCCGCCTTTCACCCCGGCAGTGAGGACTTCCCCACCGCAGCAGGATGGCCCCATCCCTGACCCTGCGGCCTGGGGGATTCAGGACTGTTGGTGCCACTGAGGGTCCCAGTGTCACCCGTGGGGTGGCCAAAGGAAATAAAAAAATACCGCACAGATAATAAATACACAGAGGCCGGGCAGGACCCTGATCTCCCATCCCCTGCACCCCCTCCTACTCCTCGAGCCCGATCCAGCAGCTCTTCCTGATGTCAGTGGTGTGTTCCTGCAGGTCTGTGCAACAAAAAGGGACCCAAAAGAGAAGAACAGAACTGAAACCAAGCCACACGAATGGCAAAACCCATAAACCGCCACAATACCACCGGATATGTCCTCTCCAACAGCAAACCAGGGGCAAACACACAAACCACAGCCTTAAAAACTGCCCAGCCAAGGCTGATTTCATTTCGGATATAATCTCAAATAATTTATTTATTTTCTCATTGGGGTTTTTTTGTCTTTGTTAAATGAGTTGTTAACAGCACTTCAAGGGTTTTACAAGTGACAAATAAAAAAGTCTCTCTAATTAGCAAGACTTTGTTTAGGGAGAATAATCCTTCTTTGTTATTATTTGGAACGAACAGGCGTGGGTGGGTGGGATGTGTGCGAGAGGGAGAGACCGGCTGAATTATGCAACCAAATATTCCAGAGGGGATGTCAGGACACGAAGCTCGGATTTCAGTGTGTGCATGGTCCGCCTTAGCTTTAAGTGGGGCTCTATAGGCGCCGGGAACTGGCGCTGCTGTGTCCCCAAAAAGTCTTCGCCACCCCAGCGTGGCAGTGCCGGCTCGGGATGAAGCCCGGCTGAGGAGGGAGGGAGCTTTGGGGCAGGATACATCCCCAGCTCCGAGCTGCCCCATCCCCCCGGCCCCCGCTCCCTCCCTGTTCCCTCCTGGAGAACACAAAGCTGAGACTTGGATTATCTTCATTTCCATATGGAGAGCGATGTAAGCCCGTTCAATGCATGGCCGGGCATTTTGTTCACAACTTTGCAGCAAGCGGGAGCAGAGCCCGCTGGGGAAATCACCGATTCAGCTCCTCTCACCTTGTGCGCACACGCTCGGAGCAGCAGCGCTCGGGATCAAGCTGCCTCCCCGGGCTGCCTCCGACCACCCTGGTGCTTTTTGGGGTCCAACTCCACCCTGGGGAAGCCACCTGGGCCCCGGTGGGGGACAGATATCAGCGTTCTGCGGCGAGGAGTGGCAACGCTGCCGCCGAATCCCGGGATTCTGGTGCCCTCTGTGCCCCTCGGCTGCATCCCAGCCAGGGGTAGATCCGGCCCCCCCTCTCCATGGCATGGCAGCCCTGAGCTGCTCCGTGCCCGTCCCCAGCGGTGTTCCCTGCCGTGTCCCTGCCGTGTCCCCGCTCCTCCTGACCTGCAGCCCCCTCTGCCGTTCGCCGCTCCCGCCTGGCCCCGGCGCAACCCGCAGGATGCATCCCGCAGGGAGCGCCTGAGTTCTGCCGGGTGCCGTGTCCCCTCTGTCCTCTCTGTGCCCCTCCAGCCCTGCCGTGTCCCCTCTGTCCTCTCTGTGTCCCTCCAGCCCTGCCGTGTCGCCTCCTTCCCGTGCCGCGCAGCCCCAGCGCTCCCTCCCTGCGGGCAGCGTCCCTCTCACGGGGCTGGTGTTGGCACTGAACTGCTCCTTTCATGGGCCCTCGGGGTGAGAGAGGGAACTGAAACCCCAAACTTCAAAGAATTCAGCCCCAAATGTTGCTTGCTTCTCCTCCTTGCCGTCCGTGGGAGCTCAGGCAGCAGGGAGCAGTTGGGGTGCTGGGCAGTCCCTGCCTGGCTGGGGGGGTGCTGGGGGCACTGACGGGGCTCCTGTCCCACGTTTCCGTGTCAGAGCCCTGCCCGGCTCGGGACATTCTCCCATGGAGCCCTCGGCACGGCTGCGAGGGCGGGGGTTCAGCCGCTGGGCACAGCAGCACTTCCAGGTGCTGCTGGATGAGGATTCTTGACAGTTCTCTGCCACAACACTTTGTATCGGGCACTGAGGCCTCATTCCCAGCGGTGGGATAATTGTGTGTGCTCCAGGGGCAGCTGGAAACCCCCAAGCCGTGCTGGGCAGCACCCCCAGGCCCGCTCTGATTCCCCCTTGGCACCCCTCCCCTCCCTGGATGGGCAGTTGTTGTCCCAGACCCCACACATCACCCCAAAAGAGCACTTCCAGGTGGATTGCTGAGCCCTGGGAGGGGTGAAGCTGCGGGGCATCACCTCTTCCCTCTCCACCGGCCAAGGATCTGATGGGCTCAAAGGCCGGGGAAGAAGCCGGAAAAGTGTGGGGTGACACTACACTGACCACTGGAGAAGCCCAGCCCAGCTCGGTAGCCTGGGCCCCCCAAAAGCCAGGCCCCCCAGCAGCCTGGGCTGGCTCCCACCCAGCGCAACTGCCTTTGCGGGGAGAAAAGAGCCCCTGGCACGGACAGAGGCCGGCGCAGCCCCGCGGGGCTAGGGCAGGGAGCGCTGGGAGCGCGGCCCGAGCTGCCCCCGCCTGTCCCGGAGCATCCAAAGCCCGCCCGGGCTCTGCCCCCTGCCCCCTTTACTCTGCGTTCTTCTGGCGTTATTTTCCTTCCACTTTTTCCTTTTCCCCGTTCTCTTCCTCCACCCTTTTCAAATCTTCTTTTTTTTCTCCTTCCCCCCTTTACTTTCCTTCTTTTTCCTTCCTTTCCTCCTCTTTTTAAATCCTTTTTTTCTTCTTCTATTTTCCTCTTTTTATCCTTCTTCTTTTTACTTTCCTCTTTCTTCCTTTGCCCCCTGCTTCTTTTCCCTTCACTTTCCACTATCTTCTGTCCTTAGTTTTCATTTTTTCCCTTCTTTTTCCCTCCTTTTGTTTTCTTCTTTCTTCCTTTTACTTGGATCTTCTTCTTTTTCTTCTTTTTTTTCCTTCTTCCCCCACCCCATATTCTTTTGGTCTTCTTGAGCTTTTTTTTTTTTTCCCTTTCTGTTTCCCCCCCTTTCTTTTTCCTTCTTTGGTTTTCTTCTTTCTTCCTTCTTTTTTTTTCTTCTTCTTTCCTTTTCCCTCCCCTTTTCTTTTGATCTTCTTGTTATTTCTTCTTTTTTTCCCCTTTCTGTTTCCCTTTCTTTTGCTTTCTTCTTTCTTCCTTCTTCTTTTTCATCTTCTTTTCTTCTCCATTCCCCTTTTTTTTGGTCGTCTTGTTCTTTCTTCCTTCCCTCCCCCTTCTATTCTTTCACTCCTTCTTTTGCTTTCTTCTTTATTCCTTTTTCCTTCTTCTTTTTCCTCTTCTTTCGTTCCCCCTCCCCTCTCGTTTTCTTTTGGTCTTCTTGTTCTTTCTTCTTTTTTTTCCCTGCTTCTTTTTCTTATTATTTTTTCCTTTATTTCCTTCTTCTCTTCTTCTTCTTCTTCTTCTTCTTCTTCTTCTTCTTCTTCTTCTTCTTCTTCTTCTTCTTCTTCTTCTTCTTCTTCTTCTTCTTCTCCTCCTTCTCCTTCTCCTTCTCCTTCTCCTCCTTCTCCTTTTTCTCCTCCTCCCCCTTCTATTCTTCCCTCCTCCACCTCCTAATTTTTGTTCTCCCACTCGCAGCCCTTTCCCTGTTCCCCGGCGCTCTGGCTGGGTGTCAGGGCGGCACGGGTGACAGGACACGGTGACAGATCTGCCTCGGCCACCCCTCACAAAGGCTCTCAGACAGTCTATTAGTCAGCAATTGTGCGGCCGGCAGCGCGGCCCGGCCGTGCGCCACCGCTGATAATGGCCCAGAACAAAGATGGCAGCTGCTCTGGAGAGGGACAGATCTGTGGCAAATCGAGATAAAATAGAGAGGAAGGAGAAAGGAGCGTAAAGGAAAAAAAAGAAAAACGTATAAAAAAAGGGGAAAGGAGGGACGAGGGGAGAGCCGCGGGGGGAGGAGGCTGCGTGCGGAGCTGTCAGGCGGCCCGAGCAGCGCTGCGCTCCCGGCTGGGGCGGCCACGGGGAGGAGGGAAGGAAAACACCGCGGGAGGAATGGAAAGGCCTGGTGAGCATGGAAAAAAAATCATTTCCAGGCTCTTTGAGTCAGAAGCGCGGATGAGCCCAGGCGCGGAGGCTGTCGGGGGCTGCAGACGGATCTCTGCCCGTATCTCCCCCAGGAATGGGGAGATGCCCGCGCTGCCAAGGGCTGCTGGTGGCACAGCTCTGCTTCCCAGTGTCCGTGTCCCAGCTCCAGCAGCACTGGGACCCTCTTGAGGAGAGCTGGGGCGTCACCATCCCGTCAGTCCTTCCCCGTCCTGGGCTGATCCCGAGCGTGGGCAGCAGGAAAGGGGGAGTTCTGCCCCTGTGCCCCTGTGCTCAGGTGAGACCCCACCTGCAGAGCTGCCCCAGACCTGGGCTCCAGTATCAGAAGGACCTGGAGCTGCTGGACAGAGTCCAGAGGAGGCCCCAGAGCTGCTCCAAGGGCTGGAGCCCCTCTGCTCTGGAGCCAGGCTGGGAGAGCTGGGGGTGTTCACCTGGAGAGGAGAAGGCTCCAGGGAGAGCTCCGAGCCCCTTGCAAGGCCTAAAGGGGCTCCAGGAGAGCTGGAGAGGGACTGGGGACAAGGGATGGAGGGACAGGACACAGGGAATGGCTTCCCAGTGCCAGAGGGCAGGGCTGGATGGGATATTGGGAAGGAATTGTTCCCTGGGAGGGTGGGCAGGCCCTGGCACAGGGTGCCCAGAGCAGCTGGGGCTGCCCCTGGATCCCTGGTAGTGTCCAAGGCCAGGCTGGATTGCTCCAGTCCTTGCTCCTCCTCTCAAATTTTGCCCATGGATGTGGAACTGAAGGAAATGCAGCCAGGGGAGGTGATGGACAGGCTCTTGAGGCTGGCCTGGCCCTGACTGGTGACCGACCCCAGTGGCCACAGTCACCCCCCCGATGCTCCTTATCATTCTGAGCAAAGGGAGGGATCAAAATCAATTAAAAAAAAAAAGAAATGAAAAGGTAGATGTTATAATTAAAAGCTGATTTTTCATTGAAGCTGGACTTTTTAATTTAAATGAATTACATTTGCCTTAAAAACTTAATCGAATTAAAATTTAAGTTAACATTATGGTAAACCTATGTTAAAGCCTGGAGTTACTGTAATCTATTCACACTGAAATTAAATATATATGTACAATTTGATATCCATATATAAAAAGATAGCTGTACATATTTGCTGCTGAAATTTTTAGGTAAGTTAAATTACTGAACCATCCGAAAAGTTGTCTGCTAAGTACCTAAACCCCAAATTACCAGAGTGCTCCTTGCTAATAACATCCAGTGTGTAAAATAATTCTTATTTTATTTCAATTTCCTCAGTGGCTGCTGGTTTTTCCAAGCTGGGAAGGGAATTGGAAGGCTGAAGGCAGGAAAATGTGGTTTTGTCTTTCCACCCATGTAGGATAAAGCTGAGTGAGGAGAGGTTTGCTGAGAGGTTTGGGTGCCTTGCCACAGACAACATTCCCAGTCTTCCAAGAATTTATCCTCTTTATTGTGTAGGAAATGCGAGATCTTTTATTCTTATCTGTTCAGCTTGTATAAAAAATGTAAAGTCCCTTCCAGTGTCCCTTCCAGCGGCCGGGCTTGGGGAGGAAGCTCCTGGACACTCCGACCACCTGGCATGGAGTGGGGCGGCCAGAGCTGTGGCAGTGCCAGGGTGTGCATGGACAGGTGACCGCGTTAACTCCTCCCAGTGCCGATGGATGCTGAATTCCCCATCCTCGTGGCTCTCCCAGCATCCCAGCCTGGTGACAAGCCCTTCCCTGTGCCTCAAACACCGTCCCTGGAGCACCCCGAAGTGCGGCGTTGGCAGGAGCGCGGTCAGAGCTGGAGGGAGCAGCCAGGTCTGTGCTGCTGGGGATGCGACTCTGGGCACGGAACAGGCCACGTGGAAATCCCTGGATCCTCTCCATGTCCCTGGCATCGCTCTGGCCCATCTCCCTCCCTCCCAGCCGCTCCCGCTTTGTCCCAGGAGCGTCCCCCAGGGCCCGGCTCGGGGTTAGTTCAAGTCTAGCCTATTTAGATAACCTTCTGGTGGGTCTATAGAGAGCCCAGTATCCCTGCTGGAGGATCTCGCTACAAATGAGCCAATCCTCCTAATCTCCTTATCGTTGTAGGCCTCAGCCTCCGGGCCTGGTTATCTACGTGGATGAAAGAAAAGGGACACTGCACAGCACCTATCCCGGCAGAGACCCCTCCCCTTTAATCCTGCCAGGGTTGTTTCTCCCTTTATCCCCCTCTCGCAAATCCCCAGCGAGAAGCCCCCGGCCCCCCCGGCTCCCCTCCCTTCACGCCTGAGCAGGGAGGCAGAAAGGCCGGCAAGGGCTGAACAGGGATGCTCTTATCGCCAACACCTGGAGCGGGGAGCGGGGCTGGGGGCGCAAATCCCCCCGGCCCCGGCCGGCAGGGAGGCTTAGAGGGGCGGGGGCTGCTCCGTGCCCCTCCGGAGCTCCCTGCCTGATAAGTACCTTAATCATTCAGGGCCAGGAGTCTCCCGGGGCGCGGGCTAAGCCCTGCGCATTCCTGCCGCACACAATTAGGGCTCTTTCCCCCTCCCTCTGCACATTTTTCCCTCCTTTCATTCCTGCCCTCCACCCTTTCACCTTTTCGGCAGCCCCTTCTTCCCTGCTTGGTCCCCACTCCATCCCCGTTTCTTCCCAAGTCCTCTTGTCCCCCTCTCAAATTTCCCTCTTTATCCAGTTCTTGGTCCCCCTCTGGCCTTTTCCCTCTCCTTCCCCCACCCCGTTTTCATCCCTACCCTCTTCACATCCTTCCTTCCTCCAGCCCCTGCTCCCCTTTCCCCCTTTTCCCTGTTTGCTCTTTGTCAGCCTGTTCTCCATCCCTCAGCCTGCCTCTAATTTCTGATTAATATGTTCTTAGCCAAGGAAAAGGGGGAACGAGAGAGAGAAAGGGAGCGGGAGAGAAAAGAAGGAATCTTCTAAATAAATCATTTAGTCATGTGAGGAGCTAATCTCCAAGTGACGGCCTGTGTTTATCTAGTTTTTAGCAGTGCATGTTAAATAGTGATATGGGACTAATTTTTTTTTCCGCTGGAGCTGCTGTGAAGGGATTTTTAACTTCATTTCCCAGAAAGAAAAATGGTGAAAGCAGAGATAAGGCCCCCGAGCAGCTCTTCCCCTGAACCGGCAGCCAGTGCAATTAAACAGGACGCCACCGAAAGGGCAGCCGAGCCCACGCTGCCAATTACTGATGCCTTCCCCCACGCCAGGCTCTGGTGTGCTGGGATCAGCATCCTTGGCACACCCTGGACCACTCCACGCGGCCCTGGCATCCCCCTTGTGCCCTCTGCCACTTGCGTGGCCTTGGACTTGGCGCTTGGCACAAGGCTCTGCTCTCCCAGGGCTCTGCAGGACACACGGAAATCGCTGCTGAGCCTTGGGGCGGATTGGGGCTGGGTTAGAGACAAATTGGGTAAAGGAAACCTCTGGTCTTGCAACAAGGTGGGCAAATATTGCCACTGGAAAACGTCCAAACCCCAAGCATTTGCATTTTTCTGGGGATTAATAATTGTTTTCCACTCTGCACTGGACCCCTGGACAAAGCTGGCCTGAATTTTGAGCTCTTTTGGGATCTTCCTCCTCAAGAGATGAGCAGACACAGTATTTTTTTAATCTACATATTATTCCCTGACTATTTTTTTCCCCTTTTCTCATTCCTGTCCCCCTTTCCCTCCTGGCTGGCTGAACAATCTCACCTTCCCAGGCTCACAAAACCCTGCTGTGATCCCTTACAAGCCCCTCATCCTCTGGCTCATTTTCCAGAGAGGCTTCCATCTCCCTCTTTGCAGCAGGTGCTCCCTGCTCCCAGCCTGGTGCTTCACAGCCCCTTCCCAATTTCCTGCCTCTCTCTGAGGGGAAAAAGTCACGGAATCACAGAATCGTGGAATGATTTGTGTTGGAAGGGACCTTAAAGCCCATCTTGTTCCACCCCATGGACCAAGGACACCTTCCACTATCCCAGGTTGCTCCAAGCCCTGTCCTTGAACACTTCCAGGGATGGGACACCTCCAACTCTTGGGTGACAATTTCTGTCTCTGGTAGATAAGGAAGGGAGACAGCAGTGAGTCCCCAGGGCAGAGGGTGGGGGGATGGACGGGAGGACAAACAGTGGGGAAAGGAAGGTGGAATCCATCCCCACAGCTCAGCTTCTTCTAGAAGACATGTCCTGCTCCCAGCAGCTTCTCTAGACATTCCCAGATGCTCCCCGGGCAACTGGAGGAAAATATTGAAATATATATAATTATTTTTAACTCTCCAGGCAGCTAACATGATAAGGGGCTTTTCCCTGGAGCCCAGAGAAACCCCCTGGGAGCCACCCAGCCCTTCTCCCTGGCTGCCTTTGGAGCCTCCTGGGGTGGGTGGATAATGAGTGGGCAGGAGAGGCAGCTAATTCCTGATGAGAGCTTGTGGGGGGAGCGCGCCAGCGATTGCAATTAAGCCCTGAGCATTAAAGCCCTGGTAATAAGGGGCTGGGCTGAGGGGAGGCAGAGCAGTAATTTAAATGATGGCCAGCTCAAATATGGAACGTCTGAATGCTCTCTCCGAGAGATTTATATGAGCACGGGCCTACCTCGCTCATTTATTTCGTTAACGAGCTCCTCGTTGGTGTCTGCCTGTGGGAGATGGGTGGAAAGAGGGATATGGGATCCGTGGTGGGATCGTCCCTGTGTGTGCATCCTGCTGAGCCCTGGAAGGCTTGGGTAGTGCTTCCCATCCTCGAACTTGAGGATGCTGAGGAATTTCCCCCATCCTCTGCAGCTCCTTGGTGCAACCAGAGCCCAAATCTGTGAGGTGATGGAGGGTTTGGGGCTGGGGGTGTCCAGGGGCACTGCGGGGGTGTGGGCAACTCCTCTTTGGTGTGGCCTCAGCCTGACTGTGGCCGACAGCTTCCCATCCTGGGGGATTCCATGGGGAGAAAGCTGGATTGGCCCAGGAAGTAGGAAAATGGAAAAGGTTTGTGATGCACCAGGGTAAGGGTGGGAGTGGGACCACTTGCTGGAAGGAAGGACCAAACCAAAGACCTCTGGAAAATGAGCCAGAGGATGAGGAGGTTGCAAGTGATCACAGCGAGATCCTGCGACCTTGTTCAGTGGGATAAAGCAACGAGGAAAGCTGAAATTCTTTGGGAGTGCAAATCCTCCTTATCCCCCCGTGGCAGGGATGGAAAGCTAATGGGAAGCATGGACGCCCAAAACGCTGGAATGGGAATATTTTGCACAGAATAAAAAGTGCCGGTGCCCAACCCCTCCCTGGCCTCAGTGGCTCAGCCACCCCTGGGGACACGGCAGCCTGGGGACCCCTCCCATGCCACCCCCTGGCACCTCCCGGCTGCTCCCCCTCCGGAGCATCCCTCGGGCGGGTGGCTGGGAACAGCTGTCGGAGAGCTGAGATCTAATGGCTGCCTGGAGAGCAGTTAGTGGATAATTAATATTTGCAGCACAGAGCTGTGATTGCTCTACATCTTCCTGCTGACAGGAGTGTGGGGAGGGAGCCCGCTCTGGCCGGGCTGGGAGGGATCCCAAGCGCAGGGTCTGGAGCCCTGGAAGCAAGCAGGGAGCTCGACCAGTCCCTTCACCCAAAATACTTGGGGGTCCTCATCTGAGCGTGGGAGATGGAGCATAAAAAACCCCTGGATGCAGCAAAAGGGCCTCACAACGTGGCTGTGGAGCCAGTGGGGCTCCATCCCTGGATCCAGTGGCAGTACCAAGGACAACCTGCCCTGGAAAACCCCCTCGGGGAGATTTGGGGGTGTGCAAATGCTCCCACCCTTCACTCCTTTCATTTGTTTGTCTTTGCAGAGAAAGCCTAAGCAGAAAAGTGTCTCCGAGCTCCCTTGGAAAAAACCAGTTCTGTTCTCTGCCCTGGAGGTAGGCAGGATGGGGCTGCTCGGTGTGCCCCAAACCCTTGGGATGGGCAGTAGGAACACCCAGCCCTGCCTGGCACAGGGAAGGACAGTGGGAGATACAGGACAACAAAATCAGGAGCGAGGAGAGAGGGAGGACAAGTGCTGGGCCAGGGGGATGAGCAGACAGGGCACGAGGCCACCCAGGAGAGGCTCCAAAACTCCAGGGGGCATTTGGGAAGGCAAAACCCGAATGCTTGGCCCCGGGACAGGCCCAGCCAGGCTTTGACCTTGGGCTGAGCTCCCGGCTGAGCCTGGAGCGCTCCCGCCTGCCAGCCCTGGCAAATCCCTCCTGGGCTGCGAGGAAAAGGGAGGCTCCAGCCAAGGCACAGCTCCGGGCATCCCCATCCCGGTCAGCTCCTGAGGGAGCCGCATCCTGAGCACAGAGCCCTCCCAGCTGGGAAAACAAAGGAAGAGAAGCAAAGGCAGAAAGAAAAGGCTCCGTGCAGCAGGCAGGGACTCAGTTATCCTTCTTTATTAGCGTTGTTTCCCGAGGTTTTTTTTGGCGAGGAGCAAATCCAGCGGTCCCTGGCTGCGAGCGGGTTTGCTGCAGCTCGTGGCACGCAGTTAATTCCCTGAACTGTTTAATTGAACAGCTCCGAGCGTGCAGACAGAACACCGGCACTTGGCTCTTCCGAGAGCGGCCTCGGGACCCAGCCAAAAAAAGGGAAAACGCAAACACCGTGCTTAGGAGAGGCTCAGATCCCGCTCAGTTCCTGCTCCCTCTGCCGGCAGCAGCTCCTGGGGCTGTGGAACACACGGAGCGTGGCGAAGCAAGACGCAGATGGACCTCACAGAGAAGGATCCCACTGCCCTTGGAGGGTGTCTGGTGAGGAGCATCCCCCTCAGCCGGGCCTTTCCCTGGCTGCTTTGAGGGGCTGGGAGGGTAAACGCAGCTGGTACTCCAGCCCCAACACTATCCCCATCCCCATGCCCATCCCCATTCCCATCCCCATCCCATCCCCATCCCCATCCCCATCCCCATCCCCATTCCCATTCCCATTCCCATCCCCATATCCAGCCCCAGCCCTATCCCCATCCCCATCCCCATCCCCATCCCATCCCATCCCCATCCCCATTCCCATTCCCATCCCACCCCATCCCCATCCCCATTCCCATTCCCATCCCATCCCATCCCATCCCATCCCATCCCCATCCCCATCCCATCCCATCCCCATCCCATCCCATCCCATCCCCATCCCCATCCCCATCCCCATCCCATCCCATCCCCATCCCATCCCATCCCATCCCATCCCATCCCATCCCATCCCATTCCCATCCCACCCCATCCCCATCCCCATCCCCATCCCCATCCCATCCCATCCCATCCCATCCCATCCCATCCCATCCCATCCCCATCCCCATCCCATCCCCATCCCCATCCCCATCCCCATTCCCATCCCATCCCATCCCCATCCCCATTCCCATTCCCATCCCCATTCCCATTCCCATCCCATCCCATCCCATCCCATTCCCATCCCACCCCATCCCCATCCCCATCCCCATCCCCATCCCATCCCATCCCATCCCATCCCATCCCATCCCATCCCATGCCATCCCCATCCCATCCCATCCCATCCCCATCCCCATTCCCATTCCCATCCCCATCCCATCCCCATCCCCATCCCATCCCATTCCCATCCCCATCCCATCCCCCTTCCACGAAGATTTCGGGGTTGTGTCTCCTCTTTGGCAGAGCACCAGGAGCTGCATCAGGCTCCACCACCTGGGAAGATGCAGGAGGAAGTGGGAAGCCTTTCCAAACCCAGTTCCAGCCCTGGGAAAGGGGGAGAAAGCCCTCGCTCTGGGGTGAGGGTAGCACCGTGTGACCCTACAGATGTGTTGTCCATCGGGATGCAGCGGAACAATGTGATCCTTCAGGATAACGTGATCCTTCAGGCCAACATCCAACTCAGCCTTGACCCCAAACCCCTCCGCAGCCTTTCCTCTGGGGGCAGGATGGGAGCAGGGGGTGCCCCCACCCCCAGGCCCCCCTCCCTGTGCCGTGCCCCAGCCAGGCCAGTGGAAAAGGAGACTGCTTGTGCCGCGGCTGCCCGGATTAACCAATCCTATAAATAGCGGGGCGGCCGCGGCGGCACCACCCCAGCCCCGCGCCTGCCAGGGGCCGCCTCGGCTGCCGCTTGATCCGCCCGCCTCCGGTATTATCCCTCCAATTTCTGCCGCAAAGCCCGGAGTGCCTGGGCTGGCGCACGCGGGAGTTCACACCTAGAGAACAGAGCCTTATCTCGGCGCCGTGTGCAGGACAAGGCTGTTTTACTCCTCCCTCCATAACCCTCTTAGGCTTAATCCCGTCTTTAATGCCGCTTGGAAGGGGGCTTTGAGCGGCTGTGCAGCCTAACTGGCTCTGACCTCTCCGGCTGCTCTCTCATGCCCATTTGGAGAACTCCGACTTTCAAAGCGATAACAGCAGCCCGGTAAATCCTCGCTGGGGAGCTAAAGCGATTGTCACACTTAGGGGAAGTTTACTCGCCAAGCAAACTTGGAGCAGCTTCCCGGCCCCGGCGGAGCAGTGTGGGGGGTGCCCGAGGTGCGGGGTGAGGGCGGAGGCACCCAGTGGGTTTTGGTGATGACGGTCCCCGTTTTAGTTTTGTCGGTGTGGATTTGGGATGAAGCGCTTGAGGGAGGATTTCTGGTGGCCTTCATCCACCTGGGAAGCAGGATGGGGGCTCCCAGCTCTCCGAACGCACCCGTGATGCTCTTCCCTCATGGATTCCCCCAAAGTAATGCAGCTGTGGGCTCTAAGACACCTTGCTGTTGTCCACCCCACAAATCACACCCCGTTTTCCACTATTCCCATCCACCCCACAGCGCAGGAGCAACCATCCCGACGCTCATCCTGGAATAAAGGCCCTCCCCGTGCAGCCCCGTGAGGTCCCCGGCAGCGCTGGGAATCGACACCTTTTTGTTCCGCTTTAAATTAATCAAACCAGAGTCCCTATATTAATACTGTGGTGGGAATTAAAATCATGCAACGCATTAAAGATGTAATTTAAAATTAATAACTCATAATTATTTATCATGGCGTATCAGCTGGGCTATGAATTTTCTCTTCTCACCCGGCATTCATTTCCTTCCCTTCCCTCCTTCCCGCGCCTCTAATAGCTGCCAGACCATTATGGATATCTGCGAGGGATTTTTGGGGAGATGCTGAGCTTAAGATGTAACATTCCCAAATTTTTATTTTTCTTCCCCCCTCCCTGGTATTCCTTTGGGTTGGTGGGAGAAGCTTCTCTGTGGTGAGGAGGAGGAGGATGCTGAGCCTGGGGGTGCTGCCTCCCAAATGAGGGTCTGGCTTTTGCCATGTGCTAATGACTTTGACTGAGCCAGCTGTGCTTGGCCATGCAAAGCCCAGGAAAGGCCTTGGAATGGTGAGGAGTTTCCATCTCCACCCTGCTTTGGACCACCAGGAGCTTCCTGTGGCCCTTCCCCACCGGTTGTCCAAGGGGGAATTACGGATGAAGAGCAAGATGGATCCATCCCTCTGGCCATCCTCCACCCTGCTCCTCCTGTTCCCCAGCAGCCAGAAGGGACAACTCTGCCATTTTCTAGGGAAAACGTGGAAAAAGCAGCGGTGAAATCAAGGTGGGAGGAAAAGAGCGAAGCCCAGCATCCCTGCAGGTCCTGCACTCCCCTGCCTCCCTCAGCGAGCTGTGCCTGAATCAAATCCCAAGCAGCGCCTGGTGGAAGCTCACAGGAGGGGGAAAAAAAGAGGCAGGAGCGGCTCTGTCTCTTTAAAAATAAATAAATAGATAAAGACTAAAAAAATGCAATAAGTATATGCAAATGTGTTGAGCCGAACATCGCTGTCTGTGAAACAGATGAGGGAGAAAGTGCTTGAAGCTAGAGAGGAATGAGGCAGCCAGTGCTGACCTCGGGGTTAATAATTTTTACTTCTCCATCTCATTCCGTCCATAAAAAAAAATACGAGGGGGGAAGGAGGGAGGGAGGGAGGGAGGGAGGAGGCAGCGCGGGAGGGAGGGGAGGGCTGGGAGCCGGATGCTGAGGGGAGCCAGCGGCACCCGGAGCTCGTCCCGCCCCGTGGGAGCCGCGGGGGCCGCGGGAGAGGGGCTGGGGCCGTGCGGGGCTGAGGGAGGTGTGTGCAGCTCCTCGCAAGGCACAGAAAGCATCGCAGATCCAGGCTGCAGCTCTCCTCCGGCGAGGATGGGAACGGAACAGCGCAGCGAACACCCCAAACCTGGTGACTTTCCAAAGCCCTGATGAGGCAGCTCCTGTGAGGGCGCTGGCGGCTGGTGGGTGATGATGGAGGGGAAACGCTGCTGCTTCACTCAACACGGCGCTTCCACAGGCTGGCAAAACCTCTGCTTTCCCTCAGATCCCTGGTCTTTGATGGAAAACCCATCCAGTGCCAAAATTCCAGCAGCATCAGCGGCAGCATCCTGCATCCCATAGCGCTGCTGGACTCCCCCGTGCTGCACCCGAGGGTGGCTTCAAAAGTGGGTGCACCAAAGAGGATAAAACTTGGATGGTTTTACGTGTAAATATTTCTTACCCCTCCGGTGTTCCATCAGGCAGTTTGGCTGTTCTCCAAACGAAGCCCTAAATTGCTCTGGGATGCTGGAAAGATGCAGCCACAGCCCAGTGCCTGGGGCGGTGTTCCCACTCTGCTGACCCGCGGCTGACCCAGAGTATTAACCAGAGCAGCATTACTGGTTCCTTTGCAAACCACGCTGGGTTTTAGGTACAAGAATCCCCAAATCCCTCCCTGGGTGTGGGAGCTCCTCAGATGTGCCGAGTGATTCCCACATCCCCGGGTGTTTGGAAGCACACACTCGTTTTTCCTGCTTTTCCCCTCTTACATAGGACCCTCTTCCTCAAACACTGAATAAAGGAAGAGCCCCTTCATACCCCAAATAACCCCAAACCATCCCGTGCTGCAGCAGGAGATGGGGGACCCAGCACTGGAGCAAATCCTGCTGTGCTGCACCCACAGCCCTTCAAACACGGGGCAGATCCTGTGGGAAGGCTGAGCCCCACAGGGCTGTGGCGTGCCCAGGGTCTCACTGGCTTTTGTGGGTCCTCCCAAACCCCAGCCCTTCTCCTCTGCAGTGCTCTCCACACCCCGTGTTCCCACTATTCCTGCTGGGATGAGATAACGGGAGCAAGGGGATCAACACCTGCCAGTACCCGGGGCATCCATCACCCTCCTCATCCCTGGGGGAGGATTGCAGGGAAGAACCCCAGCTCTGCTCAGCCCTGGGCAAGCCCCAGGAGCTGCCTTTCCCCAGGTAGGATCTCAGTGGAAGGACGAAGCCCGGCCCCTCCTGAGCTGGGCAGTCTGCATGGCTGAAATCAGCAGCCGGGCCGGAGCCCTGGCAGGAGAGCTGCAGTTCGGCTCTCACTCGGCTGCCCCAGCTCTGCAGCCGCCTCCCCGTGCGGTCACCCCCAGATCTCCTCGCCCGCCTGCTGACAGCAGCGTCCTCGCTCCACCCGGCAGCCTGTGCAAGCCTGCATCCCTCCATGCATCCCTCCCTGCATCCCTCCCTGCATCCTTCCATCCCTCCCTGCATCCTTCCATCCCTCCCTGCATCCCTCCCTGCCTGCATCCCTCCCTGCATCCTTCCATCCCTCCTTGCATCCCTCCCTGCCTGCATCCCTCCCTGCATCCTTCCATCCCTCCCTGCATCCCTCCCTGCTTCCCTCCCTGCCTGCATCCCTCCCTGCATCCTTCCATCCCTCCCTGCATCCTTCCATCCCTCCCTGCATCTCTCCCTGTCTGCATCCCTCCCTGCATCCTTCCATCCCTCCCTGCATCCCTCCCTGCATCCTTCCCTGCATCCTTCCATCCCTCTCTGCCTGCATTCCTCCCTGCCTTCCTCCCTGCATCCCTCCCTGCCTCCATCCCTCCCTGCATCCCTGCCTGCATTCCTGCCTGAATTCCTGCCTGCATCCTTCCCCCCATTCCTCCTTGTGCAAGCCTGCTTCCCACCTCGCATCCCTCCCTGTATCCTTCCTCACAAGCCTGCATCCCACCCTGAATCCTTCTTTCTGCAAGCCTGGTTCCAACCCTGCATCCTTCCCTGCTTCCCTCCCCTCATCCCTCCCTGCCTCCCTTCCTGCCTCTGACCCCACATCCCTCCCCAAGCAAGCCTGAGCATCCCCTCCCGAGGATCCCCCTTCTCCCGCCGTTTTGCGTCCTCCCAAAGCTCCCCCTGAGCCAGCCCAACACCCCCAGAGCGCACCCCCAGCCCCGGCCCGGCCCGTTGTGCCGAGCCCGTGACCCCGTGGCCGTCACCGCGGCGTCGCTGCCGGGGCCACGCCGGGGAAGCGCCTCCTCCCCCCCACGCTCGGGCGCTAAATGGAAGCGGCAGATCGATCCCGAGTGTGCCAAACTGACACGGAGCCTCATTAGGGGTTAGTTTTCATCCTCCTGCTCCCTGGCAGCCTTCACATTATCCCATAAAATTTATTTACTATTTCATGAATACATAAGCAGCAGGCAAACGCCGGCTTTTTATATATTTACACTGTATATATTTCACGGGAGAGTTATGTGTGTCTCTGAGGCAGAGTGGAGGGAGCGAGAGGGGAGCAGGAGCAGAAGGAGAAAGCAGCTGTGAGGGAAGAAGCAGGAAAGCAAAGCCGTGGGGGAGGATGGGGATGGAGCGCGCCCAGCCAGGGCGGGAGAGGCGGCCCGAGGCAGGAGCGGCTCGGAGCAGCCCGAGCTGCAGCCCACGCCGCAGCTGGGAGCCCCAGGGGCTGCGGATGGAGGAGGGCTGGGGATGGATGAGGAGCTGGGGTGCAGGGTCTGGGCTGGGGGACATGGGGACCATGCACTGAGGTTGCTGGGGAACCTCCCCCCGGCACCATCCAAAATCCCCCAAATCCCATTTATCCCAGCAGCAGAGGGGGACTTTCCCTTGTCCCTGCTGTGCAGCGTCACCCCACAGCGATTCCCAAACCAGCCCTGAGGTCAGGGTGAGGAGCTTCTGCCTGGCTGCGATCACAGGGAAGGCCAGCAGCTGCCACCTTGGGCATGATCCCCCAACCCCTGGCAGCCCTGGCCGGAGGGGCTGCAGTCTCCTCCAGCAGCGACTCCCACCTGTCCCTAAACACACTCAGGAATCGCTTAATTCTGAGGGTATTAAAGCCGTGTAGCTGTGGAGTCACCCGTGGTTTGCTTGGGGACAGTGGGGAGAAGGAAGGAGCAGCAGAAAGGGGACTCTGTTCACGCAGCTCTGGCCTGGCAGTGTTACCTACTCCCTTCAAACCCAGCAGAGGTGCTTCCACTAACCCCATAAATTACAAGGGGCTTGTTTGCGATCTCGTTTGTTCTCCCCTCGTTCAGCCTGGCTTGAGGAGGAAGATCCCTCACCCTCCTCACAAGATTTGGGATGTTGCAGTTGCTGGTTGCTAGCACCAGAGAAAAATAGTTCAGAGAGGGGAAACCAACGTTTCTTGGGGTCTGGATTTGGTCTGGGCTTCTGAGCAATAAACTTGGAAGTGCTGAGCTGCATTAATCACTAAGGCAGCTGGAATATGTGGATTTATATGGTTCAGGGAAGGCTCAGGGTCACAGCAGCGTGTGTCAGCACCCATCACACTGAAGGGGTGGCTTCAGGCTGAACCCCCATCCTGTGTCCCTGGAAACGCCCCCCCACCCAGCCAGGAGCTGCTTCCCATGGCTACTCGGTGCTCCCAGCAGAATGCCACCCTGGTTCCCATCACTCGCAGGAGCACAGCTCCATCCCAGCAGGACTTAGAGGAAAACACCAGGAGCACCAAGCGATAGGTGGGATCCACACGAGCCCCTTCCCTCTGGCTCAGATTCTGGTTTGATTCCCTGTTCTGCACGAGGACTCCTCTCCCTGCAGGAATGGTGGGCACCTGGCCCAGCACTGCTCCTGCAGCTCCGTTTGGTAAAGGCATCCAAGGATCTGCTCCCTCCAGGCACCAGCCTGCATCCCAAAAGCACAGGAGCACCACGTGTTAAGACCTCTGCATTTCCAGACCCCTCAGCATTGCTGGAGTTCGGCTGACGTTTGGTCAGAAGGGGACAGAGGGAAAGGGACAGGCCCCATCCCTTGGGAATGCAGCCAGAGAAGAGCAAAAATCCCCATTTCCAGAGCGGATGCAAGGGGGAAGAAAAAAGAGAAACCCATCGTGCTAGTGTTCATTTTAACTGTTCAGCCACTTGTAGCCTGATGCCATCAGAGGAAATGAAGAGGTAAGAGGCACTCGAATGGTGCGTGCGAGAGGAGATGGGAACAGAGACAAAACAAGAGCTGGGAGACAGAAGGAAGCACTGTGGCTTCCAAGAGAATCGAGGAGTGGGAGCAAAGCTGCCTTCCCGAGCTCCCACTTCCCAGGGCTCCACAAAGTTGTCAGCGAGCCCTGGAAAACTCCCTTTTAAAAGGCTGCGTGGGCCACCCTGTGCCATGGCGATTGCGACACCCTGGTCCCCGTGTGGCTGCTGCGGCCGGGAGCGAGAGCTGCGGCCGGATCCTGCCGCTTCTCCCTGCTTCCACAGCATCCCTGCGCTGCCGGCGCTCGCTGCCGGCGCTGTCCCCGGCCGGTGATGGACGAGGGGAGCTGACACAGCCGCCACCATCCCCGCGAACGCCGCTCGATACCTCCTGGAGCGCGGCCATTCGTACCCCGTGATGGATGCGGCGATCAAGGGGAGTGGCCGCGGCTCCTGCCACCCCCTCCGTGCGCCGGGAGTGGGTGTAAATTTGGCAGAACAGCTTCACCAAGCTCTGGTTGTTTATTATCCGGGGCTCGCTGGCGCCGCTGCATCCCCAGCTCGGCCCCGCGCACGGGGAAGAGCGGGTGGGGGATGCTCAAGGACATTCCTCACCTGAAGGAGGGCTGGGAAGCACGGCCCGGCAGCAGAGCGTGGCTATCCAAGCACTCCTTGCCTCCAACGCGGTTCTTTGGAGGTCTCCTGTCACCCTGAGCAGGCAGAACCGCGCCCCGTGCCACCCCTCCAGGTCCCCATCCCCTCTGGCACAGAGGCAGCAGGAGCAGAGATTCTCTGCAGGATTCGGGGCTTGGTGCCGCTGCCAGCGGTGGGGCCTCACCCCCCCCACCCCAAACCACCCCAAATCCCCCTCCTCTCATGCACAGCTGCCTCAGCAGCACGCGGCACGGATCCATGCCCCGATTTCCCACGGAGAAGTGAAGGGATTTCTGCTCTCGAGCTGTGACACAATTGCACAAACGAGTTTGCTTTGCCACACACCAACTTTGTTCTCGCTTCCCACCGCGCATCACCTTCCCCCAGCCCGCCGCATCCCCGCGTGGATCACCAGGACACCAGGATCGGGTGTGCGGCTCTTCCAGCACCACCCAGCCCGAATCTGGGCTCCCGGCCTGAATATTCATGAGCCGAAGGGCTGGAGCAAAAGGCACGCACAGCTGGGCAGCAATCAGGGCTGGGACGGGGAGATGGTCCAGGATAAAAGGGGAAAACAGGAGGAACTGCAGCGCCGAGGGGGCAGAGGGTGGGTGAGCCGAGAGGCACTGAGTGGCTGCTGCTGGCGAGGGGTGGCGGAGGAAGCCCGGCCCCGTCTGCGCCCCGTGTCCCGCTGTCTCTCGTCCCGGTGTCCCGCTGTCCCTCGTCCCCCTGTCCCGCT
Source organism: Corvus hawaiiensis (assembly GCF_020740725.1). NCBI lineage: Eukaryota > Metazoa > Chordata > Aves > Passeriformes > Corvidae > Corvus > Corvus hawaiiensis. The sequence goes on from NC_063230.1 coordinate 464,613, forward strand.
GTCCCTCGTCCCGCTGTCCCTCGTCCCGCTGTCCCTCATCCCGGCGTCCCGCTGTCCCTCGTCCTGCTCTCCCGCTGTCCCTCGTCCCGCTGTCCCTCGTCCCGGCGCTCCCTGGCAGGGACGCGCTCCTGACGGGCTGCAGAGCCATCGGTGCCATTTGCCTCTGCCCCAGAGGCGCTTTGGTGATGGAAGATGCCTGCATTAGCACGAGGGGAAGCAGCAAATGTCTAGCGAGAAAGAAAATATTTAAAAATAAAAAAGAAATCGGGCGAGTTCAGGAGGTGGATTCTGCAGCGGCTGGGGTGTGGGGAGGGTTAAGCACAGGTTTGCTTTGGGAAATGGGCACCTGGAAGCGAGACACCGGGAGCAGAAGGGCTTCAGCCAGGGAGAGGAGCTGCTCCCCTTGGTGCCTGAGTGTCCCTGGTGTCTGTCACCGCCTCCCTCACTCCTGCCACCAGCCAGAGCCGCGGCTGTGAGGAGCCACACAAAGGGGGAAGAGGGCTCTTCCTCCTCCGGAGATGTCACAGGCCAGGAGGAGCTCACAGCCTTTAGCGCCTCAGGGATGGTGCAGACACAGAGCTGCTGCCAGTCACTGGCCCCAGCAGCAGCCCCTGGCTCCCTGCTTTGCTCAAAGCCTTCCCAGAAGCAGAGCTGGGCCCTCTCATCTCTGCCAGGGAGGCTGGCAGATTGGGGGCTCAGAAATCATGGAATGGTTTGGGTTGGAAGGGACCCTAAAGCTCATCCCATTCCACCTGTCCCAGGCTGCTCCAAGCCCCAATGTCCAGCCTGGCCTTGGGCACTGCCAGGGATCCAGGGGCAGCCACAGCTGCTCTGGGCACCCTGTGCCAGGGCCTGCCCACCCTCCCAGGGAACAATTCCTTCCCAATATCCCATCCAGCCCTGCCCTCTGGCAGTGTGAGGCCATTCCCCCATGTCCTTTATCAGCAGTTCCTCTCCTGTTTTCTCCAGTGAAAACCAGGGAACAGCACCATCCCTCAGCCACCTGTGACCCTTCCCAAAGATCAGCTTTTCCTAAGGCCACCACACCCAGCAGCTCCCCTTTCCATTGCCAGGAGGTTTGTGATAAAAACAAAGGCACTGACTTTCCCAGCTCCCTGCACAGGTATTTTCCCAGTGGGAAAATCCTCTCCACACCCAGCCAGGTGCTGCAGGCCTCAGCTGAGGTGCAAACACAGCTTTTCCCCTCTCTTTCAGGCAGGGAAAAGGGAGAAGCTGGTGCCAGGGATGTGACAAGGGCAGCCTTTCCCACAGAAGGATGCTCCAGTCCTGGGTGGGTATTTCAAATATCAAACTGAAAAGCTGAAAGGAAATAAAGAGATGTTCCCAGGAGTGCTGGAGTGGCTGCTGTGACACTCCTGCTGGAACATTAATATTTGCCAAAAATAATTTGTCTTTAATCAGACACAGCCATATATTGAGTTTTATGTCCGTTCTGGATCACTCTTTATTACCTTGGGCCGCTTCAGCTCCTCGATGCTCTGCCAGGGATCAGCATCCAGGAGGACGCAGGAGCTGGGGCAGGCGGCACCCAGGGGAGCGTCCCCAGGGCCGCTCTGTGCAGGGCGAGCCCCAAAGCAAAGCGCTGCTGGAGAACAACAACAACAACAACAACAACAACGAGCAGTTCTGCCTTTCTGTGAAGCGGCTCAGAGCTGGGGCTGGCTCAGGTGGAGGCCGCGGTTAATTCACGGCTGATCTGGAGCAAACCCCGTCAGTTTTTCCTCCTGGCCCCACCCACGAGTGTCACGTTCTGTCCATGCAGCGCTGCAGGACACCTTCCCAGGCGATGACAAGCCCGTTCCTGCCATGGGTTTGCACTTCCAGCTCGTGCCAATTAACGAGGTGTCACTGACAGCAGCCCGAGCCGGCCCCGCGCGGCCCCTCCTGCCCACACCTCACCCGCCTGCGAGGCTCAGCCAGCCCCTCTCCCCAAATGGGGGTGCCCAAATCCCAAAGGATGGGCTGGAGGAGGAAGATCCAGCCCCAAACCCCAAGTTCCAACCCTCTGGCTCCGCTGCCCAGGTTCCTGCCAGGAGAGAGGCTCCAAAGCTGAGCACAGCACCTTTAATTCAAATGCTGCTCCAGCACAGTGAGGAACAGCCCTGCTCTGCCCTGGAAGCTGGCGGGACCTTGCCCACGGAGTCTCCTGCTCCAAACCCATTTCCAGAGGCAGAGCTGTGAAAGGAGGGCTCCAGCTGAGCGGGTTGCTGTGGTCCTGTCTGACCTCCCTGCAGCCCTGAGCTGGGCTGGCTCTGCAGCCACACACAAGCACAGGAGCAGCGATTTTGGGCTGGCAGAGCCCCCAGCCTGCTGGGGTACTCTGGAGAGCAGCTCCAACCCCGCCCTGCCCGAGTGAGAGCCGAGCTGCTCCCTGAAGGAAAACCTTCCCACCACCCCAAACGTAACATCTGTCAATAAACCGACAGACACAGCCCAGTGCAGCGCCCCAGAGCTGGCTGGAGACACCACAGGTGATTTCGCAATCATGGAGATACTCAGCAAAACCACCCAGAGGTGGCCAGCAGCCTCTTCCAGCCCCCAAGCCCAGCCCTGTGTCTCCCTCACCCAAAAACACATGCACACCCAGAACCTGCATCACTTAAGGCTTCTCCTCCCGCCCAGCTCATCCTCCAGACACGCAGAGAGTCCATCTGAGCTGAAAGACCGCCAGAAGTGGGGAATTCTACAGCAGAGCTCAGAGCTTGCAAGACAAGGCCAGGCTGGAGGGGCTTGGAGCACCCTGCTCTGGTGGAAGGTGTCCCACCACGGGGGCTGCAATGGGATGAGCTCCAAGGTCCCTCCCAGCCCAAACCTTTCAGTGACTGTAAGACCCAGGCTCCCCTTGGTTGAATTGTTCCCCCAGCCCCACAGCTGAATGTACAGGGTGGCCACAGGCACGAAACAAAACTCGGAATATTCATGGCCAAGGCTCCCGCCCAGAGCAGTCGGGAGAGGTTTGTTGAATACATTCAGATAATTAATACATACAAGAACATTGCAATTCCCCTCCTTGCTGGTCCACAAACAGAAAGGAGCTAAATTCATTAGATTAATATTTGTTGAGACTTATTAGTTTAGCTCTAATTTCATGATCAGATGGCATTTCCAGGGAGTTGAAAAGCAAGCTCTAAAGATTCACGGGATCTAAACCATGGCACTAAAGAGCAAGGAATTTTAGCATTTTCCAGGAAAAGAGCCCGTGCCCCGTTGCTGCTTTGCTTCTAACACCATTCTCCCACCAGCCGGGCAATCCGGCACTCCGCTCCTCACTCAGTCTCAGCCCGGGACTCCGGCTTGGTGCTATCACAGCAAACAAACAGCTTCTCCAGCTGCCCAGCCTCCCCACAACGGGGTGGCCTCCTGGCCCTGGTGGTGCCACCACCCATGAGACCTCAGAATAAGGTCCAGATGCCTTAAAGTCATCTTCTACCTGAACGGGGTGATGACAGCCGGGCTGACTGGGGTGGTGTCCCCACCAGCACCAGAGTGACCCCAACCCCTTCGTGCTGCAGCCACGCGGAGACCTTGCCCCGAGATGAGGCTGTCCTGCATCCCATTACCTGGAACCCTCACCCCACAAACCCAGCGGTTGCGGTTTGGGCCTGACAGGAACATAAACCACGGCTGCCGACCCTGGCTCTGGCTGCGTCGCTCCATGCGTGGAGTCCTGCGAGCCCCCGGAGCCAGGGGGATGTATTTCATCCCAAAGAAGGCTTTGTACAGCACAAAAGGGCTTCACTGTGTGCACCAGGGAGCTGGAAGGAGCAAGGAGTGCTCAGGTTGTCCAGCAAAATTCCTGCCCGCAAGCAGCTCTGGATGCCGGAGAATTTCCCGGGCCGTGGTCTGGAGGTGGTGGGGAAAACCCGGACACGTCCCCGGAGGCAGCCTGGGGAAGGGCACTTCCCTTGGAGGTGACCCCGCGCTTCATCCCTGCTCCTGAAGGAAACTTTCAGGGAGGCAGAGCTGGCTCTGAGGGGCTGTTTTCTCCATCGGAGCACTGGAAAGGCCGAGGCTCTCGGCTGGTGGAAGCCACGGCAGAGCTTTGGTGGCTTTGCCCCGGCTGGGGAGACCCCAAAGCTCAGGGGACACTGCCGAGGTGCCAGGTCCAGGTGCCAGCTCCACTGCCGGGGCTCAGAGGCACCGTCCTCCTCCCGTGCCGTGTTTGCTGCGGCCAGGAGCTCCCTCTGGTCCCGGCCGGCCGGAGGGGTCAGCGCCGGCCGGGGCAGGTCCGTGCCGGGGTGACCCCTCGGGCCGGTCCCCGCGCTGGCAGCTGCCGGGTGGGTGACCCCCGCGGGTCCCCGCGCTGACAAAAGGCCTATCTTCTCTCCGCCTAAATGATTTAAATTCTAATCAAACATCATTTATAGCACATCTCGGAGCCGTCTCCCGGGAGCTGGTCCCACGTGAGCCGTTGCCAGGGCAACCGGGGGGTCTCATTTCAGAAATGTCAGATTGCATTATTGTCTTCACACTTCTCTGATAACCCGGTGTCTCTCCCTCTCCTGCCACCACCCCCCTCCCCGCCAGCCAGCCCCCACTCCCCGCCCTGCCCCGAGGAAATCACCGGCTCCGTTTCATTCCCTGCCCTGCCAGCACCACCCTCCCAGCGCGGCGTCCCCGCGGGCGCTGCTGCCGGCTCCCTGTTTGTTCGCGACGGGAGGGAAAAGCAGGACTGGGATTGTGTTGACCGTGCTGGGATGTGGAGCTGCACGGGGCTCCTTGCTGGCTCCCAAAAAATTAAGGGCAGAAGGGGTGGACAGAGCTCAGAGCAAGATTTTGCTCTGTCCAGGTGAGCTCCGCTCTCCTGCAGCCTTCACAAGGCATCTCCCGGCACATCCAGAGCAGGATCCAGCCCTGAGGGGACGCTGCAGCTTCTCCTGCCACGGCAGGGTGAGCACCAGGGCCCAGCCAGGTGAGGGGTGGTCCCATGGGCACCTGCTGGAGCACGGCTGCTCCTCTGGTCCTTGGTTTTCCCTTCCCCCCTTCCAGGGGAAGCTGTCCCTGTCCAGGGCGGGGGGGGGGGGGGGGGGGGAGGGGGGGGTGGAATCACCGGGTCTTTAGGGTCCCTTCCAACCCAAACACAAACTCCAGCTTCTCCTCATTCCCACATCTTCTGGAGGCAGAGCTGAGCTGCTCTGGCCCCCTCCACGACTCCAAGGATCCCCCCAGAGGTCCTCCTTTCCAGGTCCCAAAGGCCAGCCTGGAGCAGTGACACCACTGCTGAACCTTCAGTGAGGTCCTGCACTGCCCTGAGACATCCAACCCAGCAGAGCCGGGGCTGGCACAGCTGCTGGGAATGACATCCCGGGGGAAACCAGCCCTGGCAAAGCTGTGGCCAGGAACCAGTGATGGTCTCGTGACTCCAGGGACAAACTGAGGCGTTTTTATGATTATTCTGCCACAGCTTAGGGGAGCTGGGTGCTTAAACTGCGCCTGGTGGTGTGTTTCAGGCTGTTCCCTCCAGGAGCTGTCCCTGCTCGTCTCCCACACCATCCCCACAGCCCCAGTTCCGCTATTTTTAACCCTGTGTCCTGCTGGAGGGTGACAGAGCAGTGGTGGTCCCCAGGCACCGTCACGAGCCCACATGTGCTGTCCCACGTCCCTCCATTGCTCCCTCCATCCGCTTGATCAACCCCTGATGAACCTCCCAACTCTGCCTCTTCCCAAAGAACAAACCAGCCCTGGCCCAGGCGGTTAATATTTAACTGAATAAGGGCCATAAATATGGAAAATGGGACTTTTAATTAAATAAGCAGCTTTTAAAAGGGCCCTTGGGCCGAAGAGGCTTTTGTTTAAATATGATTGATTTGACACGTCCTTTCCCTCCCGCTTTCTCCCGCTCGCTCCCTCTCCTGCTCGGTGCAGGGATGGGAGGGAGGCTGCAGCATGGTCCTGCTGCAGGACCCTCCTCCTGCCTGCTCCCAGCCAGGCTGCAGCCCCCAAAACCTGCCCACAGCCTCGGGCACACAGCTCCGAGAGGGTGGGAGCCCTGGGATGGGCACCAAGCAAGGCCAGCTCACTCCAGCTCATCTGATTGTGAGCTCTAACTGGGAGCAGAAGGTTTTCCCTGGCTGCTGAGCCACCCTGGGCCACCTCAGCTGGTGAATCCAGGGATACTGGTGATACCTTGCACCCCCCGGGGCAGGATGTGGCCCCCCTCACACAACTCTGTGCTTTCCCCATGGTGGGTCCCTTACAGAGGCGATGGAAGGGAAACTGAGGCAGGGAGCAGGGAAAAACTGAGGGGAAGGGACTTCTCCCAGTGCTTTGGGGCTGGATTCAGCCCCCCCAAAATCTCCTCACGCACACACAGACTCTGGGAGCACACACAGAGTAAAAACAGGTCTTAGTAACTCTGCTGTTCCCTGACGTTTGGGCATTGCCTGCTGGAGCAAGTGGCACTAATTCCTCCTTCCTAACCCAGGCACGAGGGGAGCAGGGGGTTCATGGAGTGCCAGGGGCACCGGCGTGTTTCCAGACCTGGCGAAACCCCGGGGAGGTGCTGGGGTGCGGGCGGCCCTGCCCAGAGCAGCCCTGTCACCCCTGAGCAGGCTGAGCGATGGTGGTGGCCCCTGCGGCTCCCCTGGCTGCTGGGAGCATCGTCCGGCCTGGCTCTGTGAGAAACAGGAGTGGGGTGAAGTCATGGCAGGCTGAAGGTCAGGAATCACTGGGAAAAGATGGGAAAAGGACCACGGGATAGACCAGAGCTGCAGGGGAGGATGCAGTGCCCATCCCTGGCTCCAGTGGGGCACAGAGAAGCTGGGAGAGGGCACAAAGGATGTCCCCAGAATGGAATGGCCTCGGGCTGAGGGACCAGGAGAAGAGGCAGCCCAGCGAGGGTCGCTCTCAGCTGGTTCCTCCTGAGTGTTTCCCCCCCCGTGGTTCTCCCAGTCCGCCCCCACGGACGGCCCAGGCCCTGGGCTGCCTTCCCTCAGCGCTGCCCTGGCAGGTGTCAGCTGAGAACTCAGTTAATTCTCTCCACAAACAACTCGGGGCAAGCAAAGCACTCCCTGGGCCCAGACCTGTTGCTTCGATGGGATTCCATGAGTGAAGATGTGAAAACGGGGAAAAAAAGAGGAAAGCACTAATTTGGAAAAGAGCAGGTAAGGATTCACATCATTGTGGGTATCCTTGGGTGTGAAAATGCCCAGCACGAGATGCCCAGAGCCAGACTGTGCTGCTGAGGGGCCTCGTCCCACGGAAATGTCACCGAAACCCCCTCGGGCTGGGGGGGTCCAGTGCTTGAGCTTCTCCCTGGGGCTGAGCACCCTCCATGGTGACACAGCTCAGGGATGTGCCCAAGTCTGCTCATGCTGGGGTCCCCAAAGGTCTCTGGGACCAGTGCCCAGCAGTGGCAGCACAGGGAGAGCTGCTGGCACTGCCGGACACTTCCAGGCACCCTGGAGTGACTCCAGGTCCTAATCCTTCAAACCCCTCACTAAACTTCTTGTATTTCCCCTTTAAAGCACCCAAGCACTGCCTGGATGAGTTGGTGATGAGCTGCCCCCTCCCAGGGCTCCTCTCCTCCCAACCCCCTCTGGCACCCCCGGTTTTGGGTGCCCATTCCGAGGCACTGCAGGGGCCTCATTTCTCTCCCTCTGAAATCTGGGCACGTCTCAGCCCTGGGGTGCGGCTTCTGAGCAGCGAAACACCCACGAATCCTGGTGTTCCCTTCGTCCTTGGTGCTTAAACCTTCTCCCAGCCCTTCCCTCGGGGTGCCAGGGACATATTTGGGAAGGGAGGCTCGGGAGATGGAGCCTGGGGACAACCCTGGCTAGGGGTTTCTCAGCTCTGCTCATCTGCTGGAGCCCCCTGAGGGTTTTAAGACAGTTTGAAAAGCAAATCCTAAACCTATCCCAGCTTGCATCCAGCTGGAGATGGCAGAAATCCACAGCCCATGGGCTGGGAAGGGTGTCCTGGACGTCCCTGAGCTGCTGAGTCCATCACACGTGCTGTGGCTCCCTGCCTGGCCCTCAGCAGCTCGAGGGCATCACTCTGAGCCCCGCTGACCTCCAGGGTGCTGATGCCGAGGGCTCCCAAAATCTCCCACCCCAAACCCCGAGCCAGCCCAGCTGAAGTGCTCAGCCCTGATGGAATCAGAGGCACTTTCATGGATTCAGGCTCAAATTAACCTCAGTGAGAAACAAGCGCGGCCAGAGGCTGCGCGCAGGGGGTCTGATGCCACCAGCACGGGGCTGCTCGGGGGGCTCGAGGCGAAAGGCAGAGCTCCTCCTGGCAGTGCCGAGATATTTATTTAGTTCTTTTTAAAGAAAAAAGCAAAAGGAGGGGAAGGGGGTAAAAAAAGGCCCCGTGTTTGCAGCCAACACGTGTAATCTGTTGCAGCCCTTGTCAGACAAAACAGTTTTGCCGTAAGACAGCGATTCCCAGAGGGGAAAGGGGCGAAGTGAAAATACTTTATCAGCTGCCTACATATGTAAAGCAGTACCCTGGTTGAAAAGCAAAGCCTCTTTCCCTTTGAAAGCTGGGAAGGGAGAGACGGGAGGCGACTGCCTAGGAGCGGGGACAGGAGTGACACAGGCACAAAGCCCAGCACAGCAAACCCCAGGCCTCCCCCCTAAAATGCTCTTATCTCCCTGTCGGCCCCAAAAACTACCTGGCTGTGGAGAAGGAACAAAGCCAAACAAAGCCCAGACGTGGCTCAGTTTGGCAAACTTAAATAGGGTTTTTAATGTACAGAATGTGGTTTTTAATGTACAGAAGTGATTTAATTCAGATGTCAAGAGTGGGTTCTGTCGGAGTCCCCGGGTCAGCAGGAAAGTGTCCATTGCTCCAGGCTCCTCTTCCCCCAGGTTGGGCTGAGATGAAGGCAATCACATCCCTGCCTGGATTTAAGAAGCGATGCCCAGGAGCTGCCAGCAGACAAGAGTTTCCTTCCTCTCTGAAGTTAAAGCCTGTTTCAAAGGCTGGGAATTCCGGGACCTGGACACACGGCGTAAATCAGCCCTTGGGCTCACAGGACGAGTGGACTCTGCTGGCAACAAGTGGGCTGACTCCTCATGGAGGCTTCTCCTGCTCCATCCATCAGCCAGAGACCTGAGAAGATGGGGAAAAAAAAATTAATTCCATGTAGCAGCTCCCTCAGCAAGGCAGCGAGGGGACACGAGGGGACACAGCCCTGGATGGAGGTGCCCAGGGGGGCTGAGATCCATGGATACGGATGCACAGAGGCAGGAGGGAGGTAAGAAATGGGATGGGGGAGGAAGGGGAGCAAAGAAAGGAGGGAAGGAGGAGAAGGGCGGGCAGGGAAGCGGCGGCGGGGGGAGAGGGAAGGAGCCCGCGTGTGCCCATCTGGGCGATGCATCACATTGAAATTGTCCCGCATTAAAAATTCACCAGCCAGTGAATTTTCAAGGGATTTGTAGTAATTAGATGACAAAATGCTGGCAAATCTCAGGCTTGCCAAAGATGTTACTCAGGGGTCAAAGACTCGACACTTTTGGCTGGGTAATTTGTAAGCGTCAATCACACTCAGCCATCAGAGGGAAATGGGAGATCCAGCGGCTGCATCCTAACGAAGTCCAAGGCTCTGCCTGCTGTGACCCCTCCCGCCGCCCCCGGGCCCGCAGACACCCAGCTGACACCGCACTGGGGTGACTTGGTTCCTCATTTTTTAACTTAAAATCAGAAACTTCCAGGTCTGGTTTTCTAGCAGGGATCCCTGGCGGGAGGAGCTCCCGCTCTGCGCTGCAGTGCCTGGGGTGAGGAGCTGCCCTGTTCATCCTGCTGGGGGCACAACGGGCTGCAACCCCTGGGTGATGCCTCTGCAGCCCCGCACCGGTTCTGCCACGGGGCTGGGATTGCTCCCGGGACAGTCCAGGATGGGACACTCCACCCTCCTGCTTCCTGGGGCTGACACACTGGGCTGAGTTCGGCTGAAAATGGAATTAAAGCAGCTCCTGCCCATAATCTGCCCGTTCCTGCCTCCCCAGCGGGTGTCACGGAGACCTCGGAGCCACCAGAGCCACCCCATGGGTTGTCTCTGCCTGTGCTGGCTCTGTTGAAAAGCCCAGGTTACTTTAGATCCAGCAGGACACTCCCAGCCCTGCGCTGAACCCCAGCTCACCCCACACACCCACCCAGAGCGTGGGGGAGAAATTAAAAGGTTTTCTATGTCATCAGCTTAAAACCAGACCTCAACACACAAAAATTAATGCTTTGCCCAAAACACCAGAGAGATCCCTGCCCCAGCCAGGTGCGAAGGCTCCAGTGTGGGCTCAGCCTTGCTGAGGCTGAGGTTAAGCCTGGGCTTTGCTGCCAGGTTTTGTGGGCAGAGGATGGCTCTGAGGGGATGGCTGCCTACCCAAGATCTCTCCTTGGAGACATTTTTGCCTTTTGTGGTCTGGTTTCTAAGCTGATGAAGTAGAAAAGCTCTGGACTTCTCAAGGGGAGAAAAAAGCTCTGGACTTCTCAACAGGGGCTACAAATCTCCAAAAAGATTTGGGGTCACCACATGTGTGAGAGGCAGGAGCCTGCTTTTCTCTCCACCTCTCATACCTTATAAAGCTGTCCTGGTTACCCCTGCTGAATCCCAGCTCCAGTTTTGGGCTGTGGGGGATGATTTAAGCTGTGGGGAAGGCACAGGGAGGTGCCACCCATCAACTCTGAGGTGCTGAGGCATCGAACAGCACCCATCACACCCCAAGGGAAAGTACTGCCCATCCCAAAGCCTCTTCCCACCTAAAGAAGCCAAGTATGGGGAAAAGGAAGCTGAAGGAGGTTTGTTGGCCCCATCCCTCCCAGGGTGCTGGGAGCATCCTTAATCCAGTGGTGTGGGGATGGGAGAGAGGGGGAGAGGGCGGGAGAGGGCAGGAGGGGAATCGCCTTTGGACAGAGCTGCTGTGGTTTGGTTGACTCCAGAGCCATTCCTTGCTGCAGGACTGGGAGAGCTGGAAAGGGAGCCAAGCAGCAGCGTGGGGCTCCCCAGCCGCCCCATAGAGGGGAGCTGAGGGGACCGGAGGGTGGCTGGAGGCCCCTCCTCAATTTCAAGTCATTTAGCAGCTGTGAACACCTTGCAGGGGCAGCCTTCCTCCAGCTCCCCATCAGCGGCACTTCCAGCTCCTACTCCACGTACTCCAGTAGCCCAGACCATGGGCTGAGGTCTGCAGAGGGGCTTTTCCAGGGTTTTGTCTTCACTCGCTCCAAGAGGGCCTTCAGGTGCTGCTGGAGGAGCATTTGCTGGGAAGCAGCAGGGAAGGGCTCTGTCACTGCTCTGTGCAGTGCTGAGCACTTGGCAGCCATTCCCTGCTCACAGGGGCGTCCATGGGATGCTTCCTCCCCGTCAGACAAAGCCCCCCAGCCCCACCCCACTGCACCTGAACACAGCTCCCACCACAGCCCCGCTCGCTCCTGCAGGAGAAAAGTAAACAGAAAATGCCAAATTTTAGTGAACGTGAAGAAAACCTTTCCTCCCCCAGATCACCTCTCCTGACACACACCACAGCCCCCATCACCCCTCTGCCCCAGCAGCTTTGCTAAACCCCGAGCTGGGGATGATGTCACACGTGGGGACACTGGCTCTGTACCCCCTGGCCCACCACGCTCCTGGGGCTGGAACAGAGAGACAAACCTAATTACATGGCACTAATTGTGGCCCATGGAACACAAGGACCGTGCTCCTGCAGGTCCCAGGGGAGGTGAGGCACTCCCTTCTCCAGGGTCCTTCCCACCTCCCTGCTCCTGTGCTGGCATCACTTTCCGTTGTCACCGGTTCAGGTGACACTGCGCACACCCCCCCAGCCAACGCCTGCTCCTGCTCTCTCTGCCTCCCTTCCCAGCTCCAGTTTGGGGTGAAAGCCTCCCTTATTAGCCAGTCTGGATCCCTATTTACTGTGAGTTACTGAGCCTGATTATTATTCATGGCTGGCGAAGGCTGAGCTCTCAAGCCCGGCCATGCAAAGATTTCTCTTCCTCTCCAATGCATGTATTTAGAGAAAACAGGAAGCAGAGTGCCTCAGCCAGGGAAGCTGCACGCTACCTCCTCCTCCTGCTCTATTTCCTGCTGAGGAAGGTGCTGGTGGCTGCTGGAATGTGGTGGTGGACGCTGGAATGTGGTGCCAAACACTGGCAGAGCTGTGAGCCAGGGTAAAGTCCAGATGTGTTGGAATATTGGTCTCTTCCAACTCAGCTTCTTCTGGGATTCTGTGATTAAGGAGAAGCTCCCCCAATCTCCAGCCAGCATCCAAGCCAACTCTCTCAATTTGCATTTGCAAATTCTTCCTGAAGTCCAACCTGGACCTCCCTCTGGAGATTCCAGGGCTCCTGGAGTGAGCAGCAGGCAGGACACAGGGGATGCGAGATCTTCCTGCAGCCCTGGCAAAGGGTGTGTGAGTTGCATTCACGATGCTTGCTTGGCCCCTGGGAGGAAGCCCAGGCAAGGTGGGACTAAAGGAATGAGAAAAGCTGGAATTCCTGAGCTGTAGGCAGGGGCAGTGCAGTGGTGATGAAAAGAAACCACAAGAGCTCAGAGATGCTGCCTGCCCATCCCTGCCAGCTCTCCTGCCTCCTCCCCTGGGACAGGGAGGAAAACACAGACTGGTCAGGAGTTTTCCAAAGGGAACGAGTCACTTTGGGCACTCACAGGGCACTGTGGCACAGCAGAGGGGCTGGCAGTGCCCAGCAAACCCAGGATCCCTGGAGATCCTCCATGCCCTGCCTTGCTTTGCCGGCCGTCCCCGTAAGGAGATAAAAGCCCACACAGGCCTCTGGCAACAGGCAGCAGTGAGGGAGAGCTGCTTCTACATTAAAACCCCTTAACCCTCCCATTCAGTGAAAAAGCTGCATTTGAATAATATCCTAATCCAATTGCAGAGCTGGCCCTGGGGAGGCGGATCTGGAGGGTGCCTGGGGAGCAGCTGCAGCCGCTGCAGCTCCGGCTCTCGTCCAGCTCGCCGGGGTCTCACCCTGGATGGAGCTGTCACAGCCTGACAGAAACTCGGGGACAGAGCGCTTCAGCCTGGGCTCTGCAGGCCCCACAGGCAGAACTGAGTGTAAACCACTGCTTTCAGCTCTCTGGTGGGGAGAGCAGGGGCTGAGCACAGCCCAGACGCCCCAGAGCCCAGCTGGGCTGGCTGAACCCCAGCTCCTGTCTGCAGGGCCAGGGCTGATGAGTGACTCAGGCTTGGAGCTGCTCATCCTCTCTGCCACCAGCACAGCCTGGGGACAGCCAGACTCCCACCCCAAAAGGGACACCCAGATGAGCGTCACCCCCTCCCTGTGCCCAGCTCTGCCCAGGGCAGCTGAGGGGTGACAGGCACACATGGTGACAACGACCTTGGGGTGTCAAGAGCCAGAAAAGAGGGGGACAGGGCTGCAGCTGATCCCAGCCCCGTTACAACAAGCAGTGTGCAATCATCAGGTACGGACAAAACCTTCCTGAGTAACAGAAAAGAAACTCTTCCCCCTCCCAAACCAAACAAGAGCATTGCAGCAGCACTGCCGAGGTTAAGGACCAGAGGGAGGCTGTTCCCAGCTTCAGCTACGTGGACAGGTAAGAGAGTTTGCGTTATTTTATCGTTAGGATTGTTTCAGATCGGGGGAAGAAGAAACCCCAGGCAGTGGGGGAGTGCTGAATTTCTGTAGAACTACTGAAGCGATCATTTGAATTCAGGGTAATTAGCAGGTGTGTGCTCGTTCTCAGAGAATTGCTGCTGTAATTTTAGGGGTGCAATGTGTGGGATTCTCAACATGTAACCAAGAAGGGGAGCAAGAGTTAACTCCAACTGTTCTCCAGAGCTGGGATCAGCACTTCCATAATTAATGTCCAGGCACACATGTATCTGTACACACATACACAGCCCCCCCCGCTCACATCAAACAGATTTCCTTGATACCAAATTGCCTGAAAAATTAACCAATGTCAAACTGCTCCACAAGATAAGTATCATTAAGGGAAAAAGAAAATCTTCATTATGTTTGAAGGTACAGGGGAAAAAAAAACCTTCATGAATGTTTTCCAGCCTGTTCCCAGCCTGGGAAATAACATGTTTTAAAACATATCAAAGGGTTAAATTAATTTTCATTAAAATTTAAATTTGAGAAGGCTCCCCCTCTTCTTTCCTCCCTCCTCCCCCTTTGAACGTTTGACTGGCAACCATTTCATATTTCAATCTCGGCAGAACAAATTGAATTAGATGTTGAAACCAAACTCTGCTCTGTTCTCTAAAGCCTACATGCTCTGCTTGTGCTAATCCTTTTCGTCGCCGCTGCAGACCTCAGAGACACTCAGCAAGAAACCTGCCCTGCCACAAAAGACAATGAAGGGAAAGAGGGGAAAAAAAAAACCAAACCAGGATGAAAAAAAACCCCACAGGAAAATCCAAGCCCAACCTGCAGCACTGCAGAGCTTTGCTGAAACCATGAGCTGGGTGATGCTGGAGGGGACCCTGCCCGGCTGCTCTGTCCCCTGTGCTGGGCCTGGGCTGGTCCTTCAGAGCCAGGGTGGTAAAACATCCCTGCTAAATCGGATTTAACTCAGCCAAGGCTGAAGTTCCCCCTGCAGTGACCCCCGGGTGCTGAGCTGTGCCAGTGCTGGAGCAGGTGCTGGCAGCAGTGGGAGCAGGGGCGGGAATGCCACTCACCAATGCCAAGCAAGAAAAGGGGGATGGAGCTTGTCACCACTTCAGGTGACACTGCCACCCCCTCTGGCAGCGCTGCTTCCACACCCGAGCCTCTGTCCCCACCTGCTGCAGGGCTGCTCTGCTCTACAGGACGAGGGTTTTACACAGAGACATCCCAAATGGGTATCCTTGAATTCTGCTCTGTCCCCTGAGCCAGCCCTGCCAGGTCCTGGCAGGAGTGGCTGGGGTTGGGTCTGGGAAGCCTCTCCATGGCAGCAGCAGGGCTCTGGAGCTGCAGCACAGTTTGGGGCAGCAGCAAGGGGTGTCACAGCTCAGGTCCCTGAGCAGGAGCTCAGCCTGCTCCTGGGACTGCACCCAGGGCTGTGCAGCCTCAGGCCCAGCAGTGCTGAGCCCTGTTTTGGGGATGGACACGTCTGTGAGCACAGGGCTGGGCTCCGAGCAGCGCCGTGGGTCCTGTCCCTCCTCGGGCTGGAGAAGGGGTTCACAGCACACACACCTGGGGGCATCCCGGCATCAGAGCTGCTCCAAAGGGACAGATGTGATCTCAAAGCCCTGGCACTGCATGGAGCCGGCAGGGATGGATTAATGCAGCTCAGATGCTGTGGCTGGTGAACAGGATTCCTATCAGACATCCAGGCTTTCCACCGTGGCCACAAACACACGCAAGGGACACCACCAGCCCATCTCACCTCTCTTGAACCCGCACAGGGTGAGCTCGGGGCTCTCAAAGAGATGTGAGGGGCCGCCAGGGCTGCAGGGTTTGACCTCAGGGAGACATTTCATCCTGGCTCCCTCCTGCTGTCCCATATTTTCCAGCCTTGAGATGCCACTCCAAGGCACACCAAGGAGGAGCAATGCCAGCCAGGACTCACAGACCTCGGAGTGAGGTGCCTTTGGAGGGAGAGAAGCCATGGAGGTTTTGGTGCTGGCAGGGAAAAGGCCTTTGCCAAACTGTCCGTGACATGGTGGCAGCTGCAGGGTGGTGTCCAAACGGGCACTTTGATTTTTGGCAGCCCAGCTGCTGTCCCCCAGCCACAGGGAGGGACAGTTCACACCCTGACAGCAATTCCTGCTGCAGCAAGCAGCAATGCTGCTGCCTTCCCCCATGGGGATGCCAACAGCCAGGGGAGCTCACAGAGCACACCCAGGGCATGCCCTCACCTCAGCATGGGGCCCAAACCGAGCCCAGATCCGGGCTGGAACTGCTGGGACCACAGCCTTGAGCCTGTGGGGTGACGGGGGAGAGGCAAAGGGTAGGATCCCTTCCTGGAGGCTGCTGAGCCTCTGGAATTGCACCTTCTCCTGCCTCTGGTGCTACCGACCCTGCAGCAAGCCAGGGCATTGTGACCCTTAAGGCCAGCTGTGCCCAGCCTGGCCCCACTGCCCCAGGACCCACCTCACCAGACCCCAGGCAGCTGTTAGATGTCCTCATCTTTGTTATCTTCCTCCTCTTCCAGGTGCTCCATGATTTCATTCAAAACCTCCGATCGTTTCTTCTTCTTCGGGGAGTCTGTCCAGGCCCGGGTGGGGGCGAAAGGGGGAAGAAGAAAAGCAAAAATCACAACCTGGACCCACACACAAGTGCCTAGGAGGGGCTGAGGGGGCTGGAGGCAGCAGGACACCCTTCCAGGTGAAGGCATAATCTACTCCTCCTCCCCAGCCAGGTCCTGGCAGGAGCTGGGATTCCAACACCTCCCACCCGTGCTTCAGTTTGGGAGCAAACAGCACCCAAACAGTGCTGGTGATGCCAGCCCTTCCTGTCGACCCCAATTCACTGTGGAATTCACAAGTTCCCTGTGGAAAAGTGGCTGCAGGACTAACCAGGGGTTCATTCAGGCTCTTGGCAGGACACAGCCCCACCAAGATCCTTGCTGAGACCACCCCATTCCAGCAGCCCAGCCCTCATCCCTCACGTCAGGCGGTGATGTCCCTGCTTTGGCCCTCGTGCCCCACACCACAGCACTGCCCTGTGACTCCTGTGGGACACAGCACCATGCACACACCCTTCCCAATGGATGCAGGAGAGCGGGGAACCCTGCCAGCACCTGTCACCTGGCACCAAGGTGACAAAGCCATTTGGTCCCTGCTCTGAGGCTGGCACCCTCCTTTACGCTGGGCAGGCAGTGCCCTCCTGGCAGGAGCCATGGCACAGCCCCCTCTCCCCCCCGGCTCCCCAGCAGCACATGGTGAACAGCTGTTTAAATCCTGCTTTCAGACATCAAAAGCCTCGCCGGGTTTCTCAAACAAACAAACGTACCATAGGACTAAAGAAAAGGTGTAAAATAAATAAATGGAACAAGCTGTGCATTTTCTTTTAGTATTACAGCTGCTGCGGGAGATAAACAACAAGTAAATGTCACAAAACATCAATACAGAAGAAATTAACCTGACAAAAGCTCACATCCCCCCCCTCCACCTCCCCCCAACTCCCAACAATTTTGCATTTCTGGAGTTCCCATCTAATGATTTTATTTTTCAATTAATTCCTTGACAGCGAGCCAGAACCTGCCTCCCTTCTCCCTGGGGGCTGTGGGGATGGGCAGCGGGATGAGGGTGCTGAAGGACCCGCTGCCCTCCCAGCACCCACCCCACTGAGCTCAGGGGGACACAAGGTGCCACCCCAAGACCCTCCAGCAGCTCTTCCCAGTTGGGTCACCCAAAGGCACAAGGGATAACCCACCCTGGAGGAAGGTGCCAGCTCAGCAGTTCTCCCTCTCCTTTACTCTGCTCCCAGCTCTCTTGCTTTGGAATGGCATCGAACACGGTCTGATCTCCCGAATCCACTGTAGGAGCTGTGTCCTGCACCTGCCACCCCTTCCCAACCAGACCCTGGCAGGCCCCACACGGAGATCCCGCGTGAGGGATCCCAGCCTGTGAGGCTGCACAGCCGAGGAAGAGCTGGATACAGGATGCTGTGCACAGGGAGCATCCCTCAGCAGAGCGGGACCTGCCGTGGCATGGGCAGGGGGCTGGCAGGGAAAATCCCCCCCTGCACCCTCAGATGCCACGGGGGGCACCAGGAGCATCCCCCTCTTGTCTGACAAGGGGAAAATAAAAACCCAGGAGGGCGGGGAAGCGAACTGGGAATTGGTTCGACTTCCGTTCTGCTGCTCCAAGCTGGTTAAGGTTTGCCCGCTAACGATCCCATTTGCTTCCTTTAAACAATGGGCAAAACCGGCGGGGGTGGGCCGGGAGGGGGATTACCACGGGATTAGAACGTGGCAGGGTTGCGGATGCCACGCTAATCCTGCAGGGTTTTACTCTCCGGCTCCGGCATGTGTTTGCATTAGTTACAGATGCTCTCAGAAAAAAAAAAGAAATTAAAAAAAAAGGAAAGGAGAAAGGAGAAAAAAGGGAGCCCAGGGGCTGGGAGGTGAGGGAGAAGGAAAGCGGGGGGTCTGCGGCCAAAGCAGGAGCGATGTGACAAAGGCGATGGCAGCAGGGAAGACTTTCCCACCCCGCCAGGAGGACCAGCACCGTGCCTCCCCTGGCAAACCCTGCTGCCAGCAGCAACTGCAAATAACCGGGGAGGAGCCACAGCGGGGCTCGGCCGCTTCACCGCCACCCACAGCCCCCCACGACTGAACCCCCTCCTCACACACCTCCCTCCCTAGAAACCCCCCCGCAAGCCGCTCCTCGCCCTCCCGGCGTGGCGAAATTCCCCATCTGTCAATTTAATTCTTTGATCGATGGCGAGGAGCAGGACGAGCGGCCCGGCACAGCTGGCTGCCCACGTTAGCCCCGGCAGGGCGCACGAACACGAGTCGATGCCAATTTAGAGCGATTGGGAGCCAGCGCCGGCCCCGCACGGCCCCGGGCCCCGGAGGCCGCGCAGGGCGGGGCGAGTGCTCGCCCAGCCGCCCCCAGCTCGCCGCTCCTCCAGAAACCCGGGCAGGAACGGGGGCGCGGCTGCTCCAGGCCTTTGGGGAGCCGCGGTTCCGTGCTTTGGGGACTCGGGAGAGGCGCAGGGGCGAGCCTGGAGCGCTCCTCCTGCACAGGGCACAGACGCATGGCTGCCCCCGCCCCAGGGCTGGCAAACGCAGCTGCAGGGCAGCGGGGTGCCTTGGTCACAGAGCCACAACAGCCACCCTGCCGGTTTCAATGGCATCAGCGACCCTTGTTTTCCAAAGGGAGGATCCCCTGCCCGAGCCGGGGCCAAGATGCTGCTGCTGGCAGGGTTTGTCACCTGTCCCCGCCCTGCTGCGGCATTCGCCACAACCCTGCTCCAGCTTAGGGGCTGCTCTAGAGGATCCAGCTACAACTGCGGGCCAACCTTTCCCTGGCTTCTCCTTCTCATTTTAAGAGTCACTAAATTTATCCTGAGCAGCATCAAAGCCTCCCCTGTCCCTGTCCCAGCTCTTGGGCTCTGCAGCCACCTTGCAGCAGTGGGTTCCCCAAATGAAAAGTGGGGTGCAAACAAAACTCAAGGTGTTTTTTTTTTTCTAATGTAAGACCTTCCTGCCCCAGGATGAAGAGCAGATACTCTCAGAAATGAGCCAAAAGCCTTAAACCTTGCCCAGACTGTGCTGGGAGCCGGCACGGAGTGCAGGGCTGAGGTCCCAGGCCTCAGGGCTGGGCTGTGGCTTCACTCCTGATAGAACTACTGAGCCCACCCGTGGCAGTCCGTGACCACTCCTGGGCTCCTTGCTTCCCCCTGGAACATTACAAAGCCTCAGAACAAGCCATAAAGAATGACCTGAAAACTACACGAAATGAGAAGGAAGCCTATTCCATTTTATTGCATCTATTAGACCTATTGAAAAGATGGCTCAGAAGTGGCTTGATTGCCATGACAAACGCCTGCATAGAGAAAAGATTTGGGAGAGCAGACCTCTCCTTCACAAATAACAGCGGAGACCTGGAACTGGGAGCCCAATCTCTCTAAATGGCCTCTGGAAATAAGGTGCATAATTGTAGCAGAGAGCAGTCAGTGGCAGGACACGTCTGTCACAGCCCAGGTCGGGACTTGGAAATACAGTGACAAAGATGATGGGGCTGACACTGGGGCTGGGGACATCACAGACCTCGGTCTTGATTGTTTCCTGAGCCCTGAAGACCCCAAATTATCTTTTCTTTCCCATTCCCAGCTCGGTCCCCAGAGGGGCCTGGCCACTGGGGCCTGCAAAGCTGTGGGAAGACCCTCACAGTTCACCTGCACTGTGCTGGGAGAGGAGAACTCATGGGACAGCCACAAACAGCACGGGGATGTCTGAGCTGCTCCTGTGCCTTGTGGGAAGAGGAGGAGAGTGGGGAAACGGGTATCAGTAAGAAAAAGCCTGGTTCTGGTCTGTGTCACCAGTGAGAAGAGATGCGTGGTCCCAGCCTGGCTGTTGGGTGCTGTGTGTGCTCTGCGTCCTCTCCATCCCTGCTCCGTGTGGGAAAACCAGCCTCCAGCTATGGCAGGGAGGAAAGCTGAAGGAGCATCCCCCTTCCAGGGGGCTGGAGGCAGAGTGCTGGCAGCCTTTTTTCCCCTCTCTATCCCTCTGCACACCCACAGAAGGGACAGGGGGCAGCTCCCTCCTCACCTCGGAGCCACGTTCCTGTGAGCAAGCACGACGAGTCCTCGCTGCAGTGCTGGGTTCTGGGTTGGCACATCCCCCCTCAGCCCTGCCAGCACCCAACTGCAGCTTCCCCTGCCTGCAACAACCAGCCCTGGGCTATTTCAGGAGCAGGCGGATCACTGGATCAGTCAGGATCACTGAACAACCGGGATGTGCTGCTCCTGCCAAAGCCTCGGGCCACAGGCACGTGCTGATGGAGAGGATGCAGGAGGAAGAGCATTGATCTCCAGCTTAGCCCTGCAGCCCAGGGGAGCCCTTCCTACATAAATATTTGCCAAGCAATGCATTTGTGCCTGTCGATGGCTGTCGATAGGAGCCTGCAGTGCTGTCATCTGCGGAGCCGTCACTCCCAGCAGCCTGAGCCAAGCAGCCCCTTCTGCATCCCAACCCATCACCACACGATTTGTCCTTCTGAACCCGCGTGCTGCCTGCACAGAGCCTGTCCCCAGCTCGGGAGCACCCAGGGGAGGGAGCCAAGGCGCTGTGGCTGGCAGGTGGCACACGCAGAGTTAACAGCTCACAGGCAGAGCTGTCAGACAAAGCCCTGGCCTGGCTGCCTCCTGCCTCCCCCCACATCCTCAGGCTCCAGCATCTACCTGCCAGCCCGCAGCACGTGCCAGGCAGGGCAGTGCCAGGCGGGGCAGGGCCAGGGCAGCAGGAGTTACAGCAGGAGTTACCGTGGAAGTGCTCGGCGGTTCTGCGGCGCAGGGCCTCCAGCGTCTCCTCCGTGTCTGCCCACTCCAGCACCAGCCTGCGGCCGTACAGGTGAGTGCTGTGGCACAGGGCGTTGAAGGCTTTCTGCAGAATCAAAAAAAGAAAAAAAAAATATTAAAGGAGAAAATAAGAAAAGGCTTATGGGAGGAAAGGCAAAATTGTCCCTCCCTCTGCCCTGGAGTGGAAAGGCCACCGGAGAACATCCTGCTCTGAGTGCTCTGCTCTGATGGGGCAGGATCCATCTCCATCAGAGGCTTTGACTCGGTCATTTATCTTCTCTGTGCTTGCAGCAGAGCAAATTCCCATCACCCTTCCGGCAGGCTGCTGCTCGTGCGGGAGCGGGCTGGAATCAGCACCCTAAGCTGGGAATGCTGCAGCCTCTGGAGCCTTGGAGTAGCACTGGGTGGGTCAACAGCAAACCAGGACCCTCATGGGCAACCTCACAACCCTCTAGCACCCTGCTCTCTGCTGGAACACAGGAAAGCACAGCTCAGGTGTGAGAGAGAAGCTCCTTTCTGCTCTGGAAGCAAGTTGGAAAACTGCCTTCCTCCTGCCAACCAGTTGGTGACTTGGCCATGGTGGCAGCAAATGTGGCAGAGCAGAAGCCAACCCAGAAGTCCTCTGCTCTTTGTGCCTGTGGTGGTTTGCCGTGATGCAGAAATCCAGATTTCCTCGTGTCAGATCCTGTTTGACAACACCCATACAGCTGTAATCTCTGCGTGATGTTGACTACAAACATGCCAGCCAGCCCAGAGCTCAGGTGGCTTTCTCTGTCTGCAGGCAACCAGCAGGGACACCCAGAAAACAGTGGCTCAGTCCAGGCAAGCTTGATTTTGCCTTTGTTTCCCACAGGATTTCAAGGAAACTCAGGACTGAGCAGGATTGGGCCCACAGTGCAAATACACAAACACGCTGGCCAAAGATTTTTATCCCCAGGGGCCCACAAAGTGCTCCACAGGAAAGGCTGGGCACAGGCAGAGAGAAATGCCCAAAATGCTCTTTTAAGAACCCCAGCTAAGGCTCTGGGCAGAGGGACTTGTCCTGCTTTGCTGCCCACAGCTGCTCCTCAGGACGCTCCTGGAGCTGCTGGGCTCCAGCACATAAAACCACATTTAAAACCCCCCATTTCAGTAACCAGCACCCAGCAACCTGAGTGTTCCTCTCCTCCCAAAGTCCTGTCACTCACAGAACCCTCGTGCTATAAAACAGAGCTGACGAGCACCAGCTTCCCCTGCTCCATGGCCTGGGTGGAATTCCCACTATCCCACCACCCCCAGCTCCCGGGGTGACCCCAGCAGGGCAGAGTGCCCCCTTTTCCAGGGGCACATTCCTCCTGGAAGGGCTGCAAGCTACAGCTGATTTTATTTGCTGCTGCTGCTGTGTTTTCAAGGCCTATCTCCCAATTAGCAGAGCAATGTGTTGGCTTAAACAAACACCCTGGGGGAGGGAGTTGTAAGGGCTGTTTGCATTGGCACCAGGAGCCTTTTGCAAAGCCTGGCACACAACCCACAGCTCTAAACACTGCATTTCCTTTGTTAATTCCTAGTTCTGAATTTCTCCTTCCCACAGCAGCAGGAAGAGGAAGGTTGGGTGACAGCACACAGCCCATCCGCGCTCCACAGGTCACGGAGGAGGGCAGACCATGATGAGCGTGGCACTTGGTGGGCTCCGCTCCTCCGAGCCACTGCTCTGCCACCACCACCTCCTCCTCATGGGATTGCCACCCTCTGGTTTTGCTGGCAGCCCTGGGAAGGGTCATGGAGCAACAGGGAAGGCAGATGCTGCCATCAAGTTGTGTTGTGTGCAAGTAGCCCACTGGGTGAGGCACATCTGCCACCAGCTCGGTGACATTGGCCCTTCCTGGCCAAACACATCCCCAAAAGGAGCTCGTTTGCACCCAGGATGAAGGAGAGCTCCAGCCTGGACTGGGATCTCTGCTCCCTGTCTTCCAGCTGGGAAGGCAGAAGAGAAGCTGCACACTTCAGGTGACAAACACAAGGATGTCACTTCTTTGGAAACGAGCTAAAAGACAAAACATAGCTCTTCACTGCTCTGAGAGGAATTAAGACTTTTTCAGGGGGAAAAAAAAAAAGAGAAACCACTGATGATTTAAAAGACAAAGGGATGAAGGGGAGATATGCCCTCCCCATACATCCACACTGCTGGAAATCTTCCAGGGAGAGGAAGAAATCTGCCACTGCTGCTATTGCAAATGAAAAGATAGGTAGGGAAAAAATATTTTAATTAGGTGACAAGTACGAAATGAGGAGAAGCAGGCTGGCTTTCACAGAAAGCAGGAGCTATTTTTGGGGTGCAGCTCCTCTACCTGAGCATCTGCCTTCCCAGGACGCCTCTTTGGAGGAACAAAGGGGCCAGAGGTTTGTGGAATTGTATCCAAATGAGGGATAAAGGGAGGTGTGGTGTCTGCCCATCCAAGGGAGAGACTCCCCACAGAAGACCTCCAATTGCCAGGGCTTCACATCCTCCAACACCTTTAAGGGGCCACAAAAAGCTCCTTTTTAAATGCCCAAAGCCGATTCTGATGAAACGGCTGCATTTGGTAACCCAGCCTCTGCCAGGCCACACCAAAGCCTGAAGATCCCTGGCAAATCTTCTCCCGGACCTCATTTGCTTTCCAGATGCTTCAGGGGTTGCATGAAAAGCCTGTGGACTTCTCCTCCTGGAGAATAGGATGTGAGCATGCTTAAAAATGCCATTTCTGGGCGTTTTTTGTGAAGTTTGGTTCAAGCTGAATGTTATGGCTCAGCGTGGTGGGAAAAAGTGGGGAGAGGAAAGGGAGAGGCTGGAACAGCAGCTTAAAAACGTCTGTGGGATTCAGAAAGGGAATTTCCAAGTGAAGAGGTGGCTGATAAACCCCCATGAAAGCCAGGCTGCTGGGATGAGGCAGCCAGAGCTCTGAAGCAGAGCCTGCTGAGCCGGGAAGGCCGGGAGCAGCGTCTGTCAGCCCTGGGTGTGACAGCTCCAGCCCCGGCCGCTGCGCTCATCTGAGGACAGCGCTGCTCTGCCTCCAGATTCCCCCTTGCCCTATTAAATACTCACACCAAAGAGCCTCCAGGCTGGAATCATTAGAGGGACAAAGGGTCAACAACATTAGGAGATTGATAAATATCCCTCCCTCGCAAGAGCCAGTCCCAGCTGAGGATGCTCTCCGCGATGCCAGCTGCACGCAAGGATTTTTCCTTCTGTGTGTGTGCGCATTTTGAAAACGTTGGCTGCCTCTCCCAAATGGGCAATTTCTATTTGGAGACCAGATGTATTTTTATATCAACAGGGGAGAAAAGTGGGAACTCGGCTTCCAGTTAATAGTTCAAAAATAAAAACAATTCCGCAACAATTCTGCACAGGGAACGTCAGGAAATGGTGAGTGCTTCCTTAGCTGGAGTTAATTTGGTAATGCCAGTGGGTCTGAGTTCCAGGGGAGGCTGAGAAGATCAAACCAAGCCTGATGGGGCAGATCTGCAGGCACAGCCTTGGGGAGATGGGAGGGGGAGCCCCCCATCTCCGTGCTGGCTGTGGAAAATCTCCATGTGTGCTCCCACAGCAGCCGTGGTTGTTCAGAGAAAAAGACAAACAGGGGAGGTCACAGGCTTTAAATGCCCAACAAAGCCAGCCTAACTATTCTATTACAAACCCATCATGTTTTATAAGATGCTTATAAGCAATTTCCAGATTACCACTCTGAGCAAAAGCGTCACTGCCAGTCAGAGCTATTCAGCTCAGAGGTCTCCAGGCCCACTCCCCTCCTCTCTCATTTCACTCAGCAATAAACTCTAAGCCAATTATGAGCGTGTTTACAATATTCAGGATCCTATTCATCAATACACTGTGCATCCTTTTCCAGACGGCCAGTGGAGTGTACTTGATGTGCCACTTGTGAGACAATTAAATCCCTCAAAGAGATGAGGGTGGAAAAAAAAGATGAAGAAGGAAGAAGAGCTGCTTTGCTGGGAAAGAAGAAAACCCCGCTGAGAGCTCTTCCACAGGGCAGCTCTCTCCCTGCACGCTCCCCTCCATGAGCTTGGGGAGCAGTGCCCTGATCCAGAGCCCTGCCTGGCCCTCTCCCCTCACCAGAGATGGGCTCCTGTCACTGAGATTCCCATTTGTCCAGTGCAGCTGCAATCAGTCCCTGAGGGATGGAAAGGGACGGGAGGCAAACACTGAGCCTGTGCCTGTTTCCCCCAGAAAGCAGCAGAAAAGTGGGTGCTGCCTCACACCCCCCACAGCCAGGTCCCTCTGTGCACCTTTCCATCAAAAGCCTCCAGTTTCTCTGGGAAAAGATTAATTCAAACCCCAGGAACAAAGCCTGAACGACCGTGGAGCGAAGCAGAGGTGAAAGCAAAGCTGCTTTGAGCAGAGCCACGGGCACAGCTCGAGGTACAGGGAGAGGAACCAGGCTCCTGGGGGGATCCCTGCACCCCCAACTGACCCCCAGGGGGAGGAGGGAAGCTGAGCACAGGGAAGTTTGAATTAGGATCAATACAGGACTAACAAAGAAACTCCATGTACTGTGTTATACAGGAGGTCAGGCTGGAAGGGATGATCTAATAGTCCCTTGTGATCCTGGATCAATGAATGCTGTCTAAAAACATAAACACAGGCTCTGGCTGGCTCCCCCTCCTCTCTTCCTCATCTCTGCTCACAGCCTTGAAAATCTGGAGTTTTGGGGGGTCACGTGGTGCCTTCCCTTCAGCAGTAACATCGTGGGTGTTGTGCTTGCGACCACTCCCTTCCAGACCCTGCACAGATCACCAGGAACCAGCAGCAGGATGGAATGCACCCTGCTCCAGAAACTCTGGCAAAGGGTAAGAGCAGGATACTGTCAGGCTGCAATCCCCTTGCTTCTGCTAAAAGCATAGAACTTAAATATACAGGAAAGCTTCCAAAAATAAATGAACTGGGCCAAGTCATAACTACTGTTCCTCTGGTACAGTCACTGGGAAAGCACCAGCGCAGCCCCTGCTCCCAGGGCGCTCTCAAACCACACAGAAGAACTGGTGAACACGAGCCTTGCCCAGGTTACAAACTAGGAAACAGCCACAATACCCAAAACTGCCCTGATGTCAAGGCGGTGGCGGAGGTGGGACATGCACAGAGGTTTCCTGGTATGTTAATGTTGGGTCAAAACCATCCTGTCTCACCTTGCTGCTGACAAACCTGAAAAAGAAGCTCCTGTCCTTCTGTATTACAAGAAATTTGAGTTATTTTACCAGTTGCACTGAAATTATCCCCATTATGGCTTGGGTTGTGGGTTTTGTTGCTGCCCACACAGCCTGAGTGCAGCTTTCCTGGGGAATGGCACCAGCCTGCCCCAAATCGGGGGGGACAGAGCCCCCTTCCCCCCCGGCTGGGGCAGTGCCAGCGGGGCAGCAGCACAGCTCACCTTGGCATCCTGCTTGGTGACGAAATCCACGAAGCCAAAGCCCCGGTGGGATCCTGTTCCTGCCATTTTCTTGGGCAGCCGGACAGTCTTGAGCTCTCCAAAGGTGCTGTGAATCCAAGGAAAAGCAGAGACAGCGTGAGGTGAAGGGAAGAACCACCCCTTTCCCACACACCTCGGCAGTGCCCGCTGCAGACCCACACTGAGTGGGTCTCTCCCATCGGGTGAGTCCTGCTCCAGGTGTCCTGCAGCCACTCTGCCTCCCTGCAAGCCCCATTTCCCAAGCAAATACCACCAGCTAAAACCTCAGCTTGCATTTCAAGGATCACTCTGGATATAAACCTTAACAAGACAAAAACCTTCTTCACTGTAACTGCTTTGCTTCTCCTGCCCTCAGGAGATCCAGCCAGAATGCCAGGCCCTGCTCAGGGCGGGCAAAGAGCATCTCCAGGTTACCAGGGCCGCTCCAAATCCCACCCAAACAGATTTATTTGCACCTTTAAAGAGGGGCTGGAGTGCACAGGATACAGGCAGGACACAGAGCGTGGTCCCACAGGGAATTGTTGTTTCAAGAATAGCTCCTCCATCCCCAGAGGTGTCACCCCTCCCCTCCAGGGATCCTGGGCATTTTTTATGACTGGATTTCCTCGCTCTAACCCTCCAGCCTGTCCCCTCTTGCAGCCTCTGGGCTGGAATAAACTGGTTTTATTTAAGCTTTCTGGATGCACAAAGGGAAACAGGCGAAAACTCCATATCCAACAGCATTTCAGGCAAGTTTTGGAGTGTCAGTGGAATGGGGAGGTAAAGGGGTTCCTGTCCCAGAGAAGGAACTTGTGGCTGGAGCACCAAAGCACGCAGCCATCCCACTTTGCCCAAAAAGCCTGGAAGCAGACCCAAAGGCAGCACGTGCCGGCCACCCCTCTCCAGTACCAACCCCTGGAGGAATTCCAGGACAAAGCCGACGCTTCCCCTGCTGCCGAGCTTCTGCTTCCCCTTCTCCTCCCCTCCCCTCCCACCCATTTATCTAACACATATGCACAAACTGCAGGCAATAAATATTTAACGTGGCCCAGGTCTGAAGAGATGTGTTATTTTATTTGAAAATCTCCACACAGGCGTGCATACACAAAAGGAGCCTGGGATACGGCGGTGCCAAAGAGCACCCGGGAATAAACGCAGTAAAGGCCATAAACGCTCTCGTGAAATGATATAAGCTAAATCCTGGGAGTTAACCTGCTGCACTGGCAGCATGACCAGGCATTCATCCACCCAATTTCCTTAGGCAACGTGGTGTGTAAATGCACCATTATGAAGCTTCGAAATGAATCCGCACGTCTCGCGCTCGGTGCTTTCCCTCCCGCTCTCCCTCCTGCCCCCTCCGAGCTGGAGCTCCGCAAACAAACAAACAAACGCGAGCGCAGGAGAGGGAGCAGCCTCAGCTGGGGGCAACGCTCAGAGCCGGGAGCAGCAGGAGCACCCTGTGGCTTCCAGAGGTCCTCCTGCAAGGGTGGGGGTGACAGGGACTGCCAAGGTCCCTGGAGCATCTCAAAGGCCGCAGTTGGGCGAAGGGAGAGGCAGCGAGAGCTCCTGAGCCATGGAGGTGCCCATCTAGCCAGGAAAAATGGGGGGCAGGAGCCATGGGCATGCTCCAGTATCTCTACCTCTCTCTCTCTCCATGAAAAATATCCAGGGCATTGCCTGGGGCAGCAGAGTACCTGCTGAAGGAACAGGAGCAGAGCATTTGCTCCAGGGGAGGGCTCAGACAGCGCTCAGTCCGTGCACTGGAACACCAACGTGGCCTTTGGACACCAAGAGCCAACACACAGGACGGGCTGAGAGCAGGATGGCTCTGGATCCAGGGCGCCAGGGAAGCTGTGCTGACCCACAGCAGCCACGACAGAGCTGGGAGAAAGTGGCTCTTCCTTCCTCCCCAGCCACCCAGACTGGGAGAGGTGTGGAGGCAGTGGAGACCTGATCCAGATCCAGAGCAGAACTGGCGACCAGCTTTTCCTGGGCAGTGGGAGCCAGCAGGGGCTTCCAGAGGGATGGATCCAGGGGTGAGGGGACAGGGCTGACCCCGGTGGGGCCGTGCAGTGGAGCAGAGTCCCCCCCACTGCGGTGCTAATTAGAAACCACAACACAGCAATTACCAGCCCAGGAGCTGCGAATGAAGCGCAGAGCTCCGGCCTTTAATGTTCTCCTCTCCGGTGCCAGGCACAGACTCACACCTCTCTTTTCCAATTATTGCTTCTGGATCTGGGGGGAGAGAGGGGCAGAGGCAGAAGGAAACCCAATTACCCCCCGCCGTGCCAGGCTCCCGTGCCCAGGGAAGCCAGAGGGAAGCCAGAGGGAAGCCAGGTGCTGATGCGCTCGCTCCCACTCCAGCTGCACCCAGGCTCCAGCACGGCCATCCACGGGTTGTGCCACGGGCAAAGGCACGGGAGCGGGGATGGGAGGAGGAAAAGGAGGGAGCACCTCACCCCAGTGACACCGGAGCAGAGTGACAAGGGAGGGGAGAAAGCAGCGTTTCTGTAAGATCCCACTGAGCTGTCTGAAATGGGCTCCCAGGGGCTGGCATGGCTCTGGAGGCGGGGGGAGCACAGCAAGTCACGGCTGGTGTCACTGCCAGCTCCTTCCCCTTCCAGCACAGATGGAGAGAAAAAAACCACAGGCGCCCCAGGGTGGGGGTTCCCCTGGGTGCTGGTGCCTCTCTCCTCTCAAACTGGGCACAGATCAGCGACCCTGCTGCCAGCACGGAGCACGGCACCAGGCCAGGCTCCTTCCCTCAAGCAGGATGGCTCACAGGGACGTTTCCTGCATCAGTGAGGGTGAAACCAGAGTGGCTTCTGGATTTACACTCACCCACCCATCCATACCTTCTCCAAGTGCTCCTGAGCCCCTGCACTGGGCCTGAAGGACCTGCTGGCTGTGGGAGAAAAGCCCTTTCAATCTCGAGACACTGACTTGTTTGCAGTCAGCCTGGCTTAACTTTGCACAAGACTTAACCTCAGTCCCTGTGAGCCCACCAGACCCCCAGGGCCGGCCTGGGGCTGGATTTCTGGCAGGACAGCCCCGCAGCTCCTGGTGGCACCACACCGGGATGGGATTTCACCTGTAATGAGTGTGGCCAAGGTGTGCAGCAATCCCAAATCTCTTGTGAAACGACCCCCCTGCCCATGCAGCTGCTCACAATTAATACAGGAAGGTTTGGGGGGGCCAAAAGCAAAGAGTTTTGCCACAGAGGCAGCAGGACTGCAGAGCCCCTGGTGACCTGCCATGCACATGGCTGCTCCAGCCCCTCCCGGCTTCCTGCCCGTCGATCCATGAAAAATGGTGTCCAACTATTTCAGAGCTATTCTCTGAAATCCCAAGAGGAATCAGGACCAGGAGGGCAGGGCAGAGGTGTGGGTGGGTGCAGAGGACGTGGCTGTGCCCGGGCTCCCGTGGCCCTGCCTGCCTGGCAGATCTGTCCTCACACCTCGCTCTCCCAGGCCTGGCACGGCTTCCTGCTGCTGGCTGGGAGGGATGACAGCCTCAACAAACACTGCAACTCCTCTTTCCTAAATGAGAACCTTTGTTTTGTGCCCATCCAGATTTGCTGGGAAACCAGAAAAAGCCTGTGCTGGCCCTGGCTGAGCCACGATGCACAGGGCTGCAGAACAGACAGCCAGAAGCTGACACATCACCCATTCCAAGCTCGGCAGGAACACAGGGTGCATCCCAGAGGTGCCGAAGGGACATCCCCTCCCTCCCACCACAAGAGGAGCAGCATTTCTCCACGGCATTGCTGGCTATCAGCTACTCTCCCGCTGCTTTGGCAGCTCTTCCAGCTGCCATCCTGCTCCCCTGGCTGAACACAGGGAGGAGAAGGAGATTTCTGCTCCTCACTGCAAGCTGGCTGCAGGTCAGAGGAACATCACTCCTTGGGCTTGTAATGACATCCTTCTGGCATGGGCCAGCTGGGAGGCAAGTCCTTTGCCTGCTAATTATAGGCTATAATATTGCTATTAAACAGCACATTCCAGCTCGGGGACAACACACAGCTCACGTGGCTTTGCCTGCTCACCAGAAGGTGCCTGCACAGCCATGGGACACAGGAGCATGGGGATACAGGTGGGCTCCAGAAAACCTCTTCCCTCCCCTTTCTTCTTCCCTGGTCTCCAGAAAACCCCACAGCCTCAGGCAGCCCTGACAGCCACTCGTTCACGGGACAGGGACCTCTGGATCAGGGCAAACGTGGAATGAGAGTGGTTTGGTTGGAAGAAACCTTAAAGCCCATCCAGTTCCTCCTCCTGCCACAGCTTCCACTGTCCCAGGCTGCTCCAAGCCCCGTCCAGCCCGGCCTTGGGCACTGCCAGGGATCCAGGGGCAGCCACAGCTGCTCTGGGCACCCTGTGCCAGGGCCTGCCCACCCTCCCAGGGAACAGTTTCTTCCAAAGAATTTCTTCCTAGTAAACATCTCTCCAGTTGGGAAGTGTTCCCTCCATTTCAATGCCTTTGCTGCCCCAAAGAGCAGCATTTAAACTGCCAGGTCCTCAGGACAAGCCCCGTCCATCACTGAGGGATATTTTCAAGCCCCAAACACACAGATGTGTTCATCACACTGATCTCGGTGCACCCCAAGCCCTGAGCTGATCAAGGACTCTTGGGCTGCCAAGTTCTGAGGGGGAAAGCACAACTGACACCACGAATGTGGCCACTGCCCAAACCACAGAACATCCTGGAAAACAGCCACAAAAATGACCCTCAGCATTCTGCAGATGTGCACAGAGAGCCCACTGCACAGAGCTGTCCTCAATCCCCCTCTCTGGCTTATACTCCTTCAAGAAAAACTAAACAGCAAAACCACGTTGAAAAACTGACGATGAAAACCTTTATCAAGGCTGCCAACCTTCTCCTGGGTTGCCATGTACTGCCACCATCTCCTCCTCCTCTCCTCGCCGCCCTCCCATCCCGAGCCCTGCCCAAATCCGCCCTTGTGACTGCAGGCAGCCCCAGGCCGGAGCTCAGGTGGCTGAGCTGGCAGCGTGCCCGCTCATCCCAAACGGCTCTGGGCAGGGATGGCAGCCCAAAAGAGACACAAGTCCTGCCCTCCCCTCCCTGCACAGCCTCAGCCCCGGGAGCAGGCTGCAGCCACACGGAATTCACTCAGTCCCTTTGCAGTGCTCCTCTTCATTTTATTCTTTGTCCTCCCTCGCCCCCAAACAGGACCTTCCCTGCCCCCAAAAACGATGGCCCTGCCCGTCTCTGCCTCTGCACCCATTCGCTAATGATAAGGGGGAGGGAAAAAAAATACAATGATGGTCCTTTTTTTCCTTTCTTCCTCCTTGAGGAAGGCAGGACCCTGGCAAATGGTTTTGCCCCTGGGCTGAGCCATGGCCAGTTCCACCTCCTGCATGAGGGAGTTAATGGAATATGCAGCAGAAGGGCCCTCCCGCCTCCCGCTCCAGGACTTCAGCTGACTCCAGGACGGCTAATCCCATTACAAGAAAATAACGTGGATAATTCAAGCTAATGAAATCGTTACAAGAATGTGGACAGCCAGGGGTGGACATTCAGAGCCAATTTAACACTCCTTGGTGTTGTTATCCCCAGCACAGGAAATATCTGAAAGGAGGAGGGGAAAGGGAAGGAGGGAGGAAAAAAGCCTTCCTCTCTTGTTAGCTTAAATCCTGTTAGAGAGTTCAGGAACTAATCTGGCACCCATCTCCCCTATTACCCATTATCATCATCATCATCATCAATAACGTCTTCTTCACCTCTGCAAACCAGCAAATGAAGGCACAGAAAGACCAGGTGGGAGGGAAATCTCTGGATTCTGGAGCCAAGCCAAACTGCGGCACCCTCCAGCTCCGGTGGAGCCAGGGGTGCAGGGATTTGGCAGCAGAGCAGGGGTCCCAGTGTCCCCCCAGCCCAGGGCTGAAGTGACAGCAGGAAGCAGGTCCCTGGTGCAAAGCTGATCCTTCATTCTCTGTCCTGCTGGATGATCACAGCCCCTGCGCCATCCATGTGACGAGCCAGCGGGACAGCCACGGCTGCGCCTTCTTTACTCCACAGACCCGCAGCTTCTCCAGCTTCCCCTCCTCTTTGCCCAGGAGCAGCCTCTGTGTCTGGAGGCCCCTTGATCTGCTGCTGCCGCACAACTGGGTTTTGCTTTATGTGATTTCTCTTTTTCCGTGCCAGCCTTGTGCTGCCGCCTGCTCCAGGCCACGGATCCCTGCCCGAGCCCAGCTTTCTGGGGAAGACCTGTCCTTGCTGCCAGAGCCTCCTGGGGCAGGTCTGAAGCCAGGCTTCCTGGAATAACAGTGCTGCAAATGGAGGAAGTCCATGAGATCCACTAGGGAACAGTCCCAGGAGGCTGGGCCGGCTTTCAGACTGCCCTCACTCCCTCAGGGCCTGCGGAAATCTCCAAGTTCAGCTCCTCCCGGATTTATCGAGTTTTGGCACGGATCTTCAAAGACTACTTAGATGCCCAACACTACAACTACTGCACAGACCAGGGACTGTGTGGACATGGATGTGCTTCTTCCAAGGAGCTGGGAATTTACCCACGAATCCCATTTTTAGCGGGCAGAGGCAGCAGGATCAGGAACACAACAGCTTTGGCCCCACAGCAGGAGGCAGCCTGGGGATATTCCCTCTCCTCAAGGTGCTGGAGCAGGAGGCAGCGGCTGCTTCCCGTGGCTTAACTGGCTTGTTTAAAAACACAGCAAAACATTTTATCCCTCCTCGATTTATTTTCCTTAACAGTTGCTTATGAGGGACCTTATCAAAAGCGTTCTGAAATTCCAAGTAAATTAGTCATTAGGCAGGTTTTCAGAACAGTAATTAGGCCACTCCATGCCCCTGATGTATTATTTACCTGAGAAGATCTACATAATTAGGGCTCTTCTTTATAACTGGTATTACACACACTAAATTCTCCTCCAGTCTATCGTGTAATTACGCAATTAGGCCTCACGCTAAACAGAAACCAATCCTGAAAACCAAGCAGAAAGAAGAAAAAAACCCAACCTCACAACAGTAATTATTATTTTTTTAAATCCTCCATCAGCAGCACAGCAGCAAGTCTTAAATTTTAATATCCCTCCACTTAAGTCATTCCTAACCAGGTGCTGCAGCCAGGTTTGGTTTCTTAATTTTGCCGTGTTTAATCCACCATCAGCAGAGGATGATTTAAAGGCTGGTGGGAAAAGGGGCCTTTCCCTTCCCTGGATTTGCTGTGCTGGCAGGAGCAGCATCATGCCCCTGCAGCCTCTCCCTCTGTGGCTCCTCAGCCCCCTGCTCCTCCCAGCCCACGAGGATTTTTCCCTGGCTCCTGGAGCAGCCAGGGACCGCTGCTGTAGTGTGACCGTCACAGCCATTCCGCCCTCCAGAGCTGGCGACCACGCTGGAATTTTAGAATTTTAGTGTGGAAGAAAGGAATGAGAGCCCTGCAGCAGGAGAAGAGATGTGCAGAGCCCCACCCAGCAGCCTCACACGCCTTTAGGATGGAGGGATGGACACAGTCAGCTCCAGATTCGTTCCCATTTTTCTCCTGGTCCCACTGCAAAGCGAGATCCCGGGATGGCCCTTCCCACCCGGGCCTGCCCCTGGGGTGCTGCACACGTCCTGCTCTGTTTCCTGCTCCTTGCTGATGGAAGAGCCTGCACCACTCGGGTGGGAAATATTTTTTAATCCACTTCTTGCCATAAACCTGTTTGAGAATCAGTCCCACCAAGGAAAAGCACCCAGGCCTCACTGACACCTCCTAGAGAAGACACCTGCCTACTATCCACATTTATTGCCACGCTTTGAAGACAACGATGGTTCAGTTTGCTTAAAGCAGGGACAGGCTTCCTCCTGAAATCTTACACCTCAGGGCTCACAATTTCCAGTTCCCAAGGCACAGGGGAAGGTGCAGAGCTGGCACAGGGAACACCACAAGCTTTAGGAAGCCCCAGGTTTAAGCAGCGCTGCTGAACTTGAACACTGATATGAGCTTGGGAGTTCAAAGCCACCCCAAAAGAGTTTGAGCTGGTGGCTCAGAGGATTTAAAGATAACTGGTGGATGTGTGATGGAAGATGTCATCCCAAACCAGGATGGAGGTGGAAAACCCACTTTAATATTGTTCAGGTTGTGTTGCTGCTTCTCTTCTCTCAGGGAACCTTACAGAGCTCTGAGCTGGTTCTGGTCACAGCAGGGCTCTGTGTGTGCTGTCATGGGCCAGCCCTTCCTGGGCTCTGCCACTCTCAAATTCCCCATCCCACACCTTTCTTCTTAATCCTACTGTAATTACTATTATTTTTTTTTTGCTGGGGGAGACAAAAGGCACTCAAGTCTGGTGGAGAAAGGAGCAGTTCTATCAGGACATCCTCCCCCACACCACCTCCCTGCACCACACCAGGAGCAAAGCATGCTCCCCTGGCAGCTGTCCCTGAGGTGCACAAAGGCATGAGCCCTACATCCCAACCCTCCTGAAATCTCAGTCCTCGCACAGCCTTCAACAAGAGCCCCCCCAAAGCCCTTCTCAGAGCCCGCACTCCTAAGCCACAATTCTCCCAGCACGCAGCACCTTGTGGGACCACGGCTTAAGAGCCACCAAGTCACTGCCCTGACCACCAGAGGGTCAGGATTTCAAAGGAACCTGCAGCTCCAACAGCGCTCAGATTTGGGGATTTATCTCTCCTGGGCTCTTTTGAAAATCCTGATCAGAGCGCAGCTCTGGTCAAAAAAAAAAGTTATGCTAAAAATAGTGCTCACAGGAGGGTCTGGTGCAAATCTCTGCTGCTGGAGGGTTCTCGTGAGCCAGCTCCTTTCAAAGACAAGAGGAAATCTGTACAACTGGCAAAGCAGGAAACACAGAAGGAACCCAAAGGTGTAGCCAGAGCATCCTTTGGAGAAGGCAGCCTTGCTGTTAAGATACCAGCTGCATCAACAACCCCAAAAATACAAAAGTAGATCTCATATTCAACTGTAGAACCTCCTGCACTGAGCTGGAGAATAAATATAGAAGCAAAGAGGTATTTATAGGCACACAGCTATTTTAACACAGCTCTGCATTAAAGAGAATCCTTATTTAAGTCTTGCCCCTGCAAAGCTGCAGGATGACTTAGAAAAATAACCTGATTAATTATTTTCATCAGGAGAACAGAGAAACACGGAGGGAAGATCAAATGCACACGAGGAGTGCAGCAGGAATGTGGGAGCTGCTGCGGTGACTCAAACACAACGAGGGTGCCGAGCTCTCCTGGGCCCAGGCTTGTCCCTGAGAGCCCAGGCTGGCCACATGCACCATCTGCCCGGGGGCAGAACAGGACAAAGCACTACAAGCAGGCACAGAACAGCTCCTTGGTGAGGCAGGCTGGGAGCCACCACGCTCCAGAGCCAGCGGAACATCTCATTTCCTCCTGCTGCTGCAGAAGCCCTGTGAGCAGAGGTGTATTTCCACTGCTACCAGTCCAATTTGCCCATCCTGTCCCCAAAACTGGAGGTGTGGCTGTCACCCAAGCTACCACAGTGGCTCTTTTCCTGCTCCCTTTGGTTACCCCTGCCATGACCACAGCACCTGCTAGAGCTCAGAGGTGGCTGGGATTTGTCTTCACAGGTCACCTGGAAAAGTCCCAAATGACAGCAGGACAGGGAGCGAGTGATTGGTGCCAGCACCATCTGAGCCACCATGGGATTCAGTGATGATGCTCCCAGCCCATTTCAAGGAAAGCTCATCGCTCTGCACCCACTCAGAAAGTGCTGGATGAAGAGGACAGAGATTTCACAGGACCACTGAATGGTTGGGGTTGGAAGAGACCTCTGGGAATCACCTTGTCCCCTGCCAAGAGCTCCAAGAAGGGTAGCCACAATGAGAGAAGAGGGGAAGGGATCATCCTGCCTTCACAACCCACAGAACAATGCAAGCACGCACCTGGAAAGAAGGTGGGACGGGCTCTAGGGGAGGGAATAATAAAAACGGCAGGGGACAGAGCAGAACGCCTGCCACGGCGAGCGAGCTCCAGCCAGGACGGGCTCAGGAACGCTGAGCGCCTGTGGGAGCTGTCAGAGTCCCAGCTGATGGCAGGAAGGCCCTGCAGAGGTGACAGCCCTGGCAGACACAGCGAGCAAGCAGCAGAAAAGGGGGAGAAACCAGGCAGGAGGCAAAGGCAGCTCGGGGTCTGTGCAGGCAGAGCCGGGCTGTGCTTGCTGCTGTTTAAAAACGGAGGCAAGTGGTCAGAAAGCAACTTTTAAGCTGAGCACAGGTAGGGCAGGGCAGGGCAGGGCAGGCTGGCAGCTTCCCTCCCTCCCTCCCTGCTGCAGCAGACCCAATTTCATGGGGTTTTTGCACAAGCAGCGGGGTGGAAAATGATCATCGGCGCTCCGCAGCTCCCCCCGCAAGGTGAGCGGCCCCAGCCCCACCTGGGTGGGTACCTGGGCGAGGAAAGAGGCCACCAGTGAGCTTCCCCGAGGGCAACTGTGGGGGGGATGAGGGCCACCCACGCTCCCCCCAGCCCCGTCACCCTCCCGGCTGCTGACGGGAGAGACGGCGCAGTCCTGCGTGACAGCGTGAAATTAATATGATTTTGGGGGAAGTTGGCAGTGAGTAATGAGCAGCTGAAACACCTCGTCCCCACCCCCTCGCCCCCCCAGACTCTTTTAACCCTTCAGCTACTGGATTGGGATCAAAGAGTGGGGAGAGCAAGAGCTGGGTTAAAGTGAAGCAGAGAGGGGCCACGGAGCCCACCTGGAACTGGATTTACAGGTGAATTTTGGCACAGATCAGTGGTGCTGCTTGTGAGCAGGCCCAGCCTGCTGAGATGCAGAGATTGGCCCTCCTGGGCTTGGAAAAGTCAACATTGCTGCTTTTCCAGATGAGGTTTCATAAAGAGATGCCAAAAAAAGAGAAAAAGATGAGGGGTGAAGGGGGCCCAGACCTGTCCAAACACCCCTGGGCAAGTCCCAGAGATCCTCGTGAGGGGACAGCCTGGTGTGCACAGACCACTGATGGGCAGCAGGACAAGAAGTGGCTTTCCCAGCTTCCCTGGTGTCTAATAAATGGGAATGTGGGCAGAAAAAACATCCCATCTTCACAGGCAGCTGATGATGGATGCCCGGTAAGGGTCAGTCCCACAACAGCACCTTCCTGAGAGGACAAGGCTCCTCCTGTCCTTAATTGCAGCAAATTTAAGATCTCCTGTCCTCTGCCAGATGCCTGGAAGTGCTCAGGACACTGCTGGGGGAGGAGGAAAGAGAGGTGAGAAGACAGATGGTCATCCTGCTGTGCCTTCCCTCGATTTCTTCAGGAAGAACAAGGTGCAGACAGAAATGCTGCTGGCACAGTTCAAAGGCCTGGGGCACAGGGACTGCCTCAGGAGAGGCGAGAGACTGGGATGGAAGGGCCTTAATTGCAATCACATCCCAAGGCGTAGAATCCACTGGATTGGGAGAAGGAGAAAGGCTGCAGCAGGCTCGAGGTTAAAAAAATAATGATGCAAACAGAGATGCAAATAAAGGACACGATGTCAGCGTGAGGAGAAAGCTGTGATTCATTAGAGGCTTGTTCAGGACCTTCTCGTGAAGTGAGACTAGAAAATACCCACACAAGTGAAAGACAGGGGGGTGGAGGGATCAACAGCACCGTGAAGGAGCAGCAGCTAAGAAATCCAACAGACAGAGGAATTTTAAGAGCAAGGAAATAATCATCCTGACTGTGCCTTGATGAAAGGCTGAGACACAAGCTCAGAAATTAGTCCAGCATAATTTCAGCATTCCAGATTGTGCAATGCCCCAGCTGCCAGCCCCCAAAGGGCCAAACTCTGGGAATGAACAAGGACTGGCCACAATATACGGCAAGAAAATAGCATATTTTTCCTTTCTTACGCACTTACCGTTCTTAATTCAGACAAGAAGCGACCTTATAACATTAAGAACCCCGAGTGGGATATTTCCAGGAGACAGCACAGGCAGGCTTTGGCTTTGCTCTCTATGGAGAAGCACCTGCCCACAGATGACGTTTTTTTGCACTGAAAAAATGGCAAAAACCCCAAAGCAGAAGCCCAGAGTGGCATTTGAACATGACATTCCAAAAGCAGCCCCGTCCCCACCTCACTCCACCTCCCCGAGCCCCTCCACGCTGCTGAGCAGCGGAATTTGTGTGGAAAACTAATTAAAGTTCCCTCGGGAAGCTCGGCTGGGTGCCCTGGAGAGAGGTGCTGTGGCAGGAGAAGGGAGGAAGCAGCCCAGAAATTCCCTTCGTCTGCACAGGGACAAGCCCAGGCTTTGGGAGGGCAGAAAAGGGACCTGGGGCTGTGGAGTACACAGAGAGCAGAAAAGGGGAAAGAAATAAATACAAAAATCAAGGATGTAATGAATATTCAAACCTGGGAAAGGGATGTGCTGAAAAAAAATCTTCCTTCTGCTCTGGGGAAGAGCCACCTTTTAAAGCAACCTTGCTAAGATAACAGAGAGTTAAACATTTCCTTATCTGTGTTAAACACCTTTATGATTCAAACTGCAAACCAGCACTGAACACCCCTCTCCCTCCCTCTCCCCCAGCCCGTGGCTCGCTTTGGAGAGCGGCCAAATTAAAGTGGCCACTGCCATTTCTGGGCTCTGAGCATGAACCCGATTCTGCCACGTTTGGGTTTCCAGTATGCAAGGAAGAGGCTTGAAAATGGGAAAAAAAGAAAAAACCCAGATCAATTTATGCTGTTTGAGACAGTAAGAGAAATAAAGCAGCCCAGTAGATCCCTGTATGCCCCCCTGGAGCTCACGAGGCTGGTGCCCATTCCTGCAAGCTGCTTCCCAAGGAGCTCCCATGCCCTGTGTTCTCCTGTGCAGCATCCCCTGGCACTGCAGCTCGGGCATGGAAATGCACCAGGACTGGGAGAAGAAGGCTGCGAGGATGCACCTGGGATCAGCTGGGCAGGAGATCCAGGGCACAGTCCAAAGGTGTGGGAGAGCAGAGGGCACGGGGTGGCTCAGGGGGGCACCCTGTGCCAGGGCCTGCCCACCCTCCCAGGGAACAATTCCTTCCCAATATCCCATCCAGCCCTGCCCTCTGGCACTGGGAAGCCATTCCCTGTGTCCTGTCCCTCCAGCCCTTGTCCCCAGTCCCTCTCCAGCTCTCCTGGAGCCCCTTTAGGCCCTGCAAGGGGCCTCCAGCCCTTCCATCAACTTTGTGGCCTCCTCTGGACTCGCTGCAGCAGCTCCACCTCTGCCTCGTGCTCCCCTTGCAAACCAAAGACACCCTAAAAGCCCCAGTGGGGCCAAGCTCTTCAGCCTGGACAGAGGCAGCCATCAACCACGCAGCTTCCTGTTTTCCAAAAAGGAAACTAAACACATCCAAAGATGCTGTTTTGGCAAGAACCTTCAAAGAATGTGGGTGGACAGGGCCCCACAGCCAGGGTGTGGCAGGGACAGAGGCACCCCAGGGTGCCTCAATCCAGAGGAAGAGCCTGGGGAGGGCTTTGGAGATCTCACGGACACACTTATTTCCTGGAGATCATGATTTTGTGATCCCACTCACCACCAAACCCAACTCAGAGGCATCCTTACAGCTGCCATTGCACATCTGAGCACTGAAACACGCTCTGGTTCCTGCTGCCTGCACTGTTTGTGACACCCTGGTCACAAACACCTGGCTTGGGTGCCTCCAAGCAAGGGACACATTCCACAGTCCTCAGGAAAAGCCAGGAAGGTGGGATCCAAGCCCTGGTGGCTGGGTGCAGGGTGCCCAGCTGCTTCCCCAGGGGCTTTCTGCTCCTCCAAGACTCATTTTTGGGCCCTCTCTTCTTGCAGAGAGGGCCCTGGGACAGGCAGAGGCACCAGCACTGTGGAGGAGCTCAGTGATCCCCTGCTCCACCTGGTCCTTCTGCTGCTCCACCACAGTGGCAGCTCTGTCCTGGCTCAGATGGCTCCTCCTGGCTTCTCCCACACGGCACCCGGCACCTGCAGCCCCTGTCCCGCCCCCAGCAGCCCCTCACACCTCAGGGAGGTGCTCACTGTGACCTTTGCCGCTGTCCCCAAGCTCTTGGGCTGTCTGACTGCAGGGGGACAGCATGGAGACCAAATTCAAGCAGCAGCAATCAGTTTTGAGCCATTTCTAGCACAACATCCAAGGCTTTAGAAGTGGAACCCAGCAACCCTGACAGCACTGGGACGTTCTGTTTGCATGGAATGCTCTAATTAACTCTGTCCAGCACTCGCTTAACAAACTCACGTTTCCCCTCAATTTTTTTTCCTTCTGTGTCTTTCACCAGCACAGATTTTCCACATCTTCAACAGGGGAAGGAGAAATTGTCTCCAGTCATGTAGACTCCATTACTGGGAGAAAGGTGTGAACAGCAAGCACGTCTGGCAGACGGATTCATTATCCCACCGTGTCCTTTATAATGGGAAATGAAAAGCCCATTCTGGTAACTACACTTTATTATAATAGGTCAGGAGAAGTGAAAGGCATCATCTTATAAAATTAACTTCATAAAGACTGCTTCAAAAAAAAAAATCTCTGCCAGTTTATCCACTGCATCTCCCTGCAGAGATTTTTTTCGTCTCCCAGAAGGGGCTGACTCCCAAGTCTTGTCCCACTTCACTTTTCCCCTCCAGCAGAGGGAATGGTTCTTTTTCCTCCTAATCACGCCCAGGTGCTTGCTTTGCCAGGTGCAGTAACTACCACGCCTTTGTCAAGGCAGAGGAAACAGTCAGCAAAGGAGTTAAAATGAGAGCCACCCCCAAAGGTGTCTGCAGAAGCAGAGTCACATTCTCTGTAGCAAAGTCATACATAAGCTGTTCTCTGCTCTGCAATACCTTCAGCTGCTTCCTTCGTCAAACTAAAGCCCAGGCTCCCAGCTGACGATAACTTTGTGATCCAACAGCTTTGTACAGCCTGTCTGAGTGCAGCTCCTGCAGGCAGAGGCAGGGGACAGCCAGGGGGACGATCCAACACCTCCCACAGCCAGCGCTGGCACCTGACTGCCCTCGGAACCCTGCCCAGCTGGCAGGGGAGGGCTGAACTAACAACTGCTGCAAATTCAAGAGAAACCAAAGAGAAACCCAAAATGGAAAGTTCTCAGATATATTCTGCAAAAAAAAAAAAAAAAGGAAGAAACAACTTCACCCCCAGACACACAACTCCAACAACTGCATCCTGTACTCTGCCAAGCTCTGAGCACACCCTGGGCTGTGCCTGTCCCTCAGCTTGCCTTGGATTGGGCAGGAATCTTTTAAGAAGTGCTTTTCTAAGCTTTATAATTTCCCTTTTGAGGCAAATGAAACACACAGCTCCTCAAAACATTATAAAGCACCTGCAAAACAGCCTGATCCTCAATATTCATGGAGTTGGTGCACACAGCAGAGGAGGATGGAAGGGGAGGCTCAGAAACAAAGAGTTAATTGGTACTGCCAATGAAGGCTGCGTGGATCTCATGTGATAGATTCTTAAAGGAGCCCAATTTTCAGAAATTGCCAGCTCCAATCTGTGAAAGGGTGGCCTTTCACAGATCTCCAATTCAGCTTGCCACTAGAGTTCCTTTTGAAAAAAAGAAAAAAGTCTTGCCATAAAAGCCCCACAATTTGGGAGCAAAAATTAGCAGCCTTCATGGGATAGCAATCCCTTTGACTCTCCTCCCCTGACTGTGGCTCTTTGGGAAGAACTGAGCACCATTTACCTTTTGTTATTCTTCCAGGTAGTAAAGAGAAGAGTAGAATCTAATCAAGAACAAAAACGGGTGAAAAAAACACACCCACAAAAGCTGAATCTTCACACCTCGCCCAAAGGCGGCCCCTATAATGGAACAGCCTTTCTCCCTCCAAAGATGATAACACCTATCTCAAAAGAAAAAGATAAATAAATCCCTCGAGGGTGCAAGAGAGGCCAGAACCTCCAGGAGAATGTGGCAGGATACGCTCTGAACCGGTGTCACACCCAGCAAAGCCACTGGGCTGGGACGTGGGCAGCACCTGAGGCTTGTGGAGCTCTGCTGCAACAGGATTACTGTGCAGGCAGAGAACCTGAGCTGCTGAGCAGAGCACCCCTGACTCCCCTCAAACACCATAATTAAGCACCAGCACCTTTCTCCAAGCCAAGAAACAGAACTTGGTGTCCCTGGATTCCAAAATTAAGAAATTCCTCCAGGCTGTAGGAACACAGGCAATGGTGCAAGGCAAGGCTGAGCATTTCAGTGATGGATCCAAGAAAGCAATATCCAAAAGTGTAAAATCAGCCAGGCCAGGGATTCCCTGAACTGCCAGAGCTGAGCAGCCTGAAAAATCCACTATTCAGAACACCCAGCTCCTTGTTTTGCTGTTCCAGTGTCACCAACACCTCCTGCAGGGCCATCTGAGAGGGGGGACCGAGCTCTTTGGCAAAGCTCAAAACACGGAAAGATTTGTTTGGGGGGAAAAAACAAATACATATTATACACATATAAAGTGTAATAGGTATTTTTGGAAATGACAGTGGCATAATCTGTATTTTTCTGGGTAATACATACATAGAGACTGTGTGGATATATACAGTGTGTGTGTGCATAGTATAAATATACACACGTATATATAAATTAATACTTATTTACTTTAATACTTATTTACTTTAATACTTATTTTTCTCCTGCTGCAAGGTGGAAGGTGGCTCTGGAGCAGGTGAAACAATAGGGAAGATGCTCATCCTGTAAAACCTGGGCCCTGGGGCTGTTGCCCTGGGTGGTGATGCCTGGCTGAGTGGCCTGGCTGTCCCC
Organism: Corvus hawaiiensis; assembly: GCF_020740725.1. Taxonomy (NCBI): domain Eukaryota; kingdom Metazoa; phylum Chordata; class Aves; order Passeriformes; family Corvidae; genus Corvus; species Corvus hawaiiensis. The sequence continues at coordinate 507,611 of NC_063230.1, forward strand.
AGGCTGGCTGTCCTGGGCAGGCTAAGAGTGCCCCCTGCAGCCCTACCAGCCCTTCCACTGCCAAAGGATTGTTGGCCATCCCCAAGAAATCCCCAACAAAAGACAAACTAAGACAGGTTCCTAAACGCAGAGAGAGCCCGAAGCCGCGGAGCAGAGGCAGCTGATTTACAGGCACACACAAAGCAGTGCAGGAGGGTGAAGTGTGGGGCAGGGCTCTGCTGTGCCTGGTTTTGGCTGCTCCAGAGCAAAGCAGGGATGGCAGGAGTGAAAGGAATGTGCTCCCCCAAGCTGCTGGCTTTTGTTTTGAGGATAAACCCCTGATTTCTGCATATCCTAGGTGAAGGAAAGGGATGCTCCGAGAGCGCTGTGACCAGCTGGAAGCTGCACATTCCCTGCAGTATCAATCAGATGTTCCTCTGCCCCTCCTCTCCACAGCTCTGAGGTGCCAGACAAGACAGGAGGGAAAAACCCACACCAAAAACCCCCCACAGTCTCTGTGCTTGTGATGTACAAAATCTCCCAGCGCCTTGAACTTCACCTTAGGCCCAGCTTTGCTGGCTTGAGCTTTACGAGGGTCATGTCTGCAGTTCAGAGTGTTGGGATCTAAATCAGCAGAGCCCCACATGCTAAGGAAAGTCAGCGTGGGGCCTGGAAGCCCAGGGGTTCTGCCTCAATCCCTCAGGGCAGAACTGAGCCAAAAGCATCCAAGCTACACAGCACAAGAAAAACCTTTTGCTCTTCCGGAGGCATTTTTTTTGTTGTGACCATCACCACACCCCTGCCCGAGAGCCACGGCGTGGTTTGCCCTGAGTGAAATCCCTAGAATTCAGCCCAAATGAGCGTTGTAACAGAGAGATTCCCTCACACCCTGCAAGGGATCAGCTGCCAACCACACAGGAACCACATCTCTACACAAACAAAGGAGGGAGAACTCCATGAAACCAGAAAACACAAACAAATCACTGCCAGGGGCTTTTCAGTGCATGGTCTGGGCAGGTTTCAAAGGGTTAAGCAACACCTCAAGTTTCCCCTTTGGAAAGAAATGCCCCAGCTGTGACAAAAGCACCCAGCTTGTGCCAGGACAGGCCCCCAGAGGCCACACCCAACGCAGCACCCAGTGGATGGCAGCTGGAAAAATCCCTCCTGCAAGCCAACAGCAGAGCAGGGAGCACCGCCTGGGACAGCGAGCAAACCCTCCTTGTCCTGGGAGCAGCAAAGATGGTGCTCCTTTCACAAAGTTCCACTCATTTTTCAGGATACAACAAAATCCCGGCACAAAAGGCTGAGGGCACGCAGAGGTGATCCCAAAATCCCTGCCCAGTGCTCAGCACTACCCCCCTCAAGTGTTTCTTGTCAGAGAGGGCACTACAGGCACCAAAACTCCACGTCCTGACAGGTATGGGGTAACATCCCACTGAATGTGTGGGGCACAAGTAATGGAACATCCACAGAGGGGAAAGCAAAGTGGAAATGCTCCCTCTGGACTGCAGAGCATGGGGAACGCTGCTGCACACCTTCCAGGAGGGGGGAGGGAAGAACATCCAAGGCTAAATCATTGACTCTACAGGGATGTCCAAGCTGTAGTGATTGGCCACAATTTCTATACTGGTGTAACTTCCCAAGCCATTTGTCCCCATACTCAGTAAAATCCTTGTTTTCTTCCACAAGGACAAAAAAACCTCACAATATTTACAACCTGAGAAACGCCCCACATGAAAATCACACCGGCTGCACCCCAGGGCAAGCCACAGACCCACCAAAGCTCTTTCCTACCTGAAGAGTTCCCGGATTTCCCTGACAGTGGCCTGGAAGGGGATGTTCCGGACCAGGATCTTGGAAATTTTCTGCTTCTTGGCAGTCTGTTTCCTCCGGGCTGGTTTCACAGCGGGCCTGGAAGCCAACAGGAAGGGCAGGTAAAGACCACGGAGCAGCAGAATCCCTTTGAACTGTGGCTCCCTCAGGACATGGAACGTGGAAAAATGAGGCACCAGCTCACACTGGCATCCTTGGTTGTGACAGTGGAAATGCCACATAGGCCACCAAAAGGACCAAATTCCAGTGATGTAAATCCTACATCTGAAAATGAAGTAGTCCCTCTTGCTCCAATGGAGGTCCTGCCTCTAACTCTAGTTAGTTTGCCACTAACTCATGTTTTGTCACCAAATCTTGCCCTTTAATTGTCAGGAGAGTGCACTAATGAATATGTTTTTATATATATTAGCTTAATGTGAGCTAACTTTGATTCTTTTTCTTCTTGGCTTATAAAACATCAAATGAAATTTTGTAATGAAGTATTAATTTTTTTTTTTTTTTACCTCTGGAGTTGTATTGCATTTGGACAAGGTCAGAATTTACCTAACACAAAAGACAGCAGCTTATTCCATAAAGCAGAGCACTTCCCATTGTGGGCTGGATACCTGCTGAAGGGATTTTCCAAATCAAACTGGATAAAAACGGTTTAGGAAAGAATTGAAATACAAAGTGCAGACACGGGGAGCTGTCAGACTGCTCGTGGGCCCCAGGAACCAGATTTTCAAACAAATTTTGACATTTAACAGATATCACCTCCAGCAGGGTTTCCAAAGTGTCTAAAGGACAGTGTTCAGGTGCCAACATTCAAATATCTGGATTAATTTGCAACTCTGCAGTTAGGATGTTCTGTGCTGAGTAAGAACTAGGAAGCAATCCCTAAAAACCAGGGCTAATCCCAAGTACATTCACCCACAAGTAACCATCTCCTCTGCGCCTGATTGCCCAGGCAAAAGGAGCTAAATCCAAACTTTTTTATCAAGCAAGAAACTGGTTTTGTTTGGATTTGATCAGAATATTATTCTTAAGCTCCTGTTCTCTCAGATGAACAGGTAAAAACTTCGCTACCCAGGGAAAATTTGTCTCCAAGAACTTTTCAAAGCCCCTGGAGCTGGCAGTGCTGCCTGAACTGCCACCAAAGCAGAGGCTTTTTCCTTGAGCAGGGAAGAAAACTCTGCCTGTTTCTCACTTTGGGCTCAGTTTTGGGGCCCTGCTCCAGGCTCATTCCTCATTTCTCTTCTCCTTTCAAGCAAAGCTGAGTAAAGCACAGCCAAGGCTGATGTGCTCGACAGCTGGAGCACTGCTGGGCACATCCCTCGGGGTGCAGATGTGGGAGAAGAAGGGAAGAAGCTCCCAAGGGTTACTGCAGCTGAAGTGCTGCAGAGGTGGGAGGGGAGCCTCACCTGACAGCTCTCTCTGAGAGCTTCACCTCCAGCTTGTGGCCATCCACAGTGCAGCCCTGGGAGTCCGAACAAAGGAAGAGGAAAAGAGACATAATTAACAGAAATAAACATACAGAAGAATTAGAAGTCAAAGCAGCACTAAATAAACATTAATCGGTGATTGTTCTGTGAGGGGGGATCCGGGTCGCTGCCCCCTGCAAGGGGCACCTGGTGGGAAACCTCATTAAAACCCAACCCTTGTACATCTCCTGGGAATTCCACATTGGATCAGCACTAGGAAACACCTCTCCATGGTCTTGTCCATTTACAAACCCTCTTCCCTCATAAACCTGGCCCATTTTAGAGGCTTCTCCACCTGCCCAGTGCAGCTCACAGCACTGACACCCTCAGCTACACCCTGAACCGCCAGGTTCATCCAAGCCTCTGGACAGAATTCCGGGCTGGCGAGGCTGGCACTCACCTGGAGCCGGCGCAGGGCTTTCTGGGCGCTCTCTGGCTTCTTGTACTCCACAAACCCAAAGCCCATGGACAGCAAGGTGCCTGTCAGAAGAGAAAGCAGTGACAACAGAAGATAGAAAAACAAACCAGGAGCAAGCACTGATTGCCAAACCTGGGGGGACAAAAGCTGAATATCCCATAGAAAGGGCCGGCCTGGCCATGGCTGGACTTGGATGCTCCTCAGGAGCACCCCTGGCTGAGTTTTTTGAGCAAGGCACTGCTCTGGACCGGCCAGTTTTGGTGCTGATAAGGTAACAGATGCTGCACACAAAACTGATCTTTTGCTTTGCATCATCTCAGTGCCACTTCCTTAAATAAAACACAGAGTCCTGCAAAGCAACTGCTGGGCACAGACAAGGGAAGTGATCCTACTGTGGGGACAAACCTCCCACGAGCTGCAGTGGGCAGCTGCCACTTCCACAGCCAGGGAGAGACATCCCTTCCCCTCCCTGCTCAGCAAAGGTCTGCAGCGCCTGCGGTCACACCACAGCCCTGAGGAACACACTGACTGACACAGGATTAACAGTGAGGGGACAAACCAACACCCCATGCTCGGCTTCAGAACCTCAGTGGTGGCAGAGCATAGAGATGGCCCCGGTGCCTGCAGGGATCAGGTGGTACAGGATCAGCCCACGCTGAGCAGTGCTGCCTGGCCAGACCCACCAGCAGAACTGAAGAACTCACGTTATTTCTTTATCTCTCAGTGGATCTGAGGTTTCAAGTATCCCATGGAAGAGGATGAGGAAAATCAAATTCAAGGGGAAATGCCACGAAGCTGTGGAGCTCCCAGAGAAGCCACAGCCCCTCCAGCCAGCACTCGCCTGGATCCAACTCCTCGGGAAGTGAGAGCAGCCAGCACAACAGGCACAGCCACTCCTCCCTGCAGCCTGGGGGGCTCTGGGCTGGCAGGGAGAAGGCAAACCAAGCCCACTCAGCTCAGCTCTCAGCCAGGCATCCTCGAGGATCCGGCTGTTCCTGGGATAGTGCAGGGTTTAATCACTGTGGGGCACCGGCTCCCGTCAGCCTGCACCCTGCTCTCTGCTGTGATCCTGGAGGAGTTTGGCTTCTCCATCTCACAGCCTGCACCCTGCTCTCTGCTGTGATCCTGGAGAAGTTTGGCTTCTCCATCTCACAGCCTGCACCCTGCTCTCTGCTGTGATCCCGGAGGAGTTTGGCTTCTCCATCTCAAGAGCCACATCTCCACAAATCCCACAACTGAGCTTAACCTGCCAGGCCGAACCCCGGGGTAAGGTTTGGCTTGCACCCATTTTGACAGGAACACTTCTGGGAGCATGGAGGATTTTGCCAGCAGGAACACAAATGCTCAGCCAGATGAATGCTGAAGCAACGCCACACCTGAGCCTTCAGCAACCAGCCGAGGGAAGGAATTGAACAGCAGCATCTAGAGTACCTGCTTTGTCTTTCTTCTTGGATATTGTGCAGCTCTTCAGGGCTCCCACTTTGGAAAACATCTGCAAGGAATTTGAACATGTGACTCAGTTCCCTTTGTCACAGGCTTTCAACTCAACTGACAGCGTGGCCCTCTTCCCCCCAGCACACACCTGACAGGCAGTGCAGCTGAGCCTTTTCCCATTAAATTATTTCTGTACAAATACACACACAGAGTTTTAAAGATACCAAGACACACGTTCCCAGAAATCCTCCACCATTCCCCAGAACCAGCGCAGAGATCTGAGATGCCTCTGCAGGAACACTCTGGATTATGAGATGCCCTCAGCCAGGTAGAGACCTTGAAGGTGGGCAACTCCTGTGATGTCCCTAGAACACAGCTCTTCCCAAAAGTGGGGGCTAGAGGGGAGCAAACTATTTATTTGACTCTGTTGTAAAGCCAGAAAAAGAGGGGACAAGTCCCAGCCCTCCTCTGGACAGTCACTTGTCCACAGCTGGACCAGAGCCTCTACAGAGTCCCACAGGTCCAGGATTCTCGGGCCACGGGATGTGGTATTTTACACAGCTACAAGAAGTGCCAGAGATGGGAAATTCCAGCTGCTTTTCCTTATTTTGGTGTTAACACCCCACACTGGGGTCTGCCACGCTCCCTCCCAAGTGCTCTGCTGAGGTGAAGCAGCACAAGGCAGCTCAATGTCAGCAGGAGCTGAGGTGAAAAGCACGTTCTGAAATCATGGTTTGTGGATCCCCTGCCTCACACACGGAGCAGCGGCAGAGCTGCAGCAGGGCCTGTCCCAAGGAGGAGCTTTACAGAAAACACGGGAAATCAGGAATGTTGGAAGACTTCTTACTGCCTCCACCTGTCTCTAGGTGGAATTAAACCCCACCAAAACAGTTCCAGATGCATTTGTCTTAACTGACACCTGGAGTGATGCTCCCAGTCCAACCCAGTGCTCTCTCATCTCCCACCAGGTCACACTGGCTGCAGCCAAACTCCTTTAAACACCGTGTCCTTATTGCTCACCTCCTTCAGGGTGTCTTCTGTGGTGGCAAAGTTCAGGTTTTTGATGAACAAGGTACACCCAGGAATATTTTCTTCTTCCTCCTCCTCCTCTTCCTCCTCCTCCTCTTCCCTCGCTGCTGCTTCCTCTGAGTCTTTTACAGCTTCACCTGAAACAAGAAGAATAAACCCAACTTTGTAAGATGTAACAAAGCCAAACTTTGGGGGAGCTGCCCACTGAAATTTTGGGGGAGCCCCTGGGATGGGGAGAAAGGTGGGGTTCTTAGGGAGGGCAGAGCAGTCCTCACAGCAGGAAGTCACCCAGACAAAACATATCCTGGGCCTTAGCACAACAGCTGAGAAACACAGACAGAGACCCCCAGCACGTCAGCCAAAGTTCTTACCTACTCCCAGTCCTGCTCCATCCTCCTCTTCTGCAACCCCAACTTTTTTTTTCTGAGGGGCTGGGCTGAGGAAAACACCCATGGGAGCCCACTCCAGATATAATGGCACAGAATGGAACTGGGAAGAGAAGACAGGAGAGAAATGAGCAGTGAAGGGCAAGGCCTGGAGGAAAAACTCTGCTCTCAGCACCATTTTCACCTCGGAAATGGGAAACAGCAGTGGAATAGCTGAGCAACCTTTTCAGCTGCCCAAACTCTGTCACAAAAGGATCCAGCCTCACACAGACCACAGCCTGCCACGGGTCACTGCTGGATGGTGAAGGGGAAAAGAAACCCTCCAGCTGGGTCACAGCCCCCTTCTCCAGCATCCTCTGCAGGCTGAGCCCTGCTCAGCAGCACCAGGAGCTCCCTAAATCCAAAGGGCAAAGGTGGAGCATCAGTGGCTCTGGGATAACACTTCCCACACTCCCTGTGCCCCTCGGGCTCAGGGCAGCCCTTCTGCAGCTTCCCACCTCACCAGGCAGTGCCCCACCTTGGAGTAGGCCAGCCTGGTGAAGGCTTGCTTGGCCTCTGTTGGCTCCAGGAACTCCACGATGGCCGTGATCCCTCCCTCCGGCAGCAGCACCCGGCCCAGGTCGCCGTGTTTGCCAAAGACCTCCTCCAGCTCCACGGCGCTCGTGCCCGCCGGGAGGTTCTTCACCAGGATCACCGTCCTGCTCCTCTCTCCAGCAGCCTGACACAGCCAGCAGGGAAAGAAAGGGAATATGGGATGTAAAAGAACAAACCCAGCAATCTTCTAACAGGAGATTTCAGATCCACCACGCTGTGCTCTCCCTCTGTCACCCCTTTCCAGGATCCAAAAGGGCCAACAGCCATTTAGAAAACACTCCCTGTGAGATGCACATCCCAGTTCCACAGATGCTCATGGACGGAGGTTTCAGCTGCAGACCCACCCTGGTGTGGGCACAGGGCTCCTTCCCTGCCTCCAGCAAGCTGACCAGCACCCTAAAGCCATCATATCATGGATTTCACCCATCCCGAGGGCAGCTGCATTTTCAAATGGATACAACAACTCCTAACTCATCAGGGATGGGTCAATCCTGCAGCATGCTGAGGATTTAATTACCAATTTCCAAGAGAGCTGGGAACAGCAGGACTAGAAGAGGCAGATCCCCACTGATGCCTCCAGCCGGGCCTCTCACCTGGCTGAAGGAATCCAGGCTGACTCCATTTTCCACGAGGAAGCGGCGGATTTCCTGGACCAGCTCTGTTTCTCCCAGAGCCACTCTCACTGCCATGCTGTCTTTACTCTCCTGCAGGCAAGAATTCAGTCACCTGCTGCTCCCAGAAGCACATGATGCAAAGGGAACGTGGCAGGCAGCTGGAGGGTAAAATGCTCTAGCTCCTCTGGAGCTGCTGGAAGTTTTGCTGTTGGAATCCAAATGCATCCCAAAGAAAAACGAAGGTTCCAGGAAGGATCTGAGCTTTTGGGTGTAAATTCCCACCAACCTGTAGTTATGTAGGAATGTGAAATTCAGGCACAGGAAAGCAGAGAGGGAAGGAAGGCTGGGGACCAGGGGATCAATGGGCTCAGACCCCACAGAGGAGCTGCAGCACCACAGCCTGTGCGGTGCTCATGGATGCACCGAAGCTTTTGCTGCACAAGACCAGGAAGGCCCTGGCCACAAAGAAACAGGCAGGGAAGCGATGTCCCACCCCAGCTGGTCCGTCAGAACCCAACTCACAGCATCCAGCACGTGGCTTTTGGGAGCGCTGTACCTCTGAGCCATGGCATCAGCCACGGCGCTGGTCCCCACAAACAGCGTGTTCCAGTTGTGGGAGCTGCCAAAGAAAACACAGCCAGCTCAGTCCTGCAGCCCTTTCTGCTGCTGGGGCCTCTCTAGGCAATGGCCCCGGGAAAAAGTGGCTCTGAGCACCACCGTGAGCAGGCAGGGTGAAGAGGGAGGGAAAGGAGGGTGGAACATCCTTAGGGAAGGGACAGGATGAGGGAGCTACAACTGCAGAGCAAAGAGAAAGCAGTGCAGGCAGCTGAGCTCTGCTTCCCCAGAGCTGACCAGTCACAGCTCTGCAGCTGCAGTTCAGGTGCTGGCTCAGAGGAACACACCTTTCCAACTGGTCTCCTAAACCCACAAACCCCCTGCGAGCAAGGTTGCACCCTTTTCCCTTCGAGACAGAAAGTATCAGATACTTCTTTCAAACTGACTTGTCACACAGCAAGAAAAAGCTGCTACAAGCTCTAGAAATACAGGTGGCCAAGCAGAGGAGAAAGGCCCAACTGACCTGAAACCATCCCCCTGAAGAATTACAGGATCAGGCTAACTTTTATTAGAGAAGGAACTCCTACACACACAAAGCCATTCAAGCCCTGTTGCTCCCAGTTTCCGCTGCTCACTGAACTACTGCAGCTCCTTGGGCAGAGGAGTCAGGGAGGCAAGAGAGGAAGGAAACAGAGCTGCCCAGCAAATGCTTTATCGACTTTGGGAATCTCTGCAGCCCCTGTGAAGACCCCAGATGCATTCCTGCCACATCCTGCGAATCTGGCAGCTTGTGCCCTACCTGGCACTGCTGGCTTTGTCCTTGGCCTCCTTGCGCTTTTTGTAGGAGGAAGAATCTTCTGCATCTCCATCTTCCACTTTTTCCTTTCTGATCGTGGAGGGTAAGAGATGCATCATTCTGCCCTGCAAGACAGGAAGGAGAGATCCAGCAGCTCTAGAATAATCCACAGATGTCCACAAACTAAGCAGAGTGGAGGAAGTTTCCTGGAACCTTTCCTACTCAGAGAGCCTTGGCCAAAGGAGGGAATTTTCCTTCCCAAAGGAGACACAACTGCAAGGCCAAGTGGCCACACAGTGTGAGACAGACTCAGGGTTTTGGTGTCCGCAGAGCTGTTCCAACCAAGCCACTCTACCCAAGGAACCTGCAGGAGAGCCTGAACCTTTTTAACAAAGCCCAGAAGAGAACTCAGCCACATTCCCAGCAAACATTCCCGCCAGCTGCAGTCCAAAGCTCAGGAAAAGCATCAGCTGCTGTACCTGGAACACCTGCCCATCCAGCTCTGCCAGGGCCTTCACAGCATGCTCAGGGATCATGTAGGTGATGAAAGCAAATCCTTTGGGTTTCTTGGTCAGTTTGTCTATGGGGAAGTGGATCTCCGAGAGGGGTCCTGCAGGAGGCAAGGCCTTGGTGGTCACAGATGGCCCTGCCCAGCCCTGAACTGGCACCACCCAGACACAACCAGGGCTGAGGGGAGCCAGGGAGGGCAGAGCAGCTCTGGGTGAGTGGTGAGCCACCAGCCTGGGCCAGGAGCTGCAGAGGGACAAGGTGGGCCCAGCACAAGCACCCCAAGTCCAGGTGTGGCAGCTCGTGGGCTCTGACAGGTGACACAAACCAGGCAAGCTCTGAGCATTTACCTTCAGTCAGGGATAAAGACTCCACAGCCTCACCCTCTCTGCCCCAGGACACCAAGATAACCTTAAATGTGTTTAATTTGGAGGTAGAAGAGGGAAACTTCAAACTTCCACTTGACATTCCAAACCTGGGGTGTATCTCAAGGATTCACCTCTGACCTGCAGGAAGCCTCCTGCCAAGCAGGCTCACGTCACCACACCAGGCAATAAAGATGATGGGAGCTGGGCCATGTCCAAGAGATGTGGGACATGGAGCTGTCCATTCCCACCCAGCAGGAAAACCTCAGGACAAAGGAAAGATGTTGCCCTGCAAGTTCCAGTCCCACAGCCAACACTCACCATACTTTGAAAAGATCTTCTCCAAGTCCTCCTCAGTGCTGGTGAAAGGCAGATTCCTGACAAAGAGTCTCCCTGATTCAGCCAAGTCCTCTTCTTCCTCATCGTCCCTCAGCCTCCTTTGCCAGGGCAGGCTACCAGGTGTGGCTGGAACGGTTTCTTTTGGGGCGTTCCTGCACTGGGAAACCTCCACACAGCGCCCACCTGAGCCCCAAACATACACAGAGGGACGCTGGATGCTGCCCTAGGCCATGGGCAAACAACATAAAATGTGCAAAGAGCCCAGGTTTAGAGCAGTGACACAATTACAGCCCCACAGGCTCTGAGCAGGACTCCGAAGGGGGAGGTGGGGGCTGCAGGAGCCAGTCTTCAGAAAAGCCAGGGTGCCAACAACAGCCCCCTTTCCTTCCAGAGCCCCAGCCTAGTCCAGGCAGCCATCCCCATTCTGCACACAGTACTTGCAAACAGCCTCTCCAAGGGTTAAGGCCAAGCCCAGGGCTCCAGCACAGCCTCGCAGCGCTGTCTCTACAAAGCTGGACTCACACAGGACTGTTCTGATACCGATGAGAAGCACCCCGAGCACACGGCCGAACATGAGGGCCCCGCAGCACCGCTCCCATCACAGGCCCGGGTTTATCCCATGTGGGCTAAGGCCAGGAACAACCCTCCCATCTGCCTGGAAAAACTCCCATCACAGGAGCTCCTTGTGCAGGGAACACTCGAGCAGCTGAGCTCCCGCAGCCACAGTGAGCAGGAACAAACAGCCCTTACCCAGGAATTCTTTTTTCCGCTTCAAGGCCCTTTGCATTTCTGCTTCACTCTTCAAGTCAACAAAGATGTAACCTTGGAGGAAGGGAAGGTTCAGCTGAGCACCATGTGGGGAACACACACAGCCACTAATTGGGTAATTATGGGTGAATTGGGCTTGCTTGAGTATAGATTCCTATAGATAAAGCATTCAGCTCCCATGAAGAGTTTCAACCCAGCCTGGAAATGGCCATGTCAGACTGGAAGGCTGCCTTTTCAAAGCTTATTCTCTGCACACAAATCTAAAAAGCCTGACTTAGCAGCTGGAGGAGGCTTTCACAGGTGCCTCCCAGAGCAAACAGAAGCTGCATCCGTTGTTGGACTGTTAAAGGGAAAGAGCACAGCAAAGCTGCTGCACACCCAGCCCATCAGGAGACCCAAAGGCTGCCCTGCAGCCCACAAACACAAATCAGCACAGTGCCCTGCTCTGCTGCAGCTATCCCAGAGGAACAGGCTTTTCCTTGGCATGCTTTGGGGTGTTTAGAAAAGGCCTGGATACAGATCAATAAAAAAAGGCTCCTGCTGCTACTCCTAAGGGAGCACAGCCAACATTACTGTGCCCAGGGCATCCTGTGGGCAGCAAGTAGGGCAGGAGAGCTGCAAAGTCACAGAAAGGTCTGGAAGAACCAGGCCATGAGCCAGGGATTTGGAACTACAGACTAAAAGAGCAGAGGGGTGATCGAGAGGTCCCTTAACTCTCAGATCCAACCCCCCTCCACACACAGCTCTTACCTGAATTCTTCCCCTGGGCCTCTTTCCCCATCCTGATTGCCACTGGCTTCAGAGGGAAGAAGAATTCCCGAATTTTTTGCTGCAGGAAGAATTAGAATTGGTTGGCTAATTTCTCAGATACAGGAAGCAGCAAGTTGCAGACTTTGGTTTTTCTCTATGAAACACCCTGTGCAACAAACAGATCTCTGCACAAGGACAGTCCAAAAGCTCCCCTGACCACCCACACAACCCTCAAACAGTGAAAGTGAAAAGTTTCTGCAAAAGTCTTGCAGAGTTACACTCTGAGACCCGCCCTGAGCCTCCCTCTCCAGCTGGGAAACCAAACTTGCCTCGGTGATGTTCGAGGGGGCCCCACGCAGCTTCACTGTGAACCGAGTGCTGGCTGCCCCTGAGCTGCCCTGAGGAGGGGAAAAAAAGGGGGGAAAAGGCTGAATGAAGGAACAAAAATCACAGCACAACCAGCTGGGCTTGTCCAACAAACAGGAGGCTCTAGAGTGGGAGAGATTATCAAGAACTTCTGGCAACCATGTGGGGCAGGAGGTGCCTGCTGAAGGTGCAAGGTTCAGCTGGGAGTGTCAAACCCTGGCACCAAAAACTGAGTTCTGGGGGACAGCATTTCCTGCAGACAGGGAAAAAAGCCTCTGGAAAGGGCACTGGCAGCACTTATCTGGAAGTGCCCCTTCTCTGGGAATTTAGTCAGCCCTGAGGAGATTCAGCAAAATTTTTAAATGGGTCACACCAAGAATGCCAGGAAAGCTGGTACCCAGTGGGCCCTGCAGCCTTCCCAGGCTTCAGCCCATCCCTGCAGGGGCTGACAGACACCTGCTATCATAAAGCTGCTGCTTTAGGACAGAAGCCTAGTTCAGCTGTACCTCCAGTGTGGATCCTTTCTTCTTCTTCCCCATGGGTGTTTCTTGCTCTGTTTGTTGGGCTTTTGGCTTCCCCCTTTTCTCTGGGTGGGTTTCTTCAATGCCCGAATCCTCCTCAGTCCCACTTTCCTCCTCCTCCTCCTCGCTCTCTGCTTCTTCCTCTGCACTGGATGAGGAGGAAGAATCCTCCACCACTTTAGATTTCAGGTAGTCCATATCTGAGAGCTCTTTGCTGGTAGCTGCCTTCTTCCCTCCTTTCTTTCCTGACAGAGAGGAGAGATCAGAGAAGTTTTTTCACACAGACACTGCTGCTGCTTTCCCCCCAGGCCAGGAAAAAGCTGAGAACTGCCACAATCATGACCATCACCTCCCTCTCCTCTACCTTTTCCACAGGAAGGGCTTGAGAACAGCAGAGCAATTTCATCTCGGCACTTCCAGACTGACAGTCTGGACTTCCAAAGCAACAGCTCACATATAAAACATGTTAGAAAGGGGTTTGAGGTACTGCAGGACAAACTGTTTTGTCAAAATTTTAACTAAATACCCCCAGCAGGCCTCAGAGAAGGGTTTCAAGTGTTTAGTTTGGACACAATCTCAGCTGCATTTGAGTGACCCAAAGAGATGAGGGGCAGCAGGGAAAACACCACTCACTCCACCAGAGCAGCCCAAGGCAATCCCTTGGGCAGGGAGGGAGAAAAGCTCCAATCCCACACGCAGCGCTGCTGCAGGGACACTGGATGCTAAAACACACACAGAGCCCGGACTTCTGAGTCCTCAGGATTAACCCTCTACTCCAGCTCTCCTTGCAGGAGCCAAGATCCTGAGCCCTGTCCCTTCCCATCAACCCTGCCAGGCCCAGATTCCAGAAACGTGCACCCAAGGCAGAGCAGACAGGTTCCCAGACACCCACCCACAGCTTCCTAAAGCAACAGAAACCACACCCAGCCCTGCAAAGCCTGGAGGTAAAGTGGCTGCAGGCAGGAAAGTACTTCAGGAAAGCTGCAGATGCTTGTCCTGGTACTCTTCCCCAAGGACACAGGGAAGGCACAAATGCCACCCCCTAATATCAGCCACTGCATTTCCCACACTTCCCCGAATTTGGGGAAACAACCACACACCCCCAGCACGCAGAAAGGTGAGGCCCCACCCTCCTGGTGAGGCTGAGCCCAATCCTGTCACAGTCACCGTGACCAAGACAAGCAGAGGGTGGCAGCTCCCTCGGGTACCTTTGATGTCCTCCTCATCTTCAGAGGGCCCAGCCCCACCCTCACTCAGCTCCTCAGACTCATCTGAATCGAAGTTGAGGTAATCAGCTGCTGCTGGCTTTCCCTTCTTGGGCTCCTCTGCCAGAGTGTCATTAGCCCATGTGGCCACCTGGGACCGCTTCTGGTGAACCACCAAGAACTCCTGGAACCTTTTATCTTCTTGCAGCTGTGAAAGACAAAAAGCAGACAAGCTGTGAAGGGAGACTCACAGTGAGCCTGAAATCCAAGACAACACCTCATTTCCAGCAGGGTAAAACCAAAAATCTCTTAAGGGGAGCTCAGTTTACACTGACAAGGAGATTAAAGTGTTCTCAAGGGGTCTCATTCCTACTCTTTTTTTATAATTGGTGTTTAGAAAGTACTTTGAAGAGGAAAACAAAACCATGAAAAGAGCCCCAGACAAGTCAAATGTGACAGAACTCACATGTGGGTAAGCCCCAGAACTGCTGAAACAGAACTGACCTGGATGCAGTGCATGGTCACACAGGAAGAGGTGACCATTAAAAAACTGCACCCCAGTGTTGGGGTTGTTAAAATGACTTTTTACAGCAGAACTGGGCTGTCCCAGCCTGAATCCCCAGCATGGGAAGTAGGACAGGAAGGAACTACTCAGCAGCAAGAATGCAGGGACTGCAACCCAACCTCAACTCACCTCCTTTAAGTTACCCACTGGATCCTTCTTCTTTTTATCCTTGGGGAAAAAAAAGCCCAGAAAGGTTCATTAGAAGCACAGGCAATGCCAGGTCACCCAAGAGCACAGCAAGCAGAGATCCTAAGGCACCAAGGAGCAGCACCAGGACTCCAGCACTTGCTGTGCCAGCTGCTCTGTTCCCTTCTCCCCAGCCCAGGCCACCCTTCTCTGTCACAGACACACAGCAGAGCCTCCAGGGATCAGGCAGGACTCACCTTCTTTGTGCCTGCAGGAGCTGCACTTGCCAAGGGCTTCTCGGGCTGCTTTTCTGAGGCAGGGGCCTTCTGAGAGTGCTTGCTCCAGGCTTTGGGCTTTGTAGGGTCACCAAAAGACTTGCACAGCTCCACCTGGAAGGAGTCAGGACTGTAATTAAACACATGGTCACCAGTCCATGCTGTAACTGCTGGGTAACTCCACTCTGTTACAGCCCTGATGGGATGGAGACTCTGCTGGAGCAACTTTTTACACACCTTGGTTTTAAAGGCACAGAGCTGCACATGCAATCACCGTGGGAAAGCTCAGAGAGGACACTCACAGAACCCCAGGATGGGCTGGGCTGGAAGGGGCCTTAAAGTCCCACCCCAGCCATGGCAGGGACACCTCCCACTGCCCCAGGCTGCTCCCAGCCCCAGTGTCCAGCCTGGCCTTGGGCACTGCCAGGGATCCAGGGGCAGCCCCAGCTGCTCTGGGCACCCTGTGCCAGGGCCTGCCCACCCTCCAGGGAACAATTCCTTCCCAATACCCCATTCCTTAAGAATCTCAGGAAGATATTTTCAGAGATCAGCTCACTGTGACTCTGGAAGTGTCTACGAAGCTTTTGTTGAAGTGGTTCAGGGCCGCCTGAGCTTCGTCTTCAGACTTGTAGCCAATGAAGCCGAATTTCCGGAACCTGCCATCCTTGGTGTACTTCAGGCAGCAGTCAGTGAGTGTGCCAAAGGCAGCAAACAGCTTCCTGAAGCGGTCCTGCTTCATCTGGGAGAGGAGAGAAGACAGCAGGAAGGGAAGTCAGCCCTGGAACTGACACAGAGATGCTCTGTGGACAAGTCCAAACCAAAATATTCTCCCTCAGAGGCTGTAGGAACCACGGTGTGTCACAGCAACAGTGATAAAAATGCCTCCGTCAGCCACCAAACCCCTTGATCTCCCCCCCGAACCCACTGCGTGGGGGTGGGGAACAGGGCGGGGTCCCGCCGGCACAGCAGCACCGAGAGCACAGCACCGACCCCAGACAGCGAGCGGGGAACAGCGACCACAGCGAGAGCCACTGCCCACCCTGAGGGGCTGCCACCTGCCC
Source organism: Corvus hawaiiensis (assembly GCF_020740725.1). Lineage (NCBI taxonomy): Eukaryota > Metazoa > Chordata > Aves > Passeriformes > Corvidae > Corvus > Corvus hawaiiensis. The sequence goes on from NC_063230.1 coordinate 523,557, forward strand.
AGCCCATGCCCTCCCTGCTGCTTCCTGCACCCCAGGGCACCTTCCTGACTCCTCCAGGAGCTCTCCCACCGTCCCCTCCCCGAGGTGACCCCCCGTGTTCCCCATCCCAGGACCATGACTCCTTATCCCCTCCTGGCGCCTTCCCGGGGACATCTCGCTGCTCCCCCTCCAAAACCTCATCCTCCCGCCACTTCAAAGCTTCTCTCCCGGGGGGTCTCCCCGCTCTCCCCAGCACACACTCCCGTCCCTGCCCTGCATCCCGCTTCCCGCTTCCCCCCGCAGCGCCCGTCAGACCCACCCTAGGCCCTGCACACCCCTCCCCACCGGCCGACCCCGCCACCGCGCCGCTGCCTCACCCCGTTGGGGAGATTCTTCACGATAAGCCGCGACATGGCTGCGACAGACGCCGCGGAGGGCGCGTTCAGCGCCGCGCACGCCGCGCCGCGGGCGCCGCCATCTTTCCCGGGTCACGTGGGCTGTGCGCGTCAGCGCGCATGCGCCAGCGGACCCGGATGTTGGGCCTTAGCAACGGCCCCGTAGCAACGGGGCCTGCAGGGGCGGGGGCCGCGGGAGCATCACCGGGACACCGGGGACAGGGACCGGCGGGGAGGGGAGGAGGGGCAGAACGAGGAGGGGCTGAGCACCCCTGGATTTCCCCGAGAGGCGCAGCTGCAGCTCCCCGGCCTGTCCGCGCTGCTCGGCGGGGCCGCAGGAGGGAGCTCCGCGCCCGCCGCTCCCGGCTCCGGGCGGCCGCGGAGCCAAAGTCCCTCGGGAAATGTCGGGTTTGCGACGGGGGGGATGCCGCAGAGTGGCTCGATGTCACGTCTAAAAGTCACGGAGGAGCGAGGAGGGAAGGGGGACAGAGGGTCTGGCCCAGGGAAACTGTGGATCCCTGGATGTACTCAGGGTGCCAGGCTGGACGGGGCTTGGAGCAACCTGGGATAGTGGAAAGTATCCCTGCCCATGGCAGGGGATGGGAACGAGATCCCTTCAAACCCGAACCATTCTGGGACTCTATGAATAAAAGCAGCTTCCCTCCGAGGAACGGCTACATAGCCCCAGCCAGAAGATGGTGTGTTGTGAGAGCTCCAAAGGATAAAAGAGAGCAAAAGTCACGGAATAAATAAAATCCCTTGGGGGTTACTAAACACTGCAGGTCCTCTCCAACCTGAGCATCCATCCACAACTTCCTCATGAGGGGCAGCTCTGACTCGGCTGTGAGCAGGGACAGGAGCCAAGGGAGCAGCTGGAGCAGTGCCAGGGCAGGGTTAGGCTGGATATCAGGAAAAGGCTCTTCCCCCCCCAGAGGGTGGCCAGGATGCTCCATGACCCTTGTGGGTCCCCTCCAGCTCGGGATAGTTTATGCTTCCATGACCCATTGCTGGAGGCTGAGCAGGACTGGGGGGAGCAGAACTGTTGTTCTTGAAGCATCTCCTCCTGCTCACAGCCCCTCAGCCCTGCTCTCACACGAGCCTGAAATCCGACTTCACACCTTTATTCCCAGAGGAAGATGCTCAGGGCAGCTCTGAGCTTCAGCACCAGCCCTCCCCCCTTCTCCCCACAGCTTGGAGTTACCTCAAGGATAACCTGGAGCAATTCCACCCCCTCACACCATCTCCTGGTGCCCCTTTGGGGCTGGTCCAGCTGGCCGAGCCCTCCCCAGAGGCTGAAAGCAGCAGGGGGACAGGGCAGGAAGCTGTTGGGGGGAGGCAGCCCCAACCCAGCCCCATCACAGTGTCCTGGCAGGACTGGGGTGCAGCCCATGCTCTCCCCTCGGGGAATGGCAAGGGAAACACATTTTCCAGGGAGAGAGAGTGGAGAACGGCCAGGCTCAGGGCACGGGAAGCAGGAGAGGGTGGGGGTGCTCTGGGAATGCCCTCAGTGCCCTGCTCAGCCCTGACTAGGGGCTCCCAGGGGAGATGTTCCTGTGTCCCTTCCTCTGCCCTTCCCAGGGGACTCCGTGAGGAGTCACAGCACAGGGACCCGGCTCCCTCCCCCCCTTGCCCTCTGCTCCTGCCTCCTCCTTGGCCAGGCTGTCAGGGCTGTCACTGGGGATGCAGGCTGGCACTGACAGGACCCTCACGCCATCACTAACGCGTCCAGACCTTGCCCTTGTCACTCCTGTCTTCTCCAAGACACTTGTCCCCCATCTCCCTCCCCGTGTCCCCCTCACCTGCTGCACACAGCAGCACCCAGCTCCTGCCCCCACAGCACCAGCCTTACCTGCTCTTGCCTCCTGACAGAGAGACTAATCCTGGCTGCCTCTGGCCCTGCTGCTCTTTGTAGGGCCTCACCTCCCACCACAGCTGCACCTGGGGCTGCAATCTGCCTCCTCACTGCCTTTTCTGCCATTAGGGGTGATTTTCCCCAGGCGGGAGCTTGGCCCCCCTGCTCAGGTGCTGCAGCTGTGAGCCCTAAGCATGGCTGGGATCAAAAAGAGCCTCTTCTGCCCGGGGGGGTTTGGGGCAGCAGAGCTTAGGTGAGACAGGGCCAGGTACTCCACTGACTCTTGATTCCAGTGTCCATGCAGGAACGGGTTTGGTAAAGCCCAGGGAGATTTCAGCTCTGCTAAAATTGAAAACAGCTGATTGTATCCCTCCCCAGGTGCAAAGCCTCAGTACAGCAGCACAAGATTTGCACATGCTGACTTCAGATTTGATTTCCTTTGTGGCTTCTGCTCCTCTGGGTAGGTCAAGATTCTAAGTTTACAAATGTGAGACTGGGAGCATCTTTTTCTGGAGAACTGGGGATTTTAGGGGGATCAGAGAGGTAAGAGAGTTGCCCCTTCAGCAGGTGCTGAAGAAGAAAGAAAGAAAGAAGAAAGAAGGAAGAAGCGGCTGCAGAGCCTCTCTGCCCCTGGGCACGTGAGGGCAGGAGGCAGATGCAAAGGCTGCTGTGGTGTTTGGAGAGGTGCTTCTCTTGCTCTTTGTCCCCCATGGTGTCCAAAGGGGCACCAGAGGTTCCCCCCGACTCGTCCAGGTGCCACACCCGGCAGGCAGAGCTGTGACCCCGAGGCAGAGCAGCTGCTGTGCTGTGGTGTCCTGCCCCGGCCAGCCCTGGCACTGCCAGCCCTGCCGAGAAGGACGAGCGCAGCCCCGGGGTGCCCTTCATGCCTGTCGGATCGGGAGCGCCTCGGCCACCGCCGGACGCTGCTGGAGGTGAATGGGGAAGGTAAAAGATCTCTCTGAGCCGGGGTCACCTTGGCTGTGACAGGGTCCCCCACGCCAGGCAGCCTCTCTGGTGCTCACAGGACGCTGCTGAGCAGGTCTGGGGGCTCTGGGGGTTCTGAGTGTACCCACACCCTCCGTGGCAGTAAGCACTGCAGGTGCTCGGCTTCCTTGGCACCCTTGAGTCCTTCCCTTTTCTTCCTGATATGGGAAATGAGCGGAATTCAGCCTCGGGGGGTTCCTGCAGAGGGCTGTCACCTGGCTGAGGACCTTCTCCTGACTGAATCAACCCACAGATACCAGCGAGGACAGGGATGAACAGGACCCAGCAACACTCATGGCCTGGTTTTGGTGTGCTGCCCCTGCTGCAGGGGTAACATTATTTTAATAACAGCACCATAGAAAATCCTGCCTGAACCTCCTTGGTTCTGCTGCCGCAGACATTAAATTTTGGGAGGGGAGATGGCCAGAGCTCCTTGTGTGAGCAAATTGTCCTGACAGTCCTGAAGGAGGTAAAAGGCTGCTTTTAATGACACAGCTGGTGCTTGGGAAGGCAGTGCCTGGGACACTTGTCCCTACAGTGCTGCATGGGGCCAAGGGAGGAGGAGGAGGAAGAGAAATTGCCCTTCTGAAGAGCTTCATGCCTGGGACTCTGCCCAGCCTGGCCTGCCAGAGGCTCTGCCAGAGGGGCAGGATGCTGCAAGGATGCTGTCCTTGCCTGAGGGTGTGAGTGCTGCAGTGTCACTGTGGGCAGCACAGTTTGGCTGCCAACCACACCTCCCCTCACCTGAACCCACTGCCTCGGCCGAGGGCACCATCTGGAGGCGTGTGCCATGCTCCTGCTCTCTGCCCTCCTTTTACCTGCAGGTTGTCTGTGGAGATCTTGTCTTTCCAAAGCCTTGCAGCTGAACTGCAGCGCTGAGTGTCAGCAGATGGGAGAGAGGATGAGGAAGGGCAGGAGGGATTTCCCTCATCACATCGGGCACAAACAAGCTGCTGATGCCAGCGTGACTTGCCATGGAGGAGGATTCACCAAGGGTTTGGAAATCCAGATAATCCAAGTGCTTTGCATTACAGCAGCTGGGGGACAGAGGTTAAATCCTGTCCCTGAGCAATAATTTATCTGCCAGAACACGTAATGGGACCACCCTTGCCCTGGAGAGCAGCCACCACCAGAGCAGGTCTCAGACCTTCTCCTCTCCCTGTGAAGCAGCTGATGGTGGTGGATGGCAGAGCTGAAGGAGATGATCCTTGAGGTCAAATCCCTCCTGGCATCACTCTGCCCATCACAGCCCACATGCCTGCCTAGCAGAGCCTTCCGTGGTTCTCCAGAGGGGATGGGCTGGAGCTTGGCACTGAGCACACAGAACCTGCCAGGGCTGGAGCAGGGTTAGAGGAAAGGTTGATCCAGGCCCTCTCCTGGCCCCACCTGAAGCTGGGGGAGATGTTGGCTGTGTTCTGCCACAGCTGCTGCTGTCACCCACCCAGAACACTGTTTCCTCCCGGTGACAGATAAGGTCCAGCACCTTTTCCAAGCTGCCCCAAGCAGCTCTCCCTTCAGCCCTTGACAGGCTCCCCATCAGCCTTCCTGACGGGTGTGCATGGGACCCTCCATGAGGAGACCAGGGAGAGGGATTTTCCTGCTGCTGCCCCTTGCCCGCTCTCTCCTTCATCCATCACCCCTTCCACTGCCTCGAGTTTCCTTTATTTCTGTATTTTTGGGTGTGTGTGTGCAAATGGGCTCAGGGGAGGGTCCGGGCAACAGCTGCCTTTGATCAGTGCAACATGTGGGAGATGGAGCACTTCAGGAATGCCGACTCCTGATCAAAGGTGGGAACACAGTGACAGCCGGGACTTGGCAAAAACCCATCCCGGCTAATCCCTGCTGGGGAGCCGGGGGGTCGGCTCAGGGACCCACCCAGGCAGAGCCCGCAGCCCATCAGAGGGATGGACCCGTGCCCCGCAGGGTGAGGGAGCAGGGCTGCTCCATCTGCGCCAGGGCTCTGGCCCAGGGCTCTGTCCCGAGCAGGGCATCATCCTCTTTGCAACGAGAAACGGGATCCCCAGCTCTCCCTCGGTTCTCCATCATCCCTGCTCCCACACGCCGGCACCCTCCAAACCCTGCAGCTCCTGCAGCTGCTCCCTGGAGAGGGAGCTGAGGGGAGAGGGGGGCAGCGATGCCCTGAGGCTTTCAGCGCCTCCAAAAAGATGGATGGAAAGGTCACTTGGGAGGAAAAGGGAAGACAAATCGGCAGACACCCGGGGTTTGGGGCCAGCAGGGACACAGCTCCCAGCCCCTGCCGTGTCCCAGGTGTGTGGGTGGCGGTGCAGGACAGCCCCGGTGCCAAGAATGTCCCGTGTCGCCTTCCCCCGCGGCCGCTCTTATCTCCCGCCGGGCTTTCTCCTGATAATCCCGGTGGGAAGCCTGTCTGGAGGAGCAGGTGGACTCGGGCAAGGCGTTTGTCAAGCTCAGCCCCCCTGAGCTACACCCAGCCCTTCTCCACCGCAACACTCGCCTCTTCCACCCTCATGGGTTTCACTCCAGCTCTTCCCAACTTCAGCGAACACCCTCGGTTCCCAGCAGGAATAATCCCACCCCACGGGCCTGGTGCTTCCCGCACCCCTCGTCCTGCCAGGACACACCTTCCTCCTCCCCGTGGCTATTGAGGCTTGGCCGAGGCTCCTCTGCCATGGTAAAAAGGGAAGCTTTCAAAAAGGGCCGATAAGGGCGGCTCCCTCAGGGTCACCCCCTGTCCCCGGGCGGGGTCACGGGTCGCTTCCTCACTGTGCGGGGCCTGATAACGAGTCCATCACGGCCGGGGGATGGAGACAGGAGTTATCAGCAAACCCTGGGAAAATAAAGACATGGAAATGCTCCTGCAGCAGGCCGGGAATCCGGCAGGGATGAGCCCTTTTTTGGGTGGATGGAGAGGCTGGGGTTTAAGAGCTGGTGGAGGGGGCACAGAGGAAAGGGGCGGGGGAAATTGGGGAGCAGGGAGCAGTGGGAACAGAGCGGCAGCTGAGGGTCGGGATCCCGCATGGCTCCGGAGTGGTGCTTCCACAGCCGGCTGAGGGCACGGGGAGAGGCTCCCGGGGCAAGGGGGATGGCTGAGTTCTGGCATCGCCTAGATTGGGAAAACTCTCCAAGCTTATCAGGTCCAACCACATCCTTTAGTGCCGCATTCACCCATCTTTTAAATTCCTCCAGCTTTGGTGACTCCGCCACTGCCCTGAGCAGCCTCTGCAAGTGCTTGACAACTCTTTCCATGAAGAAATTTTCCTTAATATCTGACCTCAACCTCCTCCAGTGCAGCTTGAGGCTGTTTCCTCTCTGTCACATTACCTGGGAGAAGAGACCAACCTCCAGCTGGCTCCAGGCTCTGCTCAGGGAGCTGTGGAGAGCAGGAAGCTCCTCCTGAGGCTCCTTTTCTCTGGGCTGAGCCCCGCCAGGTGCAGGGGGCCCGTTCCAGACCAGGACAGGCAGCAGGCAGGGAATGAATAGGGTGCCCCTGTGCCAGACCCACAGAATGTGGGGCTGGGGAGGTAATGGGTCTTCCCAGGGAACCTGAAGACCCCTTGGAAAGATTTCCCAGAAAAATGAGGTCCCAGGAAGAGTAAATCAGGCAGGAGGGATGGAGTGATCAGTGCTGCCACGTCCCCACAGAGTCACGTCATGCAAGTCCCAGCCCAAAGGGTTCACCTGCCAAAATATCCCACACAAACCACGACCCACAGCCCGACCCACAGCCCCCACTACAGCCAGGTCCTGCACCAGAGCAGGGAGGGAAACTGAGGCACGGGGAAAGCCTGCTGACACTGCCTCCTCCCTGGACTACTTGTGCTCCAGCACGGGGGACAGCCCAAGGACCCTCACTTTTGTGGAGGTCATGGAAATGGCCAGAGGCTTCCCGAGCTGCAAAATCAGCCCTGAGCACAGGGACGCGGCTGCTCCATCCCATCCCAGACGGGCAAAGCAGAGCTGACAGCCGGGTGCAGATGAGGGGAATTTCGGAGAGGCAGCAGTGAGGGACAGGCGGCTGCGGGAGGGGAGGGGACAGCCCGGGCGCTGCTCAGGCTGCTCCGAGGCAGCACAGGGTGACAGGCCACCGCTGACACCTCGGGAGGGCCACACTCGGTGACAGCAGCGCGGGGAGGGCCCGACATGACGGGGACGGCTGTGACACGAGGCCACGGGGCAGCCCCCACCCAGCACTCGCCAGCAGCCCGGCTGAACTCCCTCCTCTGCCCCCCACCAGATGTGTCCTGCAAACGCTTCTCCCTCTCCGAGAGGCTGAGCGGAGGAACATTGAAGCACCTGCCTGCCTCGGCCGGGAATCAAAGGCCCCGGTGCTGGGATCCCTGCATGGCACACTTATCCCTGGGGAAATGCCAGCGTGGGAATGTAGGGCACCCTCTCTCCTCAGGGACCCTCCGTGGGAGCAGCATGCAATTGAAACAAGTGAGGCCAGATGGTTTATTAGCAATTACAGAGCTGGGAGCTGACACTCTTCTCCTTCTGGCTCCAAGGCTTCAGGAATGGGTCCATCTCAGAATGTTTCACACACACTCCCTGGCAATGGGGCAGGAGAGGTTGGATTTATTTGGGGATGCAGCACTCTGACACCACAGCAGTGAGGCTGGTGAGTGGAGAGATGGGATTGGAGCGGATTGTGGCGTTTAGGAGGCAGATAAGGGAGCAATGGAAATTGTCACCTGGGTTAATAGTCACTTGTTTAGAATCATGGAATCATTAAGGTGGGAAAAGGCCTCCAAGATCATCAAATCCAGCCTTCAACCAAGCACTCCTGAGCCAGTTCTGGAATTTCAGCAGTGGGGGCTCTGTCCTCTTCAGTGGTTGGGCACCACATTGCAGCTCCTCGGCACAGGTCTGGTGGGAGCAAACAGGACTCAGCAGCAGGTTCCCAGGGGAGGAGAAACCTTCATCAGTGCAGCTCATTAGTGCCTGCAGACGTGCAGGCCTGAGGCTGCCATGTCACCTGGAGGGCGATGATGAAGTCTGGTTCTGTAGAGGGACTCACCAGGCCCCCACGTGTGCAAGCAGAGCTGAATTCTCCGCATTTGTTGGCCTGTTCCTCCCAGATCTTTGCACCAGCACTGGGAGGTGACCTTGGACTTGACCAGGATCCACACAGCGACACCCTCCAGGCTGGAGAGCACAGCAGGACCTGCAGAGGACTCAGTTTATCTGCTGCCAGCACTCATCTGAGGCCATAATCCCTCTTGGGAAGAGCTGCACCCCTGGGCACAGCCGCAGGATCCAGGGAGGAGCCGCCATCCAGCATCTCCATCTGCAGAGTCCCTCCCTCTGCCATCCCAGCCACGCCTGCAGGGACATTTTGGTTGGGAGGAGAGGTTTCATCCCCGTTGGGGAGCTGTTATTCCCCTCTGGGCAGAGTCACTTTTCTCCCTCCTTTCCCTCGGTCTTCAGCATCACTGCCCCCAGAGCGCCCACCCGAGCTGGTGGGGCTGCCCCCGCAGCGTTCCGTCCTCCCCAGGGCTTGCAGCCTCCAAGTGAGACTTTCCCTGGACACCTCTGGCAGTTTGTTATCCCAACCTGGGCTTCCCCACAGCTGGCAGGGGGAATTTTAGTGTCCTTTTGTGCTGGGTGAAGTGTTGCAGCAGAGCAGGTTGGCTAGGGGAGTGGAACAAGCTGTTCCAACAGGGGAGAGAGCTCCAGCCCTCCTCCTCCTCCTCGGCTTGGCAAAGCCCTGTTCCATCCCCAAATGCTGCCAAGGGGCATCAAGCTCCCGACCAAGCCCAGCATCCAGGTGGGGCTGCAGAGGGGCACGGGCTCCCCGCGCTGCCCTGGGCAGAGCAAAGCCTCGGTGAGGCTAGGTGCAGGTGGTTTGCTCCGAGGTGGAAAGGATGCTCCACACAGCTGGATCAGCTCCTGTGGTCCCCGAGCTCCTGCCTAGAACGGGTTTGGAATTCCTCGAAGCAGGCCCTGGCTGTGGGAGAGCACGGCATGATCTGTGACCTCGTGCTGCTTTCCCGAAACAAACGCCTCAGTGCCAGCAGCGGCGGCCGGGCACCACGGTGAGCCTCGCTGCCCTGCGTTTGGCAGGAGCAAAGAGCCTTCTCCAAGCCCAGATTCCCCTGGAGGAGGAGCCTCTGGGACCGCAGTAAAGCCAAGCAGAGACACCAAACGTCACTTTCTAATTTTTTTTTTTAATTTAAGGGTGGTGCTGCAACTGCAGCTTTGCCTCCTGCAGAGGTTTGTTTCTCTGCTGGCAGGGCTGGGTGCTGGAAGCTGCCAGGCAAGGGGCTCTCCAGCCACAACTACAAAGCAGGCTGACACCTCTAATGAATTGCAGTAATACCAGCTCGGAGTGAACTCTGAAGTGCCTGTTTACACAATCACCGACCTCCCCTCACCCCGCGCTGGGGCCAGGCCCCCCTCCTTGATGGATCACAGCTGAATGCAGGCAGCCCCCGGTGTTTATCATCTCCCAGCCCTGCGAAGGGAAGGCATAGCAGCATTTCCTGGCACTGCTGACAATTCAATACCCAACCAACACTTGCTCTGAGAAATGCCCCTGCACTTCCCTTGGGAGCCCCAGCTTTGCTGGGAGGGCTCTGTGCACAGGGGTTTTGCAGCATCAGGCACTGGGACGCGTGGGCAAGGCCCTCTCACGGAGCAGGGAGCAAGGCCAGCCCCTGTGCTCCCCAGTGCCCTGCCAGGAACTGCTCTTGGCCAGGACGGCCCCTGTGGGGTGTTATTCTGATGTTTTGCCATTTTGGCCCAGGAATTTTTTCCATTTTTCCCGGTGTCCTGGTGCTCAAAAGCTGCCAGCTCCTGGGTTCTCATGGCTCAGGGATTGCTCCCTCTGACAGGATCCATGCCAAGCTGGAGGGAACAGGTTCTTCAAGGAGCCCTGAGCTCCTGAGGGTGGGAAATGGGTCTTAAATCAGTGGAGTGGGGGAAAAAAAAAAGCCAACAAAGCAGCAGGTTCCTCCTGTCCCACCTGTAACACTTCCAGAGCTCCCCATGACAGCCACAGGCATCTCCCTCTGTCCAGATCAAAGCCTGCTCTGTGAGGGGGCTGGAGATGTGTCCCCAGCCCTCAGATGTCCCCAGCCCTCAGATGTCCTCAGCTCTGCTTGGGTCTGTGCCCAGCAGAGCCCAGGCCTCCCTCCTCTCTGCTGGTAGAGCCTGGGGAGCACCACAAACCTTCCCACCCTCTGGGAATCCCATCCTTTACCTCCAAGGCAGACCTCCATGGGCTTGGAGCAGCACACCCATGGGTAGGAGACCACAGGAGCCCCTCAGTGCCCTCTCCTGCCCCGTGCCAGAGCCACGGCAGTGCTGGGGGTGGGAAGCAGCTGCAGCATCACTGTGCAAGAGCCAGGGACAAGGCGAGGGGAGGGGCCATGGTCCCAGCGTGTGGCGGCCCTGAGCAGCCAGAAGAGAAGAGTTTGTTGGGAGGATGATCCGGGGGATGCTCAGCCTGGAACGCGCGGAGGAGGAAGGGTGGCCCCGTGCCACCATCCCCCGCTGCTCTCACGTGTGCCTGTTTTAGCTCTGCAGCAGGGGACTGTCTCTAATCCAGCCAAGCTTTCCTGCTCAGAGGATGAGAACTCCAGGGCTGGCCCCTGGAGGAGGCACTTCTCCGTTTCCCTGCTTGCCCTCCGCCCTCTTCGTTTTGTTCCAGAGTTATTTTTGGCAGTAAAAGCTTTTTTCTTCGCCCTTCCCCTGGCCCCCAGCTCTCTGCCAGGCAAAGTGGCATTTTAAGCCTCCTGCCCACCCGAGCAGAAAAATGGTGGCTGAGGCAGGGTAGAGTTAAGCCTTTCCATCCTTCTCGAACCATTAACTGCCCATCAACTCAGCTGCCCGGAGAGGAGCTCTCAAAAGCCTCTGTGGGGACAACCTGCTCCCCCCACCAGGGGTTCATGAGGGCAAGGAGAAGCACAACCCCCAAAATGGGGTCTCACTCCATGTCTCCTTCCCTCCAGCACTACAAAATCCCCTCAATTAATTCAGCATCGAAGCACCTGCAGTCCCCCAGCAAATACAAAATCCCAGCTGCACTCCAACTCCTGCTCCCACCGGGAGCTGGGTGAACCAACAAGGTCCTACCCCAAAAAGAGACTCAAAGCAGGGACCTTGTGCCACCAAAAATCACACAGAGCAGGGGAGGGACCTTGTTTCACTGCTGGCAGCCAGGGAAAGGGTGTCCAAGCCAAAGAGCAGGAGCCCAGTGACTTCCAGGTACCAAGCCCCCTGGGCCTCTTTATTCCCTGATTGCTGCTGGAATTCTCTGCAGCATGGACACACCAGGAGCTGCTGGTTGCTCCCACAGCACCCCAGAGGAGGCAACTCCCTGTCACTCGTGGGGACCAGGACGGCAGCAGGAGGTGCTGGGAGCCAGGAGCCAAAGCACACTCGAGGGGAATAAGAAAATCCCTGTCCCAACCTTCCTCCCTGCCCAGGGATTAACCTTTTCCTGCAGCCCAGAGAGCCAGACACTTCCAAACCTCCCTATTTCCCAGGAAAGCAGGGTGCTTGTCCCTCCTCCACCTGGAGGAGAATTGGAAAAAACCAGAGATCTGACAATCTAGGAATGCTGTGGGAGCTTCAGGCTCTTGCATATTGCTGGAGAAAAGTAAATTTCCCCTTGAGTCCAAACTGCTCACCTCTAGTGTCTGCAGAATTGTCCTGGCATTTGTCTGCTTTGGAGCAACCTTGTCATTTAATTGGGTTTTGTCTTTGATTTTGAGGTTTTTGTTTAAATCGACTGAATTACTTTGGAACGAAGGATCTTGGATCTGCGCTTTAAATAAGCTGTACTGGAATTGTCTGCAGTTTGAGGAATTTTCAGAGCTGCGATGTTTTATCTCAGCATCTGGGAGCGAAACAGATTCCCCAAAGACACAAAGCCCATAAAAACCAGCAGCAAGGGGCCGGCGTGGACACCCAGCTGGCTCAGCATCCTCCTCGCAGCAGCCAGCATCGGGCACTCAGGCAGGGAAGCACGGAGCTATTCCAGCCTCAGCCGCTGGGCATGCAGGGACACCTCATCCCAAGTTACCTCCAATCCTGGTGTTTAACATCCCCTGACAGACAGCCCTCCGCCTCCTGAGGGGTTCCAGAGCATCCCACAGCAGGGAGTTCGCACTGGCTCCCAGGTTTGAATCCGGTGTGTAGAACCAGGATGGACTAAACAGCGCTCCGTGTTCCCAGTAAGGCATGACCCCAGAAAATCCCAGAAAAACCCGTGCTGGTCAGCGCGGCTGAAATTTTCACTCCCTAGCCCAGATCCTGATTGGCACAAAGGGAAAAAAAGTGGGTTTTAGCCTCCTGCAGGACACCGGGGCTTCCTGGCTCGGCTCCATCCTCCCACCCCGGCTGAGCCCGAGCTGTGCAGGCGCTTCGGGCAAGAGAACTCCCGAAGAATGTCCCAGACCTCGGGGTTCGAGCGGAGTGGCCGAGCGGGCTCTGCTGTGACCGCCCGGCCCCGGCGAGGAGTCGCCACCACCAGGTGTCACCCGCCCCCTTCGCCCGAGCCCCCCGAGAGCCCCGCGGGGCCGCCGCTCCGAGGGGGCCGGGGCAGTGCCCCGAGGGGTCCCCGGCCACGTCCCCTCCTCCCCGGCAACATCGGTGGGGACCAAATCGCATCCCAGGCTCGCTATTGTCCCGTCTCCATGGCAACCCCCTGGCTGCAGCATCCCTCAGTGACCGGCGCTGGACCATGGGATGCTCGGCACAGCCCAGCCCTGGCAGTCCCTGTCCCAGTCCTGGATCTCGTGATGAGCGGGAATTATTCCTCCTTAAACTGCCCTTTGCACGGAGAACTGCACTCCGGACTGTCTAGATATAAAATACGTTGTTTTCAGACCCATAATTTTAAGCTTTCTACCTCAGGAGTGCGACAGAATCGTGGAATGGTTTGGGTTGGAAGGGACCTGAAATATCTCGTTCCAACCCCTGCCATGGACAGGGACACCTTCCACTATCCCAGGCTGTCCCAGCCTGGCCTCAGACACTTCCAGGGATGGGGCAATAGCAGGTACCTGCACAGGAGAATGTGCAGCCGAATTATCACAGAGGGGGCTGAGCAGAATTATCCCAACTCATACCAGAACACCCTGGGTTTGCAAGTAAATAAATCAGAAATTAAGATATTTCGCTCCAAAGTAATTCAGTCGATTTAAACAAAAACCTCAAAATCAAAGACAAAACCCAATTAAATGACAAGGTTGCTCCAAAGCAGACAAATGCCAGGACAATTCTGCAGACACTAGAGGCGAGCAGTTTGGACTCAAGGGGAAATTTACTTTTCTCCAGCAATATGCAAGAGCCTGGAGCTCCCACAGCATTCCCAGATTGTCAGATCTCTGTTTTTTCCAACTAAAACCACCAGTGAAAACAGCAGCCCATGTTAGCCCACAGACCTTGGGCATTGTCTAGCAACTCCTTTCCCTCCCCCAGCCTTGGCAGGGAGAAAAGGAGCTGCCAACAGGTCCGAGCCTCCAAGTGAAACACTGAAAGCACTGGGGGAAGGACAAGAAGATGCAGATCCTCTTCAGGTGACACAACGATGTTCAGCTCAAGTGACAGCAGCTGAGAACCAGTGGCAGCCCCTGCACAGGAAGGACACCAGAGGGTTCAGCCAGGCCAAATTTCAGATAAAAATTCGTGGTTTGTTTCTTTTTTCTGCCCCCCACTAGGTCCACCGCAGTTTTGTGGCAGCAGGCTCTGCTCTGCAGGACTTCCACGCTGCTGCCTGAGAGGGGATGGGCTGGAGCTGAGGGAGGAACTGAAGTGCTCTGGGTGGCTGTTTCTTGGGAAAACAGCCGCAAACCCAGAAAGTGAAGCAGGCAGGGAGTGCCTGTGCCCTTGGCACACAGGCAGGGCAGCTGGGGGCTGGAAAAGCAAGTGCTGAATCCCTTCTTTTCCCCTTTTTTTTGTAGCACCCCTCTCAAAGCACCAAAGAGTGAGAGCCCCTCACTTGATGCAGCCCTTCCTTCTCCTGCAGCCCAAGAGAGAAATAAGGGATCCCCAAAATTCAGGTTGGTTTTGTTTGAGGCACCTGCCAGGAAACGTTCATGTTCCAGCACTGCCAGACTGTGTCCAGGGAAAGGTGGGAACACACAGGTCCATGGGAGCCGGGGGCTGGGGACATTTCCCAGCACACACGGAATGCCCTGAGTGCCAAGGGACTTTCAAAGTCATCGATCCATCTCCCAGCCCTGCCCACACACCCCAACAACCCCACCCTGGGCATCCCTGGCAGCGCTGTCCAAACGCTCCTGGAGCTCTGGCAGCCTCGGGGCCGTGCCCATTCCCTGGGGAGCCTGGGCAGTGCCCAGCAGCCTCTGGAGGAAGAGCCTTTCCCTGCTCTCCAGCCTGAGCCTGCCCTGGCCCAGCTCCAGCTGCTCCCTCGCTGCTGCCACATCTCCTGGGCTGCACATCAATGTAACATCCACAAGATCTCAGAAAGAGAAACCTCAACAAGGCTCCCAAAGTCACAGCCACAAGGCTTGGCTCATTGTCAGAGCCAACTGATCTTGCAGCAACGACCAAACCCTGTGGAAAACCCCCAAGCCTGGCCCTTTTCACACCTGACCTTTCCTTCAGCGATACATTAGCCCCTGTGCCCGGGCTGGCTGCTGCTGGAATTCTAAGTGGGATGCTGCTGAGTTTATTACAGAGCAGAGGGCTTGGCTCAGCAGGATCCCCGGGGGCTCCGGCCGCTCCTGAGCCCTGCTTGCCATGTTTAATGGACTGGGCTACAAGAAGCTCGGCTGTTGGGAGCCCCCAGCGTGGCTTGTAAAAGCCAGGCCCAACAATGAGCTGCAAACTGGGCTGTGTGGCTTCCCTGCTCTGCTTCCCAAGCAGGTTTTTGCTTGTAAAGGCTCCTCGCTGGAAGCCGCAGCGCTCCGAGGGTGAGGCCGGGACGGCTTTTGATACGTTATATAAAAAGCCCCCACGCTTGATTCCTTTCCCAAGGAATACTTGATATTTGTTGCTCTGGGGTCCCTAGAAAGGAAGAAAATTACTGGCCCATTAACAACTACCCCTTGGCCTGTTTTCCCGGATTTAAAACAATGCACTCAAAATTGGCAGTTGAGCCAGCCTTAAACATTTGTTTTGCCTCAGATTATTTGCAACACCCTGTAAACTCGGGGGCTTTTCGCTCCCTGGCCAGGGGGATTTCTCTTATGCATTTTTCCATGTGTCTCCAACATATGGAGCAATAAAAAAAAAAAAAAAAAGAAAAATCAAGCTCATAGCTGGTGTCACGAAATGTTTTGGGGGTGGGGAGGCCTTGGGGAGGTGGTGTGGGACTTGGATCACTGTGACCTGGCAGAGACCTGGGCCTGAAGGAAGCTCATGTTTTTATGAGCCAGGAAATTGCAGGCTCAGCTTGGGCTGTGCCAGTTGTCCAGATGGGTTCAAGTTTCACATCATAACTTGGGTCTCGGTGGAGGTGAGGAGGTGGAGGGAGATGTGGCAGCTGCATGGGAGGGTGGACACCACAAGATGCAGGGATGGCTACGAGACAGAGCTGGTGCTTGGGGAAAACATAAGAGCCCGTGAAGGGAGAAAAAATTCATCCAATTTCCACTCCCACCCACAATTGCCCAAAAGCTGCTGAGTTGGGAACAAGTTCTCAGAGTCCCCGGTTGCCAGGGGCACAGATGAGCCTGGAGCGCTTTCCTGGGCCAGCTGGGAGCAGAGACACCCATCCTTCCTCAGGTACCAACTCTCCCTGCTCTGCCCTGTCCAGCAGGCTGAGGGTGGGATTATTGGGGCTGTCCTGTGTAGGGCCAGGAGCTGGACTTGATAATCCTTGGGGATCCCTTTCAGCTTGTGATATTCTTTATGAGCGTTCTTTTAAGGGGAGAGAGGGCTGGGAAGGGAGAAAGGTGTGGGACACAGAGGTGGGACCAAACCATGGAGAGGAACACCAACACACCCCAACCCTCAGAGCAGAGACAGTGGCCAAGGAGATGCCTGAAGGGCACTTCAATCCCTTTCCTCTGTCCGTCAGCAGAGGAGTTCAGCTATGCCCAAGTCTCCCAAAACACCTTTTTTTTCTGCATCTGTCTGAAAATTTTTCCATGCTCAGGGGTTTCTGGATGCATCCCTGGCTGCCCTGAGGTGCCCAGTGCCCAGCTGGGCACTGCCTGTGAGCCGCAGCATCGCTGGCAGTGAGGAGCCAAACACACTGAGGAGTGCAAGACTTTGGGCAAAGCTGGTGTTTCCCAGAGCTCAGCATTCACATACTCACCCACATATTGTCCTCTAGGAAATCCTGCTGGGAATATGGGAATAATACAGGAAACTTTGGGGAGAGGCTCAGGAGTCACAGCAAAGGGTGACATCCAGTGCTCCGTCTGCTCCTATCCGCAGCCCATTCCCTGTGAATTCCAGGGCTGAGAGTTCACTTTTCCAGCAGTGGGTGGGCATCCCACAGTGCAGGCAAGTGGCCAGAGAATCCCAGCTGCTCCCAGCACCCCTCAGCCAGGGGCTGTGAGCCGCCCGTTCACACCAAACACAGCACAAACATCGCTGCAGCACCCCCGGGCATCTGTCAGAGAAATGCTCAGCAGGGCACCACAGTCCAAGGGAGGGGATGTGTTTAACCTCCTCTTTAAATAAAAGGCAGAAAATTAATCACGCAGCCCGGACTGTGGTGTTTCCCAGCTTTCTTCATTTGTCACTTCAGCCGTGCTGTTTCAGTGCAGGTTTTAGCAGTGCCTTGGGCAGCCCAGCAGCAGCTCAAGGGCTCTTGGCAGGCTCAGCAGAGCAGGGAGTGAATTCTCCTCTGCTCCCCCACTCAGCTGTGTGGTCTCTCAGCCCTGTCTCGACTTGCCCAGGCTGCCCCAGCTCTTCAGCACAGTGCCCACGGCAGCCCCATGGAGCCAGGCAAGTCCTTTTGGCCACCAGAGTGAGGTCTCTCCAGGCCAAAACATGGCCAGGGACAGCTTTGGAGCTGGAGCCTCACCCAGAAACTTTCACCTCAAACCTTCCTGTGTGGGGAGGAGATGAGAGGGTTTTCCTGCCTGGCTTCAGTCCTTGCTCTGGGCAGACACTGGGTGGCAAAACACCACGGTTCTTTTGGGAAAATCCCCATCGACCTTCTCTCCCTGCCTTCAGCTGCCCTGTTTGATGATGTGCCATGCTGCTGGTGGGATCCAGGCCCACATCCCACAGCGACAGCCCATATCCGAGGCCCAAACAGGCGTGGGACCATGGCTGTGGGCTCAGGGTGGGCACCACATCCAAATAACCCCACACAGCCAAGGGGAACACGGCTCTCCCCCCTCAGCCCCATGCGAGCTGCGCTGGAGTTTGTAACGTCCAGCTGTCATCACTGGCATTTGTCAAATGAAGTGACCACTCTCAGGACAGGTACTATTTCAAAAGTGGACATCACTTTAAAAAAGTGCTAACGTACAAGGCTGTCAGGTCCTGGCCTCAGGAGCAAGATCAGTTCTCTGATGTTTGGGGCAGAGATAAGGCGCCGGCGCAATGGCCGAGCATGGCCCGGGCCCCTTCTGGGAGCCACTCAGCCGAGGGCACAGCAAGCTGCTCCTCCCCAGATGTGTGACCAGCAGCCTCCTCCCCAGCTCACTGCTCCAAGCAGCTGGGAGGGAGCTCCAGCCCGCTCAGCTGCACCCCAGCATCTCCCAGAGCCTCACCTCCATCTGCACGACGGAGCCTGAAAAGCAGGGCAGCAAAGCCTCAGTAAAATTCAGGGAGTTAAAGCACAGGAACAACCTTTCAGGGTTAAAACCTCCTGGGTTTCAAGTCACTTCCCAAGAACTCTGTGCTGGAGGATTTATTTTACAGAGCAGGCAGTGGCTTCCGCTGCTGCTGCTGACCCTGAGTGCTCTGCTCACCGAGGGCTGCTTCATCCACAGGATTTGAGGGTTTTCCCAAAACCAAGAGGCCTCTGAAAGTGAGGAGGGAAGGTACAAAGCTTTACCATGGTGTCTGTCGCCCCTTGTCCCCAGCAGGGCTCAGGGACACACAAGACTCATCTGAGCCTCTGCTTAGCGAAGGCCCCTGGGGCACAGGCCTCACTTCCCCCGGAACCTGCTCATGCACCTTCATTTAGGAGAACAAGCAAATAAATACCCCAAAACTAGAACTCAACCACATCCCTGCTGTTGCCTTCCTACTTGCAGCAATGGAGCAAGCCAAGCCCCAAGGCAGAGGCTCTCAGGATTTTTAAGGATTATCCAGCTGGAGCAGGAGCCCTGGAAAAGCACAAATAGCCTCTGCCCAAGGAAGGGACTCGATGGAATCACCCCAACAGGACAGGGAGTGACCGAACTCTGTCCCTTGTCCACCCCAGAGCATTTCCCTGCAGGGCATCCCTCCCAACGCTGCTCCCCAAACACCAGCAGCACCCAGGGCAGGACATTCCCACCCCAAAAATAACACAAACAAGCAAACAACACCTTCCCACCCCTTCTCCCCACGGGCAGAATCCCACCTACCCCAGGGACCGCTCACCTTGCCAGCACCCAATCCAGCATTGCAGCAGCTACTGCTGTCCCAGGGCTTTATGTAGGATTCACCACCCCAGGGAGGGAGAGTCCTGCCCTGTCTCTAATTACTGGCAGCTTGTCCAGCTAATTAATCCTCTCTTCTTCCTTCCTGGGTGTTTTACCAGCTGTGCTCATCAGGACATCCCATTCTTTGTTAAAATCAGAGTGGAGATTGACTTCAGTGTGTGGAGTCCTACAGTTGGTCTGTGGTGCATGGCTGGAAATGAAATGACATTTCAAGAGTATTTTCCCTAAATGGTGTGGTATTTGTCATGGAAATAACATGGAGAAGGGAAACCCAAAGGACCAAAACGATGCCACAGAAACACAGGGAGCACCTCCCTCATTGTTGATTGTGGGTGGTTTTTTGCAAATAGTAATTTTAGGGTAATCTGGTGGGGAAAAGAGATTTCAATCAGAAATTTTTTAAAATGTAAAAGTTCTTTTTTGTGGGTAAGGAAATATGTCTATTTAAATTAGAA
Organism: Corvus hawaiiensis; assembly: GCF_020740725.1. Classification (NCBI taxonomy): domain Eukaryota; kingdom Metazoa; phylum Chordata; class Aves; order Passeriformes; family Corvidae; genus Corvus; species Corvus hawaiiensis. The sequence goes on from NC_063230.1 coordinate 542,731, forward strand.
TGGCATTTCTTTATTTCTTATTAATAAAATATCACAATGGGAGGACAGAGTTTTGCATTGAGCTGTAGAAAAATGAATTAATAAAGCATCAGCGATAAGCAGCCCAGAAAAGCTCTCCAAGGCCTTGCCCAGGCTGTCAGGCCAGGAAGGGCCTGTGCTCCTGCAAGGAAAGCTGAAATCAGAAGTTGAGGCCCTGCAAACTGCAAGCAAAGCCAGGGCACCGTACTGAAGTGAGGGTGATTAACGCTGGCACAGCTCTCCTTGGGAAGTGACAGAATTTGCCATCCCTGGATGTCTTCAAACCACGTTGGGATGGTTCCAGGGGCTGGATGTGACCTTCCCTGGCACTGGAATTGCTACTGTTCACCTTGCAGCTCCCCCAAAAATCCGTGGAGAGACCCAATTTCTCCTCCCAGCTCTGCTTCCAACCTGCTCTGGGCCCTTATCAGAGTGATTTCTACTCCTTGTGATTTTTGCTGTCAGTTCTCCAGCCTTGCTGGGAGAGCTGAGGGCAGGAATGCCCTGCGTGGTGCTCAGCAGCATCAGTGGGGCTGATTTTGGGGCTTCATGACATTGTTCACATAGGAATTTTCAAGGGTTATGTAGTTTTTGGTGGGGATAAGGAGTCTGGGGGGATCTCGCTGCCAGCAGGTTCCATGAGCACACTGACTGTACAAAAATCCTTAAAATTCCTCCATGCAAAAACTTCTCTTCATAGGTAGCGAAAATAGGGAATTGCATAAACAAAAGGATCAGAGGAGAGAGGATTTTGCAGAAGGAAGTGGATGAGTGAACTCTGTATCGATGCAAACACCCGAAAATACAAATCACCAAGGCTCGAGCATCAATTTTTAGGTTATCATCTTCTGGAAAAAGGGTGAGTTCATTTAGGGCCAAAGAACCCAAAGGGAGAGTTTGCCATTCCTGAGACACCTCCAGGGGATGGAAAATCAGGAATGATCAACCAGAACAGCACCACAGGCATGAAGAAATAGAGAGGGGGGGACAAATCTGACCGAGCTGGGCTGGATCTGTGGGCTTGAACCAGAAATGTCCTGTATTTCACAGGGGTTTTGAGGAAAATTGTTAATATCAAATGTGATGTAGAAGCCAAAGTTTCAACCAGCTGGGCTGGGAGACAGGAGATGTCAAAGCAGAGCTGCAGGGCTTTTTTAATGGCCCTTTTATCAACCCAGTGGTCAAGCCACTGTGTGAATTTTGGCTTTGAGTCGCAGGGAACAGAGGATGCATCAAGCCAGGGTCTGTCCCAGTGCCTGGAGCAGGAGGGAAGTGTCCAGGGGGTTGTTACACCTCCTGACAGCCTCCTCCAGCCTGAGCCACACCGTTTTGTTGCCTTGGTGGTGGCAGAGGGAGGGTGGGGGTTTGCAGCAGGCCCATGGTGTGGTTTTGATGGATTATCAAGCATGGAGAGACAAAAATTCAGGTTTTTAAAGGACATCTTCACCTGGGCACTGAGAGCCCCCTGAGTCATTCCCTTGTGCTGACTTTTTCCATGGTTCGGGCCTTCCTAGGACCTGGATTTCAGAGCTGAGCTGAGCCTAAGGTGCAGGCAAGCGCTCTTCTGGTGTTGCTCCTCTCTCCTCTCTGTGCAAGGACCATCCCAGTGGCTAATCCTGAGGAGGGTTAATCCCACCACATCCCATCCCAGCTCCCCGTTCATCCCCAAACACCATCCCAACCCCACTCTGCTGCTTCCAAACCCCACCTTTATTCTTCTTCCCCCTGGCAAAGCTGCAGGGAATCATCAGAGGCACCCATGCGGCCTGGCCTGGCTCAGAAGGGTGGCACTGGCCATGGAAGAAACACTCGATTATTTAGCAGCTGTCAAGGTGAAGCTGGATCACCTCGGCGTGGGGAGGGAAGGCTGGGCTTCGGGAGAGGCACAAAAGCATCTTCCCCAGGCAGCTGAGGGAAGCACAACCCACGGAGCAGCTCCAGGCTGCCCGGCGGGACTCTCCGGGTTTCCAGGAATGAAAGGAAGCTGGGGATGTCCTGGCAGACGCCGGGGCAGGGCTGGGCAGACGAGCTCTGCCCATCCATCAGCGCCCGTCAGGCTCCCCGAGCCAGCCGTGGGATAAATCAAACTGAGAGGGGAAGGGGGAAAAGAGTCCGAGGGGGAGCTGGGGAGGCTGCGAGCAGGGGGGAGAAGAGGGAACGAAAAGGCAGTGCGAGGGAGAGGAAAAACCAGATCAAAGGCAGAAATTCATCAGAGATAACGGAATTATTTATTTTTCCTGCTGCTAGTGGGGATTTTTTCCCCCCCCCCCTTTGAGGCCCCCCAGGCCTTCGGGGCTGCTCCGTCTCCAGCCAGTCTGTTATTCTCAGGCGTCCCGTCACCCCACCCCAGGCACAAAGCAACATGTTCACTTCATCACACGGCTCTGCTCGGCACAGCGAGACCTTTTGATCTCCGTCTCTGCTGTGTTTATATGTGACAGTGCAAGAAATGTATTTACAGTACACGGGGCTCTGTTAGACACTGCCTGCCTTCATTTGAACATTAATATTGGCAGCAGGGGAGGGGGGGGGAGCAGCTCTCCTTTAATTCCCCCCTCATTTATTAAAATGTTTATTTGGAAAACCGCAGGCCCATTTATCTGGTTATTACTCAGAGCAGGATCAAATAATAACTCAGGTTCTCCGTGTCACACAAGACAACCCAAATATACGCTGGATGAGGGCTTTCAATGGCCCTTGGATCCATCCTCAGCCTGGCACTCCACCGGCTGGAGGGCCCTGGGTGGGCTCCCTGGGCCTGTGATGCAGCTTTTCATCCCTAATTCCACAGGCTCAGCCCCAGCCCGAGCCTGTTGCTACCGCTGGAGGCGCCCCCGAAAGCCCCCCGATAGCAGGGGGTGCCTCTGCGGTCAAGGGGAGCCTCAGCAGAGCTTCTCCCCAGCTCTGCCTTTGAAGCCTCCCGTCTCCTGCCATCCCGTCGCCTTTCCCAGCAGGAGATGGGTGTGTGCAGGACCAAGGCACGTCCATGCCAAGAGTTCACTTGTTGATGGCAGCCAGGGAACGCAGAGTCACCACGAATCTCCTGCTCTTGGGATGTTCTGGGCTCAGTCTGGCAGTTCTGCTCTCCTTCCTCTGTGTCCACCCCACCATTCCCTTCCAACGTTCGCTCCCTGTCTTGTACCTTCTGCTTCACTTTGGGTTTGCCAACCATGGTGAACCATATTTTGAAAAATGCCAGTTTCAAGGTCTCAGCAGGTCTAGGCCACTCTCAGAGGGTGTAAGGGCCCCTGGCACATTTCTGGTGACCAGCTCTTGGTCTTCAGAGGCTCAGAAAACACTGAAGCCACTTCTAAGTGGAGCTTGGTGTTAATTTGTGAGCAAACAGCCTTTGGCATTGAAATGGTGAAGGAAGGAGGAATGTGGATAATTTCACGTGATCACAGCAGAGCCGGGCTGGAGCACTTCCCACACAGGTCCAGAGGAGAGGCTGCAGGTGCCAACCTGCAAAACACTTGGGAAAACTTCGGTGCTTGAAGAAAGGAATAATTCCAGACACTGCCAGGTGCAAGGAGTAGCAAATTCAGTAAATGAGAGGGGACACGTGGGCTCTTTGCATTTCACATCCCTCTCACTCTTGACTGCAGAGGTTCAACAACCATCAGATCCCAGCTCTTCTCGGCATCATGAAGGGCTTCCCAGCAGCAGCTGCCTGCAAATTTGGGGTTTAAAAGTCCTAATTTGTGCTCCGAGAGCTTCTGCATCCCACCCACCTCCTGCCCTCCAGCTCCACCACGGCTCTGCTGCCCCACAGCCTCTCTGGGTCTTTGGAGGTGTTAGGGGTGCTTTGTCCCATCCTTGGAAGTGTTCAAGGCCAGGTTGGATGGGGCTTGGAGCAGCCTGGGATAGTGGAAGGTGTTCCTGCCGTGGCAGGGGATGGAATAAGAGTTTCTAAAGTCCCTTTAAATCCAAAAAATTCGGCGATTCCATGGTTTAACCATGAGGTGACTCTGCCTTGGCGGCTCCCAAGTGCTCCCAGTGCAGGGTGATCCCAATGGGTGCTTCCAAGCACAGACATCCATGGGATTCAACCCATCTCCATCTCCCAGAGCCTGCAGGGAGCTGAGCCCACCCCATCCTGGAGGGGGAGATTCTGGAATAAGGCACTGGAAGCTGGCACTGCCACCCACAGCATGCCAAGCCCTGACCCCTTAGGAACCATCCCTGCTCTGGAACCATCCCTGCTGCCAGAACCATCCCTGCGCTGGAACCATCCCTGCTGCCGGAACCATCCCTGCTCTGGAACCATCCCTGCTCCAGGAACCATCCCTGCTCTGGAACCATCCCTGCTGCCAGAACCATCCCTGCGCTGGAACCATCCCTGCTCCTGGAACCATCCCTGCTCCTGGAACCATCCCTGCTGCCAGAACCATCCCTGCGCTGGAACCACCCCTGCTCTGGAACCATCCCTGCTCCTGGAACCATCCCTGCTCCGGGAACCATCCCTGCTGCCGGAACCATCCCTGCTGCCGGAACCATCCCTGCTGTTGGAACCATCCCTGCTGCCGGAACCATCCCTGCTGCCGGAACCATCCCTGCTCTGGAACCATCCCTGCTCCTGGAACCATCCCTGCTCTGGAACCATCCCTGCTCCTGGAACCATCCCTGCTGCTGAGAACCATCCCTGTTCTGGGAACCATCCTTGCTGCCAGAACCATCCCTGCTCTGGAACCATCCCTGCTCTGGAACCATCCCTGCTGCCAGAACCATCCCTGCTCTGGAACCATCCCTGCTCCTGGAACCATCCCTGCTGCCAGAACCATCCCTGCTGCCAGAACCATCCCTGCTCCTGGAACCATCCCCGGCTCCAGGAACCATCCCTGCTCCTGGAACCATCCCTGCTGCCGGAACCATCCCTGCTGCCGGAACCACCCCTGCTGCTGGAACCATCCCTGCTCTGGAACCATCCCTGCTCCGGGAACCATCCCTGCTCTGGAACCATCCCTGCTCAGGAACCATCCCTGCTCCGGGAACCATCCCTGCTCTGGAACCATCCCTGCTCTGGAACCATCCCTGCTCCTGGAACCATCCCTGCTGCCGGAACCATCCCTGCTCTGGAACCATCCCTGCTCTGGAACCATCCCTGCTCCGGGAACCATCCCTGCTCCTGGAACCATCCCTGCTCTGGGAACCATCCCTGCTCCTGGAACCATCCCTGCTCCTGGAACCATCCCTGCTGCCGGAACCATCCCTGCTCTGGAACCATCCCTGCTCTGGAACCATCCCTGCTCTGGGAACCATCTCTGCTCCTGGAACCATCCCTGCTCCTGGAACCATCCCTGCTCTGGAACCATCCCTGCTGCCGGAACCATCCCTGCTGTTGGAACCATCCCTGCTGCCGGAACCATCCCTGCTGCCGGAACCATCCCTGCTCCTGGAACCATCCCTGCTCCGGGAACCATCCCTGCTCCGGAACCATCCCTGCTGCCAGAACCATCCCTACTCCTGGAACCATCCCTGCTGCCGGAACCATCCCTGCTCTGGAACCATCCCTGCTCCTGGAACCATCCCTGCTCCGGGAACCATCCCTGCTCTGGAACCATCCCTGCTCCTGGAACCATCCCTGCTCCGGGAACCATCCCTGCTCTGGAACCATCCCTGCTCAGGAACCATCCCTGCTCCTGGAACCATCCCTGCTGCTGGAACCATCCCTGCTCTGGGAGCCATCCCTGCTGCCAGAACCATCCCTGCTGCCAGAACCATCCCTGCTCCTGGAACCATCCCTGCTCCTGGAACCATCCCTGCTCCGGGAACCATCCCTGCTCTGGAACCATCCCTGCTCCTGGAACCATCCCTGCTCCGGGAACCATCCCTGCTCTGGAACCATCCCTGCTCAGGAACCACCCCTGCTGCTGGAACCATCCCTGCTCTGGGAGCCATCCCTGCTGCCAGAACCATCCCTGCTCCTGGAACCATCCCTGCTCCTGGAACCATCCCTGCTCCTGGAACCATCCCTGCTCCAGGAACCACCCCTGCTCCTGGAGCCATCCCTGCTGTTGGAACCATCCCTGCTCTGGAACCATCCCGCCCCTGAGCCAGCCCCGGTGCTCCTCAGGCATCACAAATATTCATTTTTAATGCCTCCTTTCCCCACATGTGGATTTACGATGCCCAGGATAAGGTGTCACCAAAATCTCTGACAAGCCAGGAAACCCCGAGCTGCTGCTTGTGCTCCGTCCTGACATTATTTGGAGACTTGGCTTGGGGAAATCCCGGGATTCTGGGGCCGAAGCCACTGGTGGCAGGAGCACAGATCCACTGTCACCTCCTGGGGGGCTTCAGAGCCCTGGCCCACCCGGGGCTGGGGTATCAGGCCCAGCAAACACAGCCTGGTTCCCAGTGGAGCTGTGATCACAATGAAAAGAATAGCATTTTTGGTAAAATTATATAAATTGGGTGGGGGGAATTTGCTTTAAAAAAAAGCATATTCACATTTTCAGAGTAAATGTCGGGGTTTCAGTTTAACATGACCTTCGAGTGGGTTTATTCTAGTAATTTATATTTATAGTTATACATTTATCCATTAGATATGGATTTATTTAGTTGTTTATCGCAGGGAGGGAAAAGGCATTTTCAGTTCCAAGCATTTACTACATGAGTTTACCTACATTATACTCAAATACAATGTTTTGACTCTATATTAAATTATTCCCGTGACTTCCCCTTTCCTGCCTTATCCTTTGTTAAAAAACTTGAATTTTGGCCTTTCAGCTTCATTTACAATCATTTCATTTCTTCCAACCTCCACTTTCTGAGGTAAACCATTCATTTTCTAGCCCTTGCTACTGCACTCTTTTAGTGCTTTTAATCCTTCCCGAGCACGCACAGGCAAAACTGCCCCATACAGAGGCTCAAAAATAAAACTCAGTAATTGACAACTTGAAAAACGTTTATTTTAAATTTTTTTTCATTTTATTACCCTTTTTTTTTCACCCCTAGCTCTGCTAAGAAGGGGTGAGTCACAGCTTTGAAATCTGCACTGGATGCCAGCTGAAAACAGAGGCTTTACAAGATCAAATTGACAGATGATTCCAAGGCAGCCCCACTCCGCACAGACCCATCCATATTCCCAGTTAAAAGAAATATTGCATTTTTAAGGGTAAAGAAACATATTTAAGAGATAAAGGAAAAGAAAAGTTTGCTGGTCATCAATTATCATAATAAAACAGAGGAGTGGGGGGGGGGGGGGATGAAATTCACTTTAAAGACATATTAAAGCCCCCTAATCTTCAAAGAGATAAAGGCTGCCCCTGAGAGAGCCACTTGGCCAGGAGGCAGCCACGGGCCTGGCCTCAGGGGAGGCTGATCCAGCTCCAAAATAAACCCGGGATCAACTCGAACCGAGTGTGGTCGGGTTCAGGGAAGGAGGAGAGGGGCCACGGAAGGACGCGGTGAGGCCGGGCTGGGTGGTGGCTGTGGGGACACCAGGGTGGCTTCGGGGTGGCACCAGGGGACACCGAGGGATCCCTCACACTGCTCTCCTCCCTCCAAGCCCCGCTGCTCCTGCCGGACATCCCAAACAGCTCAAAACACGACCAAAAGTCCTGCCTGGCCCCGTGCAGCCGCAGCCGGGCCTGCAGGAGCTGAGCTGAGCTCAGCACGGCCGGCGCTCCCCGCCCGGCTCGGGCTGGGGCTGAGCGAGGGGAGCTGAGCGGGGCCCTGTCTCTGCCCCGAGCACCCGGCGGGCGTGCAGAGCCCACGGGCTCGGCGAGGACTCTCACGGCCTTGGGGCTCGTGGGGACGCCGAGGCCCAGCCTGGACTCTTCCCCTGTGATCGCTCACAGGAGATGCAGCAGGGCAGAAAATTCTGCCCTTTCCGAATTTTGGGAATTCAAATTCCACCTTTTAAGCAGCCCCCACAAAGGCTTCAGCTTATCCAACGTAGACCAAAGGGGAGGCTCCACCTGCAAACTGCGTTTCATGGCTCACCAGGTGGAAGAGGCTTCGGTGCCGCTCTGAGTCATTTCCCATCATCAAACATGTCTTTTTAAACAATTTGAGAAAGCAAAGTTCAAAAATCCAGAGAAAAAAAAAAGACCAAAAAGATGAGAAATGGCAAGGCCAGGTGAACTGGGATTTATTCTGGAAAGATGACATTGATTACAGCCCTTGAGAAGTAGAAAATCAACCATGGACGCAAAAATGAGACTGTGAGTTTTGCCAGGTTTTGACCTCTGGTAAAACTGTGGGAGAATTAAGATTTGGGTCCATCTGCTGGGGTAAAGATTTGGAGAAGAAGGTTCCTAAACCTTGGTGAAAGGAGTGTCCCACTCAGAACCAAGCAGCAGGAGTTGTCAAGGGGCAAGAAGGACCACCAGGAAATAAAATCCTGGATGCAGAGAAGGGAAGGCAATTGCAGCTCTTTGGAGAGCCCTGCTGCATTGTGGAGGGAGCTCAGCGCATCCAGGTGCTCACTCCTCCCAGTGCCCTCAGAGTGCAGAGTGCGCGCCAGAAAAATGGGAATTTGTTGCAGCGTGCATGGATTAGGGATCATGCATTGGAACTGCATGACTGGATCATTCACACTAACGCAGAAATGCTCCCCATCCATCTGGACTGTGTCCCACTAACTAGCAGCTCCTCGGGTTTTCCCAGAGTATCTTCCCCCAGCCAGAGGAAAACTGGCCCAGCTCGACCCAGGAGCCATCCAGACCCATGTCAAAGCTCGGGAAAACCACAGCCAAGTTCTCTCCAGCCCCTGCAGCTCTGGCAGAGTCAGAGCACAAAGCTCATTTTATCCCCCCGAGCTCAAGCAGGGATCTGAGAGCAAAGCTGGACAGGAATGCGTGGTGGGTGACCTGCCACCAGGTGTGGAGCAATCCCAAAGCATCCCAGTGCGTTTGGCTCCTCAGAGCATGGAAACAGCTGGGTTCTTGCAGGTTTGGCCAACTCACTTTGCTCCTGCAGCGTGTGGTGGGCCAAGCCCAAGGAGGACAGTGTCCAAAGCTTTGGAGAGCTTGGATCCTCCGGCAGCGAGGGCTCATCCTGCCCCAAAACACACCCAGGCCTCTTATCTCAGCCCTAACTTTCACTCAGCTCGTGCTGTGCCAGCCTCTCACCCTCCTGGGCCCTGGAGGCTTTAAAAAGTTGTTTCCAACCTCAGGGCCCGCTGGTGAGGAGAGTTTATCACCGAGCTCTGCGCCAGACTTCTTCGGCAGCTCGCAAGCCAAAACTAACACAAACAGCAGGCTCCTCATTCATTATTCTAATTCCACCATAAAACATTCCCAAGCCAGCTCTGACTGAGGGTTTTGGGTGATTTACTGCCTTTTCAGGAGGCAGTGTCTATGAGCTGGGTGAGCTCGTGGGTCAGATTTACACCGAGGAGCAGCTGAAAGGCGCTCGCCCTCAGCGCAGCCTCTCCCGTGCCCAGGGCAGCAGCAACGCTGATGGCCTGCTGAAGAATTCCCCAAATTTTCCTGTTTCCCACCACACGGAAGTGGCTGCCTCCAAGATTTTCCTAAAAGAGAAAGGGAAGGGAGAGCATAGGGCGTTGGAAGTGGGGTTGGCTTGGGCTCAAGGGTCTGCTTCGAGGTGGGAATTAAGGAGCGCTGCCCACTGCCAGCTCATCCCATCCCTGGAAACATCCAAGCCAGGCTGGATGGGGCTCTGAGGTTGAAGAAGGCCCTGCCCATGGCAGGGGATTGGACTGAAGGACTTTTGAAAGTCCCTTCCAACCTAAATTCTTTTATCCAAGACACCATGCACAGAACAAGAGGCTCTGGGAATGTCACTCACTGAGGACACCCACACCATGGCAGGTCCTGGCACCACGTCAGGGCTCTCGGGTGGCCAAGGAGGTGTCGGTGACAGCCATTCCTTGTGCTTGTGGCCACTGCAGAGAGCTGGAGCCAGCACTCAGCCTGGATGCGCTTCTGCAAAGCCTTTGCTCCTCCTGGATCCCCTTTTTTCTCCCTTTGGATGGAGGAAAGAGTTCCCAGCCTCAGCCTTGGCAGGCACCACACATCGCTCTGAGAGGTTCCATCTGACCAAGTGACTCCAACACGTGCCTTAGCAAAAAGATTCCCAGCCAGCTCTGCTTCCAGTGGCTCCAAAATCCCCAAATCCCCTTACAAGACGTGCTCCAGTGAGTGGGATGGCAGTGGCATGTGTATCCCACAGCACTGCCTGCTTTGCCTCCAGCTGTCCCCTGGGGAGTGGTGCTGGCTCTGGATGCTCCTGGTTAATCCAGATCAAATATAAAACCTTTGCCATTTTCCCCATTTTTCTGTCCCAGGTTAAAAACCAGATTCCCAGGGAGCCTGGTGCATGGGCAGAGGGGTTCAGCTAAACACGAACCCTTTGGCATCCCATGGCAGGTGGTCTGGAGTTCTTTCAGGAATCCTTTTATTCCTTGAGATGTTCCTATTTTAGTCTCAGCTGAGCTCACAGGTAAAGATGCCTGAGCAGGGTTTTCCAAGCAACACCAGCAATGAATCCAGCAGCTTTCCAAGGGCACCAGGCAGCAGTGGCTGGGAGATATCCTGGGAGCAAACAGCCCAGGAGGTCCCCGATCAGCAGATCCCGGCTCAAGGCACAGTGCAGTGATGCCTCATTGCTCTCTCGGCCACAACCAGCTCTGACACCAGCCAGATGCTTCTCCTTCCTCGAGCTGAGGCAGCTGAGCGAGCCACATCCCTGGGGAGTTTGGGAGTTGGATAAACCCCTGCTCAAGCTGCCAGGGATGAAGCCACTCAAGCAGTGCTGCCAACGGTGCAACAACGCATCTCTCATCCCGAGCATCCCTCCAAGGCTTCCCAGCCCTGCTGTGCACCCCAGCCTTGCCCCCTGCCAGTGCCCAGGCCTTGGCACCACGCTGTGCTGTGCTGTTGGACACAGCTGGCAGGGCTTGCTGCTGCCCTGTTTTCCCCTGGGGGCACCGGGAGCAGCAGTGCTGCAGACGTGTGGAGGGGAGGCAACCTGGCTTTCACATCAGGGCTGCGAGGTGAGGGATTTTGGTGTCCCAGCTCGCTTTGGCACAGGAGAAAATGTATTTCCCCTCCTTCCGTGGGCTGGAGCCTTTAACAGCACAGCCACTTTCGTGTTTCAGTCGGGGTTTTTCTTATTCCTGCTGCACAGAACAAAGCCAGTCTAACATCAAGACCAGGAATTTGGGTCCTTCTTGACTCACTGGAGTAGTGGAAGATGCAGCTTTCTCCAATCATCTCCAGGCTGCTTGGGAGGAGATGCGAAGAAGAGAAGGAAAACAAAGCTTTATCTAAGTGCCAGCGTTGTTCAGGCTTGGCTAAAATCAGATGTAAAACCAGCTCAAGGCTTGGAGTGAGGAGCTCCTGTGGATTTAGCTGTTAAAGTCAGGGGCAGACTCTCACCTTGTTGCAGGGACCACGTGTTTGCCCAGTGGCTCTTCAGCTGCCCAAGCCATTTCCACATCACCCAGAGCAGGAGAAAAGCCTGGGAAGCTCCTTCTCCCATCCTACAGCCAGCCAGAAAACCACCACTCACTTGGATACCAGCACTCCCAAATCTTCCTCTGCCATCGAGCAGCTTTAGGGTGCCTTGCTTTGCTTTTCTGCCCGGGTAGCCACACTTTGCACTAAGAAAAATATTCCGGGATGATTCCTTGCCTGTCCGGGGCAACAGCGGGATGGATTAGAGCAGGATTTGCGTTTTTGTACAGGTGAAGTGGGAGGACACACCTCTCTGCCAGGAAGGGACCATTCTGCGCCGCTTGAACCCAAACGCAGCCCCTCCAGGACGAGACAGGCCCTGGCTTTTCTCTGCCTCCTCCCTTATCGGAGGTGAGAGTCGCCAGCAGCTCAGCACGGTGCTCCCCCAGGAGCGCGGGGAGAGCTGCAAGCCCTGGCTCCGAACACCACCCCAGCTCCAGCAGCTCTGTGTTACCGCAGTCCCAGCAGAGGAATCGGCTCCTGCAGCCAGCAGAGCTGCTCAAACCCCGTCCGTCCCCTGCCTTCTGCTGTCCGCACAGGGGGAGGAGGGATCGCGCTGCGCTCCTTAACCGGCTGACATTCAAAGCCAGCAGCCTCCCCCCCGTCCCCGAGGCGCAGCCCCTGCGATTTGAATTACACGGAGGGGTAGGATTTAGGGGGCTGCTGGGAGCGGACTTGGCGCCCACATTCCCAAATCTGGAAGAGCTCTGGCCTTTGTGAATTGTGTTATGAAACAAAGGCGGAAGAAAACACCTGGAACACTGAGGCCGGGGCGGGGGGAGAGATGTGGCTGCAAGTAAGGTTTGGGCCAGATTTGCAGAGGTCCTTGGAGGTCTGCCACCTCTGCCAGAGGGACCTGTGCACCACGACTTGGAGAGACAACTTAATGCCCAGAGATCTGGGTCAGGGCTTGCTCTGCATGGCCAGAAATCCTGGATTATCCTCCCTGAACGTACACGGAGCAGCTCTGCTGCATCCCGGAGGCACCGACCTGCTCCAGATGTCAGGCGGAGTCGATCTCTGCCTGGGCTGTGTTGGATTTGCTGCACACACTCCGGCAGGACCAGCTCCTTTCCCATGTGCTGACAGCGCTGTGCTCAAGCACCTAAACAAATATAAAAATGTGCCTGGTGGGACGGAGCGCGGGGCCGAGCCGAGCCCCGCTGAGCTCGCAGCTTGCACCTTCCAGAGCTGCTCCCTGCACCTCCCAGCCACTCCTTCGCCCTCCAAAAAACCGTGGCACCCTTTTTGGAAACTCCAGCAAGGAGCTCTAACAAACTTCAGCTCTTCCCTCGCCGCGGGACGCTGCACAAACACGTGCGGCAGCCAGGAGAGGGATGTAACAGCCCAGGGACGCGAGGAAGCGCAGATAAAGCCTCTCCCTCAGCTTTCCCCGGGAAATCCCCCTCGCAGGTGTGAAGAGAGGGGTGAGAGGTTTGTAGGACACTGATAGGATGTCCCCAACCTCCCTTCAGAGTCTGCAGCATCGCAGATGATGGAGGAGAAAGCTGGAGAGGCGGAGACACCAAGCGCCTCCGCGGTGTCCCGGCAGTCCCCCCTGCAGCCCTGCCGGCATCGCTGCCTGGCGCCCCGCTTTGGGAGCTCCAGAGAAGGAGCTGCAGAGCTCAGGCTTCGCTGTGCCAGACACAGCCCCTCCCTTCCTACCAGGAGGAGGGAAAACCCCAAAAAGAAATGGCAATAGGAAAGGGATTGCAGGTCCTGCAGCAGCGCCTGGAAGCCGCCTCAGAGGCGAGGCGGGGGCACGGAGGGAGCCTGACTGACAGCCTGATTTAAGACCTGCCTGAAAAGCAAACAAAAGCAATTGAAAACTGCATCATCTAGGAAAACTTAGTAGGTTGTATTTTCACAAGTGAGGACTGATGGTAAGACCAGCTTAATCCCCCGGTGGACTTTCCACACCTCGGCAGGGGCCAGCTGGTTTGTCTTGCAGCTGATTGCTGAAATAACAGCGGCGGGCTGGGGGTTGGAACGGGATGGGCTGCAGGGAGCACACAGCAGAGGCTTTGGAAGAAATGTGCTCGGTTTCCAAGCCCACCTTGTCCCTGTCACAGCCAGTGGCACCTCCTGGACTTTGCAGCAGGGAGCGAGGGTGCCCCAGCCTGGCAAAGTCTCTGCTCGAAGGCAACTGCAGAAAAATCCCTGGAGGATCTTTCTCCCTGTTTCCAGCGAGTTTGGGGGGAGCAGGAAACGCAACCAAGAGCTAAAGACGTAACTTAGGGCCTTATCTTTCCTTGCCGGGGACTGAGCTGGGGACACGACCAGCCGAGCACGAGCTGCAGAGCAGCGCTGCGGCCGCCCCGGGCTCACCCAGGGCAGGCGCGGTGCCTCACACAGACAAGTGTTAAAAGATGACATCATGTGCAGGCAGGCAAAAAACCCCAACCCAAGGCATTCTGAACATTTCTGTAGATAATGTTTCCATTTAGGTTTGGCTTGAACGAAACTGCAGAGTTTCCTCCTGCAGAATCCAAATGAAGTCCAGACAAAGAGAGGGAAAACCACCCCTTTGCCCCAGCCAGGTGATGTTCCGTGCCCAATTCCCTTCTACCCCTCCCCGAAACGATGAACCAGGATGACATTTCCTTTGCCAACATCAGACTTGTTCACAGAGCAGAAAAGCCCAGGTCTAGCTGGCCCAACACACCCTGCACGGATCAGACACGCGAGCGGCAGATGGATGAGCCCCCGGTACTGAGCACGACCCTTTTTGTCAGCTTGTGGTTTCAAACCCAGACCTGCTGGTTGGAGAACAAAAGGCACAGCAAACACCCCTCAATCCATCCCTTTCCAAGCCATCTACTTCACCCTGGATTTCAGGCTGGATAGATATGTAGGAGTGGAGATAGATAATTAAATGAAGCTGGGAGGTGCCTCACCTGAGATATTGGAACATTCAGGGCTGACAGCCTAACAAGTTCCTGCAGGGGAATAAAGCCAAGCCTGGCATCTGGGAGCTCGGGGGGATGTCCAGATGATTAAAAGCAGCTGAGGCAGATTTGGTAGCTGGGTCTTAATGACCATGGTGTGAAGTTTTTGGTCAGAGGAAGAATTTAAATGACACTTTGTGTTTGCAGCAGGTAAGGAGCAGTTGTGCAGGTTGTACCCGCTTGGTGACCAGTGAACTCCACCAGGAGATGGCCCAGGATGCTCCAGAGGATGGAGCAGCTCTGCCTGTCCCCAGGGATGTGCTGGCTGCTGTTGTCAGGAGCGCCCGGTGCTCTCCAGATCCAAGGGCTCTGCTGAGAGTCAGCGTCCCAGGTACTGCCACACATCTGGAATCCAGACCAGGCAGAGAATTTGCTCCTTTCCTTGCCGGAGGGAGAAGATGAATGAAGCTGCCTGGCTGACCTGGGATTGTTCAAAGGGACAGATGATATATCAAGGTCTCTCCCTCTGCCAGCACCTCCGCAGGGATATGGAGCTGGTCTCAGGGCCATCTGTCCCCTGCTCTGTCCCCACCCTCCCTTTCCTGCCTTCGGTGTCATTTCCCTTCGTGGTTATTCAGGCAGAATTACTGGTTTGCTGCCTGATGTAGCTATTTCAGACCCGATATTTTGGCTGAGACAGTTTTTGCTTTATGAGAACACGACATTACAGCCCAGAGCACCAGAGATTCTGATGTTCTCAAAGCAGAGAGCTTTTTGAAATCCAATTTTGTGGTGGTGTTTGATCTCTTACATTCATCTCCATCTTGGCAAAGGTGGTGTTTGGCAATTCCTGGCTAAGCCAATGCCATCTCCTCCTCCTGTGCTCAGGGCTCTGTGCAGCTGGCAGTGGAAAGGGTTGGGCAGTTTGGAATTTTGGGGGATTAAGTCAGGAGCAAGGCAAGCAAGGTCACAAACCACCAGGGGAAAGTAACAAAGAGGATATAAAGATCAGAGATTTGGTCTCAAAGCTGGGTCACCCTCAGGCCCCAGATCCAAACCCCTGGCTGGGTGTGATCCCAAATACAGCCAGTCCCGCAGAACCCATCAAGCCCGACCTATCCATTTTCTGCTCTCCTGTTGCCAAACCCCTCGTGCTGCCCCTTTGCTTCCAGTGTTTTTCCCTGACCAGAGCTGGATTTAATCCCTTCCCAGCCTTTCCTCATCTCTGCTCAAGCTCAGAAGCCAAACCCAGAGCAAGCACATCCTTCCAAACCCTCCTCTCCTTCACCCCGAGCCTGGAAACCTCCATGCCCTGCTCTGGCTCTTGCTGGTCAGGCCCAAACCCAGGGCTAATGCACCTCCTTTGGGATGCAAGCAGCTCAAACTGTGACCCTGGCAGCCTTCCCAGCCCCAGCTTCCCAGTGGATGGGGGACGGGAGAAGCACAAAGCCCCGGAGCCACGGGCTGTGAGCAGAGGGAACAGCAGAGCGGCTGCCTCGAGCAGCGACTGCTCCCACAGCCCTCACCTCAGACACCTGCCTGGAAAATGGAAAGAGGAGGGGAAGGGAGGAGGAAAAACAGAGAAAAAGCCAACCTCAAGGCCCCTCATCTGATTGATTTCCTGCTGGAGACGGCTGGGTTACCACTGGCTGTTTATTGAGCGTTGCCTGCACGGCTGCTCCCGGGGATTCCTGCCTGGCTCCCCCTCCCAGCCTGCAGGGAACGGGCTGGGCTGGGCTGGGCTGGCCCCAGCCACTTCCATTTGTACCCCCGGCCCTGCCGGGGATGGATGAGTGGGTTCAGGTCGTTAATGCTCCTTTCCCTGCTGCTCCCACGTGGCCCTGCCCCGCTCCGGAGCCAAGCACCAAACCAGGCTGATTTCCCCCTAAGAGTGTTGGCTTTCCCTAAGCTCTGCCACCCCTCCATTGGAAACTGAAAACCTCTCATCCAGAAGCCTAAAAGTGCATTCGTTTTTAAATAAATTATTCATTTTCAGCTTTCCAATTAAAGGAAAAAAGCAGAATTTTCCTTCTGTGATGGACATCAAGGAAAGGGATTTTTCTTTTCCCCCATCACACCTTTAACTGCAATGCATTTTTCCAGGTTTTCCTGGTGTTGGGAGTGCCCTGAAGCTGCTGTTGCTGTCCGTTGTCTCCCAGTGCCACCAAGGGGATGGCAAGAGCCACCAGGTCCCCTGCAGCACCTCTGGCCTGGCCTTTTGAGAAAGGAAATATCCACAGAGCCATTGACTCTCCCGTTTTCTTCCAGCAAGCATCCTGCCTCCCCAGCTCCACGCCAGTAATTCCTAGACAAAAATTTATGCTAGAGCGTGAATTTTAAGCTGGAGTGCTCCTGAGGAGGACGCCATTCCATGAAATAGTGGGATTTGGGCTGAAGTTATCCTGAAATCATTCAACTCCATCTGAAAGCTCCATAGCAGAGCAGCGCAGCGAGCATCCTCTCTGTGGTCCATGGATTGGGAATTCATTTCCCTCCCAATCCCTTTCAAAGGGCAGCTATAAACTGTTCCAACACACCCAAAAACCCCAGGAAAATTCCCTGCAATCATTGCAATCAGCCCGTTCCATCCATTTTCACAGCCTGGGCTCTGTTTTGTGCGGCTCAGTGTCTCCTCCCCACCTCCAGAACAGCAGCAACTCCCCTGGCATCCCAGGAAATGGAGTTCCTGCTCCTGTCCTCTGGCATCCTGCCGCAAGTAACGATCACTGCAAATGGTTCCCTTTGTTTGGGCATCTCTGCTCGGAGCAGATCGGGCAAGAGCCACTGCAGCACTTCAAAAGGAGACTTCACGCATGGGTAAAGGTCCTTTAAAATGGGATTAAAAATTCACATTTTTGTCCCGCATTTTTTTGACGTTTCTAATCAAACCTATCCTGGGACAGAGAGGAGGACGGGCTGAGCTCGCTGTTTTCAGTGATACGACGCAGGGAGGTTTTGGTGGGTATTTCTGATCAGCAATTTTCTTCTTTTTTTTCCATTTCTAAAAATAAACCACCTTCTCTGGAGCACTTACCTGAAGTCAAAAAGGTTCCATTGAAAACTTAGAGTTTTTCATTAAAAAAAACAGCTTTAAAATAGATATGCATGCATCGTTTTCTCCACAACATTTCACTTGCTGCATTTTCACCAGACTGGCTACACCAAAAACTTTCTCTTTCCACCGAGTCCTAACCAAAACCCGGCCAGGTTTAACACTCCAAAATCCCATTTTAGAGCTGGCCACGATGCCCAAAGTGCCAAAGCGGAGCCTTGGATTGCTAAAATCGTTATTCCAGCGTGGTGTCCCGAGGGCTTTGGTGCTCAGCAGCAGGTAAGTGGCCTTTGATCTCCCGGGGCAGCAGCGCCGGTGGATAAGGCTCCAGGGAGACAGACTCCGCTTCCATCCCTCCTTCCCTAATTCCCTTCTGAAGTGCTGGAGCCACTGTCAGCTCTCATTAAAAGAAGGGAATGCCCTTGTTTTAATTCCCAACCAGAGCCAGCTGGATAATGACATTAACCCCGGCAGGGGGTGGCAGGAGAAGGCACCTCCTCGCTTCGAATGTTTGGACAAAAAATTTGCTCTCATTAGGGCACAAGCCCAGGAGATGTCGCCTTTGTAGGGCGGGGGACGGGGCTTTGTTGCGTTTGAATGTCCCCTCCCAGAGCGCCCCGGGCTGTAATTGGGGCCGGGCGGTGCTGGGGAAAGAGAGGGAGAGACAAAAAGGGCAAGGAAAGCTTCAGATCTCCTCTGCAATTCCAGATGCTGCTGCAAAATGTGCTCCTGGAACGTGATCCCTGAAATCAGGAGCGACGTGGTGACCATCAGGCCATGGACGGCCTTGGGAAAGGCCAGACCCTGCCCGGTGCAGGGCTGAGGGAAGCCCAGTCCTGAGGGCAAAGAGAGGAATTCAGCTTAAAATATCCGAGCTGGAAGGGAGACATGGGAGGGACCCAGAGGTGTCCATGGGTCCTTTCTACCAAGAAATGGGGAGGGAAAACCAGCCCCTAACTGCCCACAGCATTCCTGTTTCTCCTCGGGCACAGAAACATTGTTCCCATCGTTTCCAGCAGGTTTCCCGTATTTGCAGGTGGCAGAGATGCTGCAAACCAGGGAGCAGGATCGGGGAATTCCCAGTGCCAGGGACACCGGGAGGTGAGGGAAAAGCTCATTTTCCCACAGCAGCAGATGTTTTTCCACAGCAGGACACATCCCCTGGGAAAAGGAGATTCCCTTGAACTTGAACTCACCTGCTCCCAAGGGTCACAGCACCTCCCTGGAGTCACTTCAGACCGGGAGAATCCAGAGCTGAAAGCCGGGATGTGACGGGAAACACTCCTAAATCCATGAAACAGCCCACGGTCTGCAAGTACTGCACAGGATGTGATAACAAGGAATTGTTATCACTGACTGAGAGCAGCTGTGGCTGCCCCTGGATCCCTGGAAGTGTCCAAGGCCAGGTTGGACAGGGCTTGGAGCAGCCTGGGATGGTGAAACCCAGCAGGGGATCGGAACAAGATGAGTTTTGAGGTCCCTTCCCACCCAAATTCCATTCTGGAATTCTGGGATTGACTAAATCACCACTCCCTGATACCGATGACATCTTTCCCACAGACAGCACTGCTAAAGGCAGAGCCCCAAATCTTCCTCCCAGCTCCCCACGCTTGGAAAAGGGGAAGAGCTGGTGGGAAAAGAGGAAAGAACTGGCAAGAAAGAGCCTGAAGCAAGCAGAAAACGATGGAAGCGCCAACCAACAGGGAAAAATCGTCAGCCCGCCCCTTTCCTCCCGTGGGAAGCGCACTGTCAGAGGGATCTCGAGCTGGGCTCAGGACGGGGGAAATTAAAAGCAAGTGTTCAATTAATTCCTCATTTGTGGCCCAGGACCCAGCTTATTGCTTCCCTCGTTCCCGCCTCGCCCGCTGTCAGAGTGTTTGGAAAGAGGCTGGGAATGGCGGCCGGCCCTGCCTCCGGCGGCCACGGCACCGCAGGGATTCCTCGTCCATGATTTTGGTGTCACTGCAGCTGGGCGAAACCTCGGAGCTGCCCTGCTCATTCACACTCCCGGGAGCTGTGGAGTCAGATCCCTCTGAGAACAGCGCTGGGAGACCGAAGATTTGGGAATGGCCAGACTCCCACTCGTCAGCGGGATGGGAACACAGCTCCAGCAGCAAATGCAGCAGTGGGAACGGTGCTTGGAAAAGGACAACAAAAGCAGTAATATCTGAATTCAGCTGACCTTGTGGAGATTTCCTCCTGCTGCCTCCGCCAAGGAGAGGAACAGGCCCTGGCAGCCAGAAGGTGGGACCTTATCCTGCTCCAGGTGCCTCAATCCCAGCCCATCCCAAAACTCCCCCGAGGTCTGGGGTCAAAGTGCCTCGTGCCCCAAGGGCAAAGCTGCTGTGATTAACTGAGATTTGGAAATTGCATTTATTATCAATTTCCAGCTAAAGCTGCCTCACTAGAGACCTCTCTTCAGCATGCAGGGAGCTCCCACATCAGTGCCTTGCTTATTAAAACTTGTTTCCATGATAAAAACCCCTTATGGATGCCATTCCGTAAGGTTATTTATTTGTTTCCAATAGGAACTGGGGGAAAAAATCAAATTAATCGTGTTCCCAATGTTCCCTTTCAGCCTGAACCAGTTTTAAACTCATTAATATTAAAAAAAAAAATCAGTTTATTCTGTCACCCTTGAGTTTTCCCAAGGACTACAGAGATTCCCTGGGGGGAAACCAGGCACTTTAAAAATAAAAAGGAAACAGGTTTGAACGCTCAAGTCGGGTTGCAGCTCTCTGGAGGGTGACGTGACGGGACAAAGCCTGACAGTGACGGGACAAACGCCACTTGTCACGTTGTTTTCCGGAAGCTTCTCCTGAAATCAGGATCAAGGAGAGCCGGAGGACACGGGACACAACCTCCCCCAAGGCTGAGCCCGCCCCAGCTCGGCCGCGCTGCCGGGCGGCAGCAAACGCACAGAAAATTGGGGAATGTTCCGGGGATTCCGGGGGGGGCAGCTCCTTGCCAGGGAGGTTAAACTGGGGAGTGGCAAAATCAAACTGGGAATGGCAAAACCAAACTGGGAAATAGCAAAATCAAACTGGGAAATAGCAAATTCAAACTGGGGAATGGCAAAACCAAACTGGGGAATGGCAAAATTCAATGAGAAATGGCAAAATCAAACTGGGAATGGCAAAATCAAACTGGGAAATGGAAAAATTCAACTGGGAATGGCAAAATCAAACTGGGAATGGCAAAATTCAACTGGGAAATGAAAAAATTCATTGGGAAATGGCAAAATTCAACTGGGAATGGCAAAACCAAACTGGGAAATGGCAAAACCAAACTGGGAAATGGCAAAATTCAATGAGAAATGGAAAAATTCAACTGGGAATGGTAAAATTCAACTGGGAAATGGCAAAATCAAACTGGGAATGGCAAAATCAAACTGGGAAATGGCAAAATTCAAGTGGGAATGGCAAAATTCAACTGGGACATTGTTGCAGTGGGGATACTGCAACACGCATATATCAAACCAGGAGTCCCGTGGAAAGGAAATATATACGGACAGACAGATTCTTGCTAGATGTTTCAGAGATGTTTATTTCTCCAGCCGCATGGCCGGAGCTCTGCCGAGGAACTGTTCCAGTCACGGGACCAAGGGTCCTTCTGCCCGCGCAGGGAACACAAACCAACCAATGGGAACGAGGCTGAGCAGGGACAGGGAAACCCCGTGTCTGTGCCCTCAGGGCCCCTCTCCCAGGGCTACACGGCAGGGGAGGGACCCCAACACCTCACCCGTTTTATTTTAATAAAAGGAGAATGAAAACAACTGGATAAACATAACAAGAACAGTTTCAAAACAAAACAAGCCACCCTCCTGAGTCTTTAAATGTCCAAACAGATTCTCTGGAACATCTTAGGGCTGACAGAAGGGAGACAGAATTCTCTGAGCATGCTTTGTGGGGAAACTGAGGCAGGAGAGGGTTTAACTTCTTCCCTCCCCCTTTTCATCCCCCACTCGGCATTGGAAAGGGATTTTTGGGGAAACAATTGGCAAAAGCATGGTTTTGTGAGGGAAACCATGGATGAAAAAACGGATTGGGAATACACTGGGGGTAATAGGACATAGGGTAAAAGGGAAAGGTGGGATTAGGAAAGGGAAACTGTAGGGGGGGCTTACAATAGAGATACTGTCTAACATGACTACGATTTTTTGCATATATACTGCCTTTTACAGGAACACCATCAGGCCCAGTGACCTGCGATGCTTGTAACCCTTTTCTCCCTAGTACAATATTAAATTCCACCACCTCTCCATCTCCCAAGCTTGGGATGCATTTTTCAGGGTTATTCTTTTTAATAGCAGTTCTATGCACGAATATGTCTTGCTGGTTGTCACACCTTGTTATAAAACCATAATTTTGCTTAACATTATACCATTTTACTATCCCTAAGGTCTTAGTTGCTATGATCTTTTCCTTTTTCCGAGTGGCTGCTGTTTTCTGTCTCGCTGCGTCTTTGCTCTCTCCTTCGGTCGCTCCCGTGTTGGAATTGTCGGGGCTGCTGGTGCCTGCGCGCTCTTCCCGGGGTCGCGTTCGGGGCTGTGCGGGCCGGGCCGGGCCACGCCGCTCAGTTCTCCGTGCGTCGCCTCCTCTGGTCGCAGCTTCGCTGCCGCTGTCGGGCGCTGCACCCACATCTCGGCCGGGCCCCCGAGCGATGACTCCCCCGTGCCCCGCTCCAGCGCGCGTCTCGGCTGGGCGCGGCTCCGTTCCACCGCCATCGCCGCCAGCCGCCGCCCGCGTGCCGCCCCTCTCGGTCGGGCGTTCACGGGGCTCGCTCCACCACGCGCTGCACGGGACCATTCGGGCACCGCCGGGTCCCGCTGCTCCTCGCTCTGCCGCGGACACTGCGGCTCGCGTGGCTCCGCCCGCACGCGGGAACTGCCTCGCTGCTCCTCGCAGAGCGCTCGGTGCACGTGGCCTGGGCCGCACGGTCCCTGCGCCACGCTTCCCTTCACCAGGACACAGCTGACATTGCTCAACACTCTCGGTAACTAAATAATATTCACGAAAATATTCTTCCATCGGCATATATTTTGACTCCAGTATTAACTGTGTCCAAACGGTTTTCCAAAAGCCCTTGGTAAGAATTAAATCCCAAGAAACATAGAAAAAGTTCTTAAACAACCATGCCAGGAAGTGTTTCAGTTCTTTTTGAGCTTGAATCAAGCTAAAATTTACAAATCGTTGTTCAAGAATCATTTTAAGTTTAAGATAAATGTCCATATGCGGCTCTGAGAGCCAAGAGTCTTCCCACGGTTCCTCCATAGTTTAGATATGGAATAGCAAAGCAAAACCAAGAAGAGGAATCCAAAGTTTCCAGGGTTTACTCACACAAATCAGTCGCTTAGGGATCGGGGATCGTTCTGCTCACAAATCTCCACCATTTGTTGCAGTGGGGATCCTGCAACACGCATATATCAAACCAGGAGTCCCGTGGAAAGGAAATATATACGGACAGACAGATTCTTGCTAGATGTTTCAGAGATGTTTATTTCTCCAGCCGCAT
This sequence comes from Corvus hawaiiensis, assembly GCF_020740725.1. Taxonomy (NCBI): domain Eukaryota; kingdom Metazoa; phylum Chordata; class Aves; order Passeriformes; family Corvidae; genus Corvus; species Corvus hawaiiensis. The sequence continues at coordinate 565,629 of NC_063230.1, forward strand.
GGCCGGAGCTCTGCCCAGGAACTGTCCCAGTCACGGGACCAAGGGTCCTTCTGCCCGCGCAGGGAACACAAACCAACCAATGGGAACGAGGCTGAGCAGGGACAGGAAACCCCGTGCCTGTGCCCTCAGGGCCCCTCTCCCAGGGCTACACGGCAGGGGAGGGACCCCAACAGGACATGGCAAAATCAATCCGGGAAATGGCAAAATCAAACTGGGAATGGCAAACCCAAACTGGGAAATGGCAATAGGTTGAAGTAAGAAGCCCTGCTGCAGTGTGTAAAAATCCCAGTTTTTTGGGGATACAGCCCAGCAGAGCCCCAGGAAAGCGGCTTTCACTCCCCCAGCCCCTCCCCCAGCCCCTCCCCCAGAAGAGCCTCGCTCGGGCTTGGAGGAGCATCCACGGCATGGGAAGCACCGAGCTGGCCACTAAATCTTGGCTTCCCCTCCCGCTCTCCCTCCCTACAACTTGGCTTCCCAGGCAGTAAAATAAGGATAATGACCAATTTTGTCTTTCCTTCTGGAGGGATAATTTGATTGGAGGAAATGACCAAAAAAGAGCCCATTTTGGAGTTCCAAGTGGAACTGGAGAGCCATGGATCCAAAGGAATTCATCAAAGAGCTCCTGGAGGTGAAGCTCTTGGTCCTTCCAAACCCACATTTGGCTCAAAATCAGAATCTTTTGCAAGAACTTGTCCATTTCTATGAAATTTTTGAAGAGGGACAAGGCTTTTCCTCAACTTTCCAGATCTGGAATATTTCATTTCACTCTGGGCATTATTTCTCTGGACCCCTTTGTTTGAAGCATATTCGAATATCTCATGACATATTATTATACATTAAATGTCAGAACGCATTTTGATGCTGGTAAATTTCAACTATGTACACAAAAGTCCAAACAAAACATTTTCTCCTATTGAAATGTCAGATTTTTATTGAAACAAATGATTTAGAAAAAAAAAAAATTCCCAGAGTCAGGAAGCATTTGAGACTTCCTCCACACTTAACTGCTTTTGTTCAATTTTCCTGCATGAAAAACTCTGGTTTCTGATTGTTTTGCAGAAGGGGAAAATCTCATTTTGTTGTTTTCAAACTAAAAAATTGCAGTTTTCAGTCAGCTCTCAAGGCACTGGAATTCCTCAGCCTGGATTTTTCCCCCAGGAGGAAAAGAGGAGGAAAAGCCCCTCATTTCCACCAACAGTGGAAGTTTTTTTAAACAAAAACTTGAGGCAGCTGATAGAAAAGACTCCGCTCCTGGCGAGCCAAGAAAATCGAACTGGTGACAAGTTTTTTTTCCTGAAAAGCCCCAAATTTGCAAACAGGCCTTGGATCCTGTGGAATATCAAAGCTTTTTACCTTTCCAGGCTGGCATTTGGCACATCTTGGCCCTCCATCCGTCATTACCCAGCAAATCGTGTTGATGTGAGAAGGGGAAAAAGGAAGTTTTCTTTGTTGGGAGTTTTCCTTAAGCTTGGGAAAAACAAAAAGAGAAAAAAGAGGGAAGAAATAAACTTGTGCTGTAATTTCCCAGCATCTTCTGCTGCTCCTGTGGAGAGAAGAACAGGGAGCTGGAGACATTCCTGGGCTCATCATGGGGAGCTGGAACTCTCTGCACAGCCACAGAAACGATTGTTGGTATCACACACGTGGTGGTGAAAGTCCTCCCACAAACCTCTGGATCAATCCCTTATCTGATGCAAATGAGGCTGAGAAAGGAGATAAAACCCCATGGAACGACTGGTGCCTTCTCCTGGTGGCAGTGGTTTCCCTGTGGGTGAGATTTCATGGAAAAGAGAGGCAACTTCTGCTCCTAAACACTCCCAAAATGCACCGAATTTCCATGGAATCATGGGAATTCCATCTCAGAAGGGCCCTTGGGAGGTTTCAAGTCCAACCTCGTGCTCAAGGTCCACACTGAGTTCAGGGTGGGTCACTCCCGGCTGTGTCCAAAAGGCAGGACAAGCACATCCCTGTGCTTCCAGGCCACTCCCTGAGTTGTTCTTCCCAACTTTCTCTGGAAAGAAAACTCCTATTCCCCGGAAAAGGAGAGGGTGCAGCGAGTGGAGGCCAGGAGATGGAGAGCCAAGGAAAAGCCAAGTGCCAGCCTCAGCCTCCCCCCTCTGAGATCCCGCTCCAGTTCTGGAGCCCAGGTAACAAAGGCGAGGTTGTTATCCCAAACCACTCACGAGATGCTCCACCTTAAGTGCGGGAATAAAAGAGGAATCCCAGAACACCCTGAGCTGGAAGGGACCCCCTGGGGCCATCGCAGCCCAGCCCAGTCAAAGCTCAGCTCTCACCGAACGGGTTTAGAGCGGAGAAAGCACCCAGGTGAGCTGGGGGTGAGCACAGCCCGGGAGAACCCTCACAGCACCGAGGAAAAGCTGCTTCTCCAGGATCCTGGCGGCAGAAGTGGCAGCACCCAGGGCCTGGCTGTCGGCAGCACCCGTGGGGTGGCACAGTGGGTGCTGGATCTAAGTGATCCCCACGGCCTGGGCTGGAGGATTGATCCCCCCACAGCCCTGCCCTACCTGTGGCTCGAGCTCTTGGCTGTTTTCATTACTTTTTCATTTGTGACTCGCATTCGGAAGGGTAACAGGACACCCCGGGGCAATGTGTTTCCAGGGGATTATTGCCTCCAGCTCGTTGCTTTATGACACATGCCATAATCACCCAGAAATGTACAGCCTGTCACAACTCATTACTTAAGCCTGGCTTATGCAGCCACGTATTAGGCGTGATGGATAGAGCAGAGCCACAAAATCGTATGGACATTTGGTGGCAAGTGTTAGTTTGTCTGGAGAATGGCTTGCAGCTGGGCCAGCTCTGCCTGGAGCCGTCCTCAACTTCAGAGCACTCACGAGCTGTTTTTGCTCCCCCTCTGCCCACTCTGCCTGAGCAAGTCCCACAGTTTCACGCTCCTCTGCTTCCCCTCTTAGCTGGGCAAGGCTCTCCCACCTGCAGCCACCAGCACCGAGCACCTTCCAGGCAAGCTGAGCCCCACAAAACTCCCCCGAGGCCTCACAAAAGCAAGTCCCAAGTCAGGCTCCTTCTCCCTTTTACTGCCCATAAATCACCGGTCCCGAGATTTCCTGGAGAGCAGCGAGGTGGAGGAGGGAAAAGGGGAGAGCAGGGAACGTGGGGCATGAGCTGCTTTCTTCCAGGGAATGGTGCCACTCTGGGTTTATTTTACAGCTCTGGGCACTCCGGGCAGCTGGCACAGGGAGCCAAATGGCTGAAAGCAGGGGTGAAGGGACACCCTGGGATCGGGAGAGGCAGAGGGACACGCTGGGATCGGGGGGAGCAAAGGGACACCCTGGGATCGAGGGGAGCAAAGGGACACCCTGGGATCGGGGAGGGGCACAAAGGGACACCCTGGGATCGGGGAGGGGCACAAAGGGACACCCTGGGATCGGGGGAGGGGCAGAGGGAATCTGGGGAGCAGCCAAGGGCCAGGAGAGCAGCAGGGAGCTGGTGACCCCAGGGAATGTTCTTGGCCAACAAGGCTGGGGAGAGGAGCAGGCCTCAGGCCCAGAGCAGCCCCACAAAGCTCCCCCAGCACTCCAGGGTGTTTAACCAGAGCTGATGTTCATCATCTCGTTCCAGCCATGGGCAGGGACACCTCCCACTGTCCCAGGCTGCTCCCAGCCCCAGTGTCCAGCCTGGCCTTGGGCACTGCCAGGGATCCAGGGGCAGCCCCAGCTGCTCTGGGCACCCTGTGCCAGGGCCTGCCCACCCTCCCAGGGAACAATTCCTTCCTAACATCCAATCCAAATCTCTCCTCTTTTAGCTTAGAGCCCTTCCCCTTTGTCCTAGCACCATCTGCCCCTGGAAAAAGTCATTGTCCCACTTTTTTATAATCCCCCTTTAGGCCCTGGAAGGGACCCTGAGGTCTCCCTGGAGCCTTCTCTTCTCCAGGTGAACAATCCCAGCTCTCCCAGCCTGGCTCCAGAGCCTCCTGGGCATCTCTGTGGCCTCCTCTGGATGTGCTCCAACAGATCCACACCATTCCCATGCTGAGGACTCCAGACCTGGGTGCAATGCTCTACCAGGATAGAGGGGGGATCATCTCCCTCAGGGTGATTCTTAGGGATCTTTTCCAGCCTAAACAATTCCCAAGATGCTGGTGGGTCTCAGGAGAGCCTAAGCAAGCAGCAGAATCCCCTCACGCGGATCTGACTGTCAGAGGAGTCACGAGATGCTGTGGAAACCCTCCTCAGCCTTCCCTGTGCCTTTCTCTGCCTGGGAGCACTCACAGTGAGGCTCTGAGCGCTGGACCACCAGGACAGGCATTCCCAGAGGGAGCTGAGATCCAGGGATTGCCTGGCAGGCTCCTGGCTCTCAATGCCAGCTCTGTGCTGGCCTGGCCAGCACACACCACCGTCCTCCTGGCCACGTCCCAGCCCCACAGCGGGTTCAGCCCCACTCAGCCCGGCCAGGGTGGAGATCCATTTCGTTGTTGGGCTGGGGAGAGCCTGCCCTCAGCACAACCCTGAAAGAACCCACGGCCCCGCCCTTTGCACGGAATAAACTCGCAGCAAGGCTGTTCGCCCCCAGGGAAGTTCATCTCACCTGAGCCCGGGACACTGGCACAGGGCCAGAGCCCTCCTTGCCCCGAGGAGAGGGGGTCCATGCTCTGTGCCTCTCAGCTCGCTCTCCTTCTGCCCCTCTTTCCAAACGGCCGCCTCCGCGTTCTCCAGCTCTGCAGCTCAGATGTGTGCACCATGCCCTCTTTCACAGAGGTTTTGGGGCTTTTAATCCTTCTTGCTGCTCTCTGAAGTTAAAGACATTCAGGTTAAAAATACGTGGCTGAGGTGTTTTTGTTCCAGACCCCCTCCGAAACCAAAGGTGGTGTCTCAGTGGAGCAGAACCAGCCTCCCGCAGGTGACAAAGGCAATTCACGAGCACATAAACTGCAGTTGTGACAGTGAACTGCTCCTCTCGGATATATGGAGACAAATCCCATTTGCCCACATCCCTTCTGCTGTACCTGCTCCCACTCAAGATTCCCTTTTTTCCTGAGAGCAGCTTAACGTAAATCCCGGCTGTCCCAGGAGCTTCTGAAGGCTTTCTTCTCCCTGCCAAGTTTCCTCCAGCTCTCGGAGGGCAAACAGCAGCCACACAGCCCCTTTTGTGCTCCAGGGCTTGGCTCCTGCTCCCCCCAGGCCGGTGGGCAGGAGAGGTGCCCTGAGCCACACTCGGAGGGCTGGCACAGCATCACAGCAGGCTTTGAGCAGCAGCTGCCGCTGGGTGTCCATGGAAAGGGCACCTCACCCAGCCCAGGACTGCAGAGGAGGAGGGATCTGCAAGGCAGGGCCTTGGCAGCATGGGGGAACTGGGTTTGGGGGCTGGGAGCCTCTGGGGGGGATGGTGCTGGTCAGGGAAGGGGAGATCAGCCCCGGCAGGGGCAGCTGGGGGATCCAGAGTTCAGTCTGGAAAGCACAAAATACAGCACCGAGTGGCACTGGGCTCACTGAGGGATGAGAGTCAGAGCCCGCAGCTCCAGAAGTGAGACTCCCTCAGCCCTGTTCTCCCTGCAAGGGAAAAACCCCAGGGCAGGCACGGGCTGTGGACAGGGCTCAGCTGCAGCTGTCCCTGCCCAGCTCCTCACGACCTCCCCAAAACCTCCTCATTCCCCCTCTGCCTGTGGGAAGGGACACAAGCGACTTCTGCATTGCCAAATCAGCTTTAAGGGATGTTCCTGTGCTCCTATTCTGCTCCAAACTTCCAGGACAGGAATGGAAACACCACCCAGGCCCCTGCAATGACGTCTGAGCACCACCAGCTCTGGCCCTGCAGCCTGGAGAGGCACGAGGGGCCCCTGTGCTGCTGCGGCTTGGGGACATCTGTGGGCTGCTGGGACACTGGCTCTGCATGGTGATGGCCACTGGGGTCTGTCCTGGGCCATAAACCCTTGAGAGGGTCACAGAGGGAGTTAATGAAACCCTACAGTCACCCAGGGACAGATTCAGGTAATGGAGGACATAAAATCCACCAGGTGAGAACAATAAACCCCCTGCAACGGCTCCACTTCCTTCTGCTTTCTCCCAGCTATTTCCTCTCCCTCGTTATTGTCCTGGGGTTGGGTTTTTTTCCCACCTGTCCTTCTGACTTTCTAGAGCACTTTCCCAGTCTCTTCTTTTAGGTTTTTCACCCCTGCCCTTGTGTTTTTCCCTGCAATCCACAGCCCAGTTTCGTTTTCCCCTTACCTGGCACCCGTGGCTGCAGTTTGTGCTCGGTGTCACAGTCCAGGCTGTGGTTTGCATACACTGGGGATGTGCTCCCACATCTTCCCTGCCCTTCTTTTTTGGGAGAAAAAAGATATTATCTAAGGTTTTCCTTAGTGGCACCTTCATATTAAAAAATTCCAAGCACTTTAAAGTCCTGCCTAATGCCCTTTCCCTTTTCCATGGCAGGCCGTGGGACACACAGGGATCATGATCCCAGTGCTGCCCATCCCTGTCCTACATAAACCAGGGCTGGAGGAAGAGCCCAGGGTCTCCAACCTCTCCAGAAACATCGGCAGGGAACGGGAGGACATTTCACCCTCTCCTCTGCCCGGTCCCTTGGGAGATCCCACCGAGGAGGGAGCATTCCAGGAAGGAAACCTTCCTTTCTATTCCCTCGTGTTCCCAGCCCTGCCAGAGCTGTATTGATTTATTCATAGATGAGAAATGGGGCTGTGATCTCCTGGCCGGGGTGAAGCAGGTCCTGCCAAGCCACGCAAACGGTTCCTGTTACTGCAGGGAGCAGAACAGCAGCAGCCAGCCCCACCAGAGGACAGATTCCTTCAGCACAACACCTTGGGAGCAGAGCTCTGGGAAGAGCAGGATGTTTTTGCTCTTCAAAAGGTCCGTGTTAAGATAAAGGGGGAGGGTGAACACGGGCAAGTGTGCTGTGCGTGGTTCTCGCAGCACTGCTGAAAGTCCGCAGTGATTCTCCAGCCTCTCTCTCCCTGCGTCCTCCATCAATGCCAGGAGTGGATCCCAGTCCATTCCCTTTGCAAACTTCCCTCCTTCCCTGAGTTTACCTCTCCATTTCCTCTGCTTCTTGTGTTGGGAGACTCTGTTGGATCCCACGTGGGACCTGGGGATCCCTCCTGGCCACACTGGCAGGAGCAGCAGCCACTTTCTTGTTAAAATATCACTCCCTTCTCCCAGCCAGCAGCCATCAGGAGGAGAGGAACCAGCCTCAGGCTGTGCCAGGGGAGGCTCGGGTTGGATATTAGGGAAAATTTCTTCACCAGAAGGATTATCAAGCACTGGCACCGGCTTGTCACCATCCCTGGGGGGTTGTGGTGACTGGAAGGGTTGGTTGGACTCAGTGACCCTAAAGGTTTTTTCCAGCCTACATGACTCTGTGATTCTACTAAAAACATTCAAAATAAAGCCGGGGAAGCCTCCAGAATGAATTCCCTGTTCCTACCACCCTCCGAACCCTCAAGTCTGAGATTCCCTGCTTGGGGGAACCTGCCAGGCTGAGGAACAGCCCGAGGGATGGGGTAGGGACACAAGGGCCGTGCGGGGGCTGCAGCCAGGCGTGCTGCACACCAGATCCCGGGAAAAGCCCGAATCCCAAAAGCGGCGGCTCCTGGCACAGCCCGGGGGACGCGCAGGGGACAGGGACCGGGTGCGCTGAGCGGGGCGGGGATCCCGGCCGGGGGCAGGGGGGGGTCGAGAGCGGGACCCCGCAGCCCCCGGGACCCGAGCGCCCCTTGCCTGGGCCGGGGGCCACTAGAGGGCAATCGTGGCGTGTCCCACGCCCGGAGCGCCGGGAACCAGGGATGCGCAGGGGGGACAGAGGCTGCTTGGTAGCCGCAAGGACACGTCAGGGCACCTGCCTGTCCTAAAGTTTAAAAAAAAAAAAAAAAAAAAAAAAAAAATTAAGTCTGTTCGAACTCTGCTCGGTTTAAGCGCTGCAGGTGGATAAGCGGGACCTTTAGGATCCGTGCGGACGCTCCCAAGATGCTGCAGCTCAGCCCCGGCACAACGCAGAGAGTGCGGCCCCAGCTGAGCTGCGTTTTATCCCCAGCTGATGAACGGAATTTAGGGAAAACCTGTTCCTAGGGCAGGCAGATGTCAGCAGTTGGCTCCTTGATGGAAATATTGGAGCCGCCCTCTGCGGTGGGGTCAGACCCTTCCCCCCCAGTAACAGAGCAAGAGGAAACAGCCTCAGGTTGCACCGGCGGAGGATTCGATTGGATAAAAGGGAAAATTTCTTCAGCAAAGCCCAGGCAGTGGTGGTGGAGTCCCCGTCCCTGGAGGGATTTAAAAGCCGTGTGGATGTGGCACTTGGGGACGTGGGGCAGTGGTGGCCTCGGCAGTGCTGGGATAACACTTGGACTTGATACTCCCACCTACATGACCCTATGACCCGCCTCTAGTTTTCCCAGGGATGCGCTTCCGTGCCCCCACACCCCATCACCCCTCCACGGGATGCTCCCTCTGCCCCGGGCCTGGCCGCTGCTGCTCCCAAGCTGCTCTGAGGGACCCTTCGGGAAAGGATCTGCCCTGCTCCTTCTCTCCAGCACATCCTCGGTGACACAGAGGGGCTCCTGGAGAAGTCCCGCAGCCCTGCTGGGTTTGCTTGGCCAGTCCCCAGCTCCGTCCCCTGCTCCGGGCGCTTCCCCCGGGTGCCAGCAGCCCCTCCCTTTATCAGGCTGGGGCGGTGGGAGATAGGCGGCGGGGCTGATAAGCCCTCAAGTGGCAGCGTGCTGTAAACATTCCCACTGGTGCTGTTAGATTAGAGCGCTGGGAAAATGCCTGCAGCCCCCGGGCCACCAGCGCAGCCGGCTGGGGCTGGGGGGCTGCGGAGCTGCTGAAAAGCGCCGAGGGAGGAGCTGTGGAGGAGCTGAAGCGCTCCGGGGCACGCCGGATGCCGTCTCCCAGGGAAGCGGGGCTTGGCAGGGGCTCCCCAGGATTCCTCGGAGGGCTGGTTTGGCATCCGAGCCTGCAGCCAGTTCCATCTGCACCCAGAGGCTTCGCTGCCTGTTTTGCCCAGATGGACGGAAATCTCACTTCTCCGTCCCTCCGTCTCCCAGGAATTCTGGTACCCAGCGGTCTCAGCTGGCTGGAAGCTCTGGCTGAGGGTTTTCACTTGTACCTGGAGGATGCCACAGAGCTAAAGGCTGTGCTCCTCCTTCCAGAGGAAGCGGTACCCATTTTAAACCCGTTTTCCACCGTAAAACCAGCCCGTGCCAAGCAGCTTCAGCAGGTTACTGCCTCTAGGGCGGAGCGGAGTGGGGAGGGCAGACCCTTCCTGTCCGGGAGCAGAGGGGCTCTTTCCGTGCAGCGGCTCCTGGGCACGGGCTCAGCCGGAGCCGGGACCCTGCCGCCCACCGAGCTGTGCCACGCTGGTGGCTCTCGCAGCTCTGCCAGGCGAGGTTGGGCACAGAGGTGACGCCACCGGCGGTGACAGTGTGGCCTGGCGCTCAGTGTGGGGCGCAGGAGCAGGCCCTGGGAAGGAGGGGACGCGGTCCCAGCATTCCCACAAGGAGCGGGCACAGCAGGAAGCAGCGATCCCTCTCTCCTACCCCGCTCCGGTGGGTCCCTCCTGACCTGCTGGGCATCAGCATCACCCCGGACCTCCAGCTCCGAGGGTGAACACCGTGGCTGATGAAAGCTCCCCATCCTCCTTTTCCCGTTACTCTGGGAAGGAAATTCTCCGTTTCTCGGGGATACCCACGGCTCTGGGAGCTCGCTGCTCAGCGGAGCAGCCGCAGCTGCCTTGCAGAGCCGCTCGGAGGCAACATTCCCTCCTCTCCCATTCCCAGCAGCTCCTCGGGCAGCTTCCAGAGCTCACAGTCAGGCAGCGCCGGGCCCTGGGAACCTCCCACTCCCACTTTCTCCCTAATATTTCCACAGTGAGTAAATCTCCATCCTTTTAGGGCTCTCAAATCTATTATTTTTACATTTGCAGTGGATTCCCTGGCCCTGATGTTAATGAAAACCTCCAGGAAAGCTCCTCAAATACAGCTTTGACTTTCTGCCCAGGACCTGTGGACAAGGGAAAAAAAAAAATCAGGCAACATTAATAAAGCAGGAGGTTTCTATTAAGTCTGAGGGACTGGACTCTCTGGCTTTCTTGGATGCTGAAATCCTCTGGTGCAGGATAAATCTTATGCACTTCATTTTCCCAATCTCTCCTTCAATATATTTTAAGAGAACGCTGCAATATCGGGGTAAATAATGTCCCGACTGCAGCGTGGGGTCTGCAGGGCGGCCTGGGGTCAGCCTGTGCGCCGGGGCATCCTCCACCGTGGCTGCCTGTGGGCTCAGCCCTCTCTCCCTAATCAGGGGGCTGAGCCCGGGGAGGCTCTGATTAGCTGTGAAAACAAATAACGAGCAGTCCCTGCGAAGCCGGGGAAGGAAGCGGGTGAGTGGATGTGCATGAAGTCACTAAACACGCAAATCTCTGCAGCCAGCACCACCTTGGTGGGAGCAAACCTCCCCCAGGTCTCTTCCCTCGGAGCAGGACGCGTTTCCCATCCGCGTGCGAAGGAGTTTTCCATTTGCGGGCCCCGCTGCTGCCTTTGCACAGCACCTGCTCCTCCTAAAGACGCTGGATTTTCTTGGGAAGAGCTGTTACCTGGAAGCGTGCGCGCAGAAAAGGGAGCAGGTCCACGGGGTGCTGCGAGCCCCAGGTCAGGCTGGGAGATGATTTCCCCCTGCTTTTATCCCTTTGAGTGCTCTGCAGAGCGCCCTGAACGCGAGTTAATGCAGCAGCTGCAGCACGGGGAGCGCCTTGGGGCTGCTTTCACACCCTGGGCTCGCACGCAGCCCCCGGCGGCCGCGGATGCTGCGAGCGGGGGGTTTTGTTGGGATCCTGGCACCTCGTTGCCCTGGGATCGCCGGCGATGGGGCTGCTGTGCCGGCACAATGCACAGGGAGCAGGCTGGTGCTTCAGGCTCCGGGGGATAAATACAAAGGAAAACTCCCTCCTTGCCTAGGAGCAGGAGCTGGCGTGCTCGGAGCGCCTCGTGCTGCGGGGTTTAACGCAGCAGCGCTCCCGGGGCTGTTACCATGGCGCTTCCAGCAGCAGAACAACCTTTTCCTGCCTGGAAAAAACCCGCCAGGCCAATCCCAAAGTGCCGAGGCAGCGGAGTCCGGCCAGTGTGAGGCAGGAGCCCTGCAGCCAGCGGGGATTGGGAGCAGGGTGCGGCACAGACGCAAATCGGTACAGCCCAGGGCGGCTCACAAGGCAGTTCTGGGGCTTGGGAAGCCAAGGGGCTCTGGCCTGGAGCTGGGAATGTAGGGCTGGAAAGCACCATTTGGATTATGGAGTGTCCTGAGCTGGAAGGGCCCCACAAGGACCATTGATCCAACTCCTGATCCTGTCTCCTCCCCACACACCCCAACAACCCCACCCGGGCATCCCTGGCAGCGCTGTCCAAACGCTCCTGGAGCTCTGGCAGCCTCGGGGCCGTGCCCATTCCCTGGGGAGCCTGGGCAGTGCCCAGCAGCCTCTGGGGGAAGAACCTTTCCCTGCTCTCCAGCCTGAGCCTGCCCTGGCCCAGCTCCAGGAGCTCCCTGGGTGCTGTCCCTGGGCACCAGAGAGGGGAGCTCAGTGCCCCAGGGACAGGCTCCAGTCCACTGGCTCTGTTTTCATCCAACATAAGAAATCAGAATTTGTCCTCCTGTCAACGAGGGGCACCCTCCTAAGGCTCATCCTCCATGCCCTCCGCCTTATGGATCATCACAGGCAACCTCAGCCCTGCCTGCTGGAGATCCATGTCCTGCTTCTGCTGGAGATAAGGGCCCGAGGATGATGACAGGCTGAGAGAAGAGAAGGTTGAGTGGAGACCTCAGAACTGCTTTCCAGGATCTGAAGGGGCTGCAAGGAGACCACAGAGGGACCGTTCATCAGGAACTGGAGCGTCAGGACCAGGGGGAATGGCTTCAAACTGACAGAGAGCTGGTTTATGTTGGATAGTGGGAATAGATTGTTCCCTGTGAGAGAGGTGAGGCCCTGGCACAGGGTGCCCAGAGAAGCTGTGCCTGCCCCTGGATCCCTGGAAGTGTCCAAGGGAGAAGCCTGGGACAGTGGAAGGTGTCCCTGCCCACAGCAGGGGTGGCACTGGATGATCTTTAAGATCCCTCCAAACCGATTCTGGGACGCTGTGAACGACTCCCACCCCTGGCAGATGAGGTGTGAAATGAGGCCCTGAGCAGAGGACAGAGCTTCAGGTGTTCCCCTCTGCAGGCTCTGGGAAGCTCTGCGAGGAGCTGGGTCCCGGATCCCTGCGGCTCCATCCCCTCTCCGTGGTTTTACAGGGCCCGGCAGCACTCAGGGCAAATTCACTCGAGCGGATTTAGGGGAGGGGGCAGAGAGAAAACTCCCCAGTGGCCGAGTGTAACAAACAGTCACCGGGCGGGATCAGGATGCTCACACCATAACGTGTGGCAGTTGTGCTTTCACCAGCCCCGTGGGACCTTGGCAAGTAAATCAACTTTCCCTACCCTGACCCAAATAAATGTCCTGGAGTGGAAATAAGAGATTGTCTTTGCCTGAGATCACCGTGTGCTCGTTCCAGGGGATATCAGTGAGCAATCCTCACTTCTCTGGACCACTCACAGCTTCACCCTCTTCTCCCTGAGCTCTGTAAGGAACCACTAATCCAAATTCCACCAGAGCTGGGGGTAAATCTCCATCTGGTTCACAGGTTTTCAACAATTCCTCAGCCATTAAAAGGCTGAAAGGGATGGGTGGGCAGAGCCCACAGTTTTCTGATCCTCCTCAGAAAAATCCTTGCCCTCATTCCAGACCTGACTCCTGAAATGCCCCTCCATTGGGAATAGACACAGGGGAGCAATCCCCAGGAAGGCAATCCTCACCCCACACACACCAGCCCCCAACCTCCTCCCCCTCTCCCTCCCTTGGTAGGGTACCTTTAGGGCCACATTCTCATTGGGATTTTCCCTCTTGCTCCTTTCCACGTTGTCTGGAGCCACCAAAGCACAAAGCTGCGGCAGAATTATTTCTTGCCCTGCCCTACTCGTCCAACCAAGTTCCTTCCTGGTGCTGCTGGAGGGGACATTTCATTTCTCTGCAGGGTGTGGGTTTAGCAGGATGACCAATGGCTGTTTGAAAACTGTGGCTGAGGTCCCACCTAAAGTTGTTACCTCAGGCATCCTTTGAAATCTTCAGGAGCTCCTTCAAGGCCCTCGGTGTGAGAGGCCAAGGATTAAAGGATTCAAGTGGTTTCCTCTGTGCTGTGTGGAGACCTCAGATGGTTCATCTGGGGCTGGTGTCCCCTGGCCCTCCCAGGGGCTGCTGAAGGGTCATTGTCTCAGTTCAGGTTCCATGGCGCTGACATCAGGAACAGCTGTCGGCCCCTCTCGTGCCCCTGATCAATAACGTCCCAATCTCGGCGCTCGATGGCATCAATTATTTATCTCTAATTGGATTGGATTCCTCCTTGGTCCCAGCGAATCAATTAATGAGTATTTGCCACCAGAGCTCCTGGTGCCCTCCAGAGAGACTTGTCACAGCAGCACCGGTGGGAGCTGGGGCAGGAAAGGCTGGGAGGAGCGGACGGGAAATCTCCTGGGGGCTCTTCCCTCGCAGGACGGGCGGAGAGGCCATGGCTGTCGGGCAGCTGAGCTGGGACAGCGCTGCACAAAACCTTTGTTCTCCTTGCAAGACCTTTCCTTGGAAACTGAAGCTCCTTGAGGTCCATGTGGAATGGGGAGAAGTCCTGAGTCACAGAATCCTGGGATGATTTGGGATGGGAGGGATCACCTCGTTCCAATGGCCTGCCATGGGCAGGGACACCTCCCCCTGCCCCAGGCTGCTCCCAGCCCTGTCCAGCCTGGCCTTGGACACTGCCAGGGATCCAGGGGCAGCCACAGCTGCTCTGGGCACCCTGTCAGGGCCTGCCCACCCTCCCAGGGAACAATTCCTTCCCAGTATCCCATCCAGCCCTGCCCTCTGGCAGTGCGAAGCCATTCCCTGTGTCCTGTCCCTCCAGGCTCTTGTAAAAAGTCCTTCCCATCTTTTCTTGGTAGATTCCCTTCAGGTCCTGGATGCCAGCATTGTCCACTCTGCGTTTCCACCACTTCCACCCTGCTATTATAACCTCCAGCCCCTTTCCCAGGGCAGTTGCCCTCGTTCCTGTAACTGAAGGATCCCTGCCAGGATACTCTCCCACGGACGCACAGTTGGGCGGCAGGGATCCCCTGCAGGCCAGCAGCTGCCTTTGATAATGAAGGATCTTTGGGAGCTTAAATGTTCTCCTTCTGAGCTCTGACAATATTTAAGCATGTGTTAACAGTTTAAAGAAGCAACCCACTGGAGGAAGTCTCATTTGTCAGGAGCAGTTGCTCGAAATTTCATCATAACTGAGTTAAGGCAGCCCAGAACGGAGCGGGTTGGAGCGAAGACAGGAGCACTGATGGATGGTTCACACCAGCTGCTCAAGCGGTCCTTTGAAAGCTCCTCGAGCTGAGGTTCTGCAGATCAGCGGCCCTGGCTCCTGAGGGAAGCAGGGCAGCTCCAGGAAGGCAGGATGGGGTTTCTGGACCCTTGTGCAGAGCCATACATCAGCACAAAGCCTGCCAGCAGTGCTCCTCGTCCTCCACATCATCCTTGGGAATCAAAGCGCGGCTTGCGGTGGCTGGGGAGGCTCAGAAATCACCTTCACTTCACACAGAAGAAAATCCACCACGGCAGCTCCAGGAGATCCTCACAGTTCTGCGTTTTTAGCCACAAGGCCATGAAATACCTTTGGAGCCCTAATGTTCCCGATCCCTGGTTCTCTGGGGGACCAAAACTGCTTGGAGAAGTCAAGGATCGGTCCTGAAGAATTGTTCAAATGTTGCTGCAACTGCTAAACCTCAGAACCAGCAAAGACACCGCAAGGAGGTTTTCCTCCAGCCTGTGAACCAGGAGGGCCGTGGAGTTTGGCTGCTCACCAGGCCAGGCAGGGAACAAAATCAGGGAGTCCCTCCTGAAGTCATCCACAAGTTCAGCTCAGCTGTCAGAGGAATCTGAGCAAGGTGAGGGCTTTTGGGGGCAGCCAGGGCGGGGCAGGTCTCGGTGCAAGGCGGGATAGATGGCACAAAGTTCCTTTATCCATCTGGGTTTGTTAAGAATCAAAGTTTTTCCCCATGACTGCATTGAGATGAGGATACTTGAGAACTTCAAAATGCAGGAAATGGGATCTTCATGCCGTGGTGTGGAAGGGCAGAGTGACACGGGTTAAACCTGGTGTGCCATGCAGAGAGCTGTGCCAGCATGGGAAGAGACCACTGGGAACAGGCAGGAAAAAGGGAAGAGCCTCAGCCAAGCCCCCGTGGGTGGGCACACCTAGGACCTGCAGCTCCCAGTGCCTGCTGTCCCCACCAGCTCCATCCAAGGGCTGCCCGCCCTGGCCCACCAGCACTGAGCACCCCCAGCAGGGGAAGGACATTATTCTCCCTTTTGGGGGAGTGTCCTCCCTGTGCCATCCTGAAGCTTTTTAACACCCTCAGCAGCCTTCCCCATGCTGATTTCCAGCAGATGTGGTGCTAATGAGTAACACTGCAATCTCAGTGCCTTAATATAGTGCTGGGGGGTGATAAGTCAGAAATTGCTGTCATCGTTGGGGTGAGGACGATCTGGTCATTGTTCAGAACTGTCCTCCTCTGATGATTACATCAAGGGCAATGCATTTTCTCCCATCTACTCCCACTCTGCTTCCAAATTTAAAGCTATTCAGCCATCAGACACTTCTGGTTTTTCTAAGGGCTTAATAAGAGGCCGGGATGCAGATGTTCAGATAAAGCCCTGACAAATTGCAAGTGGAGGAGCCACGTTCAACTTGACCAATTAGGGGATGCAGGGCAGGAAAGGGCCCCAGCAGCTCTGCTGAACCAGCTGCCACCTCTCCACGTGGTGGAGAGGGCAGAGAGGATGGCTCAGAGCCCAAGCGAATATTGCCACTCAAAGCTGAGAGCTGGAGATGAAATCCAGGGCTTGGGGGGGAGCAGATGGGTGAGGGGATGTCCTGGTTCCTACACTGGCATCTGGGCTGGAACCACGCTGAGATCCCAGGATTCAGCCAGCACAGTCCAGCCAGAGCAGGCCAGGCCCAGGGGAAGCTGCGTGGCAGGGAGCGTGGTTGGGCAGGGTGGGCATCCCGGCGGGGCCGTGCAGCTCCCACCTTCGGAAAGGCTGGGAACGGATGCTCCAGGTGGGGATTGTAAACTCCATCCTGCTGTTAGAGGGTCTGAGGAACATTCCACGTGGCCCACAGAATCACAGGATTTTTGTGATCCTGAAGCCCTCAGAGACCATCCCATCCAACCATCCCCCAAGGCCACCACCAACCCCTGTCCCCCAGTGCCACACGGCTTTTAAACCCCTCCCTCCCTCCCTTTTGAATCCCTGCTGACCCCACCACTGCCCTGGGCAGCCTGGCCAATGCCTGAGCACCCCTTCAGGGAATAAATACTTCCTAATATCCAGTCTAAGCGTGCTCAGGAAGGGAAGAGTGGAACTGGAATGGGACAGGAATGGCAGCCCGAGCGTGGGGAGGGGAAACGTGCTGAGACACAGGAGGCAGCATTTCCTGGGAGAGAGCAGAGGGGTGGGAAGGCAGCCCGGGAACAACAAAACCTCTGGCAGTTCTGCTTTGGAAGGAGAGTGGAGGAGTTGGGGGCAGAGCAGGAGAGAGGGCAGGGGTGAAGTGCCAGGTGTGAGATCATTCAAGCAAAAGGAAACATCCCAACACCTGCCTTGGTGTCTGCAGGCAGCTGCACCCATCAGGCCACATAATTCCAGCATCTGGAGAAGCACTAGGCTAGGAGGGACCCCTGGAGATCTCCAGTCCTTGTCCTGCCAGCTTCCAACATCCCCATTTTGTCCTCCCTGAGAGCCTTGGGAGGAGGAAATCCACCTGCAAGCAGCTCTAGCAGACATCCCCCCTCTTCTGCATCCTCATTTGTACATCACCACACAGTCCTGGGCCTAGACAAACCCTCTTCCCAAACTCCAGAGCGATTCTGGAAGGCACCTGTTAAAATCTTGCTATCCAGGCTGCCCAGGGAATGGGCCCAGCCCCACGCCTGGCAGGGACCAAGGGGCGTTGGGCCAACGCTCTCAGGGATTGTTGGGCTGTCCTGTGCAGAGCCAGGAGCTGGATTTCAGAGATCCCTGTGGGTCCCTTCCCACTCAGGATATTCCACAGCTCCGTGCTGGCAGAGCTGGTACAGGCAGGACGATGGAGGAGCCAGCAAAGAGCTGAAAAATGCCTCTGTTACCTGGGGACAAGAGAGAAGCAGAGCTCCAGCAAATCCCCCGGTCCTGGGGAAACGCTGGCTGAGCTCCTTCTCCCGGGCTCTGCTGGACAGCTAAATCCCATCCTAAGCTTATGAAATACCGCCTGCCCTTTATTCCTGGATCTGCTGGATTTGCTGCTGGCCAGAGCCGGCATCTCTGTGGCCCCTCTTCCCAAGCCCGTGGTGCTGGGAGCTGGAAAGGCCCCGCTGGAGCGGATGAAAACGCGGGGAGAGCTCAGGCTCGCTCGCTCGGTGTCGCATGGAATGAAAAGGGGGCCCAGAGCCCGAGCCTGGGGCTGTAAATTTTCCACCAGCGCAGGGCCTGACGTCCTGCTCAGGCGTTTCTGCTGCATCCCCTCCCGGCTCCCGCCGTGGGAATGCGCTGTCACTGCGCCTTGCTGATCCAGGCCTTCCAAAGGAGCGGATTGAACGGGATTTAACTCCACAGATAGCCTGGCAAGGGCGAGATGGCTTAGGGGAAAGGTGGGGGAAATAAGATAGCCTTTGCTTCTGCCCAAGGAAAAGGGAGGGAGGCACGTTTGATACAGGGAGAGGAGGGAAGGGCCCGGCAGCTCTCGCCCCTGGCTTGGGGCAGCACGGGAAACACCACCAGGAGAAGGTAATTATTTAAATTAACTAATGGCTTCCTTATAGCCTGGGAATAAAGAGCCAGATGTGTCCCAGCTCCTGCCTCACTTCCAGGGCTGCTTTTCCACCAGTTTGTGAACACAGGGATGCGAATCCCAAGCCTTACCTGCTGCCAGCTCCGTGCCCTTCCTCTGCTGTCCATGTTCACCTCCCTGGTCCAGGAACAAATCCATCCCATGTCCAGTCACTCCTTGTCCTCCAAGCAGCCCGTGGCCGGCGGGGAGGGAGCTCTGGAGTGCTCAGCCGGGGTTTGGGATATCACGGCTCAGCTCCCTGGGCTCCCACAAACACCTGCAGCAAGCTGGGAGAGCCAGGCCTGCTCCAGCAGCTCCAAGATGGGGATGGCACCCATGGGGTGACACCCCTGCTCCCTGGCTGCAGGCTCAGTGCCGTCCCAGCATCCAGGATGGCAGAAAAAGGCTCCTCCATTGGGAATAGAGGCTGTGGCTCCAGGTGGGATCAGGCTTTGCAGCACTCTCCCAAAATGAGTTGTTGGAGTGAAGGTTTTGTCTCTGAGTAGAGGGAAAAAACAAATCCTGTGGAAAGCCCCATGATTTTTATCTAGAACAGATTATTTTTGGTTGTTGGAAGTTTTCCTGGTGGACCCACAGAGGGAAAGGGATGACGCTGTTCAGTCATCCAAGTTACAGAGCAGAGGAGCTATGGGCTGGGGGACCCTGGATGGATGAAGGGGGGAGAGACAGAGACCCCACTTCAGAGCTCCCCAGCTCCCTAACACCTCCCTCACATCCTTGTGCTGCCCAAAATCCCTCAGGCAGAGCTTCCCAGACAGCCCCCCCCTCCCAGAGACCCCATCCTCCATCCCTGGGAGCCAGAACCAACCCTGGCCTTCTGGGGACGGGGACACCTCTCCCTCCCCTCTCTCCTCACCATCCAGTGCTGACTCCTGCCTTGGCTTCCCCAAATCCTGTAAATCCCTGGCTGCAAATGGTGCTCAGAGCCAGGAGCTGCCCCCTCTCCAGCCCAGGAAGAGGAGGAAACACAGCCCCCTCCTCCTCCCCCTTTTTCAGCTCCCTTTCCCCCATTTGAGCT
The DNA here is from genome assembly GCF_020740725.1 of Corvus hawaiiensis. NCBI lineage: Eukaryota > Metazoa > Chordata > Aves > Passeriformes > Corvidae > Corvus > Corvus hawaiiensis. Next base: position 584,582 of record NC_063230.1, read on the forward strand.
CTGCTGCGGCTGTGGCAGAGATCCAGGGCTGGGATGCTCCACACCTGCCTCTGGCATCCTCCCATCATTATCGTCCCTGGAATTAGGGAGGGAGCAGGGAGATGGGATGTCCCAAATCACACCCTCTCCATTGCTTTGTGTTAAAACGTCCCACAACACGCTGCAACAAACAGGCAGACAAATAGCTGCGTTAAAATGTGACCCCCACAGCTGCTTTGGGCAGGAATTACCTCAGCAGAATTATCCCTGATACTCACCCCTCCCTCAGCTTCCCTGGAAAAAAAGGGAAAGCCCTGAGCCAGCGGCCCCTGATTTATGTGCTCAATGACAGAGATCACAGAGGAGCTGGTTTTAAACCCTTCCTTAACAGAGATGCGGATGGCAAAGTGGGCTCAGCCCCAGATTTGACCTCCAGCTCCAGGGAAATGATATTCCAGCTCTTCTTCCAGAGCCTGTTAGAATCTGGAGGTGCACAAGAATCTGGAGGTGCACAGGTTGCTCATGAAGTGGGAGAAGGAGGCCCATTGCAGCACCAGCATCTCCTGCTGCTGCAGGAAAACCTTCAATCCCCAGAAATAAACACCTCCACGAGGTTTCCCTGGTCTCAGGTATTGGCCCAGCTTTGAATTCCTAAAGGTGATGCTGGTTTGCCAGCCAAAGGGCTGGAAAACAGGAGTTTGACTTCCAAGGGATTGGTAAAACAGGAGTTGATTTGATCTCTGTTGTTCCTTAGTCAAACCCTTAAGTCTCAATCCATCAATTTAAATAAGGATTATTTCTGAAATGTTTACTACTTCACTCGGTATTGCCATAAACCCTTTCATAGTCAAAAACTCAAACCAGTCTGGCTCAAACCCAATCTATCCAAAATGTAAAATCTGAGGTGTTTTCCTCACCATCTTGTTCTTCCCTCCACAGAGAATCTCTTCTCCAGAATTAAAGCCCTGCCCCGCTGTGTTGCTGAAGAGTGAGTGTTCTCACTTGTTGCTAATCTCCAGGATTTTAATTTCATGGCATTAAATTTTATTTTAAGAGCATTTTTGGAGTTTTCAGGTGGCCATATGCCTTTGCCATGAAAACCATGAGCTCGCCCTGAGCCACTCTGTGCCCTCCAGCACAGACTTTTATAACCATCCTGTGGAGGAAGATGAAGCTGTGGCTGGCCTGAAGCTCCTCTCCCTTCATCCCTCTCCAAGTTGTCCAGCTCTTCCAAGGTAGATTCCCAAACCTATGTGCGTGAACTCCCAGGGTTTTGGGAAAATAACACCCTACAAAACCATTCTTCAAACCCCCCTTATTCCTCAGCACCCCCTTTCCCCTCCCTTTTCCTGCTGCTATGTGCAGGCAGGGCCTTTCCACACCTCCTGCTTCAGCTTCCAACTGCTCCAAATATTTCCCTGGCGTTTTTTTAAATGGCAATTAATGGAAATTAAGACATTCCCCCCACTCCTTTCTTTTAAAACGCTTCCCACTAAAATCACCCTGAGTGCTGAAACGCTGGGCCTGGTGCCCACCAGCAGGAGCAAGGACAACATTCAGGCCTCCCTCCATCCCAAGGAGCCGGGAAGACGGTGCAAAGCACCATGGGCTGCTCTGGAAGCCCATTACTGTTTTATGGAGGTCACCCTCACCTAATTATGCCACTGTTCCTCCCAGCCCCGGCCTGACCCTGCTGATCCTGCAGCGGATTAACATGTCCTGGTCACTTGAGCGTGTGGGGAGCGTCTGCTGCGGGCAGCCAGCGGCCCAGGACTGCCTGCAGCTCCGTGTTATTCTGACCTCGGCCGTTTTTTTCCGTGGCCGGGCCTTGGAGGACCTGTTGAATGGGGCTTTCATTTGGCTGACCCCCAGGGTCAGCTGTTTTCGGAGCATGAAATATGGCTGCGGGTGGACAGGAGGGAAGAGATAAACTCGGCTGAGGAGCCTTAACAGGCCAATGAGCCGTGACTAATGATGATTGGGGTTTGTCTTTCCAGGCCGTAATTTATTGGGCTGCTGACCACTTAGTGCACTGCTCGGGGAATTAACTCCTTCAGGGCAGCAGCTCTGCCCCTTGGGGATTGAGCTGCTCAGCCTTCCCCGCTTCTGCGGGGCCAGCAAACATTTCATTCTGCATCTCTCCCTGCTGTTACACACCTTGGTTGTTTTCTGGTCTTTTTACCACATGTGCCCACAAAAAATGCTTCTTGCAGCTTTTCTCTGGGCAGATTTCCTATCGCCCCAGGGTTTTTTGCAGGCAGAAAAGGGGCCACGAGTCCCGGTGACCCTTTTGGGCAGGCCCGTGGTGGCTCCTGGCTGGCAGGCGCGTGGCACGAGCCACGAGTGCCCCAACAAAAGAGCTGGCGTGTCAAACACGGCTCTTACATCTTCATCAGGGGCTCCCAAAGCTTGCAGCTCTCTCCTGGGAGGACAGCCCCAGCATCCATCTCTGTCATTCCCGGGCAGATGGAGACGGACAGGGATTCTCCGGGCTGGCTGCTGTGCCTTGCACAATGTAGGCTCAGCACTCTGAGATTCAAGCCCCGATTTTGCCTTTTTGTCTCCTTAATGTTCGGGTTTTGGAGCAGTTCATTGCAAAAATTTGGATTTCTTGCTGTTTAGAAAAGTTGACAGCACGAGGAACTCCTTGGCAATGTTAGTTCATTTTGTGGAGGGACCTGTGTCTTCTCCATCATCCTAAAAATGGCATGATAGAAATCAGAGTTACTCTAAAGGCTGAGTTCTGCCTCTTCCTGGCTGGGATTAAAGAGGCTCATTTAGCTTTCAAGTGCCCCAGTTTCCCCACCTGAAAACAAGATCGGGGGAGGATGCTGCTGCTGCCAGTCCATGGGGTGTGTTTGGGCATCAGCAGGGTGAAAAAGATCCAGCAGGGAGGGATCTGGAGCAGGGAATGCTGCTGACCTTCCTCCTGTCACCCCACACGTGCCTGGGTGCCGATTGGGGTGCTCAGAGCCAGTGCAGAGGAGAAATCCCAGCTTTGGGGAGAGCCCTGGAAGAGCTATTTGCAAACCAGCCCCAAATTGAATCAATTAATTGAATTGTCAGCCGAGCCGTATTTAAGCACTGATCTCATAAATTGAAAGGAGAGTGGCCTCCTTTGGATAATTCCCCTTAAAAGCACAGGAAAAAAGATCTCAGAAGGCCTAGGGGGAGACTGGAAGAGCTCCCCATGGTCCAAATCTATTTCTGCCTTTAAAAAGCTGTAATTATTCCCACATTAAGAGCCATCCTGCCAGAGCAGTTCCACAGGAGCTATTCCTGCAGGAGGAATTCCCAGCAGTGGGCTCCTCCAGGGTGCAGGGACTTCAGCAGGGCCAAGGATCACGGAGCAGAAGGCACCAGATGTCCCCAGGAGCTCGGCAGCAGGCGCAGCTGGCAGGGAGCTGGGGTGAGCCTCGCCATGCCTTTGGTGCCCCTCAGGAAAGTTCCCCTGGACATTTGGGGCTGCTTTGGTGCTGATTCGCCAGGACAGGCCATGAACCCGAGCCCTGAAATGGCAGAGGGAGCAGCGAGGCACAGCCCTGGGCGTGGTAATGCCCCGCACTGACCTGGCACTCCGCGAGTTTAATCACCCTGGAACTCATTACTGCAAATTAAAGCAGAGCCTCTCACCCCAGCCGGGCTCGCCGAGCATTCCTGGGCAGGCACGGCATGGCTGCAGCTCCTCCAGCCAGCACCTGGGAGAGGATTTCCCTGGGAATCGGGGGTAGTTCAGCAAACGAGCTGAAGTTTGATTCAGCTGAGGGGCTTGTGTTGGGATTTGCAGGCAGTTCTGTAAATAAATGGGTTCGGCAGAAGGGCTCTGAGGAGGTGAGTGCTTTACATTGAAATTCGTGGCAGAAATTATTAATAATTAGAAGAAATTGCAGGTAGAGCCTGGGAACTTGTGTGCTCATACCTTCCCATTTCCAGATTTCTTTCTAACTACTTTTCAGAAACTCAAAAAATAGAAGAGTTATTGATTTCTCTGCTCTTTTTTTTTTTTTTTGGCAGAAAGAATCGATTTTTGGAAAGAAAGGAAGCAATTGCCTCTTCCCCTGCCCATGCCAACTCCCTGGCAGCTCCTGGGCTGCCCGCCCAGCATCATCCAGCGCAGCATTCCGGCTCCTGTTTGATGTCCCCTGGCCAGAGCCCTTCCTGCCGCTGTCGCTGTTATCACTGAGCGGTGCCCGGGCAGCAGAGGCAGAATCCCCGCTGCTGCCGCAGGTGTGAGACCACACACGAGCAAACCTGTCCTGCCAGACGGGAGGGACAGGAGGGGTGCTCGGGGTGGCTGAGGGATGGCAGCCGGTGGGGAAATGGAGATGTGAGAAACGTGAGACTGAGCAGAGAGGAGAGGGGGAGAAAATGCAGAAAGAAGGGGGAAAAGAAGGGAAGGCTGGGAAATTGAGCTCCCGCATACCGGGGTGGGTGCAGCCCCTGGCGGCTCTGCAGCCCCGGTGATTAGCCCAGACATGATCCAGCCTCGGCTGGCCTGCGGCAGGGTAAGAGGTCAGCAGCTCTGATAAAACAGAGCATCTCCAGCTCCTCCTGGGGGGTGAGGCGGCTCAGACCGCGCCGGAGAGGTCTCGGCGCAAACGGCCTTGCAGGCCCCAAAACCACCACTGGCCACCGGGCTCAGCTCTGCTTCTGCCCGCCAAATGGGCCCATTTGGGGGCGGATGAGCCTTGCAAAGGAACGGGGCAGCTGCTTCTTGCTGTGCTGTGGGGGCGAGGCGCGGGGAGGGGGCGGGCGAGGCGCGGGGAGGGGGCGGGCGGGGCGCAGCGCGTCCTTGGGCGGCGGGGCCCTTACCGGCCGCCGCCACCGCGCCCTCGTGGAGGGCGGATCCTGCCCGCGCCGGAATTCCCGGGCCGGCCTTGTAAAAGGGGAGCTGCATGGAAAAGAGAGGGGGAGATGCTTAACAGAGACAAGACCTGGCGATCAAGAGGAGAGAGGAGCATCCCAGCACGTCAGCTTAACCCTTACAGCACCGATTTCCGCGCCTCTGCAAAGAAATCCCGGCACGGAGTAGAGCAGGCAGAAAATACCCTCCAAAACCAACCCAGCTTGGGGTTTGGAAGGGGAAATGCAGTTTCTCCTACCCTGAAGCCTGTGCTTTCCTCTCCCATGCTCTGGGCAGCAGCTCACAGCCCACAGGCAGGGTGTGGGTGGCTGGGAAATCGTTAACTGTGCTGCAGATGCTTGGGTGAGTTTGGATAAACAGCCTGCTGTTGTTCTGCACATGGGAGTTACTGTAGGAGCTGCTGAAAGGCTCGGGATTTATAGCCTTGGAAAATGATTTATTTTGGTAAGCCCACAGCTGATCCAGCTGGGGAAGCACCAGTGTGGGATCTCCCTGCGCTGCTGCTCCCTCGAGCGCTGCATCAGCGCCACCAGAATCCCTTAAGGAAAGGGAGAAATGCTGGGACAGGAAAAAAGCCACAAAAGCTGCTGCTGCTCACCGCAGTGTGCAGATCTGTGCCCTCACACAGCCCTGGAAGTGCCCCAGGCCAGGCTGGATGGGGCTTGGAGCAACCTGGGACAGGGGAAGGTGTCCCTGCCCATGGCACTGGATGAGGTTTAAGGTCCCTTCCCACCCAAACCATTCCACGATTCTGGGATTCATTTGGGCACAGACCCAACCAACCCTTCCCGTTTCCAGAATGAACACAAGCAGCCTGGGGATCAACAACCCCCCATCCCAAAGCACACCCTCAGCACACAGGCAGCAGCCGCTTTCTGGCTCTCAAAGCTGTCCCAGGTCTTTCAGGATCACTCCTTTGATCCCTTTTTTTCCTGGGAAAGTGCTGGCTTGGGGTGGATCTGCCTCTGCTGTCTCCCACCCATGGCACCCTGGAGGCCTCCAATTCCTTCACACTCTCCCCACCCCACCAGGAAATCCTGTCCCCAGCAATGTCAATGACGAGGTTTTGTGGTGGCAGGATCACGCTGGAGAAGGAAACCCTCCCAACCTGACAGCAGCACCTTGCAGGGCTGTCATTTCTTCATCCACAGCATCATTTTGGGGTCTGGAACTGTAGGAACTGAGGCTCAGCCTCCCCTAAATCCAGCCCCTACCCAGAGATGCTTTTACTGCAGGATTTCTCTGAATTTACCTCACTGGAGCTCACAGCCATGCAAAATCTCAATCAACACTGAGTTGTCCCACCTGCAGCATTTCTCCTCTGCCCCTGGGGAGTTTTGGGAGGTACCAGTCCTTGGTGCCAGTCGTTTCACACCCCCCAGGCCTCAGCACTCACGTTCTGGTGAGAAGCTGCTGCCTCTGGAATTCCCTCCAACTCGTGTCACTCGTGGGACAGGCTGCAGTAAATCAGCTCACGGCCTGACGAGCCCTGTCCCATCATCTCTGATGGACAGAAACACTTCCTGTAGGAAGCACCTACTCCCTCCACCCTTTTTTATTAATTAGGGATCCCACTGAGTTAAAAAGGGGAGGAGTTCTGTCTGTGAAGTCCCTGCAGGAGGAATTTACACTCAGCAGGTCTGAAAAGCAAAGCCATGCTCCGGGGTGCTCAGTGCAGCCCCAGCTGTGTCCCCCCAGGACAGACACCCTGGGATGGGCTGGAAGGGGCAAAACCCTCCCTGCCTACCTTAGTCCAGGCATGAGGGCAGCTGATGTCCCCTGGAGCCGCTGTGGCTGACCCTGCCTGCAGCGCTGCAAACCAGGTTATTCCCATTCCGAAGGGTGAAACTCTGCAGAGGAGCTGAAGTGTGAGAAGCAGCGTGGGATTCTCAGATGGAGCAGGACATTTGGGCCAGGGACGGCAAAGAGCGAGCAGGACGTGGAGCTGTTCACTCACCCTGGTGTCCCAGCCAGCCTGGATGGGAAATAATCACAAATTTCCTCATTGGGCACCCATCCATCACCCTCCGGTCCCACACACCCAGCAAGGGGCATCACCTCGAGGGCAGATCTACCTCTTTGGTCCCAGCCGAGGGAAAAACTGGCAGAACAGCTGGGGGACTCCCACATGAATAATCAGAGGTTACCAAAGCCCTCATTAAGCAAACCAGGCTTGGCTTTCCAAAGGATGGGTTGAAAGGCAAATGTCTCCTGTTACAAGTGCAGTGTCCAGAAAAAGAATAATCCCTGCCTGCTCCAGATAAGGGCAAGGGTAGGTATGCCTGAAATATTTCTATTACTTCAAAGTTCATAAATCTATTGGTTTAAAACTGTCAACAAGAAAGAGGAAATATGAGCTACAGACGTGGTTATCACCAGGAAAGGAATTTCCTCCAAAGGGAGAGCAAGACAGTAAGGCCAGGAAAGAGGGACAGATAGGGAAATAGCTCTATGAGATATGTCAGGAGTCTGGATGAGCCTGGCCTAGGAATATCTTTTCATTGACTCCAGCGGACTCTGTCTGTGCCCCAGCACAAAAGGATGGTGAGGGAAGACTCATTTTACAGTCCCCAGCTGAAAAAGCCAGGTGGTAGAGGCTGTCTGGGTTTATTGGTGTTGTTTTGTTGGGTTGTTTTGGATGGGTTTTTTTAAGCCTTTGAAATATTTCAGGATTTTGTCAGAAAATCCCTGACCCTGCTTTTTGGTAGGCTGAGCTGGTGTTCCCAGGGGGAAAAGTCACCCAGCAAAGAGGTTCAGTGGTCTGGGAAAGAGACTCCAAGGACCTTTGGCCTCAGACGGAGAGGGCTGCACGGCAGAAAGGAAGAGGGAGAAGGGGAAGCAAGGACTGCAGGAATGGGCCCTGGAGTCTGCACTGGACACTGTTTGCACAGGGGGAAATTGAAATCAACCCTCAGCAGCAGCTTTTCCACCCAGAAGCATCCAGACCATGAGGGGCACTCAGTTTTCCTGCCTCAACATTGGAGCTCCCCAAACACAGCCCCCGTTTAACCCCCCGAGCTGTTCATCCCCCCCAGTCACTGCACACCCCTGGGGCACCGCTGCTGCGGCCAAGGAGACCTGAGGGGCTGCCACCTCCTCAGCAGGAGAGGGCAAAGGGCAGGAGCTGCACGTGGAGCAGGCACTGGCACTGCTCCAGAGGGGATGGAGCACCCCGGGGAAGAGTCACGGACCAAAACATGAAAATGGGTGCACCCTACAGGTGGGCCAACAAAGCCTCCAGAGGTGAAGAGCACCAGAGCTATGTGTGCTCCCTGCCAGTGCTGCACACTGGGCACCTGGGCTGTCACCTTTACTGTCCCCACCAGGGCTGGATGGTCACGGGCTGGGCCCAGACATGGCTCTGCCTGGAGCTGGGAATCCTCCGAGCACTCCTGTTCCCAGAGCTGTCAGGGCAGCGCCAGCCCCACCAGGAACAGCTTCAAACAAGCGCAGGCAGCAGATAAAGGCTCAGAGAGGTCACTCTCACTGCCTCCTACCTGCGAGCAGCACCATCACACCCCGCCTGAATTTCGTCCTTTGGATGCCTGAGAATGAGTCTTTAATAAACCCCATCCTTCCCCTGCTTTTTCCCTCCTCTTTTTATCTCATTCTGAGTCACCACCGTGTCTCAGGGCAGAGGTCCCCGTGCTCCCCTCTCCCTCGATAACCCAGCCCTGCTCTGCTCCGTGGCTAAGCAGTAACTTGCTCCTAGAAGAGTGTTTACATTTGAAAATAAGTCCAATTACACCAGCCCATCTAATAGTCCTCTCTGTATATGTTACTGAGTACTTAGGGCCATTTTTCTCAAAGCCATTATGCTCATGTGATTTTCCTCAAAGCCTTTCGAGGGGATTTTGTTTTGACAGCAGGGCATTAAGGGGGTGAAACTGATAGCATAAGTACCACTTACAGACTTTGATCAGCTTGCCTCATAATTCTCTTGGAGAAAGTCTTGTATATATTAGAGAAGGAAATTAATTTTATTGCCGCCGTGGCTTTTTTTTCCCTGCCAGTTACATCCAAGCACTTGTGCTCAGATTTTTTTTTTCTTTTTTTTTTTTTTTTTTTGTTCTTTTTTTGGCAAGCCCCTCGTGTTCATAGCTGGAGCACAGATTGGGCTGTCCTCCTCCCAGGAGAGAGCCAGCATGGCTTGGGCCCTCATCCCCCTTCCCAGGAGGATGTTCCCTCTGATATGATCCCAACCAGGTAATGAGAGACTTTCAGACCTCCTCCATCCCATGCACTGGGTCTCAATGTTGTACAGATAAATTGCAGCAAGAATATACAAATTTTGGTCTGTAAATACAAAAAAATAAGCAGATGACTGGGCTCCTCTCTTCATTCAATATCATGAAATCATAGGATAATTTGGGTTGGAAGGGACCTCACAAATCATCCCATTCCACCCCTGCCATGGTCAGGGGCACTTTCCACTATCCCAGGCTGCTCCAGCCCCCATCCAACCTGGGATATCGGCTTTTCCCCAATTCAGAAAAGGAAAAAAACCAACCTTTCATTTGTTTCTCTTGAGTCAAAGATCCATTCTTCCTCCCAGCCAGGCCCCTGCCATCCTCACACCCAAATTTCTCTTCTTGCTCATCCTGGAGTGACTGTTCCCTGCATTTTCAGCTCTAGCACTAGCTTTATTCTGGGTTTTCTTCTCCCTTGGACACTTCCAGAGATCCAGGGGTAGCCGCAGCTTCTCTGCGCCAGGGCCTCCCCACCCTCACAGGGAACAATTCCTTCCCCATATCCAACCTAAACCAACTCTCTGCCAGTTTGAAGCCATTCCCCCTCGTCCTGTCACTCCAGGCCCCTGGAAATGAGTCTCTGTCCAAACAGTGATCCAGGAACTGCATCAGAAATAAGAAAAAGCCCACAGAAATCGGTGAGGAAGACCTGTAACTCAGCAGAGGCCTAACCAGGCCTAACCAGGCCCTGTCTCTGGATCAGCTGCCCAGCCCAAACCCAGCTCCCAGGTGAGCCTTTCATAGCAATGTTTAATGTTTAATCCCTGCCCAGGTCGGCCAGGCCAGCAAAGAGAGGGAGCCTTGGAATGTCCCTGGAATCAGGACGCTTCCAGCCATCCTGGGCCCTGTGACAGGGTGATACATCTCTGACAGGGCCTGAAAGGAATCCCCCTCTCCATCCTTGCCCTGCTCCCTGCCAAATCCCCGTTGGAATCGAGAGCGGAAATGTTTGTGTGGAGCGAGCAGAGCTGGTTGGAAAATTTTTTGTCAAAACAGATTTCCGTCACAAAGTGACACCCTGGTGGCTTTGGCAAATTTCTGTTCAGGAGCAAAGTGGAGAGAGAAAAAAAATGTAAATGTCAGCGTGGCCTTTTGACATTTTCCCCAACGCAAAGGATGGGCTTTCTTGCTTGGGAGTGACTTTTCCTTGACATTCATTTTCTACATTCAGCTCAAAACAAATCAGCCTTGCTACCAAAATGGAATTTGTTGACTACTCTAAGAGGCTTTTTTCTTTTGGAATTGAATATGCAGAATTTCACGGAATGGTTTGGGTTGGAAGGAACCTCAGAGATCATCTCGTTCCCACTCCCTGTCGTGGGCAGGGTCACCTTCCACTATGCCGGGCTGCTCCAGCCCCCATCCAACCTGGGATATCGGCTTTTCCCCAGTTCAGAAAAGGAAGAAAAACCAACCTTTCATTTGTTTCTCTTGAGTCAAAGATCCATTCTTCCTCCCAGCCAAGCTCCCGCCATCCTCACACCCAAATTTCTCTTCTTGCTCATCCTGGAGTGACTGTTCCCTGCATTTTCAGCTCTAGCACTAGCTTTATTCTGGGTTTTCTTCTCCCAGTCCTGAGTTAGCATCAGACCCCTCAGAAAAAACCCCAAACAAACCAAAAGCAACTTGGGCACCACACGTACACCTGGAATCCAGCAGGTGTGAAGTGTGTACCTTGAGATCACTGCTGATCTCTGTATTCCCAGGATTTCTCCCAGGGCACTCAGCAGAGCAGGAATTCTCTGTGCCGGCCATAAGTGACCATCTCCTGCCATCCTGCCTCCACCCACACTCCCTTTCTCCAGCAAGGATTCATCTACCAGGATTTCTCTCTCCCTCTCCGGCAAAAAAAAAAAAAAAAAAAAAAAAAGAAAAGTCTGGAGAAAAATCAACTGTGCCTTCTATAAAACCAGCTCCAGTTGTTCAGCACGGGCATTGTCTGGTGAAACATGATCCACTTTTTCCTCTCTGAAATAGGTTCCCAAAGCAATTGGGAATTTCATTCAGGAGACTGTAATGTAGCTGCATTTTGCTTAAGCTTAACCAGCTGCAGGGAAGTGTCTCCTCCACGCCGGCTGTGTGGCCGTGTCCTGCTGCCAACAGGCCGTGGATCCGCAGGGATTGATCCCCACCACATAGCTCCAGGGGCTGGAAAGGGCACTTGGATGTCTGTCCTGGAGAGCTGCAGCTTGCTGAGGCACATGGCACATCATTTCTTTCCTTGGAGTGCAGAGCTGGACTCACCCCAGCTCTGGAAAACGGGGAGCTGGGACGCGGCTCTGTCACCGCAATATTTCCCGGCCTCTTTGCTGTAATGGAAAAGGCTCAAATCCACTCCTGTGTGAGCTCAGCAATACAGCTCCAACACTGAGTGTTGGCACTGCAAGTCAATTCTGGAATGAGCCTGGAAAACGAGCAGCTCTCAACAAAACCTCCCCAACCTCAGCTTTTTTAGACGCCAAGTGCCAGCAGACACAGAGCATCATGGCACAGGCAGAGCTGTGGCCTTCACTGTGCCACCCTGCACAGCCAAGTTCTCAGCCCACAATGATCAAATGCTCCCAGAGCTGTGGAGGATCCATGAGAGATAACCAGGGAAGGCAAGTCTGGAATCAGGAGCTTCAAATCCCTGTGCAGGTCTCACGAGGAATTCCAGGGGGACTCAGCGGCTCAGACAAAGATTGCGAACAGCCAGGCAAAACCTTGATTCTTTACCCAGCCAAAGCTGATGAAACCTCTGCCTCCTCATCCCCACATCTCGCCCAGTGCACTAAATTCATCTTGCTAGAAACTACCTAAATATTCCCACAGGGACTTTCCGGGCAGCTCTGCTCTCCAGCACACAAAGCCAAGCCGTGCTCAGGTCCTGCCTTGCCCAGGAGCACCGGAGGTTTGAAGCTGGTGCCAAGGATTTCCCTTGGCTTTGCAGCTGATTCCAGGTTAGGGCCAAACTCCAGCTGTGTTTCACCACAGGCAAGACCCAGGATCATTGCCTTCCATCTTGGGGGAATTACACCACGAAATAACATCTCAACACCAAGGTTTGGGGAAGAGAACTCAGTGCTTAGACCCAAAAAGTGACATTTTGTGGTCCTCTGGGTGTATCCTGGGAGCAGTGGGATTTACCAGGGGGTTACAGGCTGCTGGCCCTCCCTGGTGTGATGAAAATCAGCTGCTGAGGGCAGCAGAAAGCACTTTAGATAAGAGGTCAGCAGAGGGGAAAGAGGAGCAAGGCTGGGGGATATTTGATGCTGTCAATCACGGATCTCACAGGGCCCTGTGGAAAAGGCTGGAATTCAGCGAGCTGGGAGCATCCCAGCGCTGTCCCTGCAGGCAGGACAGCCGTGCTCTCAGCTCAGGTGGCCCTGCTGCACTTCAGGAGCCTCCCAGGGGAAGGTGCCCGAAGCCCACAGCCAGTGACCCTCACAGAGAAATCCAGGCTGCCAGTTTATTGATAACATCAACCAACACCTGAGCACTGCCTGACACGGGTGGGGGCAGCAGGGGATGCTTCCCAAAGTCCCACCTGGCCTCACACTTCCCTCGCTGCCACTTCCAGGTGCTTTCAGCAAGGACAATCGATGTGTCCCAGCTCTCCCTCCCTTTGCTGACAAATGAGAACTTCAGAGCTTCGCCTGGGGTCAAGAGCAGGGGCTGTGCTGACAGGGCAGGGAGGAGGAGAGGGCCCAGGCTTCCTGCTCATAGGAGCCTTTCAGCAGTGACTTTCTTGGGTAAAAAAGCAAAAAGAGGGGGGACGGAGCTGAAGAGGTAATTAAACAAACACACTCAGTAGAGCAAATTGTTGGAGCCCAGCAGAGCAGCATTGGAGCTAACAGAGAATCCAGCACTAAACACCGGTCAGGATATTTAATGGGATCATTTGTTCCCCAGAAAAGCATCACTGTCAGGACGTTCAGAGTGCAGAATCCCAGTCCTTGGGAAGGGAAAGCTGATGCCAGGAATTTGTGCGGCCCATACTGAACACCTCCAAGGAAAGGCACACAGCTATGGAGCAGGAAACCCCTGCACAGGTTTGATGACAGGGCAAGCACAGGGAAAGGAGCAATTCTGTCCCTCCAGGACACCAGAAAAGTTACTCACAGGGCTGAGGTTCATGCAGGAGGGAGGCTGGAGACAAACTGCCCACAGCACACAATGCAGGGCACAAATTCCCTGCAGCACATCCAGAGTCCATCCAGGAGAGCAGGGACATCCCAAACACAGGCCAGGCCAGGGGCAAAGGCTCAGAGCTGCCTTTCAACAGAGCTCCAGGGCTGGGGGAAGAGGACAGATGGGTGGAGGCCACAGGTGAGCCTCATCAGGTTAATTAAGGGCAATTAATGCCTCAGGATGACAACTTGCACCTGCTCCTGCTGTGGTGTCTGTGACAGAGCAGAGCCTCTGGGGGGAAATCCATCTGAGGAAACACCTCCCAAGGGCAACAGGGAGCTGGGCTCACCCCACTGCCAGGGCTGCTCAGGCTGGTGGGGCCAGCAGAGGGACCTGCTGGGGTGGCACAGGGGACAGGCGGGGAACGCCACAGTTGAAAGTCATTTCTCGCTGTCCCACACGGACCTGGGAGTGTGGAGGATGCTGCACCTGCGCTTTTCCCAGATGAAAGCCTTCCCTTGGAGCTCTCCTTCCCAACCCACACTCTCTCAAAGCTGGGTAACTCTCCTGGGCACCAAGCCAGCTCCGTTCCCAAGCTCACAAGGCTCAGCTCTGGGCACCTATGCAACAGAAAGGAGAAAAATTTAGGAGAAGCCAACATTTAGGATAACTCCCAAACACAAGTTTTGGAGCACGACCGGACTTTGAAGGGGCACAGATTTGTGTAGCCTTAGATTTAAATCAGTGCTCTGTGTCATGTTCAGGGAACTGCAAATCAGACGTGGTTTGGGGCCTCAAAGATAATTTCAGCTCCACCAGGAGAGCAGAGGGAAGCAGGCAGGGGAGGAGGGAGCTCCGAGCACTATCTGCTGATTCCTGCACTTTCCAAGAGCACCTCGAGGTATCGTACAGCAGAGGGAGGCCTTCGGAGCCGCCTTTGACTGCGCGCCAGGCCTGGGCCGTGGGCTGCTTTGTATTAATTTGTGTAACTTCAGGAATAAACTGTGCTTGGCTTGTCTATGAATTTTAAACGAATTGTTAACACGTTTTTATGAATGGAGGAGGAGGTGCTGGCCGGGGAGGGTGCCTGCTTGTTGTTTCAAGCAGAGGAAATCAATCATGGTTTTTCACAAAATAAAACTTTATTGAGCTGTAATAAACAGATACTTCCAAAAAACACTTCAAACCACAGAACCAAGGGGAAGGTGCTTCAGTGCTTCAGCACAAAGTGCAGGTCAGTGAAGGAATCTCTGGATTAAAGCTCCTTTTAATCCCTCCTAACATCAGGAAAGAAGATGTGTAAGTGTGCTGGGGGGTGGCTGGATGGCGGGTGGGAGATGAGCCCACAGCCGATGTCTGGGCTTAGCAAGAGACCCCACAGAGCTGCTGCCTGGCGCCAGCTCGGAGATGCTTCCATGCAAAAAGGACTTGATGATCTTCGTAGTCTTTTCCAACTTAGCAATTCTGAGATGCTCTGCAGGGCCAAAGGCTGCCTGGGACTGTGACACAGGAATAGCACTGCCTGTGCTCTCTGCTCCCACCCACCCTCTCCCGGCCTTTCCAGAGGTTTTCACTCATGGGGGGGTTGGGAAACACAACCTCCCACATCTATTTCTCCATCCCCTTTTAGCAAAGGGGCTTCTCCCTGGGGTTGTTGCTGGGGAATAGGGAAAACGGGAGGTTTTTCCTGTGCAAATCTGAATTAAGTCAGCTTTAATTGAGAGCAGAGGAGCAGCTCTCACTTTGGTGAGTCCCTCTCCCTTCTGTTACCCACTGCCAGCTGCTTTTGGGAAAATGGGGACACAGAGCTGCAGATAAGACCCCTGTGCTAAGGGGAGGCCATTTCAGGCCTTTCAGCAATTTCAGATTGCTCCTCTCCCTCTGTTCCACAGCCTCAAGGATGAAAAGCTTCCGATGGCTGTGATGAGAGAGAAAAGAAAGGTGAGAGACAGAGACCTGCAGGTGTCCAGGGTCTCCAAGGCTTTGGCTTCTCCTGGTGTGGAATGAAGGCAACTTCCTGTCCATGTAACAGAAGTTGAAATAATAGGGAACAAAAAGGAGATCCAGGCCAAGAGAAACCCCGAGGTGAGGAAGTTCACAGCGCTGCCTGTTCCCGCAGGCTGAGCTCTTCAAAGCCAAACTCTCCCAGCCAGGAGACAAACCAGTCCTGCTCCTTTCCCTCCCAAAAACCCCGGCCGTTCATCTTGGAATGGGAAACTGGGACTGGAAAACCAAGGGGCTGGCTCTTGGTACTTCCATTAGGTTTGTGTTACGGAGTTGTTCATCAGAGGTCCTGCAGGCTGAATGACCAGTCCCTGGATTGCTTCCAAGGATTATTTCAGCTTTTCCATATTTTCTAGGCCTCGGTTTGAACGTGTGACTTGGGCCAGCGCGCTGATGGATGTTGCTAAAAATGCACGCTGCCCCCCCCCCGACTCCTCTGGAAAAAATGTGTTTTGGAATGTCTCTGGATTACTTTTCATCAGGAGCTTCTGGAGATCGACGGGGTTTGTTGCTAAAATCAACCTCCAAGGCAATTCCCTGCCCCCCGTCCGCGCGTGTTGGCTGCGTTTTTGTGCTGCTTGAGGGCAGGAGATGAATTTTCAGAGCTCATGAACAGAACAAGGCAAACACAACCTTGTTCCTTCGCCTGGTTTTCTGTGCCTTTGTGTCTCCAGGCCCTGATGGGGAGTGGCCTGGGGTGGGATGGTTTTTGTGGCATCTCCGTCCTGATGCTGCTGGGTAGGATCCTCATCCCCAGGTAACACCATTTTCCCAGGGTTATCCCAGCAGAAAATGAGCTTTTCCATCTCACCTGGTGCTGAACACCGAAGCGGGGGGGACACAGCAAACCTGTCCTGAGCTGCTCAGAATAAAGGAGGGATGGCCACTCTTGTCCCATGTGGTTAATCCGTCCCACCCGAGGCAGGGATGGACTGAATTCCCCAAGGAATCACAAAATCCAGAGCCAAATTTGTGCTGTCCAGGGCTGCACAGAGCCCAAGACACCTTAAAGCCAAAAAGCACAAGGTTTATTTGTGAATTTTACAGTCAGAACCAGGTGCTCGAAGCCAATGGACCTGAGACGTCAGCAGCACCAAGGCACCAAGCCTCAGATCATTTCAACATTGCAAGACTCGAGGCAGAGAAAGACAATTTCCAACAACCCCAGTCTGCAAGAAAATTCATTAAAAAATATGACAGGAAAGAAAAAAAATCGAAAAAAGAAGGAATAAAGGTGGGGTTTTCACTCTGTGGCTCCTGAGCTTGTAGGAGGTCGCATTTTCCGGTGATTCTCTGCGAGTGTCAGAAATTGGCTTTATTTAAAGAAAATGAAAGTTCAAGTAATTACAGGGTTGCAGGAGCCAAGACTCTAAGAAAAACACGGAGTATTTTGAGAGCTGGCAGCGCTGCCTGTGGAAAAGGAGTGAGTCACAGCGTCCTTTTGGACTCGTGCATGGGGGAAGGAGACCAGCAGGGCTCGTGTGGCTGGAGCCCACTGGCCACCTCCCCAGCACGGCTCCGACACAATCCATGGGTGCTGGAGTGGCCGGGAGCAGGGATGCAGAGCCCAGGGTGCCCTCAGCCACCTGCCTGAGGGGCAGGAGGGACAGAAATGTGGCAATCTGGGGGAGAAGGAGATGGGGAGGGGGAGTCCCTGGAGGGATTCGCTGTGAACCAGAAGCTCTGAGCCCTGCAAGGAGGAAAAATCCCTCTTTTTCTGGGCAAAGACTTGGAAATAGCTGGTCCTGCTTGTTCCTTTTCCTGCCTGGTGCCAGCAGAAAAGGGTAGAGGGAGGATCAAGCCCTCAGGCCCAGGTGGCCCAGTGGGAGCGAGGACATGTTCAGCGTTGCTGGAAGAATCCGGAGGGTATTTCAGCAGTCACAAAGCTGGTTTGTTGTTTCCCTTGTAGCCAGTGTCCTTCCAGGCTGCCACCTCGTCCCTGGCAGCTTTGTCCTGCCTGTGTCCCTGGGCTCAGAGCATTTGAGTTAAACTGATTTTCCAAAGGGAGTCCCTGAGAGTCAGAGAAACTCCTCTGCTGTTCCGTGTTGGAACAGGGAAGGGCATCCCAGGAGCTGGGTTGTGTCTGGAGGAAGAACCAGCCCCTGTCTCACTGCAACATCTGTCCAGGTGTCCCAGGGCATGCACAGCTGGATCAGGAGGCCTCTGGAGCTCTTGCTGAGGTGGCAGAGGAGTCAGGGAAAAGCCCCTGGCTGGTGGTGCAGTGTGTGGGAAGAGGACAAACAGAGCCAGGCAGGGAGCCGGGGGGTGGGATGGCCTGGGAGAGCAGCTGAGCACTCCCTGAGCATCCAGCTCCCCAAATCCGTGCTGCAATCCATCCCAGGGGAATGGGGCAGCCCATGCCAGGGGGTGTTCCAGCTGCACAGGCAGTCAGCTCCCCGCTGATATCCCTCTGCCCTCCTTCCCAGCAGAGGGAGTTTGGGATTGATCCTGCCTTGATCCAACCTGTTGTGTCCAGACCAGGGTTGTTGCCTGATGAAACTCACATTAAATACGGATTTAAAAATTCAGATGCTGCTTTCAGATGCGCTGCAGCTCCCAAGGAGCTGTCACCGGCATCATGGCAAAGGAAGGATTCCCTTTTATTTCCTTTCCCGTGCCAGCCCAGGGAGCAGGGGGACAGCTCTGCCTCAGCTCTGCTTCACGCCGCTGGTGCTGATCAGGGCAGCCGTGAGTGCACAGTTAACTACCTGCAGAGAACGGTGCGGCCAAGGTCCCTGCACCGGGGCAGGACGAGCCTGGAGAATCCCAACGCTCTCTTTGTGCTGGGTTTGTGCTGGGTTTGTGGCTGTAGTGGAGGGTGTTGGGCTCAGGAGCTCAGGGCTGGGGACATGGTGACAGCAGCCGTGACGGGGCTGAGGCTCCCCTGGGACACCAGAGAGGAGCCCAGGGAGTCCTGGAGATTCCAGCAGCTCCCTGTGGCTGGGGAAGGTCTGAGGAACGAGCTGTCCTGCCAGAGGCTGGGTGATTTCACTGCAGTCCTATGAAGGCCACCCTCAAAGTCACGTAACTCACTCGCTTTTGTACCCAGACTGAACTCGTTTTCCCCCTCACTGCTGTTTAATTGGCTCCACAGGACCGAGAGCTCCCGTTCTGTCTTGCAGCACTGAAGACACCAATGATTCCATCTAATTACAGCCATCCTGGCTCTGGGACTGGCGGATCCTCTGGCATTATTTATGTCACCTGCTTTGCTCCACACGGGGCTCCAGCCAGCTCCACTTGCTTTTTTTAGCAAGGCACATTTCATTTTTCACTCCCCACTGTCATCCCCTTCCCTCTCTCATTCAGAAACTTCACCCACTCCTGTCCCAGCCTGTCTCTCCCTGCTGCCCTGCACCATAAATCAGCATTAATTATGCTGCTAAAATCCTCTCCATCACTCATTGTCCTCATCATTATTATTTATCCCACCTGGAGGTGGCACAGGCAAACTCAAGCTCCTCCTCAATCCTAGGAAGGATTTTAATGGGTTTATGGGCTTGGCAACCCAACTGCAACACCTGAGGCAGAGTTTCCTGATGGGGCTGCAGCTGCCAGGTTCTGCATCATGGAATTGTGGAAGGGTTTGGGTGGGAAGGGACTCTAGAGCTCATCTTGTTCCACCCCCCTGCTTGTGGGCAAGGACCTTTCAGTACACCAGGTTGCTCCAAGTCCTGTCCAGCCTGGCCTTGGACACTTCCAGGGATGGGACATCCCTCAGGCTGGGTCTGTTGGTCCCTTCAGGATGATTCCCAGCCTGCTCCAACTGTCCCTTCATGGGTGGGGTCAGAATGAGACACTCAGACTCACATTTCCCTTGCCTTGGGATCACTGTTCCCAAGGCTGTGTGTTGGAGTCACCTAATTCAAACCTGCATCCTCACCTGTGTCTGCAAAAACACCTCACAGACAAATCCAGTCTGGGATTTTCAGGCTGGTTAAGGTGCCAAGTGTTCATCATTGTTGCCCTCTCAGTTATCCCATAAACGGAAGGGGTTGAAGCTCAGTGATTCTGGACAATGCAGCAAAAGCAGTGCGTGTAAATAAACAAACCATGCAGCTTTCCCTCCTCTGCCTCCCCCGGGCAGGACAAACAAATGTAAGAACTGAACTGAAGCTGAAGGTGTTGGAAGCCCTCTCTCCTTCCTGGAACAAACCCAGCTCCAGCAAGGTGGCAGCTCCTGCTTTGGAGAAGGTCCCCAAATTGCCACTGTGCTGAAATTCCAGCTCCCCCTTCCCTGGTGTCACACCTCTCCCCTCACACCTTCTGGATTTTCCACTCCACCTCTCCCGTGCAGCAGAGATGGAACAAGCTGAGCCCAGCCCCCAGGAGTGACAATGCCCGGGAATATCGATCCTCACACTTCTCACTCCGCATAGACACGGCACCACTGGATCCCCGACCTTCAGCTGTGCCTGGAGCCTGTGAGCTCCCACTCTGGAGCCTGAGAGCTCCCACCCTGTCCTGCAGGCCGGGAACACCGTGTCCAACAGCCTGGGAGCAGGAGAACAGCCTGGCCCTAGAAAAGCCACGGGAATGCTGCTGGCAGCGCCCTGGCGTGCCTGCCTGCTTCCTTCCCTGTTCCCTGCTTCCTTCCCTGTTCCCTGCCTGCTCCACCCCCAAAGCTGCCAGCAGCTCCAGCTGAACACCAAAAGGACCCCGCATCCAGCAACAAGAGCAGGGAAAGCAGCCATTGCCCACTTGCTGGATTCAAGGCCCACTTCCCCTAAAAAACAAAGAGGATGAAGCTCTTCGGGGTAGGATGCATGGGAAGAGAAGGATTCTCGGCTCATTTCCAAGTGTGCAGAGAGCAAGGGCCTGATTGTCTCCTTTCTGCACTGGAGAATTATTTGTGAGCATGAATATTTTGATATGAGATCAGGAATGAATTTATGGTTTCTTTGTTTCAGGGAAAATCATGCGGAGGAAGGTAGGTAACAAACTCCAAGTGGTTTAGGAAATTCCCCAAAATGTTCTGACAACATCATATAATCCTAGAATGCTTTGGGTTGGAAGGGAACCATGGGCAGGGACACCTCCCACTGTCCCAGGCTGCTCCAAGCCCCAATGTCCAGCCTGGCCCTGGGCACTGCCAGGGATCCAGGGGCAGCCCCAGCTGCTCTGGGCACCCTGTGCCAGGGTCTGCCCACCCTCCCAGGGAACAATTCCTGCCCAATATCCCATCCAGCCCTGCCCTCCAACAGTGTGACCCCATCCTCCCTTGCCCTGTCACTCCACATGTTGCAGGAAGTCCCTCTCCATCCCAAACCGGTCCTGAATTATTTCAACAAAGACATGACCCTGCCCCAGCTGGGTCCTGCCTGGAACTCGTTTCTTCAGTCCTTCCCAAGGAATTGCACCATCTGTGGAGGTCACCTGGCTCCCTCCAGGAGTGACTTTGGAAATCCGTGGGTCCATCTCAGCCAACTCAAATGCAAAAAGCCCCAAAAGCATTAGGAGTAGGCTCAGCTTGATGGCTGGAGAGAGGGGGAACCCTGAATTCCTGGGAGCAGGAGCCCAGCAAGGCTGTAGATGCTGGAAAAGGCACATGGGAGAGAGCTCTTCCAAAGGCACCGGGATCAGGAAATGCTTCAAGCAGAGCTCCCACTTTATTTGGCACCTGCTGATCCAGCCCAGGGACATGGGGCCACGGGAAACCAAGCTCCATAAGCCCTGAGCCTCATGGATCAACTTCAACTTAAAAAAACTTTAAAATACGAGGAAAAGCCTTTCATAAGGCAGGGAATTCTGGAGTCTTCGTGACATAAAGAGGATTGGGATTGGGATTGGGAGGAAATGCCAACACTGTTGCTAAAACAGGGACACTGAAAGACAACAAAGAGGATTTCCATCCAGCCCTAGGGAGGGGTGTAGGTGCCAAAATACTCTCCAACGACACTGAAGAGCTAAAAATTTTTTAATAACTCTACCTCCTCGAAGACAGCCTGGTTTTAATATCTGTTCTTGCCCAGATTTGGTTTCATTCTGGTTTTATCCTATTCCTATGAAAGTTGTTACAAGAGCAATAAAAAGACCTCGTTACAAGACCTTGAGTTCACATCAAACCCCATTTCTCTGACTGGAGAAGATCCCCTTTGCTCGTGTGCAAGCTCCAAACCAGTAGCAAACGAGGTTTGATTAACTGGATCTTGATTAGAGCTAAAGGACTTTTTATTGGCCACAGTTGTATTTTGAAGCCAAATAAGTAAAAATCCAGTCAGAGCAAACAGCTCTGGAATAGATTTTTTAAACACAAATAATTTGGCAAATCTCAGCGAGGAGGGAAACTCCAACACTTTGTTTGATTATTTTAAAGCAAATCGTTTAATTACAGACCACTTCAAGCTAAAAATGTCTGTTTACATCAAAAGTAACTCTCAAGTTTTCTTGAGTACAAAATGATGTTCTTTTCAAATTGACTAGAAGAGGGGTTTTTGGCAGAAGAATATCGCTGCTTGTTATCTAATTCATCAACATAAAATGTGGCTGTGCTGCTGTTCATTGTCCTACGAACTGAACTGACACCATTTCTTTCTGAGCATTAAAGAACTCAAAGCCACAGGCTAAAATCCAGTCTTTTTCTCTGGGGGGTTTGACATTCAGCCTTAAATGCTATTTTTCCTCTAGATTTCAGGCATGTGTGGGAATATTTTTTAATGAGGTTGGGGAATCCAGCCCAGCCCAGCATTTCCATTGAACACATCACTAATCTGAGGAGGCTTCAGAGTCCTGAGCTGTCCCCTCCTCTTTCACTGCAAGTCCCAGCCTTCCCCAGCCAGGAATTCCCTCTGATTTCCTCCTCAAACCACTTGATTCCTCCTGCTTCCTTTACTATTCCCTTTAACCATCCCTGACATGCTTTTGGCAGCCTCCTGCGAGATAATCAGGTTGTAGCGCTTGAGAGCAGCCCCGCTGCGATAAAGCAAAACTGAGTGATAAAAACCAGTGATGTATTTGCAGATCAGAGGCAGAGCAGGCTGGGCTGGGGACTTTTGATCAGCACAGCACACACGTTCCTCATTGGTGCTGTAATCCAGCAGCCACTGGATTTGTCTGGCTCAGTTGTCGGGCTGGGGTTGGGGCTGGAGCCTGGAGTTCTGTCTGCAGAACTCAGCTCCTTCCCCAGGGGACTGGACACGGCTCCTATTTTCTACCCTCCCAGATATTTCTCAGCACAAACTCTGCCAAATGCTCCGTGTGTCCTAATGGACCTCAGCTCTCTGGCAGCCGCCCTTCAAATCTTGGTCTGGCCGAGGCTTAAACCTGAAAAACTTACAAGGGAACTGAAAACTTCGATGGAAGTGAGGGGGAAAAAACCCAGCAGCAACAATGACCCACAAAAAACGAACCCGAAACAAGCCCAAAGCACGCAGCTGTTGGCCCTGCAAAGATCTGCACCCCAGCACTATTGATTCTGTGACACCCCTGCTGCCTGACCCTTTAGACATGGCTCACTGGCAAGGTGTCAGACATTCCAGTGGCACCTTGTTACACCCTCGGGCATCTCCGGTGTCCGGAGGTGTTGGACACCCCCTCAGCTTTTAAATTCCCTTGGTTTAGCAGCAAATTCCCATCAAGCTCCAGGTGAGAGGAGTTTGTTCATAACCCAGTTCGTAGGAGCTCCTCCCAGGCTGTGCCGTGACTCCCCTGGGGTGATGCTGGTTGGCGTCATTGACCCAGCTCAGCCACCAAAGGTCACTTCTGCAATATGGGAGGGGACTGACACCTCAAAGCTCTTTCCTTCCCCCTACAAACAGCAGCTGGTTTGAAAAATGATGCCCATCACCTTCCATGGACTGTGGCTGGAGTCTGGATAACTGGAAATCTGCTTTGGAGATGTGGAGAGTTCCCTGAGGAGGAACCCTCTCCTCCACCTCACGTCCCTCAGTGTTGGGTTCCAGACACGCTCCCAAAATTTATTGGGGCACACCGTGGGGTCACGACACAGCCTTTCCTCACAGAGCAAAGCCTCACAGGAAGGTCCTTTCCAGGGAAACCAGGGATCGATTTTTCTCAGAGCTGTTTTCCCTTTCCTTACCCAGGTGCTCTGGGTTGTCCCTTTTCCCAGGATACTGGGCAAGAAGGTGGCTGGCAAAACATGGGAGAGACAGAAGGAAGGACACAGGGAAAAGCCCAGTGATCACTGAAGCCACTGACATTCCCAGGTGTCCGGCTTCCTCCACTCCCTGCAGCAGGAGCAGCAAGGAATGCTCCTGGATCAGGGCAAAAATACCAAAAGTTCTGTAGATCAGCAGCAAGAGACTGAGGCAGCAGCAAAGCCTGAATGGCACAGGTCTGGCCTAAGTTAAGCCCTGCCTTTTTATGCAGCGTTGACACAAAACCAGACACAATTCCGGTGTCCTGGATGCTCCAAGGGCGCACTTGGTGCTGTGGGGAAAATTTCACCAGGGAAAACTCTTCCACATGGGAAAGCCCTTCAGAAAGAGCTGACCCAGCCCTTCCAGTGGGAGAAATGCTCTGACGTTCCCAGTTCTCTTCCCAAGCCTCTCTGCATTTCCAGCGTGCTGTGCCTTTTCCTGGAAGAAGACCCAGTGCTTTTCCATATGGGGACAATTCATCCTCGTGGGTCAACGCACAGGATTTGATCTCAGTTCTGAGCTCCCATCAGCTCTGTCTGTCTGCAGAGGATGTGCCTGTGCTGGGGTTTCAGCTTGATCCCACGTTTTACCCAAAGTCAGCTGTAGCCACCACTGAAAAACAGAGGGGATTGATCCTGTGGGAATGACTCTGTCCTCTCTGGGGCTGGAAAACCGCAGGATCTGGCTTGTTGATTTTGGTTGAAAAATAACCACCGACAAAACCTAAATTTCTATTAATTTCAAAGAAAAATTTCAATTGAGGACACTTTAAGAACTGAAATACTCCAGGAATCCATGTGCATCTCCCAGGCAATCCCTGCAGAGGAGCAACAAGGGTGTTTGATTTGATTCCTTGGGCAGCAGAGGATAAAAAACACGTTACAGAAACTGCTTAGCAGCCCCTTGGCAGGAGCAGCTTTTTCCAGGCAGATCTTGGATATTTCCTTGTTGTCCCCTCTCCTTGGAAAGTCTTGTGTGGAGCTTCCATTGCGAGTCTTCCCCAAACCCGAGGAACAACAAAACTTTTGGCTGCAAAGCTGTGCTGAGATTTTGGGTGCAGCTGAGCACGGCTCAGCACTTGACCCGCTCGACGTGGGCAGTTCCACGACACCTGCTGGAGTGCACCCCGGCGCGCTGCCGAAGAGACGCGGGAGGAATTCTTCGGATGCGTTTCCCTCAGACCACAATATATTCCATATGCTCCCGCTGTGGAGGAGAAGGGAGCCGGGTACGTGGAGTTACCTCTGGAAAATCCATCATTCCCAGCTGGGGGGACAGCAAGGGCTTATCAGCGTTTTCCTGGACTTTCCAGCTGGAAGGAATTTCCAGCCCAAGGCACGCTGGTGGTGCAAAGGAGGGATAAGCCCTCCCCAGCCGTGCTTACAAGCCACAGTTGTTATCAGAGGATCAGGGGGCTTTGGAGCCCCTTTACTGCTGCCCACCAAGGGCTCCTCGGGACCCCGCTCCCTGCAGATTCCATCGGAGGAGCCGTCCCAGCGAGGGGCTGCGATGCTGCTGTTCCAGCAGCCATCCCCTTGGAAAGCACCTCCACGAGATCTGCATCAGCTGGGAGTCTGCCTCCTCCCGGAGGTGCTGACACAACAGGTTTTGTCCCCTCTCTTCAAACTCCGTCCTGGGGAATCCCATCCCACACCTCTCTTGCCTGCACTCCAGATCCACTTTGTCCTGGAGAATTTTCCAGAGTCTCCTCCTGCTGCAGGAGGTTGGGTGGGTTCTTCTTTGCACATCCTGAAAACAAAATGTGGCTGGAACCCGAATGTCCGCTTGGTTCGTGACTTCTCTGGGTTCTCAGCTGGGCAGGGAGAATTTTATGTCCGAAATCCATCTGCTTTTGGCAAACTGGCAGCAGTTGGGTACCCAGCTACGATTTTAGGATTTGAAGAGTTGATAAGCATTTCATGGGTTTTTTTAACATGCAATTTTATAGGCTTTTAAATTACTTATCTTTCAGCAGCTGGCCTTGATCTCCAGGTTTTGAAACCACTGCTGAGCTCTTCCAGTCTCACATCCTCCCATGGAAAGGGTGAACTTGGCAGAGGGAGCCCTGCTCAGGTCACCGAGGATGAATGTGTTGGGAAATGGGGCCTCAGGGAGATAATTAATTGTTATCTAAACAATTGACTTGTTTACAATCACTTTTTATAATGAACTTAATTGTCCTAATTAACATTGATTGTTTCTATTTAAGTGGTCATTATCTAAATTGTCATCTGAACTACAGGCAGGTTAGGCTGGGCTTAAAACGTCTGTGTCTTTGCAACTGATTTCTGCTTTTAAATATAGGAGTATTTATTAAAACTTCCATAAATCAGAGAAAAAAAAAAAGTTCAGTATTTCAAACATGCTGGTTTGCCTTCAGAAGTAATTTTTCTGCCTTTGATTTTTTTCCAGCTCCATAAAAATACCTTGTTGCTGGCTTCCCTCTGGAATAACGAATCAGTGCACGTGGCCCACAATTCCCAAAAAAACCCTGTTTATCATTAACCCAGGCTTTGCAAAGTGAAAGCCAAGCATGAAAACAAAGTGTGTTCATCACAGAAGGCAAGAAAATTCATGAGGAAGCAGATGGAAAATCAGGCTTTCTATACACTCCAGCAAATAATCAATGAAGGAATAATAACTTGAAAAATGCTGGGGCCAAGCTCCACCCTGGCACAGCTCCCCCAAAGCCAGTGGGGATGGGCCAGCAGCGGATGTTCCCTGGATCTGAGGAGTTTATTTTCCAAGCCACCCCTCCTCTCCCTCCAATTCCCTGTCAAGGATCCATGGGTGTCCCAAAGACGCTGAGCGGGGGAATCCGGTGCTCGCAGAGCCGGGGCTTCGCTGGGTGAAAGCAGAAGGGCTGGAAATGGCCAAGGGACTGCTGCAAGGGCTGCCAAAAGGAGGGGGAAAAGAGATAAAAGAAAAAAATATAAGCTGGAGGCTGTGCTTTCTGAGGCCACTGCCGATTTTTCCGAAGGATAATCCCAGCAGATAGAGCATTAGATGACAAAAGTCCCGTTGTGGAAACACTGCCAAGTTTTGGAACATTGGCATTCAATCTCTTGGTGATAATGCTGGTCCAGCTATGATTTATCTTTGTTTTTTTATATGCACCAACCACATATTTGCATAAATTTTAGCATCTTCAGGTCTGAAGAGGGTTCATTTGCTCTGCAATTCATGGTGGCATTAAAACTTGCACACGGACTGAACCAAGAGCCAGAAATCCACTGATGTTGGAGCTGGAATATGGAGAGGAAAGGAATATTTGCCAAGCACCTCACTCTGTTTCAACCTGATTTTCTTCCCAGAGCAGCACGAAGGCAGCAACAGGTTAAATCCAGCTCTGTCCAGGCAAAACTCCTCCTGGTCGTTTCACAGATGAAATTTTCTAGGCTTTGTGAAGAGGATTTAAGGAGCCGGCACCCAAAAAGGGCTTAGGGCAGGGCTTTCCAGGGAGCAGAGCACGAAGCCAAGATCCTCATGGCACCCAGCAGTGGGAGCAAGGATGAGCTGTAAAGAGGCTGAGTGGGAAGAAGCCAAGGTGGAATGGCAGTGGAACCACTGAGCTCTGAGCAAGGAAAGAAACCCCTTGGAATTATTATTTACATGCAAAACATCCAAATTTTGGCAATATAGAGAGAGATACAGCATTATTGCAGCACCATGACAGCACAGAGTGACTGTGTGTAGCTGTGGATGTTTTTATCTGCATTATATCTACAAAGGACATAAAACCAAGCCTAGGTTTAGCTCAGCTCAGCTGGCACTGCTGTCTCTCTCTTCCCAAGACAGGAATCCCGGCTGCTCATCCCTGAATCCCAGGCCCAGGCAGGAGCTGTTGCGTGACACTGTTGTCCTGTCACTTGATTTTGCTGCAAGTCCTTTTCGGAGCAGGTGGGGATGGGTTCAGAGAGCCGGGCCCCCTGTGGAGGGAGGGAGGGAGGGATCAAATCCTTCCCCTCCGCACATCAAAAAGCAGCAGGAGCCGGGGAGGAAACGAGCAGAAGGTCACTGAGTTTTGGAGAGGAGGATTCTGCTCTCAGAGGGAGGAGGAACATCTCTGCCCTGCCCAGCTGCAGCATCTCCTGGCTCTTTCAGAATCACGTGGTCAACCAGAATTATTCATCATTAACGAATCAGTTCATGTCTGGCTCACTGCTCATCTTGGAAAGCTGTGGAGCTGCCCCTGCCTCGCTGCCCTTGCTCTGGGGATGGGTCTTTTCCACCTTGGCTAAAGGGAAATGAGTTAGGTTGGGTTTGTACTGCCAGCCACTCTCCAGGTGAGGCAAGGGGGCCCCAAGGATGTCCATAAAGGCAAAGCTCAGTAGAATTTTGAAGAAAAGAAAGAAAGGCTCCTTCAGAGCCAGGCAGACCCTGGAAAAAAAAAAAACTAACCCCGTGCCTTTCCTGAACCTGGTGACAGCAAATTTGTTTGCATTTCCTCAAGCCCTAGCTCCTGGAGTTGTGTAATTACAGCACAACTCAACTTTAAATAGAAAAGAAATAGAAGAAAGGGGAAATGGCTCCCACAGCACTGTTTGGGGAGGCTGGAACAACGGGAACCTACAAAAATCAGCAAAAAGAACCCCAAACCTCCCACACTTTCTGATACTTTCCTGATGCATCCCAAGCTGTAAATTTTGAACGCTCAAATTCATGCTCTAGCACCGGCTGCCCAGTTTGGCTGCAGGGGAAGGACAGGCTGCTCCAGAGGGTTGGGAGCCCTGGGAATGACCTTCCAGAGTCCCTTCCACCCTAACTGTGCTGAGATTCCCTAATTCCCATGGGCTGGTGATGGCAGCAAAGCTCTGGATGGGAGCTCGGAGCTTGGTCAGGAACCCAGAGCTGAGCCTTACCTGAGCTGAGCCTTTCCAGGAGGGAACCAAAGCAGGATGATTCCCCCAAATGCAGCTTCCATCACTTTAAAGGATTCCCTGTGTGGATTCTCCGCAGCTTTGGAAGGGCCAGGGGGGATGGACAGCAGGAGCAGCACAATCTGCTGCCTTCTAGGGAGGGGAGCAGATCCCACAGGGAGCACATCCGCTGCAAACAGGAGTCTCCGTGGAGATGGCTCCTCTTCCATGCTCCTGTGTCTCTCTGAGGTGAAGGGGATGAGCAGCTCCCCTTCAGTCAGGCTGAATTCCGAGCACAGCGATTTGCTGGACGTTTGACACGAGGCAGAAGATGTGATATCTGATGAGAATTGCTTCGTTTCGTATCCTGGCCTGACAAGCACCGAGCTGTGCATCTCCTGGAGAATTCACCGGAGCAGCTGATTTCACTCAGCTGGAAGATTCAGATCCCCCCTTCCTCCCCCCCCCCCAAAAAAAAAAACCCTCACAGCAGAAATCACAGGAATCTGTGGGACTCTCCTCAGAGACATTCTGAGGAGCTGGTGGTGCCAAGGTGACCAGCACTGAGGAAAAACAGAAGGTTGGGGTTTTCCCAACCAGAAAACATTGCAGAATTATGTGGGGTTTGCCACTGTCAACCTCCCAAAAAATCAGTCTTGGGAAAAAGAGTAAAGATGTCAGGAGGAAGAACAGATCTAGCTCTCAGAGCTGGTTTTGGGCCATATTCCACTTCTGAATGAAAGTCAAACTTTGCTCTGATAGATGGGAAAACCTTCTGGGAGCCATCTACAGGATGGGAAAGCAGAGGAACATCTCAGTCTCCATGCCTTAGCTGAATAAATCTGGGATCATCCCAGCTTCCCCAGAATTTCCTCTTCCAGCAGCCCTTGTTAGTCCAGGTCTGCACAGCCACAAACGGACGGGGACTGAGCTTGTTCCTCCCAGCAGGTGCAAGCTCCCCCTTCCCTTGCAGGCAGGGCCTATCCAGGAATTAATTTCCCAGCAGAGCCAGGCTTTCCTGCATGGCCACGAGGAATAAGCCCGAAGTTTTCCCAAGGAAACTCTTCCAGGCTGAGCAGACCCTGGCAAGGCACAGGCCAGGAGGCAGCTGGGAGCTGAAGGCTCCTGAGTTACCAGGATCTCCAAGATCTTGCCATAAACTCATTTTATGTATTGGCCCTGCTGCAGGATGAGGCTCCCACTGCTGTGGATAAAACCCAGGGATGTGATTAAGGAACTTTACCCCTGCTGGCAATGTGATCCAAACCCAAGGCTTTGATTAGAACTGAGGGCTATTCTGATTTATGGTGCTGGGTTTAGTTCAGTGGTAGAAGTCGCTGTCAGAGGAGGCTGTGGGAGCCAAGAGCATAAATGGGTTCAAATAACAATTAAAAACATGGAGAGATCCATCCTGGGCCATCAATTCCACACAAGGATGTGGCTACGACCCCTGGCTCAGGAAGTCCTTCAGCTGCAAGCTGCCAGCAGGTGGAAGGCCCACAGGAAGCGTCACGAGGGACTTGCTGTGGGTTTGCCCTGAACATTTGCTGCTGGCACCGTCAGAGCCAGGATCTGGGGAGATGTGTGTCTTTGATCTGAGCCATCCCAAAGTCTCCAAAACATGGCCTTTAACAGGTTTGCTCTTTCCAAAAGAGTGTGGTTTAGGGCTGCAAGATACAGACCTGTCTCAAAAGCTGTGTCTTCTCCATCTGGAAGATTGAGCCAGAGCCTCAGGTCAGGAGTTTGGGATATCTTCCAAGCTTCAGCCTCAGCAGGTCCTTCACAAGTGAGTGTTCATTAAAGGAATTTTCTATGGTAGAAAACCTTGATAAACAAATGTTGCAATGTTTGGTAGGGATTTCTGATTGCTTAAGTTGGCAGTGCTTTAAAAAAAAATAAATATCTGGGGACAGCATGAACATTATCCCATACGGATGAATTTTCTTGCTGCCTCCTTGGCATGGCACAAACCCAGTGCTGAACACTGAACTGCAGAACACACCTGGAATTTCCCAGACCTCAGCTCAGGGACTTCTTCAGCTGCTCCAGGTCCTCTCTTAGTAATAAAAACAGGCTGAAGGGAAGCAAACCGTGTTTATGTTTATGCATCCAACTTCAAAATCTTTGACAGAATCTGCTCGTCCACCCAGAGGCTCTGTGGGAAAACTGAGCATATTTACAGGAATTTTTCCGAGCTGTAAATGATGGCAAAAAATAAAACACAAAGGAGAATCTGGCCCTATAATTCATGCTCAGACCTTTCAGTGGGAGGGTGTTTTGCAAGGACAGAGATGTCATAACCAGAGCTCGCTCTTTAACTTGTTTTTAAGTGGAAATCAAAGGGACCATCATCTGAGAAGTCTCAGCATTTCATCCCTGAAGTTCTCTCACCCACTGAATTTTTGGCCAGCCCAGGCCTAGAGAGGACATCCCTACAATGTCTTGGGCTGGCTCAAGAAATCCTCAGCAAATAATAAATGCCAGGCTTGAGGGCATGGGGGAGTGGGATTGCACAGCACCTCCCTGCCATGAGCCTGGGACAGTGAACAGCACACTGGGCAACACGAAGGGGAGGGAGGGGACAGTGCTGGAAAAGCCACAGCGGGGTCACAGGGGAGACTGGGCTGGAGGGTGGGCAACAGCCAAAGTGAAGCTTCTTGCCAGAGCTCAGGTGCCTCCTTCTGTCTGAGCCTTCTCCAGCAGATAAATCCCCCTTATTCATAAATCCAGGGGTAACCTGGGTGTCCCCAGGCACCACCACAATGACCCAGCTGCCCTGGAGCCACACACGAAATACAGGAAATTCTCATTTCCCTTTTGCCAGGGAAATTCCGAGCGTCCAGTTTTGTCAGCAGCTGCAAGACAGAAGCACAGACCAGAGAGCAAATACTTTGGCAAGTGACTAACGTGGCACACAGCTGGAAAATAAAGTATTCTAGGAAAAGCAGTATTTTAGGCAAAGAAGTATTTTAGGCTCCCAAGAAGGCAGGAATCCTTTCAACTTTCCAGACAGATTATAGTGGCCAGTTCACGTAGCATTTATCTCCTTGCCCAGCAATTTACAACCTGCAGGGTTTGCTCTTTTTGTTGCTCTTTTTAGCCCAACAAAACACTCTTGGCCTGGGAGAAGTCAGCGAGCTGGTACAGGTGACCCTGCTGAAGTCCTGGTGTAACAGAAAAACCTCATCACAACTAATTTGCTTAGGCAAACGAGCCAGCTAAGACTTCCTATGGCAGGGAACCTCAGTGCTTCTACAGTCCCAGCTTGAAAGCAGCTCCTGGATTTAAAACATCCCTGTTTGGAGAAGAAATGGGAGGGGATTTTGTTTGTATGGTTGATTTCCTCCTCTATTTCTGATTTAACACGGGAGTGTGCTCGGCTGGAGGAGGTGACTCTCTTAACAATCTTTTCTTGGGCTTTTCCAAAGGCACAGCCTTCCCTCCAGGCAGCCAAGCTGCGGATTTGCCCACTCCTCTCCAGAAATCCATGGCACAGCCAGATCCCTTCAGCCAGGAATGCAGCCCTGGCAAATCTCAGGCCCCGAGCAGGAGACGCCCGAGCTGCCCTGACCCTCTGCTCCCTCCCAGCTCGGCCGGGCTCTCCCTGATCCCTGACCCCGGTGCCAGACGGTGCCACTGCAGCTGGCCTGAGCACCCATTCCTGGTGCTGGGGGTGGTCGCAGTCCTGGGGAGCAGTTGGGAATCTGCACCCGCTGCTGGAGGGTGCCCAGGTGCTTCTCTGTCCCTCCAGCTTTTCCCTCCTTGCTGCCTGACCAAGCACAGCACTGCCTTCCATGTCAATGTTGGAGAAATCCGAGAGCGCTCTGCCTTTGAGCGCTTCCATCCTGGCCTGCACAGAGTATCCCAGAAGAATGCAGCTGTCTCAGGCCAGGATCATTTCTGTAAAGCAGGAGATAGACTCTTTTCTGATTTATTTATTCATTGCCTATGACGGCTTGTCCACAAACATCCCAGCTTGGTTAAATCTTTGACATGTAAAACATTTCCAGAAATACTTGCTGCCATCCCACAAGACAAATGGGAAGACTTGGCTTTATTTTTTTTTTAAAGACTCCTCACTTTTCTTCTGTTTTCTCCTTTCTAGTGTGACTTTGTCTCTGGCTTTCCCAAAGCAAGGCACTCATTTATCAGGCTTGCAAGTTCTTAGGGATTGGCAGACTCGGCGGCTTTTCCGCTTGGCTCGGGCCTTGCAGCCACCATATGGAACGAGTTGCACATTTTCATTCCTTATCGGAGTTTAAGATGGAAATATCTCCTTGGTTCTTCTCGGGGCATTTCTGCAATTGCACACACGCTGGGAGTGTTTAACCCTGCCATTGCTGATGAGTGGCTGTCCTGTTAAAATGCCATCCGAGACTGAACTGGGAATCTTTTACGGGGAGCTCCGCCAGCAGTTGGATTCTGTTGCTGGTTACAAATAGCTCCTTTAATAGCTCTGGAGTTCCGGGCACAGAGCAGAGGAGAAGCTGGCTCGCTGTCTATTTGTCTGGCTGCTTGTCTCTCTGAAGAGACAACTTTCTCTCCCCCTCTGCATGCTGAGCCAGCTTTGCTGTAGTGCTGCTGCAGCAGTGACGGTCTGTGAAGGTAAGGAAGCAATTCCCTCTCCATCCTGCCTTTGTTCAAGTGGATGACAGCTGCAGACAGACAATTTTTCAGGCACAGATCTTCCATGCCTGCGTCTCCCACTGCTCTGCATCTACTGAGGAATTTTCTCCCTGTTCCCTGTGAAGTCCCACATCACACTCAGGGTTTGTTCCAGCCCTTCTCTTCAGCACAGGCCACCAGCCAGCCCAGTCGTGGTGAGTGGCGGGTGAGCCCGTCCAAGCCAGGCTCTCTGGATCCATGGAGTCCTCCAGGTTCAGCACTGTCCTGGGAAGTCCAGAAGAAGGTGAGGCAGGGTTGAATTCCAGCTCCAGCTTCCCCAATCCTCTCACATCCACAAACCAGCAACAACATCAAAGGCAACTTCCTTCCACTGCCAGGATGGTGTTCCAAGACACTTCAGGAGACGCTGCAGCCAAACCCAGCCCTGGGGCAGAGACCAGGAATGGTTGCACCAAGTCCTGGTTCACAAACCCACAGCTCTGCTGAGGAGCCCCAGGGAACAGGAGCAAGGGCTCTCCTGATCTTGCCTGTGTCCTCTCTCCTTTTTCTGCAGCAGCTCCTTTTTCTGTTGAACTGTTGCTCCCAGCTCCACATCCAAGGCACAGATCTTTCCTCATTGGACATGCAAGCCTAGAAACCCTTGGATAATATCAGTGGTGATGGACGTGTGCACTTCCCTTCACAGGTTCAGCTGTACACCAACTTACACATTTAAAGCGAGCTGAAAATGAAGGATAAGTTCCCTAAATCCACAGAGAAGAATCACAGCAAGAATGAAAGACCAAATATGATGCAAGATCTTAAACCTCAGCATCTCTTCCTTCACGGAGGTGAGGAACTTCCACATCTTCCACAACAGAGGCCTGGAGCTGGATCAGTTCAGTCCTTGTTGCATTTGACAACTTGCTGCAGCTCAAATACCTCACTGGGCTCTGAAAACCCCGATTTTTATGCTTGTCAGTTCTGCTTTTCCCATCCTATGTGGCTCCTGGCCACGTCCAGCCCAGTCCCCTGCTATCCCAGAACAGCCCACAGGGGTGGAATACACAGGCCTTCAGCGGGAAGGGAACTGAGCACCGCTTTTAGGCTCAGGAATGCTGCCAGGAGGCTGTAAAGCAATATTCTAAACAGCAAGCAGGCTCTGGTGCCCATAGATCTGAGACTGGTTATTCTTGGCCAAGTTTCTTCATTATTATTATTATTATTATTATTATTATTATTATTATTATTTTACCTGATTTGCTTGTCTGGCCTGAGTATCTCACTGTGAGCCCCATGTTTTTCCAGCAGGCTCAACATTAGTCCCACGTTGATTTCTGTGTTCGATCCAGTGGTTTCAGCACCAGCTCAGCTGCCAGAACATCACCTTCAGTGAACATACATCACCATCAGTCTCCAGAGTTGTTAAAAACCCCAGGTTTCCATGGAAATCCCTGCTGATCCTTGTCTAGATGTCTGGTTTTCCTTTTTCTGTGCCCACAGTTAATGGAGTAGAAAAAACCCGACGTGAATCCCTGGGTTTTTTTAAAAATTTCTCTCTGTGCAATGGAAAAACAACGATGTCTGAAAAACTGAGAAGAGGGATGGAGTCTGATTTCCACATCCAGGGCCCACAGCAGCTGAAGCCACAGTGCTGAGGTGATCCTGCACCTCCTGTGTGAGATGGGACAGCAAGTGCAGAGTTTTCCTTTATCCATCTATATCGGCCAAGGAATTTTCCTTGCTTTTGCCCCCAGCTCCTGAACCTGGGAGAGCACTCAATCTCAGATCTCCTCGGACACTTGGGCAAAGCCATAGGGAAAAAACCACCAAAGCACAGGCAGCTTTAGGCTCCAGTAGAGGAAGGCCGAATATTTTAAAGCCTCATTCAACTTCCCACATGCTGTCCCCTCCCACTACAGCCTCTCACACAGAGGCAGCTGACCCCAGGGAGATTTTGGGTTGAGTTCCTTGCAGGCAAATGCCATTTCTCCACCTCTGGAAGCCTGGAAAGGCACTGGGAGCACTGTCCAAGACAATTTTTTCCTCAAGTTCAAAGGATTGTTTTCTAAATCACTTTCCAGCCCTTTCAGCAAGCAGGAGGCTCTGCAAACACTCAGAAAGATTCTCTTCATCTTGGTGCATCTGTTCTATTTCTCCTCCATCTGGACAGAGCACAGGTACGCAGCCCAGACCCTGGCCTTTGGCCGACGTGGTCTTTCCAAGGAATTTTTTGGACACTCAGTGAAAAATCCATCCAAAGCTCGCTCCACAAAGGGCTTTTATTTCCATTTGAGTCCACTTCAAGGGGCTGTGGCGGGCTTAGTGATGTTGTTTTTGTTCCCCTTTCCAGAAGAATAGCCGAGCGATCCAAAGCTTGGATTTAGGGAATTATTGGGCTGTTGCTGAAAAGGAAAACAGCAGGAGCTGCCTCTCTTCCCTTGTATCTCAGGAGCTGAGCCTTGACCACTGATTGTACACCAGATTAAGTTCTCTCTGTCATTCCCTAAGTCCAGATCAGACTCCTGGCCTGACTCCACACAGTTGGATGAGGCAGGAATGGGAGCTGGCGGAGCCAAGTGGTGCCGTTCTTCATCCAGCAGGAAGAGCAGAGCTCTGGGAGTGACACTGGGACGTCCTAGAAGCAAGATGGGAATGCTGGCTGGGAGCCAGGACAGAGGGCACAAACTGGCACATCTGAGATGGTTCCTGAAGCAGAGTGCCAGGTGCTGCAGGAGCGACAGGAGGAATCCTATCTACCTGCAACTTAAAAACAAAATCATCATTCCAGTGCAGGAAGGACATCTCTGCCAACTTTCCTCCAGGATCCAAGTTCACAGAGCAGGTGTTCTGGCTTCCCGCAAAGCACTTTGGAAACCCAGGGAAGGAGTGGATGAGCTGAAGTGTGGGAAACTGAAGAAGCCAAGGTTTTCCAGCAGGGAAGCTCCACAATGAGGTCGGGAAGAGGAAAGCAGCCTCCAGCTTCACCCTCCTGTGCCAGGAGCTTTGCTGCCGGCAGGGACAGAGTGACACCGTGCCCTGGGGTTGGGGACAGGGCCACCAGGAGAGCTGGCAGCACCCAGGCAGGAAAGGCACAAAGGAGGAGGAGAAGGAGGTGAAGCACGTCCATGTGCTGCAGATGAGGAACCTGGAGCTCGCTTTTCCAAAATAAACGCTTGGCCCTCCGAGGCTGACATCCTGCCTCCCCAAGAGCCACCCTTTCCATGCACACAAACACTCCTCTTTTTCTCCCTCTCTGGGGCCAGAGGGGAGGAAGTCTTTAGTTCTAGATTCAAAACTGCCAATGGCTTTTCCAGGCCTGGAAGATGCTCTCATCTCCCCAGGCAGAACACACAGCCTCTGCCACGACCTGGAATTAGACAAGAATTTCCTCTTTCAAGACCATTTCAACCACTTCCTTTTATTTCAATCGCCTGTCTTTGATCCTGGGAGGGGCACAAGAGGAAGAACAAGGCTTGGATTTTAGCAGAGATTCAGCAAGCTCAGCTCCAGGCTGAAGTCATTCTGATCAAACAGCAGCTGCCTCTCTGCTGCCCCATCCAACAGGGAGTTTTACCTACAGAACCCCTTCCACGTCCCACATTTTTATGTTTTGCAGAGGAGCTGATCGTGCCTGACTCTTGGTGACATCCAGGTTGTGAACCAGCAGCTCATCCAAGCACAGCAGGATTGGAGCCAGGTCCTAGAAAGCTTTTTTGTGGTTTCTACAGCAGCCATTCCCTTTTCCCTCATGAATTGCCTTTCCTGTTCATCTTTGAACACAAGAAAAACCAAAACCATTTCAGTTTTAACTCTGGAGCAATGTTTTTCTTTCTCTCAACTCACTTGGGCCAGCGAGAAAGTTTCCACAGATTTTCCCAGGTCTCTTCTTTGAAAACAGAGCAAAACAATTCATGGAAAGCAGTGCTTGTGTTGCCTGCTGCTGTTTGCTTTGGAGGGCAGGAGCACATGTGGGAGCAGGGTGGGAAAAGGGGATTAGATATCCTCATGCAGCTACTGAGCTCCTGGATCCACCTTTGGAAAACAGCTGAGCAGGTGCAGAACTAAATTCACTGCTGAAAAATGGAAAAGCACGGGGAGCACGAGCTACGGCCAGCACAGGAGCGGCTCTGGGGAAGGCATCTCTCAGAACACCAAGCTAAATGTGATGCTCAGCGCATGGCCAGCAGCAGAGATGGTTTGAAATTTGTTGCAGACAAACACCCTGCTCTCATCCTGTCTCATGGCCAAGGTCTGGATGTTCCTGTGAGGTCAAAGCAAATGTTTGATGTTCAGTATTACGGGGTTTTGCTGGGCAAAGGTTTTGGCTTCTCAGAGGCTTTTTCCCTCTCCTGAGTACCTCACCAAGTGCAGGGAGAGCAGTGTCTGGAAAGCCACCTCTGCTGGAAAAGGTCCCTGCTCCAACATCCAGCTGGCCCGCCAGTCTCTCTAGGTGCTGGCTTGGAAGGGGTTTATCATCTGAAATGAACAGTAAGAAAAAGCAACAGAGCCCAAGAAGGGCCACATGTGATGACCCCAAAGCCACCCAAAGCTCCTGCTTTACAAACAGAAAGAGGAGTTTGTCTTTATCCTCATACCTGGATAATCCATGGAATGGTTCGGGTTGGGAAGGACCTTAAATCTCATCCCATTCCACCCCCTGCCATGGGCAGGGACAGCTTCCACTGTCCCAGGCTGCTCCCAGCCCCAATGTCCAGCCTGGCCTTGGGCGCTGCCAGGGATCCAGGGGCAGCCCCAGCTGCTCTGGGCATCCTGTGCCAGGGCCTGCCCACCCTCCCAGGGAACAATTCTTTCTGTATATTCCGTATATAACCCACCATTTTTCTAACACTGCTAAGTCCAGCGCTTCCTTACCCCTAAAGTGAGAGGGAGGCCTGGCCCAAAGGGCTCCAAAGCCTGGCAGTGCCAAGGGTCCCTGAGCTGTTCACTCCCTGAGGCCTCACTCACAGCGAGCTGGGTGAAAGCAGAGCCGCTGTGGTTTGGAGGAGCAGATTGATCCCCATCCCTCCAAGAGAACAGAGAATTGGCTCTCAATTTGCTCCAGGGGCTCCCGGGTGCTGAACCCCCCAGCCAGGCCTGCTGGGGTTCCTTCTGTGCAGCTCTATCTCTGGTTCTATTTCCAGTGCACTCTCAAGTGCAGGAGCTCGTGTCTCCTTATCGCTTCCCAGCAGCGCTGGGAGCCGGCAGCACACAGCCCCTGCCAGAGCAGGCTTTAGGGAACAGGCCGAGCAGACACGCTTCTTATTGTTGCTGTGATTATTATTGTCTTGTTGTTGACTTGCTCTGTGCTTTGAAGGAATGCAACCAGCCCCAAGAGCAAATATCAGAGGAGAAGCTGCATTTGTGTCGCTCCAGCCACTGTTTCCCATTGCTGTTTATCTTTCTGTCTCGGCCTGCGAGAGGCTCTGAGCAGAAATCTGAGTCTGTGCCAGCTCCCTGTCCTCACCCAGAGCCAGAGCATTGTTTTGCACTGCTGGGGCATCCCTACAGCCGCCACATGCTCCCTCGGTATTTTCTGCTGACCTGTGGAGCCTCCAGGAGCTGAAGGACGTGTGTTTGTTAAAAAAGCCTGCATGAGGAGCTTAAATTTGAGGTCTAAATTTTAAGTAGCTGAAATTAGATGCCAAGGACTCCCACAGCCCTGAGTGCAAGAACACCAGATCTCTCAGAGGCAGAGTTCTCCCCCTGGGCTCTTTTTGGCTTGGATAAAGTTAATTTTCAAGGAGAGCATCTGTGGGGGCGGGGTCACACTGCAGCCATCCCGTTCTGTCCTGGGAGAGCACTGCACATCCTGGGACACGCCAGGTAAAGGCTCCCAGGGGTATTTTGTGGGTTTAGAATCTTCTTTTTTCAGGTTAATTACTATGAGGCTTGTAGGAAAATACAAAAGCTGGATGCAAGCACAGGATGCAGCTCCCAGGGACATTCCCCAGAACCGCTTTTGGCCTCTGCTCCATTTGGGCCTGCTCTTCCCAGGAACTGATTCAAGGCAGCTTCATATGGACCAAGCCAGGGTGGGAATTTGCTGGAAAAGCCCCTTTCAGGCTGGAATTAAGAAGGTCATGACACAGATCACAGACAATAGCCCTAAAGACAGTTCTCAAAAAGAGCTGTGAGCTCCAAACCACATCCCTGTTCCCACTCACTGCACCTCATTCCCCTCCCCACTCACTTCCACGCCTTTCCCTCAAAGTTTTCCACACAAAGTTATTTTCCTATAAAAAGGTCCAACTGGGTCTTAAAAGCACATGAGACCTTTGTGGCCCTCTTGGCAACCGCCTCCATCCTCTGACTGTGCTGCCAGGGAAGAGTTTTGTCTGGAATTCCCTTTTTTTCTGGTGGTCCCACTGGCTTTGGACCTCCCCAATATGAGTATGGGCCGCTGACCATGTGGAGTCTCTTCCTAAGTTGAAAAACCTCAGTTTAGGGGCTCAGGTATCCCCATCAGAGAGAACACTTTGGAAGTGTTACCCCAGTTGCCCCAGTTCACAGGGCAGTAAAATCCTCCCTCACAGCCACAAGCCAAGGCAGGCTTTTTTGGCGTCCCAAGGTGATGCCATGACTGTATCTGGCCTAAGTTCCCAGCTGATTCCTTGCTCCAGGGAAGCAATGTCCCATATTCTTCTGCTAGCTGTGGTTTTTATCCCATTGTAGCTTTAGAGCTGAAGGCATCAAAAGATTTCTGGGATTTATGAGGCAGCTTTAGGCCTTCCTCCTTTCTCTTTTGTCCTACAGCCTGGCTTTTCAATATGACCTAAAAACCATTCTGATGTCCCACTGGATGGCTTCAGAAGAGCCCATTTTCATGCCAGAAAGAGGGATTATTGATTGGGAATGGAAGAGATCTCATTGTTTGGGCCCTGGGGAGCAGAGCAGGAGGAAGCAGCTGGGTACCTGGTGTGGAGTAGGAGCACAAGCAGAGTCCATAAAGCTGCCGGTCTCTGCCTCACTCCCTTCTGGACACATCTTTCAAACCTCCACCTCCAAAAGTGAAATTCCAAAAGATACAACCTTATCAAAGGACAGGGAACTCAGCCCAGCCATTCTGATTTCCCAGAGAATTCCAAATGGCACGAAAACAAATAAAGCCAGAGGTTACAGAAATCTCCACTGATCCATATGAAAGGCAGTGGATACAGGGCTGCGCATTCCAGACCCTGCAAGCTCCAGGGATGCTCCAAATCTTTCATTTTGCCAACATTAATAAGGCCTACCTTGAGGCCATTGATCACTCCCAAAAGCCAAAGTTATCAACTTCTCTTATCTGCTCCCTGTCTTTATCCAGCTGGAAAACACTGTGTGCTCATTTAGCCATCCTTCAGGCACGGTCTGGTTATTCATCACATCTTAAAAAGGGGAATTCGGTGCCTTGGCCACAATGAAAGGAGCAGGGATGGATCTCTGCATCTCCAAACACCACCCCTGATCCCAGCTCCACCATCCAGCCCACAGGGGAGCGAAAAAACCTCTCAAAACTCAAGTTCGAAGGGGCATCCTGGGAGTGGATCCCTAAAAAAAAATCTCCCAGCGGAAGCAGGCAGGATTCAGCCACACTGAATTGCCCCCAGCTGCCAGGAAGGAGGAGCAGGAGTGACTGTTTTAGGTAGATAATTAGATGGACAGACAGATGGAGATATATATATATATATATTTATATTTTTACAGACACACTTCCATTGAGTTGCATGCACAGAGAGAATTCTCCAAGCAGGTTTCTGCCACACAGCTGCTTTGACCTGCTGCTCTGTTTCCCCCTCTCTGAGTGAATAATCTCACTCGTGGAACCTTATCAAGTGATGTTTGACAGTCTGGGAGCTCTATTGCATCCAGGAGCTTTCTGTCCTGCACCATAGCAGCAATATCTCCCCAAAACTCCTACTAAAGCCAGGCCCACTCCTCATAAATCACAGGCACACATTGGCTGTCTCTTAATCAATCTTCCCCAGGTGTTCCCTCGCTCAGCCTCACCACGAGCATCTTGAGGCTTTTCCTGGAAATTCTATTTTTTTTTTTTCCTAAAGCAACTGCCTGGCCATGCTCAGGGTTTTTGGATTTTCTCTTCTCTCCCTGGTAATGTCCTGCTATCAATTTTATCTCTGCAGAAGTCTCTGGGGTCCACAGATACCTTCTACAAATGTCTGATGAGGCAGAAACTCCCCCCAAAAATATCATGCTGGTGTCTCTACCTCTGTGTTTGGTTGCCCACCAATCAAGCAGATTAAAAATATTTTATAGACGCCTTAAAATATTTTATATAAATGCATAAAATCAGCTCCCTTCACTTCTTTTCCCTGTCTCCACAACATCTCCAGGAGCACTTCCCTGGTACCCAGAGAAAGCTTTTCTTTTTGAAACATTTTTTTTCCCCAGGGAAAAAAAGTGATTTTTCAACAGAATGATAATTTTTTAACTTCAATTACCTGGTCTATTTGAAGACAGTTGATAAATCACTAAAGAAGTAAAACACTTCTCTGCATTGAATCATCTTGTAATGAAAAAGATTCATTTTGTCATAGCTTCAGTTTTGGACAGTTTGGGGCTTTTTTGGCTTTTAAGTCTCTCATGAAAAACGCGGTGTTTGCAAAACCCCTGCTCCATTTCGGCTTGTAAAAAAATAATTTAAAAAAATCAATGAATGCATTTTTAATTTCTATTTTTGGGAAGAGCTCAGGCTCAGCAGCAGCCTGACAAAGCCATACAGGGCTGGCTGAGCTCCAGCCAGCTGAGGGGACGGCATTGAAGGTCATGGGTGCTTGGAAAACTTCCCAGAGACATCCCCCAAAATTCCCTGGGCTTCTCTGCCCAAATGCACAAGGTGGTACCAAAAAGACCCCATCCCTGAGAGAGCTTTGATGGTCTCGCAAAAACAAGCTGAGATCTAATCCGAGGATGCTCCTTGTCCATCCTCCCTGGCTTTTCCCTGTCTCCACAGGCTCCTGGAGGATGCTCGCAGCACTGGGATGTGCTGGGACATCCCTGTGGCAGCACCTGAGCTGTCCCAGCCAGGGTCACAGAGCCCTGTGGGCACAGAGGCCATTTCCCAGTGGCATTTGAGGTGCTTGA
The DNA here is from genome assembly GCF_020740725.1 of Corvus hawaiiensis. Classification (NCBI taxonomy): domain Eukaryota; kingdom Metazoa; phylum Chordata; class Aves; order Passeriformes; family Corvidae; genus Corvus; species Corvus hawaiiensis. The sequence goes on from NC_063230.1 coordinate 626,436, forward strand.
ACACAGCCAGGGACCTTCTCCAGGGCTGCACGTGGTCCCCAGGCAGAGCCAGGAGCTTCCCAAATTCCTGTGCCCAGCTGGGAGCAGCCACGTCCCTCCTCAGCCGTGTAGAACCCGGTGAGCGTCACAAATCAGGGGGGCAAAAAAAACCTTTTCCATGTTGTGCCTATTGAAGGCCAAATGTTTGGGTCAAAAGCCAGAAAATTGGCATTTCTCAACGTGATTATTCTGTTTTCTGGCTGATAATAAAACCCTGCTGTGCACAGAGTCACATCCCACTCCCCTTCTCTCACGTGAGACCCCTGCTCTGAGCCATCGCTGGAGCTGCCTGAAACCCCAGCGACCTGAGCCCATTTGGGATGTTTGAACAAAGTGGATTTCCCAGAGGAAAAAACCCCTATAAATCCTGTTTCTAAGCAGCTTTGATTGAGAGCCCAGCTCCTCTGCAGTCGAGCCTGTTGTGTCTGAAGTATCAGGCACTTGAGATAGCCCAGGGAAGTCGTGGTCCCTGCCCTTTTTATATCTATTGCCTGGTTCTGGAAAGCATCCTGTGAGGAGCCACTTGGACTTTAATGGGATGAATCATTGTTCAAACCAGCCTGTGCTTCTCCGTGTTTACATGAGGGGGCCTGAAACGGAGATACCGTGAGGGGAAAAAAAATAAATTCAGCTGAAAGCTGCGGTCAGAGCTTGAGAGACACTCGTGTGTGGAAGGTTTAGGATCTGCTGGTTCCTTGTTTGAAGTCAAAGTGCCACCTCGGGTGGAGAATTACTAAACCCAGCATTTGGGGTGTCTCCAGAAGTTCTTTCCCCTGCTGACCCCAGGATCAGCAGTGCCTGATGCAGAGGGAAATAGTTCAAAAGAATCAACATCCCCTGGCACTGGGAGCCACGGGATTATTCACCTGTTGGGAATGGCTCCTGGAAGGGGTTCAACCTGCAGTATGAAGCCCCCAGAAATCACTCAAAAGCAGCAAAGAGCACAAAAAGAGCAGCCTGGCGTGCCTCTCCCCTGAAGAGCATCCAAAGCACAGCTGCGACACAAATTTCACTCCAGCGAGTGATGTGTTCCTCTGCCACCCACCTTTGGGAGAAATTCCCATCATCCCAGTCATTCATCCACGTCTTTCTTGCTTTCTCTTTCATTCAAGGTGTCACACTGGGTGTCTGAGATCAATTCTAGCCTTGGGCCGAAGTTTAGGGAACACTTTGAAGTGGAACACTTTCTTGGAGCCGCACGTGTTACTTTTGAACACCGCGTGCAGCCAGGGAACTGCCAGATAGGCTGAGGATGTTTGAGGGCATGGTAAAAAAAGCTCCTGAGGGCTGGGGGTGAGATTCCCACCAACTCCAGCAGCTTTCTGATCAAACCCTCCAGGAGATAAACCTTAGGCCCCTCGCAGGCTGCTCTGGGATCTGGGAGTTTTGCCCTTGGCTTTGAGACTTTGAGCCAGGGCCAAGCGATTGCAGCTCCTGGTTTAGGGGAAAAGGAAACAGAAAGGAACTACAGGCTTAAGGGATTAGAAGGAAGAGCTAAAAATAAAGTACCAGCAATGCCAGACCCCCAAATTTACTGCTTCCCTGTGAAGAGGATGGGTTTTCCTGTTGTTGAAGCGAGGGGAATCAGCTTTGTGCGTGCCTTGGAAGGGCAGGACACCGACGGAAAGCGGAGCGCTGTTACTCTCCAGGAGCACAGTTGTTCCTGCTGCTCTTCCTTCTTCCTGGAACTCATCCTCTGGCTAAACATGAAGAGCAAATGGTTCTTGGGGAGTGTTTCTCAGCTGCTTCAGCTGATTCCAGTGAAGGGTTGCAGCCCATGGATGCCAAAAGATGCCACAGTTAAAGATTCGGGCACTTCGGCGTGTGCAGCCTGGGTTGGGGGGGGCCAAAACCAGGGGAATATCCCTGCCTTGACTGTTCCTGCAGTGCTGTCCATCTCCTCCCGCCTTTCCCTTCAGCTCCACATCGTCCTTCCAATCTGCTTGGTCCTGTCTTGGGCCCTGGATGACCTTTTTGGGGTCCTCCAGATCCTATCTCCCACCCAGTCCTTTTCCAGGGCACACGGCTCAAGGAGAAGGAGCAGGTGCCACCAGGACAGGCAATTGAGGCTCAACAAGGGATTTTTCTGGGAATGAAAGGAAAAGTTTGGGTGTGGCTCTCTGCTGCTCTGAGCAGCCGGTTGGCTCTTGAGAGGAAGCCCAACACTCAGCCCTACAAAACTAAACACACAGAGATATGTTACATATTTATCCGAGGCAGAAATTGGCCAGGAAATGGCTATAAAGCACACATTTTGAATAAAAGCAGGGAGATTTATGACTCTTTTGTGAATCTGAGTCATATCTTTCTGCATCCCCCAGGCAGGAATACTCTAATCACTAACATACCCCAAACATGGACGCACAGTGGGCCGGGAATTGCTTCCTTCTGGCCACAGCTCCAGCTAAAGACGTGATAGGGATTGAGCTACTTTATCTGACAGTTGGTAAATGAATTGCCAATTCATTCTGAGCTCGGAGGGGGAGTTTTTCCCCTTGAAAAAAAAGGGTCCTTTTATATATGTCTTTGATCAGGCAGGGCCTTGACAAATTATTTTCCAAGGAATTTCTTGAGCCTTAATGCCACAAGAAGGAGAAGGGGGGGTGGAAAATAAAAAAAAAGTATTTGCTCTCAAAGAGGAGCTTTTATGTCTCCAAAAATCCCAGCGATGGAAGGGATTTTCTGCCATTTCCCCTCATGCCCTCGGCTTCGAGGAAGGGAGGCAGGTAGCCTGAGGGTTGTTGCATCCCGTGGGAAGCCGGGAGGCAGATGGGGAGGAGGCAGTGCCACGTCTCCCAGCCCGATTCCTCCCCGTGAGGGGGAGCCCGGTGAACTCCGGCACAGACGGAACATAAAGGTCAGGGCCATCAGTGACACTGAGAAAGAGCCCCTTCAGCACCAGCACGAGCCAGGGGAGCAGGGGCAGCTCAGGGTCATGGCACCAAGGAGCTGCTCCTTGCCACGAGGGCTTTGGAAAGGTTGGGATTCAAGGGAGCATCTCCTGCCGGGGTCACTCCGAGGTGTGAGGAGAGAGCAGCATTTGCTTGTCTTTTACTGGAGTCTGGCGGCTTTTGCCAGTTTGTTCCCTTTATCCTACCATTGGATCCCTCTCCTCCAGGCAGGGATCATGTCCTGGATGGACTCCCAGGTGAGGTGCACGAGCCAGCTCTGGGCAATGGCTGTGCTTTCTATGATCCCTAATGTACAGATAACTTATTCCCATTATCCCACTCCTCTGTCCTGAAGGAGAACGGATCCCACCAGCACAGGATTCCAGTAACACATTTCTGCTACACTGAACTCCATCAGGATGGATTAAGCAAAAAAAAAAAATTAGAAAACCCCCACAAGACCTTTTTCTCCAACCTAAGCCTGCATGGGCCCATCAATAACCTGTCTAAAGGAATATTCCTGTAGGAATTCCCAGTCGCAGCCCCGCTATGGACAAGAGTGATGGATAAAGCCTGCGGGTTAAGGGATGGTTGGTCCAGAGGGTTAGGAGTAGCTTAATTTCCTAAAGAAATGGGCCACTGCCGTTGCCTTTTGGGACCTTCATGAGCAAAATTCAACCACCTTCAACAAAAAACCCAGAAGAATTTCAGGCTGAGTGTTGCGGGTCCTCAGTTAAGTGACATTGAGCTTGGAGAGTTTCTCCAGCCAATTCGCTCTTTAAATAGTGCCTGTTCAACTTTTCCTGGCTCCCAAACCCTCCGGCTTTGGCTCCAGATGAAGCCCTGATTCAGGTTATGTTTAGCGACTGTCCCATCCCAGCCTGCGCCTCTCAGGCAGAGGGTTACCTGTCCTGAAATTCTCCTGTAATTCTGTCCTCCTGGAAAGAGCAGGATTCACCTACAGATCCAAGGGGTTCTTCCCCTATCCATCAACATCTGATCAAATTGTTAAAAAAAACCCAAAACTGGCATGACCAGGTGAGAAAGGACATCTGCCACACAGCTTTCCTGAGCTTTATTACCAGCTGTGTCAACAGAATTAAAATCCAAGTAAACCAACCTTAAAAACAATCCCAGATCAGGCTCAGCAATACCCTGGGGTGGTGCTAATCCTGCTCAGACCCAGAGCTCCCTTCCTGATGGGTAAGGACCTTCAAGGACTGGCATAGACTGAACCACAGTGTCTGGAAGGCAGTGGGGAAGTACTTGCGATTTCTTTTTTATTATTATTTAAGGCTATAACAGAGCTAGGAATGGGCTGAGCCTTTTGCTTCCTGACTTTCCCGTGTTTCATTTCTTCTTTGAATACTGTTGACAGCTGAGCACCAAGTTGGGATGCTGGGGTGGCCAGCAGCAATATTTTATGCCCAAAATTAAGCAGCTCTGATGCTTCCTCTTCTAGGAGAGGCTTTACATAAAGAACAGTTCATGGTTTCAGGTGATTGGGTTAAAGAGGGTGGGGAAAGTACAACTGCTCCTCTGTAAGGTGAGCAAATGACGTCATCCAAGCCTAAAAGCAGTGTTTGGTGCTGGTTAAACACACCCAAAAAGCACAGATACCCCCACGGGTCCAACACTGGGATTTACTCTCCTTTGCAAGTGTTTTTGAGGCTTTGAAGGTCACCCAGCAGTGCAAGGTTGCCTCAACCTGGAGCTGCGAGGTGCTGCTGCCTCCCTGCTTTGCGGCACAACCCCAGCGCAGGACCCTTGGAAATGTCCCGGGCCAGAGTTTTGTGACTTGCTGCCCGCACAGGCAGGGGCTGCAGTCACTGCCAGCCTGGCTTTGTCACCATCACCTCGACCGGCACCACCCCAGCATCAATATTGGTGCTGTCACTCGCTCTGGCTCTCAGAGTGTCTGTGCAGAGCCACCCTCTGTCCTGACTCCCTGAGCAACTCCAGACTGTCCCAGCAGCACAGACCATCCACAGGACCCCCTGCTTTCAGTTAAAAGCTCTCCAAGTCTGGAATTCCCTCTCCTTCCCTGCCCAGGCAGCAGCAAGCTCAGGCAGGGGAGCCAGCACTGCTGGAACAGCCCCAAATTCATCATTCTACTCAGCTTTCCAACCAGGCTTCAGCTGGCCTTGCTTTCTCCAGGTTGTGCCCCACAGAAGCCATCCTGGGCATTTGTGGGGCACTTTTTCTCTCATTAAAAGCTCTGATGAAGAACTTGCACCCCGACATCTCAGGTTTGCAGTGATCCAGAGATGGGAAATGCTGGGGCACTGCCCACCCTGAGTTTCTGAGGAACATCAGGACCCGAAACTGCCTCTAGCAGTGATCTCCAAGTCCAGATTGATGAGTCAGGGACTGGGTAAACAAACAACAGAGTGGGTGGAAAGTTGGCTGGGCCATCAGATGCCAAGGGGGATCTTTAGCAGCCACAATCCCAGGGGATGTTTGGCAACAGGCAGCATCCCTCAAGGATCGGTGCTGGCACCAATGGTCTGGAGAAACTTCATATATTAAAGACTGGGATGATGGGACAGGACCCCCAGCTCAAGGAGCAGCACACTGGGAGGCAGAGATGCTGCTCAGATGGATCCCAAAAAACTGGAGAACTCCCCAAAATTCAAAGGCAAAGCCCTCCCTCTGGCACAGCCAATCCCATGGAACAGCTCATGGTGGGGCTGGAAAGGAGCTCTGCAGAACAGGACCTGGGGCCTGGTGAATGAGCGGAGCAGGAGCCAACCGTGGAGCAAAGATCAGCTGCACCCTGAGCTGGAGGAGCACAAACCCAGGCAGGAATGGGGTCGTAAAGGAGGCCTTAGAATTCCACACCCCAAGAGCAGGAAAAGAGGAACCAGCATTCCATCATGAATGCCTCATTGCTTTTACAGGGGCATGGGAAGACCCGGGAGCAGCAAACAAATTCCTCATTCATAGCAGAGCAGGTCTGAGTAAAAGCTGAAGTGAAATATCGATGGATTTAGGGTCCCTGGAGTTGGTGACAGGGGTGTCACCGCAGCACAGAGCGCCGGGGGACACAGCCACACAGTGGTAAAGGCATTCTGCACGTGCCAGCTCCCACAAAACAGAGGAGCAGCAGCAGATGATCACAATACAGCAGTAATAATAATAATAATAATAATAATAATAATAATAATAATAATAATACTCTGGTTTGACCTTACACAACAAAAGCACGTTTATGGATATAGGCACCCCCAGAGCCCTCGGCCCCTCGCTGTTAAAGGGCTCGCTGTGCACTGCTGCAGGTGTTTGCTGCTTCCCCCCTCCCAGTTTAGGGCTGTACTTTCTATTCACAATTCAGGCAACATTTCTTGCCCTGAGGCAGATTTCAGCTCAGTTCTTCAGTCTCTGGCAGAGCCAAGCTGAGTGAGAGCAGGGCACAGGTTCCATCTGCAGTGACCACTTCCCGTATTCCACCACATCCCCTGCTTTTGTTTTACTCACTTGTGCTCCCAGCAGAGTCACTGCAAGGGGTTGAAGCAAAACCTCCTCAAAGCCCAGCCCTCCTCTTTCCTCTGCCTCTAATCCCTGTGATGGGAGGGCTCGTCCAGGTGCAAATGGTGCTGGGGGAAGCATTGGGATTGCTCCGAGGCAGTGATGGGCTTTTCCCAGGTGTTCCCAGGAGAAGCTGGAGCCAGGATGTTCAAAGCAGCCCTTCTCATGGGCTGTGGAAGCTGTTGAACCTTCATTTGTCGCCTTTATTTGTGTCATGAACACTTTTAAATCCACTTTTCTGTAGCTGAGTCCTCACAGGTGCAGGGCAGAACCTCCAAACCCCACAGGCAGAACCAGGCACTGAGTCTGAGGGATTTGTTTCAGCCGAAAAAAGGAAGGAGGAGATACTGGAGCCCCTGGGTGTGGTGGGTCCCAAATGAAACACCCCCCTCTGAAAGGACTTCAGGTTGAAAAAGTTCCTTTGAAATTTTGAAGGAGGAAAATCAAAATGTGAACAAAGTATCGCTCCCCTTTGGGGGTGGGAATTAATTCAAGCCACTCTCTGAACATTTGCCATCCACTTCAAACTTTGTCATTTTCATTACTCAAAAATAGTGCAGCAAAGGCTTTGACTTTAACAGAGAAAAATAAAAAAAACAAGCAAACAAATTTTAAAAATACCCAAAATTTTGTCCCATGATGAGTTCTGGTCCCACCTTCCCCAGTCGTGTTTTCTCTGCCTCATTTTCCTCTCCAGTAAAACTTCCAACTTTACAGTATGTTCTAAAATCAAACAAAAAATCAAAAACAGGGCAGTGGGGAAAAGACTCAGAATCCTTTGAGAGCCTCATATATTCACTGATCTCCAGAAACTGGAAATTTTAAGAGAAAAAACTAAACCACACTTTTGCAAATCACATGAGACCCATCATAAAATTGTCAGAGCTGGCAGTGCTGTAAAATCTATGATATCGTGGGCTGGATTTATGGACAAGAATCCTGAGGCTTTGGGATGTTTTTCTCCCTCAGCCCTCGAGGCACAACAGCAATTTTGGGGAGGTTGGCTCTGCCCTGGGAGCAGCCTGAGCAGCACAGGGGTGACTGTGCCCCTTCCAAGCATCCGTGCCTGAAGGAAAAACTCCACCAGTGCAGGTCTGGGGGCTGCTGGTGGGGAAAAATCTCCCAAACCCACCCAGCGTCGTGGCTGGTGAAACCTGAAATGTGGAGTGGCTGATAGGGGCAGACAAAGAGCTCTCTGTGCCTCTCAGGGCATCAAAATCCTCCCTAGGTACCAGCAGGGAGTGTTCCAGCCCAGGGAGGCAGCTGGAAAAACAGCATTGTGACCACAGCCCGGGGCTTGCTGCTCGCTCTTTAAAGGTGTTCTCAGCAGAGCTTGGCTTTCCTCCTCCGAGGAATTGCTCAGCCTGCTCCTATTTACTCTGCTTCATCCCTAAAGGCCAGTTTGCCTTCTGCCTGGTGACGTTCCACGTCTCCTTGCCTCACCAAATTCCCTGCCCGTGAGGAGGAAGGGCCTCCAGTGCCTTCTCCACCCGGCTCACCAGCCCTGCTCCTCCTCCTCCGGAGCTCCCTTTGGAGCCCAGCTCCCTCCTCGCCCCGGGATACGGCTCTGCTGGGCTCTCCTTCCATCATCCCGGGAGCAGCCCAGGCCCAGCCCATCCCCAGCACCCTCAGCAGGGTTTATGGAAACCACCAGAGGATGTTTGGGGTGGTCGTCCTCGAGTTTCAATGCTTCTCATTATAGAATCATGGAATGGGTTGGGTTGGGAAGGACCTTAAAACCCACCCAGTGCCACCTCCTGCCATGGCAGGGACACCTCCCACTGTCCCAGGCTGCTCCCAGCCCCAATGTCCAGCCTGGCCTTGGACACCGCCAGGGATCCAGGGGCAGCCCCAGCTGCTCTGGGCACCCTGTGCCAGGGCCTGCCCACCCTCCCAGGGAAGAATTGCCAGTTCAGCTCTGAATAGGCTGAATTTTGCAACTTCTTTTGTCCAATTCCTCTTCCACTGACAAAGGTAATTTCTCTCCTACTTTTGCTGTTTATTGTTATCGTCAGCATTATTATTCTTGGCTAAGAAATAAATCCATAAGCAAAGAAATCAAACAAATCACATCAGGCTCCCTGGAACATAAAATCACAATCAGAGGGAGAGGAGAACCGTCTTCTTGACAGCTGCTGGTGTTGTTTTGGACCACCTGGGAAAAAGTAGAAGCTCGAGGTAGAACAGGCACATCCACATCCACGCTGGGGGCCGCCTTTTCCTTTCACATCCTACCTGACGCCTCCCAGTCCTGCCCACTGCAATGGAATCGCCATATGGAAATGCCAGATTGACAAACTCCTTCAAAAGAGGAGGAAAAGGCTGTGTGGGATCCTCCCCACCACCTTTCCTTCGCCTTCATCCCAGATTTTGCTTCTGTGACAAGAGGTGATTCTGCCACTGATGGCCTCCCTGCTCCCATGCCAGTATGGCTCCAGCAGGCTGTATCCTCAGGGATCTTCCTGGTTTTCCCGCACCAAAACCCATCACAGAATCTCAGCAAAACCCCAAAGAGCCGAAAACCAAACCTGAGGAGCTCCGAGGAAATGAGTGGAGTTGGAAGCTTGAGCCTTTTCTCCCGAAGCTTAAGAAGTAATTTTCCATGGGAGTTTAGTTCTCCCTAATCCTCTCTGAGAAGGCTGGCAGGCATTTCTGGGGAGACTTCTTTACTTACGGGGTAGCCACTGCCCGTGTAATTGCACGGGAATCGCCAGCTAGGGATTAGGTGATTACACGATCAGCAGTGGGATAAGGAAGCCGGGAAAGCACTGCGGGGATGACGGCTGAATGCAGCATCATTGCTGCATCCCTCAACTCCACATGCAGTTTCCTCACCAACCTCGGAGCTGTGCATGTTCTGGAGGCGCCCTGTGGGATTTAACGCAATGTTTGGGTGATTCCCTGCCGGTGGCTCCATGCAGACAAAAAGCTTTGCAAGAACCGAGGTCCCAGCCATGCCCCACACGCGGTGCCTGCGTCTCCTTCTGCCCACAAACCTTGTGGATACCCAGAGCGAGCTCCAGCAGCACATTTTGGCTGTGTCACACCCAACAACTGTGAAATGTTCTGCAAGCACGAGGCAGTAAAAGCAGAGACATCTGAAAGAAGGAAGTTTTATTGGAGCCAGAAGACCCTGTCCCACAGGTCCTTGGGACAGCAGGGTGGGAATATCACCGTGGAGTGACCCTGCTGCTCCTGCTGCCTTTCTGTGCCTTTGCAGGGCGGCCCTCGGTGTCCCTGCCATGTGGGACAGGCTGGGGACACCTCCTCAGCTCCTTCCATGCTCTTCCTGAGGTGGTCCTGGCTCAGCAGCCCCACAGAGCCACCCTTCCCGCCGGGCTTCCCAGCTGCCATCTCCTCATTCCCCTGGAGCCCATTTTCCCACCTGGCTTCCGCTTCCCAAAGCATCTCCCATCCTTTGCCAAGGCTGGGACACAACCCCACACCTCCCCTGGGCCAAACCCTTCCCACCAACCCCACTTCCATGGGAACAGGGCGGAGTTCCACCTCACTGGGGCTTCCCAGTGCCACCCCAGCACCCACGAAGGTCACTTCTAAATCTTCCTTGATGGGAAGGTGACCCCAGGAGAGCACGGCCCTGGGAGACCCAGGCAGGTCTGGAGCAGCCAAGGCCACAGCCCCAAGCTCAGCCCAAGCTCAGCCCATCCCTTCCTTCTCCCCTGGGATGTTGCACCTCCTGTGCTACGGCAGAAAAGAGTGAAAATTAAATTAAAGGCATCAAGTAGGAAAAAAATCAAGTAAAACCACCCCAAACCCAAAAATGCATTAAAAAATAGGTGGGTGCTCCCTTGCCCTTGGGAGTGTGTAGTGTTTGTCAGCCATAAATTGGCACACAAAAACGGGAGAGCGTAGCTAGGTAGGGATTGTTTTGTCTCCTCAGCTCCATGGCTTTGGATGCCCATCTCGATTCCCTCCTACATCAGCATTTCCACACATTCCCACCCCTTTCCCAGCGGCTGACACGCAGGTATACCTCTTTAGTTAATTAGAATTACTTTTAATTAAAAATATATGTAAATTATATAGAGTGTGCACAGCTTGGAGAGAAAAAAAAAAAAGAAGAAAAGAAAGCAAACTTCCATTTCGATAAAAATTTGAACCTCTTGGAATCAGCTGCTTTTGTGACATCCTCGGAGTTATTGGAACTCCCACGTATAAATAAATAGGACCAGGAAATTTTACACCTGAAATACTCTGCAGTAGACATTTTTCCTTGCACATATTTGCTTTTCCTTCTCTTTTTGCCTCCACCACTCCCAGCCTCTCAGGATCATTTTCTGCCCCTTTTAAGCACATTTATTTAATATCTTGCTTCACATACCCACACTGATATCCTTCTTTGTTTCCTTTCCTTTTGGAGAGGAAGCAAAGGAACACGGGAGAAAATGAAAGCCCTGGATCGCAAACAAGCGTCATCATCGTCATTTTTGTGAGCAAACTTTTTCCTCTCAGTGTCTGCACCCTCTCCCCCTCTCTCCCCGTGGCAGCTGGCTCAGAGCCTGGCTGTCCACACGACACTAAAAATCCAGCAGGAGTCGAGCTGTGGATGTTTGCAAGCTTGGAAATAACCCCACGCTTCTGTCAGAGACAGCTGAGGGACCAGGAAAGACCAGGAGAGGGGAAAGGAAGAGGAGTGAGAGAATTACAAGTGGGAAAGGAGATGGGGGGATGGTTTATGGGATGGATCCCGGAGAGAATTTTGCAGGAATTTGCAAGGACACAGCTCCCTGTGGGAGCAATTTCACTCTTGGCACAATGCCTGGGCAAGGCAGGTACTGGATTTCTTTATTTGGGGGTTCTCAGTACCTCTTTCTGTTGAAAAGGAACAAAGATAACACTAATGAAAAAAAAAAAGAGAAACACCACTCTAAAATCCACCCTTGGTAAAAAGGGCTGGTGTCTTTTTCTTTTTTTTTTTTTTTTTCTGAGAAAATGGAAAGAAAAAAAATATATATTATTATTTATTATATAACATTGTCAACATCAACACCACAAAAAAAAAAAAAAGTAACATCCTAATTGTTCTCGTTCAAGCATTCTGACCGTGGTGAGGAAGGCAGCAGGACTTTGGTGTCCCTTGGAGAACAAAAAGAGCAGAAGGGCAGGGGGGGACGAGGGTGGTGGCAGCAACACAAACTGGGTGGGACCGAGGAGGGGAAGAAGTGTGCTGGGCTGTTGGCTTTTCTTTTGAAACAAAAGAAAACAAAAGGGGGGTGGGGGCAAGTCACACGGAGGCCGATGGCTTCCAGCCGCGGTTTCAGTCAATGTCCGTCCCCCTCGAGTGCTAGCGGTGAACATTCCCCTCAAGGAGTCTTGCAGAATGCTTTGTTATCAACAGGGGGATCCTTTTCCTCTTCCCTCTCCCGTTTTCTCGGATTCTCCCGTGGCTCCGGCGCTTCCCTGCCCCCCTGGTTAGCTGTTCTCGCTCCACTCTGGCACCATCCCCACGCCGTGCACCGAGTGGTACTGGTGGGGCGACAGGGTTCGAGGCACGCCGTGGGAATACAGGAATTCCGCCGGCTGGAGGCTGCTGGGAGGGGACTGGATGCCCGTTTGAGGTCCACACTGCCTCACGATGGGCTGGTGAGAGCTTTGGTGCTGGAACATGCTGTGGGTGTCGGCGATTTGGGGCGACGTGTGGTTGGCCACGCTGCCCAGGCGGGGCATGAGCGGCCCCGAGGTGAAGTGGGCAGAGAAATGCTGGTAGGGTAACCTGTCCATGGGCTGCATGGCAGACACTGTGCAACTGCTGTACGAGGGCACGCTGGGCCACGTGTTACAGCTGATGTCCTCCAGGCTGGGCACGGGCTCCGTGGGCGGCGCCGAGCTGGCGTACATGCAGGCCTGGCGCTGCGCCGACTCAGTCCTGTACGACGTGTTCAGTCCCTGCTGCTGCGGGTAGCTGGACCTGTAGAAAGGGTCCTCATCTGCTGGAGAGGTTTCCATGTAGGGCTTCTTGTAGGGATGCTCGGTGGTGGAACATTCCTCATCTGCTGGGAGAGAAAAGTCCTGGTAGCCACCAAGGATAACGTGCCCGCAGCTGAGCTGTCCTGGTTTTACCAAGGACAGCCGGACACAGCCCTCAGTGTAAATCCCCACCAATTCCTCGGAACAGATCTCAACCTATCCTGTGGAAAACAAGCCTTGCACTTGGCCCTCTCTGCTGGAGTGGGGAAGGGATTAGCCAGGAGCTCTGGGAGGAAAATTGAGATGCTGGAGGGATCCTGAGGTTTATCTTGCCTGGTGATCCCACCACACACTCCCCATCTCCTTCCCGCTGCCACTTTGACCCGAGGAATAACATCTGCCTGTGACCTCGGCACCTTCCAGGGTCCCCACTCCCAGCCAGGAGGCTCAGAGCTGGTGCTGGCAACTCAAATCCTTTACAACAAAACACTTCCACGAGAAAAAGAGACAAAAAAGGAGATCACAATAAAAACCCTCCCAGGAGAGCACCAGCGATGGCACGGTTGGGACAATCAGATTTGGAGTTTGACAGTCCCAGCCTTCAGCTGTGCCAAGGCAGCTGGGCACACAAATCCGCACGGGGCTGTGGGCACATAAATCCACACAGGGCCGTGTGCTGGAGCCAAGGGGAACAAAGGAGAAAAGTAAATTTCACAGCTAGAAACAACAAGGCCCATCTTGCAGAGCCCTTTGTTTCCTGCAGCATCCCCAGGCCAGCAGAGGGAAGAAGATAAATAATTTAGGTGAAATCTCCAGGGTGAAGCCAAATGACTAAATGAACGTGCACTTATTTATTCATTCGCAGGGTCATCAAATGAAATCCAGCTCCGCTGGAATGGATGGCAACATTCCCAGGGACGAGCACTTCGCTAAGAGATTTTAAGGACAGCGTGGCAAGGGAAGGGGAGCTTGTTCTGACACGGATTAACTTTGCTGCTGCTTCAAAAGCAAGATTTCTGGTGCAGGCAGGAAAACATCCCACTTGGTTAGAGCCCTCCTGGCTGCACCCTTTTAGCAGGGTCAGATTTGAAAGAAATTTGGAACAAATTACCCTTTACAATTTTTTGAGCTGTAATTTTTTTCACCCCCGAAATACAAAGGAGATAAAAAAACCCCAGGTTCACAGAGAGGAGGATTGAGAGCAGCTGCCCCACAAGATGTTGCTGCCAGGCTGCTCGGAGGGGAATGCTTATCTCACACCTTCAGGAGGGGCAGGTGGGCAGCGTGGGCACCTTTTGTTTCTTCTGAACACACGCCTGAACATAACCCTTATTGCTCTGACCAGCACCGAGGGCACCCCTGGAAGCTGCACCCTCTCTGCATGCAAAATAACCCATTATTCCCACCCAGGGCTCTTCCAAGTCCATCTGGACCAGCTGCTGCTGTTCATCTTGGTCCGACAGTCCCCCAAAGAGCAGGTACTGAGGGACAGCGTGGGGACATTCCCCCCAGTGGCCTTTGGCTTGGTAATACCATAAACTCAGCTGCAAAGGCACAGTCCCATTCCTTTCCTCCTGACAACGTCAAAGCCTGGCTCCTTCACCTCAGCAACACAGACCCTGATAATCGAGTTCCTCCTCTGCCTTCCCTGTAAAAGCAGGATGGGATAAATGAGCAATTCCATCCCGTTTTTAAAACCAGCTGGGACAGTAAGCAGGGGGATGCAGGAACGTGTCACCCTCCTTAGCCCTGCTCAGGTCCATGGTGTGTAGGAGCAGGGGAGAGGATGGAGCCCCCCGAAAGCCAAAAGCTGGAGACACAGGTCCAACCTTCCCCTGATCTCAGCTCCATGACAGGAGGGACATCTGGAAGAACAGCCTGAGCCGGAGCTTTTATGGACAGTGTAAAAAGTTTGGATTCCTAACCCACCGCTGAGTAATAAGAGCACTGGGGTGGAAAAACAATGTCTTGTAAAATGCAGCATTGTTCTGCTAATAAAGTTTTCAGCATTAAACCGCATCACTCTGCTGGCACCAGAAATCATTGGCTTGGGGTTTGACTGTTTATTTTATTTTGATTTTTTTAAATATACAACACAAACCAGTCAAACTCTGTTTTTCCGTTGTGTAAAACTGCCTGACTTACAACCTGAGCTTGCTGATTTTTCCATTTAGCCCAGACATTTCTCTGCCTGCCGCAGCCCAGCCGGGCAGAGCCACAGCGTCATGGAACCGCTTCCAGAATCCAGCACAGGTGAAGAGGGGAAAAACAAAGCCAGCCAGGATTTCAGTGCAAACCCCATGGGTGCCCTCTGTCCTTCTGTAAGCTCTCAGGACCGCTCTGCTGGCCCCTCTAGAACCAAGCTCACTGATGTTTTGCGTGGAAAGGGATTTTAAGGTGTGTAAGGACCTTGTTCCCATCTCCAAACAGGACCTAGGCACTAACAAAGGATCACAGCCTGCCCTAACAGCTTCTGCCTGTCCTCCTGCCCCCCTTCCCGGTGATTTTCCCGTATATGGAGCCTCAAAGTGCTGGAGAGGGGAGAGAATGGTCCACGTGCATCCTGAGGTGGGATGGTGCAGACCAGAGAGCCTCAGCTGGTGCTGGCTGAGGGATTTACACCGGGCCAGGCCCTCTGGTCCTGTCCCACCGCTCCTCACGGAGGAGACCAGAGCCAGCACAGAGCAGCTGAAGAGCTTCCCCAGGGGGTGTGGAGCAGGTCAAGGGGTGGAAAAGGGACATCGTCAGTGACAAAAGGAGCACAAGACAAACAAATCTCTCATGCAATGCCAAATGTTGCAGTTTCAACTCATCCCACGGGCTCTGGAGCCTGGACAGTGCAGCTCAAGGCCATAATCCTGTCCCTCAAGGTCCTCTTGCCTCCTCCTATCAACACAAGCAGGACACAGGAGACACTGAACTGCCTGCTCAGGGTTTGATTCCCTGATGCTCTTTGTCCTTTTCCAGGTGCTCCTGAGCCCTCACGGGAGTTTTGGCCATCCTGGGAGCTGTCCTGACCATCCCCCACTGTTGTGGCTATTCTTGGAAGCCAAGGGTGATGATCAGCTCGGGGAGCAGCCCCTCGATCCTGCACAAGCCTCAGGAAGCGGGAGGTGCTGCCAAGCAGGGGAAGCTGCCAGTGCCGGGGAGAAGCTGCTCCGAAGCGAATCCAAGGAAAACGGAGCCTGAAGAATGGGGTGGAAACTGGCTCCCTCACAAGGAATTTGATGATCTATCGAATGAAGGAGCCTGAGCGAGAGCGCTTCCAAGATTTCCGGTATTTACTGCTTCCAGCTGGGCTGTAAATACCACACAAATGGCTTTTTAAATGGAATTTTCCCAATTCCGAGATCGGGGCCGTGTAGAATGAAATGCAAACATGGAAAGTCTGTGGACTTCAGGGTGCACTGGGCCCTCCTGTCCCCCTGGTGTAAATCAGGAGAGCTCCTTTTCACCCACGGCACTCAGCTCCCCAGGATGGAAAACAATGAAGAACGGGACACGACTGCTTTGGTTTTCAGAGCTCCCCCACACTTCCAGGGCATTACGGGAGGGAGGCTCATCCCAACTTTGTGAGGGAGACACGATGGGTGATTGTCACTAACTCTGTTGTTTTACCCAGTCTGGATTCCAGCATGGATCTGGCACGAGCCTGAAGAGCCAATACCAGGGTGCAAGAGCGACAAAGGTGGTCCAAGAAGGAAAGAACAAGTAAAATTCAGTCAAAATGAACATCTCTAAAGGGCAAACAAGTCCTAAATCCTAGGGCATGGAACCTAAGGCACGCCAGTCATTCCAGCTATTGCGCTGTTTGTGATGTGGCCGTGTTGTACTGGAACACGACAGGGTTGTGGGGCAGGGACCATCCAACCCCCAAAAGCTGGAATCTTTTCCACAGGCAGCACGGTGCCAGCACTGCCTGCAGAGGCACCTCTGGCAGCAGAGTGGATCACAGGATGGGGCAGGCTGAAGGGAGCACAGTGGGTTATCTGGCCCAAGCTCCCTGCTCCAGCAGGGCCATCCCAGAGCACCGGGCACCGGACTGTGTCCAGAAAACTCTGGAATATCTCCAGTGAGGAGACTCCACACCCTCCTGGGCAGCCTGACTGGTGCTTGGTGACAGGAAAGTTCTTCCTCATGGTCAGGTGGAAGCTCCCAGGCAGCAGTTCCTGCCCGTTGTCCTGTGGCTGGACACCACAGAGCCTGCTCCATCCGCTGCACCTCCCTGCAGGCACTGACACACACTGATGGGGTCCCCTCTCTGTCACGGCTGGCCCAGCTCCCTCAGCCTTTCCTCCTCAGGGATATGAAGCAGCTGAAACCACAGTGCCACAGGAGTGTGGCTGCCCAGCAAATCCTGGGTGCATCCCAGCCCCCTGAACATCTCCTCCCCGCACAGGGAGTCCCTTCCTCACCCTCGGTGTCCCGCAGCCACCCTGCTCTGCGCTCCACTGCATCTCTCCAGCTGCAGAGCAGCTCGAGCCTTGGCCAACTCATTGCGTCGCCAACCGTCGGCAGGATGAGCAGCGTGTCCTCCAAGGAGACACCCCACGCCTGAATTTTGTCCTGCAGACTCTTTGAGTGAAAAACAAAGCTGGGTGGGATGTGGGAGAAGTCAGTTCAACAAAGAGGTGCCTGTTCTTGAGGAGGAGGTGGAAGGGCATCCCTGTAGCTGCACCGAGCTCATCAGAGCAGGAAGGAGATGGAAGATAAATCCTTCCCCAGGGTTATGTCCAAGTTAGGGGCCTGAAGGACACGGTCCTCGCTGGTTGGAGCCAGTGGATTCTGCCACGTCCTTCTTCTCCCTCAGAGTGCCAACTTGACAACTTTTATGACCTCCCCAGGGAGAGGCTGTTCCAGTTGCCTCCTGTTCAGCATCGCAAGCATCCCAGAAATCTGCCAAGTGGTTGGGATTGTGTAAGGCTGGGAGGGAGCAGAGGTTTAGAGGGATGGCTGTGTAGTCCACAGGATGTCTGAGAGACAGGATAATACAAGGGAAAACAAGCCCCAGTATCCTAACTGGGATGTGGGGCTAAATGAAAGACACAAGGCAAGCTGCCTGCTGCTGAGGCCTTCTGGGCTTCTCCAAGCACAACAATGGGACAGGGAGAGGTGGAGAACAACCAGAAAAAAGACAAAGCTCCAGCTGCTCTTTGTGTCAGCCTAAAAGTCCACATCAAGAACTGCAGCCACTCCTCGGTGAGATACAGGGTGGGAGGGTCCTCTCAGGACCAGTGACTGCCACATGCCATCAGCAATCCCAGTGTGAGGCTGGGATACAAGGCAGGACAATCCCTGCCATTCCCCACGCCTGGAGCAGCGATCCCATTGCAGCACACTGGGGTCATTCCCAATGCTGTGACCCCGTCCTCCCACCTGCACACTGGGAATTACCAGATTGGGAGCTCTGGGATGTGTCCTTCCTTCCCTCCTCAGCCAGGAGAGCATCACCTCCCTGAAGCCTTCAGAGATAACAACCCCTGGCAGCCCTGCTGCTCTCCCCTAATGTGATTCCATATCAGATCTCCACACTGAATCCATCTTGCCTTGACAGCTAAGAACAACACTGCCAACCACAGAGAATAATCCTTGTCTTAGGTCACCAGGGAAGCAGAAGTTGAGCAAGGTTCCTTTGAGTTGGGTGAACACAGAGCTGCTCCTAGCTGAGCCTAACCCAAGGCTTGGCCCTGATTGAAAAGGATGCAGAGAAACATCAGGAGATGTCAAAGCTCCTGAAGGAGACTGGCTTGGAAAACAGTGGTGGAATTCATCCCAGAAGATGCAGACAGCAGCTGGTCTGAAACCCAGCTGAAGTGCCCTCTGCCCCCGAGGGCACTTATCCATAACCACAGCCCTGGGAAAGGAAATAATCTGCTTGAGATAAATCCTGAACTGCCTGAGGAGGAGTCAATGCTTGGGGAGTGGATAATCCAACACAATCAATGAGATTTCCAGTGCAGAAAATGGACAGAGGGGCAATAGGAGCAAACACACTCCTGCTTTAGGGTTTTCTGAGGTGGTGAGGCTTGGTAACTGTTCAGCAGAAATGTAGGAAAGCAGGAGAACTGTGAGGGAAAACGCAGAAATGAGAGGCTGGAACAGCAAAAAAAGAGGAATACTATACAGAGGATTCTTTTCCTGTGTCCAACAAAGATCCTTGCTGGTGCTGGAAGGAGGTTCCGTGCTCAGTGACATGAAACCTTGGATCACGCTCTGATTTATCCCAACCAAATTGCTTGTCTCTAGCAAATTGATTTTTTTTCCTTTTAATTAATTTCACTTTGCAAAGGGCTGCTCAGCAGCTCGGGCTGGCTCTCTGGATCCCATTAACTTTGTGCTTCTTTCCTGTAAGCCCTGCTGGCTGTTTTCGATTTACCCAAGGCACGGGGAGGGGAGAGCAAAAGGCGCAGGGAGGGAAGCAGAGGCTCGGGGACACCCAACCCGCGGAAGAAGCCGGTGCTATCGGGCAGGACACTGCTCCTCTTTGATTAAAGCATTTGGCGGCTTTGATAAAAGGCCCTTAACTGCTTGTGCCACTGCAGCCATGGCTGAGATAATGAGGGGCCATCGGCCCTGCAGACAAGGCTCCCTCGGCCGTCCCTGCGCTGTCGCGAGGGCCGCGCAGGCCAAAGGGGCCGGGGAGCTTTAGTCCAGGGCAGATAGTCGTGCCTTTTGTGACAATAAGAGGAAGTGAGATAATTGGGAGATTGAGGGAAACCACCCATGGAGACACCACTTAGCGGGAATCCCAAAACTGGAAGGAAAGCTCTGCTGATTCCTTATCGCGGTACAATGCGGAGGCGAATGATGAATTGCCCCGCGGGGCAGGGACACGCAGCAGTCAGGGATCGTCCCAAGGGCTGGCTGCCATTTGGACCAGCTTGGTTTGGTTAGTTTTGGCAAAAGGGGGAAGAGGAGAGGGGAAAGCTCAGCTCCCAGGACAGAGGAGCTGAGGAAGGACTCCCAGGAGCTGCAGCTCCCAGCACCAAGCAGGGATCACAGGCTGGGACCTTCCGTCACCAGTAATGGGACTTTGCGGCACCCCAGCACCTCACACCCACAGCAGCCCAGGGGTAAAAGAGGCCACACGCCCCACCCCTGACCTGGGGGACACTTTGGGATGCCACAATCTCCTTATTCCCTGCCATACAGCCAGCTCGAGGCCAGCATCCCCATTTCCAGTCCCAGCTCTGGCACATTCTATGTGAACACAGTCACCTGGTCAGCTGCAGGGGACAGAAGATGCCACCTGTTTTCCACTGATCACCTCAGTCTCAGGAAAATATTGAGATTCCTCAGCTTTTTTCACTTTGCATACCTGTACACGATACACGTGCTCCTACAATGTCCAGGGATTCGCCAAGGAGTGGGAGAGAATTCCAGTGCCCTCCCGCCTCCTTTGCCAGCACTTCCCAGTGTTCCCCACCTTCGACTGTCTGTACATCCCAGTGCTCCAGGGGTTATGTTGCTAAAAATAATGACGTATCTGACTGACAGGGCCGTGCAGGGAAGTGGGAAGGGATCTGCTGTGGGAACAAATTCCTGGTGCACTCAACGCCACCGTGTTTGCTGCCTTCTGGTAGCTTTTCCACGGAGTAAATCCTGACAAAGGGAACGGGGTCGGCACAAACCAGCTCCTGCCCACCCCTTGTTGCATCCAGCCCTGGAAATCCCCTATTTTTTTCCAAGTAGAACTGACCTAAAGCTTTTGCTATCTCAGTCCTACAAGTGGTGCTGCATCTAAGCGTTCCCACTGTTTTGGGAGAGGAAGGCAGAGAGCAGGAGCCACTTGCTCCTGCCCAGAACAATTATCCCATCACTATCAGGGGCTCTTCACGCCAGGACGAGCTGAGCAGTCAGTGGAAAGCCCTCCCAGTTTGATCCCTGCAGCTCTGTCAGAGCAGGTCAGTCGCAGCAGAAGGGAAGGAAAGTGGATATCCTGGTTTCCAACCCCAGGCCCCCTTCATCAGCCCGAACATTTCTGCAGACAGAAAACTGCCTCCCAGCTGTGAGACAGCCCTGAGCCAAAAACTGGGCAAAATGCAAACTGTCAGGGTATCTCCAGCTGGAGATTAACCCTGTCTGAGGGTGCAGATAAGTCATCTTTATCTCCAGCACCAGCTATCTTTCCAAATGTGGATTCACCCTGGGTGAAAGGCACTGCCCGCTCCCAAGCAGCTCATTCCCAGCCTGCCAGAAATGGGATTGTAGGTGAGAGGAGTCTCACTCAGCCTGGGGGAGCTGCCCACAAGCCTCATCCCTCTCTCATCCTCCAGCAGCACTTTTTGAGTGCTGTTTTTGCCAAAAAAATCAACTATTGGAGGCAGGAGATGAAGGAAAGTATTTTCTCACTAAATACCTAAAATATTCCCTTTCTTTCACATTGATGTTTTTCCATCCACAAAGACAGTTGTCCCTGGGGCTGTCCGAGGGGAAACATTGGGAAACAAGGCTGACAGTCACGTTAGGAGGGGGCAAACAGGGAGCAGCCAAGCTCTGACCTTTTCTCTTGGTGCAGTGGTAGATCTGGCCGTGCTCCTGGGAGATGGGGTAGGGGTTGGCAGGCGGCAGCAGGTCCTGGGAGGTGCTGGACACCCCGTTCTCACACTGGTACTGGGAGCCCAGGTTGGAGGAGGCAGAAAGGACCCTGGTCTCGCCGCTGAAGGGGCTGTGATTCGAGGACACCTTTTGTCTCACTGTGCTCCTGGGAACAACCGGGTACTCTTTACTACAGGCAAAGAAACAACAAAAAACAAAATGAAAAACAAGTCAGCAAAGCAATCAATTAATAAATAGATCAGAGGATTCATAAATGAGGGCAGCACATTAGTGTCACGGAGTTTGTTTAGGCTTTCAGGGAAACGCAGACATCCCTCCCAGGAGGCTGCAGCCCCGTCACACTTCATCCATGCACTTGTTACTCCCTTTCCTTTAGTCCCCTTAAAGTCATGCCTTTTCCACCACTGCTGTTTTATACCCACACATGAAATAGATAAATGCAGTTTTAGCAAAATAAAGAAGATTTATATTTCCACATTGTAGCAGTTATAAGCTATATACTATTTATAATGGATCTGCAATATGCACACACATGTAAATAAAAACCTCATTTCTGCCAAGCTCACTTGGAAGTGAATTAAATATTTAGGTCTACTTTTTTTCCCTTATGGTGGTTGTTCCCATTCCTTTTCCCTGGAGTCTGTCAGCCTGGTTGTCGTGGATGGGGGATCCCTGCACTACAGAGCAAGCCCAGAAAAGAGAAACAAATAAATCACCGAGATTTGATACACACCAGAGCCTCAGCAGAGCCAGGATGGGAGGGAAGGCCTGGACTGTTCCCTTGCTCCCAGATCTGGTTGGAAGTTGGGATGCTTTCCCAACACAGGCTGGAAATCCTCTCTCCTCAAAGACCCTACAATGTTTTTTGGAGGCGTTTCTCCAAACACATCGGCAATGTGGCAACCCCGAAGATGATTCCTGCTCTGCAGGGAGAACTGAAGCTGAATAGGGGAGCTCAGACACTTCAGGTGAGGCACAAGTCTCCTCCTGAACCCAAAGACTTGCTAAAATGCACAAAGATCAGGTAGTACAGCACCCCAAAGTGTCACCCGGCTCAGAGCAGCCACAAAGTGCTGATTGCAGCACAGGTTTTCTCCTCTGAGGCTGCAACCATTGGACCAAGCTGGCTTTGAGGTGCCCCCCTCAAGTGTCCAAAATCATCGTGCTGGAGCAAGGACAGCTCCTTAAATCCCATCCACAGGCTCACCTGGCCACTTCCATGCAGAGGAGGAGCCTGAAGCTCCAGTTACACCCCTCAGACAGGACCCATTGCCGTAGAACTCAGAACTTATTTATGAAATTTAACAATAACAATTACATAAACCTGCCCCAGCAGGGAGCTTTCATCCAAACCACTGCAGTGGTGGCTGCCAGAAACACCAGCAACTGAGCTGGAATGGATGGGAAATTCACCCAGGAGCTCAAACCCAAAGAAATGTGACTCTGGCTGGGCTCTGAAAGCTTTCCAAACCCCGGGCACTGGGGGCTTGCCAAGGAGAGCCTGTTCCAAAGGTGGGGTTTCAGCCCCTGAAGCAGCATTTTCTCAGAACTAAAATCCAGGCTGTGCACGAGGAACAAGAGAGAGATGGACCAGAGGAAGCAGAGGTTTATCCCCTGGATGTTGAAGGCAGCAGCGGCTGTCAGGATGCGTGGTGGGATTCAGAGCACCTGCCTGACATCCAGCGCTTCATCCCATCGGGGTCTCTTGCTGGAGGGCAGCTTGGGTGCCTTCTGGGGAAGGTCAGGAGCTGGGGCCATCAAACCTCAGGGATGACCCTCAGATCTCCTGGGTTCTAAGGGATCTCCCAGCCCTCCCAGGCCATGGTTTTGATCTGCCTGCTCCACCTTCCCCCCGTGGTCCTCGAGGAAATGGTACCAACACCACAGCCCTAAGCTGCAGCCCCACCTTGCTTCCCTTCCAGGGAGACATCCACGAGGGGGCCACGCCTGGATGTGCCCTGAGCTCTCCTTCCTGGGGAGAGGCTGCCTGGATGGGCTGGGTTCATCTCTCTCAGCCCCACACGGCCAACATCCAATTCCCAAAAAACCACAGAGCCTCATTTTGTTTCCAGTGGGTACCCAGAGCTGGGGTGGAGGAGAAGGAGGGACGTGCCATGGCATGGTGCCAGGCCGTGTGACACTTAAGGACAGTTGTTACTGGTAGATTTGGCCACGGTGGAGAAACCTTGCGATTCTATGACCATTTTCAGGGGATGTCTCTGGAGCATGGGATGAGATCTCTGTGGGGGTTTCTGACCATAAATTCTCAGAGGAACCCCATAAAGGTCAGACTCTCGCTGTGCCAAGCCCCACACAAACGCTGAGGAGCCATCCCCACCCCAGGTACTTCTCACCCAAACCAGCATTTTCTCTCTTTCAATGGAGAGCTGAGAGCAGGAAAAAATTAACAACCCAATTAGGGATTTTTTTCCTTGATTAAAGAATATTTTCAATGGTGAAGGTCAAAAGAGACCTCCAAGGTTTTTGACCAACACATTGTCAAGTGAACCAGAGCACTGAGTGCCATGTCCAGTCATTCCTTGGACAGCTCCAGGGTGGGGATTCCACCACCTCCATGGGCAGCCCCTTCCAATGCCTGGCCACCCTTTCAGTGAAGGAGCTCCTGCTGATGTCCGAGGTGAAGCTCAGCTCCTCTCTCGCCACGAAGGAGCTCTTTGTCTGTATTTTTACCCCAAGTGCCGGATCATGGGGGGGTGTCGGGTGCCCAGTTCCTTCCAGGCTGCATTTCCCAGGGAATAGGACAATCTCCCTGGAGGTAAGAGAGGGCTGTGGTGCTCTGTGGGACACAGCAGGAGCTGGGAGTTCTGCAGGAGAGGGAACAGGTTGGAGTCACCAGGTTTGCAAACAGCAATTCCCAGGAGCTATCGCAGTAACAGCTCTCCAGACTGAAGCGTTTCCATTTCAGTCAAAACACGTTGGGTGCTGTTTTTTCCAAAAAATCAGCTATTGGAGGAGGGAGACGAAGGAAAGTATTTTCTCACTAAATATCTCAAATATTCCCTTTCTTTCACTTTGACGTTTTTCAACTCACAAAGGCCGTTACCTCCATAATTTGACATATTCCTCCTTAGAGGAGCTGAGCTGAAATCAATCTTTGGTATCTTCTAAAGCAACAATCACCTCAAATTATTTATATTTTTTCCTCAGCCCACTCAATATGTAGAGCGCACAACTATCATTTTTAAAGCCTGAAGGACAAACTAAAAGGGATCAAATTCTTTTTTTTTCTCCTAAAAATCACTATTCCCAAAAGAGTGGTTGTAATCCTGAGCTACAGTTTAACAGAATGAAAGGTTTCTGTCATGTCCAGAAATTTTGGTGTCCAAAAAAAACCTGTAGCAAAGTAAAAAGGGGGGGGAAAAAAGCATTAAAGCTCGACTTAAGCAATGTAGGAAATTGTCCACACAGCAAGGAGGAGGTCATTGCTCCTGGGCCACAACATGAGTTACCCTATTAACACCCCCATGTAAAACTTTCTTTTTTTGCATTGAAATTTGCAAAATTAGAAGAAGTTTTTAAAAAAAGTTGTTTGGGAAAAGAGTTTACAAGGAGAAACCTGTCATTGGTCTATTTAAAATCTGTTGGAGGCTAATAATGAATATTTAGTTGCTGTATTAAAATAGCAGAAGGGAGCAGGGAGGAGTCACACACGGGGCTCTGCAATATTTTGATTTTTTTTGTTTTGTTAAACAAAAAGGTTTGGTTTAAAGTTTTGTTGAAACTTTGGGAGAGAAATCAGGGATGAGGCCCAAGACCATCGGTGCTGAAGTCGGGACTCTGTTCTTATCTCCCACCTGGCCAGGGGGTTTCCCAAACCCACAGGGTCAGACACCAGCTCTGCAGAGCCTTCCCAATAGCACCCCCATTCCACTTAAAATTCATCATAAAACCCCAATCCTACAGATGGGCCCTGACAAGTGAATCCCTCCTGCAGTTCCAAATCCCAAATCCCACCTCTGCCAGGTGGAATTAGGAGCTCAGTCTCATTTTCTCTCCTGACAACTTCCCCTTTCCCTGGCCAAGCGATGCTCTCACCACGACAGCCTCCAGAGTTTTGTAAGGTCACTTTTGCCACAAACTCGTGGCCAGCAAAGAGCCCAAAGGAGCAAATTCAAGATGATTTTGCAATCTCAGAACCGGAAACCTTGTTGCCCACTGCGGACTAATAATAGCTGAAAAAATGATGAATACAGACCTTCCCAGAGCAACACCCAGTTCACTTTCTTGCTTACTACTACACTCTAATCATTTTCCGTGTATTTTCATGTGCAGACCTGAAGTTTCCTGATGTACCAGCCAAGGCAGAGCAAATGCAGCTGCCAGACAAAAGCCTGGTTAAAAACCTCTGCAAAAATCCACAGTTTAGAGCCAGGAAGCTCCTGCATTGGAGCATCCAACCCCTACCGGCCCTAAACAAGTTATTTTAGAAGATGTTCTTGATATTTCTGCAACAAAACCCTGCATACCTCGAGGCTTTCCAGGGCTGCTCTAGCTCACCATAACAAGGCTTCAAAAGGCTTATTAAATATCAGATCCCAAGGATCTGTTGGAGGTCAAGGTGAAGCATGGCATGGAAAAGGATTTCCTTCCCATGTTTTTACAGCACCCTTGGAAGCCCCTGAGCTGCCTAAATCCTGCAATATCAAATCTTAGTCTAAAACCTGACCCAAGGTTGAACACAGGGATTCCCCTCCACTCTTCCCAAATTTCCAGGAAGTTTTAACTCCTCCTCCTCGGGCAGTCACAACAAAAGCACAAATGTTTGTCACCCTATCCGTGCTGTCCCCTCTATCCAGCACAGAATCAACCCCCAAGTCCAGATGTGCAAACACAACTCAATGGCTTTGGGGTTTATATTTCCCATACCACCAATTGTTGTCCTTCCTGCTGAGGCTCAGGAGGAGGGAAGAAGTGGAAGTCAGCCATAACAGGCACAGCAAAAGGAAGAAGCGGGGGAAAAAAAGTGGCTGGAATAAACAGCCCATCTCCCAGGAAAAAAAAACAAACCAAAACCAATTGTCAGCGTGCATTCATTTCAGCTGATTTCCAGCACACTGAAATAAAATCGAGCCACTCTCAAGAGGCTGTCTGGAAGTGGATAAACTACAGCAGGAAAGGACGTGGTAGGAGAGGAATTGCTGAGTGCTTCCTGCAGTCTCAGCCTCTGATGAAACATGGCCCCTGTCTGCGTGGGGAGCGCGGAGCAGCCCCGCAGAGAAGGATATCCCAGTAACACAAGTCCAAGTGGCCACCGAGGAATACGGGGCTCTGTTCTCTGCCCCACCCTCCTCCAACGCAGCAAATGCCCTGAGCTTCCTGCCAGGACCCGAGGGGTCCCACAGCCCCGCACGGGAATCTCGGGCAGTTTAACAAGGCCAGGTGCTGGTGCTGCACCGGGGTTGGGGCAATCTTGGGATCAACCCAGGCTGGGGGTGAACAGATGGAGCAGCCCTGGGGAGAAGGGCTTGGGGCTGCTGTGGGGGAGAGCTGGACATGCCCCAGCACCCAAAAAACCTCCCACATCCTGGGCTGCATCCCCAGCACCGTGGGCAGCAGGAAGGGGGGGATTCTGCCCCTGTGCCCCCTCAGGTGAGATCCCAACTGCAGAGCTGCCCCAGCCCTGAGCCCAGCACAGGAAGGACCTGGAGCTGCTGGAGTGAGGCCAGAGGAGGCACCAGGATGGTCAGAGGGATGGAGCAGCTCTGCTGGGAGGAAAGGCTGCGAAAGCTGGGATTGGAATTTCTCTCTGGAAAAGAGAAGGTTTCAGGGTGACCCACAAGAAAGTTGGAGGAAGAATGTTTACAAGGGCCTGGAGTGACGGGCGAAGGGGAAATGGCTTCACACAGACAGAGAATAGGTTTAGATTGGATATTAGAAAAAAATCCATCCCTGGGAGGGTGGGCAGGCCCTGGCACAGGGTGCCCAGAGCAGCTGGGGCTGCCCCTGGATCCCTGGCAGTGCCCAAGGCCAGGTTGGATGGGGCTGGGAGCAGCCTGGGACAGTGGGAGGTGTCCCTGCCCATGGCAGGGGTGGGATGGGATGAGCTTTAAGGCACCTTCAGCACAACCCATTCCACGATGATCCTGTGGTCTGTTACCAACTCCTCTGAGCAGCGCAGCCCAAAATCACTGCAACAAACCCAAGAACCAGCAAGGAAAAGAACCAGGCAGAGATCAAGAGCTCTCATCAGCAGGCAAATAAAAAGGTAAAATTCTCCAGAAAAATATGCTGGAGTAAGAGGAACGCAAGAGGAGCTGGAGGATGGATGTGGGCTGGAGGCAGCACCTGCATCCCTTCATGCTGGGCTGAGCTTCTGCTGATCAAATCCTGCTGGGCAGATCCCCCAAAGGAGGGGCAGTGACAGAAACTGCAGCTACCCTGTGTTTCCTGAGTGGCTTTCTCACTTCAAAAGAGGTGTGAACAAGTGAGGTCTGCACAGCTTCCTTTTGGATTTCATCTGAATTCCATCAAGTTCTACTGAAGACATCTCAAGCCTGCAGGTTCCACTGGGGCTTTGAGCAGGAAGATTTCCTGGGGGTGTGTGCTGGAGGAAAGCATCCGCTCCCCAGCAGATGTAACAGCTCCAAGCCTCACACTGAAAACGCTTCAGACAGAGGGAGACTCTTGGGAGGTCTCAGTGACAGAACCTGGGAAATGGAAGTGGATTAAAGATGCAATGAGAAGACACGAGAAGGATGAGGCCGTTTGCAGCAGTCCGAGACCGAGGCGCACAGGTCAGCCTGGTGCCTGAGTGCAGCATTCGAACTGAATTCCCTGGCATTCCCAGGCTGGAATGCTGGGGAACACAATCCCTTCGGAGCCCAGAGGCTCACCCATTTCTCATTTGGCACCCCAAAACGCGCTGTCACCTCTGTCACGCCAGCTCTGACTCATGGCACTGATTTTGTGTCCTCTGTGCTGGCCCTGTTTCTGTTCCCAATGACACATGGGAATCTTTGGAATAATTCCTTTGGAGCCAAGAAGATTGCTGTGGATTAGTGCCAAAGGCAGAAAACTGTGGCTCGTGATCTTTGACGGAGAAAACGCAGCCCCAGCGTCAGACTCTGCTGTCACTCCTCCCTGTCACGTGGATCGTTCTGGACTTTTTTATCACTTTTCAAGTGGCTCAGAGAGCCCATCGAGGGAGCCAAGAGCATCATTCCATGGCATCAGCATCCCCCTAAAAGCCTTCCCAATAAGAAGCTTCAAGGGCTAAACTGCATTAATTTGAGCACAAAATAACCAGGCCCTGACACTCCAGAAGCACCTCAGTCCCCATAAGAACCACCACAGACAATGGGAGCTGCAGATGGGCAGTAAGAATTGGTTTCAGGGTTGACCAGAATTGCTCCCTTCGTGCTCCAGATCCACAAACTCTTCTCCCCCGCTGTTCTCTGGCAGTCGCAGATGACAGAAATTGATGTAATGGAAGCTGTGAGTTGCATGCAAGCCCCAATCACCCCATGATTTATCAGCACAGCTCTATTTGGACTCTCACGGGTGGAGAATTTGGAGGGCAGAGCCCTACACTGCAGATCTTGTCTCTGCACGAGCGTCACCCTCTGTGGGTTCGCACCACGTGTTTTGCTCCTGCACTCCACACCAAATTCCCCTCAGCACAGGCAGAAGCCCCAAGAGAAGACAAAAGATTTTTTACAGCACAGAAGGGCAAGAGATCCAAAAGGAACACCTCACCCAAAATTCCCAGCACTACAAACACCTCAGATTTACCTGATTTCTCCTTTTCCACTGCAGCGTGACCACAGGGCCATGCAGTAAAGCTCGTATCCCTCTATGCCTCTTCCTTTCTTTTCAATGTTTTTAGGGTTTTTTCCCTAATCAAGAAAATCCCAAACTCAATCTCATGCTCAGGAACTTGAAAACTTTGACAAAGCTCTTCTTGCCAGAGGGCCCATCCTACCCAAGAAGCTGCTGAAGGCACTTTGTGCTTCAGGAGAGAAAGGCAGCGGGAAGAAAGGTGAAAATGAACATTCACTGGAACCTGGATCTCTCTGGAGCTCGTGGCTCCTCTTTTCCAGTGGAATCATCTGCTGCTGAAAGGCTGAACACCACTCCTGAGTGAATTTCTACCTGGACAGCCTTATTATTTTTTTTTCTGGGAAATAAGAGGGGAAAAACCAATATGGGAGGCCTGGGAAAGGAGAAAGCCGTGGAGAGGGAGGGACTCGAAGCCGTGGTGAATGTCAGGTCAGCAGTTTCGGGTACAAAAGGCTCTGCACGGTTATGAAAATGGGGGGTTTTTCCAGCTACTTTTCCCATCGTGAGCCAACAGCACTAAAAATCCATCCCACCATGTTCTCCAAGGGCATAAATGGACATCATTCCCCTAAAACTGGGATGGACTGACTGGTCCATCCCTGGGAAACAACATCATAAACGTACATTTATATATTAAAATATATAATATGTCAATTTAGTGACGTTTTAATATGTATTTATATGTTAAATCTATAGAAACCCACAAAAGGCAGGGCATAGTTCTGCAACATTCTCGATCCTGAATGGTTCTTTATCTCATAGACACAACCTATTTTTTATAGCTACAATTTATTTATACATATAACTGATTTTATACACGGGTTTATATATTTTCATATATAATTTTGGATATATTCATACATCTACATAAAAAACCCACAAAGGTGGGTCCATATTTGCAACCTTGAATGGGTCTTTATTTTACTATAATCATCTTATCCTGCCCTCCCTTAAAAAAATGCCATCTTTGTAAAGGCACACAGCCATTCCTCTGCTGAGTTATTAACATGAACATCACAAATTATCCTGTAAAGGCAACGATTTTTAACCCTTCCAGCCCTGCCAGGCCTGAGTGGGTGCATTTATATATTCCAAGTGTTTCTGCTCCCCGGATCATCGACCGCAGCCCCTGCATAAAAATGCCAAGCGGTTTTTAGCGCGGGCTCAGCGTGGCTCGATGCCGTGCTCTTCGCGTGGCACTGAGCCCTTCCTAGGGGTCCTCCCTGTTCCACCTCCTCCCTCCTGCTCCAAAAAATGAATCCAAACCGTCAAATCTTTCCAGGGACTGGAATGAAAGAGTGGTTTGGCAGCAAAAAGAATGGGGGGGGGGGGGGGGGGGGCGGGACGGGGACATCATCACTCAAGTTCCAGCAGAAGTCGGGAGACTGGCACGGGGTGGGGGGAGCTATTTCAAGTGGTAGCGCTGCCATAAATAAATAAATATTGGCAGATCGTGCCAGGATCTGTTGGAAAGGGCAGGCGGGGAACACAGGGCACATTCAGGAGCCCACGGAGATGATTTAGGCAGAGCAGATGAAGCGTCACATGTACCTTTTTTACACGTATCTCTTGGCTTTCCTGGGGCTGAGCCTCAACATGTTTGTACATAGGAGGACATCTGCCCAGCTTGAGGAGGGTTCTGGGCTTGTTTGCAGGGTTGCAGGAGTTATTTGGTGCCTGACAGCACCATTTTCCTGGCTACGGAGAGCCACGCTCAGGTCTGCAGCTACAGCCACCAGAAGTGACCACCTACATCTGGCTCCTGGGTGGGCAGTGGGAAAAACCCTCCCATCAGAAGGTCCCAAAGCAGGTCCCTCCAGCAGGAGCCAGAGAAAAAAGGATCCCAGTGGCTCCTCCCCTTCTGGAAAATGCTGTGTTGAGAATTTCCATCTGTCCTAGTGAGAATCGTGGGTATGGCACCATTCCTGCAAAACATTTGCACCAGGAAGCCTCTTGACACACAGACAAAGTTCCAAGGGAAGGGAAAAGCATGAAGTTAATTCCAGCAGGACCTGACATTTAGAAGAGGACGTTAAACAGGATCTCCAAACAAGATTTAGGCTTGGTTTTCAGCTTAAGTACTTGCAGCCAAACCTGAGATTCGAAAAGGTCTCCTCAGCCACCCGGCCCTGGAGATCCCAACAGTTTCTAACGTTTCCTTCTTCAACCTGAAACCACCACACCTCTGCTCCTGCTCTGCACATCCAGAACCGAGCAGGCAAACAATCCCCTCCTGCCAAAGCCCCTCCAGAGCCAGCAACAACACATCACAGGAGGCTCCACCACCATCTCCAGAGGCAGCTGGAGCATCCTTAAAAAACCTACTCCCAAAACAAGGCTGGGAGCTTTGTCATTAAAGCACCTGGGAGAAAGGAACACTCAGGGATTCTTCCACAGTAGCCCGGTGGCCAGAGCTGCTCCCAGCTAATCCAAGTTTTTAACATGGCCGAAGCTTCTCCCAGCTAATCCAAGTTTTTAACGGGTCTAAGTCCACGTGCAGCCTCAGAGACGAGAGTTTAGCACAACGCTAAAGGTTGTTCTGGATAGGGACGTGTCTAAAAGAAACGCAAAGTCCCTGTGGCCAGGACAGCATCCCACAGGTGAGGTCCTACCTCTGCCACCCAGCAATTAAGGAATTCCCCTGGGAGCAGAAGGTGCAGGATTTTGGCCCCCTGTGCTGGGATGTGAACACCAAGCTGATGTAAAACCCCCACGCAGACACCAAGGCAGGGAGTGGCACCATGTCCTGGCTCAGGCCAAGCCACGAGGGACACGCCAAGCAAAGGCCAGGTGGCTCTGGGGGCCCTGGGAGGGTCCCCACGAGGGTGACAGGCGTTACCTCTGCATCCTGGACATCCTGTGCAGCTCCATGTCGTCGCTGCCGCGGAAGCCTTTGGCAAAGGGGTTGTTCTCGATCTTCAGCTGCGTGATCTGAAAGGGAGGAAACACAACGGGGTCACCACGAGTCCAAGGCACGGCCTGGGAGAGAGGGGATAGTGGTTATTAAACCCAAGGCAGGCGGGAAGGGGGGGAAAATCGAGCTTGCAGGAACTCCAGTCGTCCCTCAGTTCACTGACCACTCCAGATGGGCCTTTCCCTAGAACGCTCCACGAGAAAAATATCTCCTGTCAACAACCTCTCGCTTCTCCCAGGCTTGTCCCAGAACCAACACGTGGGACTGCACACACACATTTTTCTCTGGAGAAAATCTGCTTTCTGAGATTTCCTACTTTCATTTTGCTGTTGGAACAGAGAGGGCTCCACTTCTCAGAGGACCAGGGATGGAAGTCTGAACAAATCCCAACAAGTATTTTCTCATCAATGCACAGGCAAAACCAAAACCTCACCTCTCAGAGCCTGCACTCTCTCTCCCAGACCAGAGAACTTCACCCTTTGGGTGTTTCAGACCAGCTAAATGTGCTCCAGGTGCTCTACATCTGCCACCCTTCCCCACACCTGCCAGCACTGCAGGGACTAATTACCTGAGTTACCTGGAGGGTGACTGACTTCACCTGTAACCTTCAATCCCAGGAGAATTTTTTGTCTCCCCGTTTATTCCAGTTTGCTCACTAAGTGAGCTACCTTGAGAATCTAAAGTTTAGTGGGATTAATCCACTGAGACTCAACTCCTCTTAAAACATCGGCATTGAACACTTAAAGCAGCTGCTGGACAGAACAGGGGCTCTGCTGCTCCAAGAGCTCCCATCCCCTCCTGCTCTACTTCTCCTGAGGGTTTTGGTGAGCAGGGGTCATCATTTAAGCCAGTATTAACTGGGGACCAGCAACACCCTCAGCTGCCCCGTGGGTCTTGTGAAAATTCACTCTGCCGTGCCAAATCTGATGCAAATGCTTTGGTGCCTTGGCAGAACAGGACAGAGCCTAGATCGGGTGTGATATTGCTGCAAAGCCCTAAAAGTTGGGCAGAAGAGAGAAAAGTTCCCTTTTTTTCTCTTTTCTCCATCACTGCCTGGCAGTCTGAGCCCTCAACAAGGAATCGGGAGAGACACTTGCCCAGGAGGAGAGACAGGCCCATGTTTGCCACTGGAGGAACTTGATGCTCTCACCACGTTTTGTGGAAACCCCGTCCTTCCTTCCTATTGAAAGTTGGCCAGGGGGAAGGAAGGAGCTCGGGATTCATGGAGGGAGAACAGAGAGAGGTTCATGTTCACCTAGTCAAGCACAAACAACCGGGCCCACCTCCCTGCCAAAATCCAGAGAGCAAAATCTGGCTCGCCCAGAGTCAATAGCAAACCTCGCCAGGTGTATGCACAACCAGATTCTTTTGCTCTTTTCTTGTCTTTTTGCATATTTTTTTCCAAGGGCCATTTGTTTATTTGCCATTTTTGCCTCATTCAGCCCCGAATCTCTCCCAGAGCCCCCCACCACCCTTATACTTATCCCAGGGGCATTCCCATTAAATCAGGACCATACTCAGCACATAAACAAGCCCTTTGCACGGTTTTTTTTGTCCCTCATTTCAGATTTCAAAGAGAAGGGTAAACAAACAATCTTTTGGGGTCAATCTGCCAGCTGAGCCATTCTCCAGCAATAAAACAGAGGCGCATTCTGTAATTAAAAGCCCCGAACTCTGACACAACCAGCTGTGTATTTTGCAAAGCCTATCGGTTTGGAGGTGGTGACTCTTCTAGAATGAATAATAGGCATTATTCAACATTTTGAATGCTCCTGAAGCCCTGTAAATGTAGGAGTTGTCCTCCCTCGCCGACCCCAATGGCAATATTTGCTCACATAAGTGAAGTCCTTCAGTGAGCGAGGATTTACAGGATTGGCACCGGCGCACAAAGGCACAAAGGGCCGGATTCATCCCAACCCGACCGAAGGCATTTTAACCAAGGCGCCTGCCCTGGGAGCCTCAGCTCGCTGCTGGAATCCAGGAGGGAGACGGGGACTGCCAGAGGGCACTGGGGCTCTGGGCTGGCTGGCAGTGCCCCCACAGCTCCCCAGTGCTCTCTGGTCACTGCAGGAGGAGCCAGCAATGCTCCAGCCCCTCGTGTAAGCGCCGCAGTTGAATGCCCTGTTTGACTCTTCAGCCTTTTAATCACCCACAAAACATCAGCCAGAATATCAAAATGGGACCTCAATATTGCAGATCTGTTGATTTAGAAACAGAGAAGTCCCCTAAGCCACGTGAGGAACAAGCAAAGGTGTTGATGCTGGTGGCCAAAAGTCCCAAGAGAATCACGGCCAACTTCAGCCTCATTAAAACCAGGGACTGCAGGTTTAGAATTCACTCTCAGACCTCTGGTGTACTTCAGATGGATTGGAGCTTCCAGAGCAAAGTTTCCCTGGGTGACGACTCATGCCATCAGGCACCACAAAGCCAGGAGAGCCCGAGCCAGATTTAACAGAACTGCACACAACAAACTAGAAAATAGAGAAAAAGTTGGTGAATCCCTGCTTTAGCAAACAACCTGAGGAAGATATTTTGTTTGGCCACTTTCTGCCCGACTTCCAAACTATTTCAGAGGTGGAAAAGCAAACACAGGGGTGGAAAAAACCTTCTTCTGGATCAGCTTTGCCACAGCGAAACTGAGTTTGACTATAACTCATGGGGGGGGACAGGGGGAAGAAAAGCTGTCAGAAAGTCAAATGACAATTACCTCATGAAAAATAAACCAAAACACAACGTCCTGCGAGGTCATTAAGACGGAGTGCCCAGGGCTGAGTTGTACAGCACGGGTTCAATAAAACTGAAGGGCTTTGTTTGCGTGTTTGCTACTGAGGGAAACCGGTGGCAAAGCCCCCTCCTGACCACTGACTCCCTTGGGGATGAGAGCTTTGCAGGGGGAAGCCTCCCAGGTCTCCACTTTGCAGGGCTTGTCTGACCTGTGGGTTCAGCTGGACTTTAACGGGAAGCGACAGCTCCCGGTGCAATCCCTGGGCTGCTCTCCTTTCTCTGGGCTAATTGGCCACAAAGCTCTTCTGCTGAGACCTTTCCAACAGTCTTTAGCTCCAGCATGAGAAAATTTAGCTTTGCATTGAGTTAGGCCGAGGAAAGATGCTTTAATTTTCTTCCCTTTTCCACAGACATGTATTTATGTGGGATTTGTGCCTGAGGGCTCATGTGTATCGTTATGGCCAAAATCAAAACTACCCTTTTGTATTCTTTTTTGTCAAGAACTGGCCGTGATAAGATTGCTCTCAGTTCTCACTTTAGAAGTTGGAACAAAGTTACAACTTTGTTGGGGATGATGTGCTCCACACCAGGTGCACTGGGTTCTGCTTTATTTACTTACTTTGCTAACTACTTCTTTGTTTTTTAAGCACTGAAGCTGAGGGAAAACACTTCACCCTGCTCTCTTTGGGCTCTTCTGAAACTGAGAAAGGCTGGGCATTCTGGAAAAGGACTGCAAGGGACAGGGATCCTTAATTTGTGAGTTCTCTCGGGTCTGTGCCACTTTGAGAGCTTAAAACTGATTGGGAGGGAAAAAACATCAGCGTTCGGTGATGAAGAGGTGCAGGTGATCACCCTCGAGCACAGCACTCCGTGGGGATCTGTGTTCTCCCCGCCCTGCAGGTGGCCGTGGTCCTGCTCAGGGTGGCAGAGGGGGACCAGGAGCACCCGTGCCACCCTGGAGCTGGCAGTGCTGGGAGCCACGGGAGGCTGGAGAGCACAGAGCCCTTTTCTTTCACCCTCTCACGTAGCCCAGATGGAAACCAAGTCAGGATGGAGGAGAAGCCAAACCAGAGGAGTGGGAAGGAGAGAATGAGATGAAGACAAGGTGCCTGCTGAGCCCACGGACATCTGGGCCAAGCAGAGCAGCTGGATGGGGAGCTGGGACTCGGAGCCCGAGGCAAAGGCCAGGAGAAGGGAGGAGAGGGGGGAGCTGCTGGCAGAGGGGAGAAGATGCCGAACCTAAAGCCAGTGAAGGAAATGGGAGGGACTGGAGGCTGCTTGGAGGTACTGGGGTGAGACAGAGGGGCTCATTGAGGAGGCTGCTGGCTGGCCTGGGACACGAGGATGAAGGATGGGAAGAGACAGACCTGGCCTGGTGTTTTGGGGGAAGGAGGTGAGGCTGCAGGTGGGGATGGCACTGGACGCAGAGGGTGTCTTTGCCAGGCTTGAGGAGAGGGGCTGCTTTAGGCCCAAAAGGGTCCAGGGGCTCGGGGCTGGCCGAGCACCTCATCGCAGGGCTGGCAGGGAGCAGGGACAAGGCTGGGCACCGAGGGAGACAGGGCTGGTTCGGCCACAGGCTGTGAGGGACACGAGGCCTCTGGAAGGAAGCTCTGTCCCCCCGAGGCCTGGAGCAGCACCAAGATTTGAGAGCAGAGATGTGAGGAGCCCCAGAGAGGGTCGGAGAGAGAGAAGCGGCTCCCTGCCCTCCTCAGGTGCCCGAGGGCTGCACAGAAGCCACCAGGCCTGGTGAGGAAGAAGAGCTACATGGCCTCACTTAACCCCAGGGCGCCCTGTCTCTCTCAGCACGTGGGGGATCAGAGTCTGCCCTGGGTAAGGAGAGGGGCTGTCTCCTCTTGCCAAAGAGATGGAGGGACACGGGGGCAGTGACCCCAGGCTGGGCAGGGAGAGCTTGGGGGCTGGACAGAGGAGCCCCACGAGATGCCAGCCAGGCCACCACAGTGGTGGCACCTGCCAGCAAAGACGAGGAAAATGGAGCTCTCAGGAGAAAACACCCCGAGCCCAAGGACTGCCCGCGTCCAGCCCTCAAACACGGTGACAAGAAGCCCCATGCTCAGAGGGGACCTGCACAGGCAGCTCCCCAGCACCCCCAGGACGAAGCACCAGCTGGCCTGGCCAACGCACCGGCATGATTTTAGTGCTGGGTCTTTGCAGGGGAAGGAAGGATGACCCTCTCCACTCAGAAATCCCACCTGACATCATGACAGACCATGCCCGGCCCTGCCCCTCTGCTCCACACAGCATTTTGGGGTGCCTGTAGCATCCAACCTGGGACTAACGTTTCCCTACAAGAACTTTGGCTACCAAGAATGTTAAATAACTTAGGGTGGGGGGAAAAAAATCAGCATAAAACCGGATATCCTGAGGGGGGGAACCAATATAAAGCCCGAGTCCAGCTAAGGGGGAAAGTAGGTTGTAAAAATTAATGAGAATAATTGTTGTGAATTCTTGCTTTTGAAAGAACCCTCGTGAGGGCAGAACCTTAATTATTTCTGTCTATTAGGGTTCATTTCCTGGTCCTAAGCAGAGAGCTTGTACCTAATAAATACGGGCCAGGAACACAATGATTTAAGCTACAGCAAAACGGTGCCTGACTGCAGGGGAAGTTAATATTTGGGAATCAGCCCGATTGCAAGCACCCATTGTGTAAATGGCGAGGAAATGAAATGTGCATGTGACCTTTTTTAACACCTCGATATTTCTGGGGTATTTCTAAGGGGAGGGGGAAGGTGCTCAATGGAGCTGCTGACAACCGCCCTGAAAACTTCACCAAAACTCTCTTCATAGCTTAAGCCTCTCTTTGGGGAGTCGGGCTGAGGAGAGGGAGATCCCAGGGTGCTTAAATATCTTTTCAGGCTGTCTAAAATACCAGGGGAAATAAGCACAAGCCCTACATTGGGATTGCAGCTGTGCTCTTGGAATAAATTGAGCTATCTGGAAGCAGGCAGGTATTTCTGTAAGCTGGGTAAGCATGGACTCAAATGCATTTTGGGGTGAGTCACACAATTAATTCTGTAATAGAATTCAGCTATAACAGAGCTCTTGAAACCTGAACCACGTGCAGGGATGAATTTGTGTGTGTAAAATACAGGGGTGTATGAAACTACATGTAAAACATGTCGGAGGCTGGATGGGAAAGTTGGCTTTAGGTGAGGGGTGGAGGTGAGAGAGAAAAACGGGGAAAAAATAAGCAGTGCCCTGACAGCAAGAGCTGGGGATGCCCCACGGATCAGGGGCTGGCATCCTTTGTGGCAGGGGGAATGCAGCCTGTGTTGCAAGAGGAAAATCTCATTTTCCAAGCAACCTCTCAGCTGTGAAAGCTGAGCTCAGGCTTCTGCTGGTGGCAAAGACCCCACTTGTCACCCAGCTCAGCTGGAGGCTGTTCCTCCTCAGCGTCTCCATCAACCCCAATATCGCTCCCCATCTGCACTGGGCCAGCCTACAGGCTTTCTTCCCTTCCCTGCAGGGAGATGCCATTTAGGGACGATCATCCCCTGGTTTGTATTTTTGTCTCTGTCTTTCCCAGTTGGGATTTTATCTCGGGGCTACAGCCACTCTTCCTCAGTGCCCCCCCGATTCCACCAGCCCAGGGAGGAACGTGTGTGTCGGGGGGGAGAGGGCTGCCAGAGCCTGTAAAACGTGTGTGGGGTGTGTAAAATGTGTCGTGGTGGGTGCGAGTGTCTGCTGGGCCGGGAGCGTGTGTGTCTGTGGGGATCCCCGCCTCTGCCAGCGCCGCTGCTCTCACAGAGACGTCATTTCTTATCACACAGATGTTGCTGATTTACAATCAAATATTCCTGCTCCTCCTAACGTGGCACTTTTCCCAAACTACTGTACTCACATGTTCCTGCTTCGCTTTTGTTTTCTTTGCACGATCATTTCTTCTCCTATAAACCAGCCCCATTTTCCTTCAAAGGGGAGCAGTTCCATTCTCGTCTGTTCTCTCCTCGGGAAATGCCTTTAAAGCAGGCAGTGTGTCCTGTTTTATTAACTCCCACTTCTATTAATATTATATTCTTTCTCCAAATCCATCAAGCAGAAGTTAAACTTGATTTTATAGCATCCACAGCGGAGTTATAATTTAAGGCATAATTTGGCAAGGACTCAATTTGGATTCGGCTTGCTTGTCCGGGCCGTGCCAGCAGCTCCTATTTTAAAGGGCAGGGAAGTATTTTCCTTTCTCCCTAGTTATGGTGGAACACTCTTTCTTCCCCAGCCCAGCTCTGCTCTCTGCAACTTGCTGGTCAGCTGATGGAGGGAGGAGATGCAATTTTTTCACACAGGTTTAGGAACCCGCATTTCCAGGAAAGCATCCAGGATTTCTTTGGGGTGCTAAATGACTTTTCTCTGTTTGAAAAGCAATTATTATATCGGCTACAAAAGAGCCATCCTACCTGCCTGTGAGTACAAGTTTACATGTGATTAAGAGAGGAATTTGCTTATTTGCTGAAAAAAATTGAGTTTTCATGGTGCTGTGGCCTAGAGAGGGCCAGTGGGCAGTGGCGAGGGA
The DNA here is from genome assembly GCF_020740725.1 of Corvus hawaiiensis. Classification (NCBI taxonomy): domain Eukaryota; kingdom Metazoa; phylum Chordata; class Aves; order Passeriformes; family Corvidae; genus Corvus; species Corvus hawaiiensis. The sequence goes on from NC_063230.1 coordinate 665,347, forward strand.
CAGTTGGCGAAAGACATCCCTAATTCATCTGTGGAGAACCACCCTGCCCTCAGCCCTCTGCCTTCCTCCTCCTCCTCCTTCCCTGCTGGGTGAGGAAGCCCAAAACCAAGCAGGGAAGGAGAGGGAGCAGCGGGCTCCTCACAGAGGGGCAGCAACAGCATGCCGAGAAAACCCTCATTCCACCCGACCCTTTTCTGTTCCAGCAGAGGACAAACCTATCCCGTGGTTTTCGTGCTTTGTTTGCCTGATCTCGGGAGCTGAGCCTCCCTTTCCTGCCCGGGCCTCTCGGCTGCCGAGCCCGCAGCCCCCCGTGGGCAGCCGGGTTATCAGCGCCCGGCCGCGGAGGGGAGCGCCCGGCTCCCTCCTCCAGATTAGGAGCCTTTGACCCACGGGGAGGGGGGAAGATAAAGCCAGCTTCCTCGGTTGGTCGTCTCCGTGCGAGCAAAGCGTCCTGGTGAGCTCATTCCCCCTCCCCGGCTCGCCCCGAGCCCTGGCTTTGGATGCTTTGTGTGGCCAGGAATAACAGAGGGGATGGGATGGGGATGGGAGGAGAGGAAAGGAAAGGGGAAGGGAGAAGAGGGAGAAGGGAGGAAGGAAAAGGACAAGGGAGGGGAAAGGAGAAGAAGAAAGGACAAGGGGAAAAGGAGAAGAAAAGGAAGGTGACAAGAAGAAGAAAAAGAAGGGGGAAAGGAAGAGGAGAAGGGGAAAGGAGAAGAAAAAGAATGGGGAAAGGAGAGGAGAAGGAAGGAAAGAAAAAGAAGGAAGGAGTGGAAAGAAAAAGGGGGAAGAGAAAGAAGGGCTGAAAGAAGAAGTAGGGCGGGAAGGGGAGCTGAGGCCCTCAGGAAGAGCAGCGGGAAGAGGGAAGGAGCGGGATGCGGTTTGCCGGGGCGGGGGCCGGCCCAGCCCCTCACCTTGTGGTTTTGGTAGGAGGTGACGGCGATGAAGGCGGTCTCCGGGAAGACGTGGGTGCAGAAGGCGGTGTTCTTGGAGCCGAAGCCGTTGTTCTCGTCCGCTTTCACGATATGAAGCCGGGGCTGGTATTTGTGCATGGAGTTCAGGATGATCTGGGCACGGGGAGAAGGAGAGGACATCCCGTGGGAATGGAGGGGGCACAGCACGGCGCGGCCCCTCCCTTCCCCGGGGAGAAGGACAGGGACCAGCAGGAACCCGCAACCCCTTTCCCCAAAATCTTCTCCCTCTTCAGACGAAGGGCACACACTGAGGTGCTGGGGCGGGGGGGACGTGTGTCTCCAGAAACTCCCTCACCCAGGAGCCCAGCAGGGCCCGGAGTTGCTGTCAAAGGTGGTTCCTCACCTGCTGCCCCCAGCCCAGCCCTGCTCTTCCCTCACAAACCCCCGGGGCCGCAGCTGCTCCCCCCACACGTACTGGAGGAGCAGGGCATCTCAACCCCCCCATCCCATCCCATCCCAGGGGAGTAAAGAGGGAAGAAAGAGCGAGGGAAGAGAGCTGGAGGGATTTGGGGATTTATGGATTCAGGGACATTTCTCCCCACCAGCCACCCGCAGAGGATGGGAAGCAGAGGAGGGTGGCGGAGCCGGGAGGGGAGGACGCGCTGTGCTCCAGATAAAAAGCGGGCCCTGCTCGGTACCGGGTTAATCTCGGGGGAGGACGGGGGGCGGCGGCGGGGGGCCCTCGGGCCCGATAATGACTGCCGGACCCTGGCGACAGCGAGACGCAGCGCGTCCCGCCGCCGCCTCCCCCGTCCCGGGGGTTTAAGCAAATTGCTTTGACATCCAGGAAAGTCATAGACATCAACGGTGAACGATCTAATGGTTTTTAATTTCATTACAGCGACTCTAATTGAGAGGCTCCTGGCGCAGCTCCTCCTCTGAAGTCCCTTATTGTCCCCTCAGCGTCTTCGGTTTGTTTAGAGGGACTTTTTCCCCAGAGCCGCCTGTTCCCAGCGGGGGTGCCTGGCCCCGTCCCGCCGGGCCGGATCCCCCCCTTCTCCCCAAAAGCACCCCGGGGGTGGGACGGGTTCCCCTGGCTGCACTGCTGCCCTCCCTCTTCCCGCAGGAAAGGTCCTGATCCCTGGGAAGCGCCCCTCGCAAACCCCTTTGCCAGCAGGTCAGGGTAGAATTCAAATAAAATTAGAATTACAAAAAGAAAAAGGAAATCAACCCCCGCAGCTGGAGGTGCAAAGGAGCGCTTGGGAAAGGATGCTCGGCATTGGGGTGGGCTGGGGACTCTGCTGGCTCCTCTCTCCTAAACCCCTCTCACTTCTTGGCGACCACGTGGGCGAGGATTTAATAGCACAAAATTTATCATTAAAAAGCGAAAGGGGGAAAAAAAAACCAGCTTGGGGAAAAAATGAAACTGAAGTGTTGAAACGAGACTGGAGAAAAAGCCACCCTTGGAAAGGGCTGGCGGGATCTGGATCCACATATTCGTTCAATTATATGTATATATACATTTTTATAGATTATATATATACGTATATTATTCATACACGCACGTATATGCTCAGAGGAACTCGCATCTTTGGAGACCTTCGAAGGAGGGCTGTTCCTGGCTGCAGAATTCACACAAATTTTCACGGCCCCGCGAGTCTCGCAAAGACCTTTTTATGCTCAAGAAGTTCTAGCGGGATTTCAATTTTTCTAATTGTCTTTAATTATTGTTAGTTTTCCTTTTTTTTTTTTTTTCTCCTCTTTTTCCTGATCGAGGGATCCGCGTGGTTTTAGCTCCTATTGCCTCCGCTAATTATGCCTGATTGATTTTACCTGTTAGGCAAATTCCCGGAGGCAGGGGCGGATTTTAACAATCCGGGACTCGCCACGCGATTAAAATCGGGTACCAAACACTCAGGCCAGGAGAGTTTCACCCACTCGCGAACTCCAGGCCCCGGGGGTCTGTAACCAATTCCCACGAAATAAACCCGGGTTTAAGGTTTATGCTTCTGGTTTTGGGGGGGGTCCTCATTGGGGTCCATCCCGCTCTCTCAGGGGAGGAAATACCACCCCAGCAACCCTGGATCTGGGGGTGGGGGACACCCCACGTGGGTGCTGGGCACGCCCGATGCCCCCGCCCCAGCCCTGGTACTCACATGTCCGAAGGGATCGAGGTGGTTGTTGGTGAGTTTGAGCTTCTGGAAGGAAACCAGCTGCCTCATCCAGTGGGCACCGGTGGCCGGGGAATCGGGGTGCACGTACAGCCTGCCGGGCATGGCCGGCTCTGCCTTGCCCGTCACCGACCTGCGTGGGGACACGGGGCTGAGCTCCGGCCACGGGGGGACGGTCCCGTGGGCTCCTGCTCCCCGTCCATCCCATCCCATCCCATCCCATCCCATCCCCTCCCGTGGGCTCCTGCTCCCCGTCCATGCCATCCCATCCCCTCCCGTGGGCTCCTGCTCCCCGTCCATCCCATCCCATCCCCTCCCGTGGGCTCCAGCTCCTCATCCGTCCCCTCCCGCGGGATCCCTCCCACTCAGGTGCCCAGTGCCTGGGGAACAGGCATTTCCAGCCCCGCTGGCTCGGGGAATTCCTGAGCTCTTTGGCACCTTTCCCGTCGGAGATGGCTCTCGCTGCTTGCCCGTTTAACCCCATCCTTCCTCCTTTCCCTAAGTCACGGCACTCGAGCCAGGGGCAAAGAACAAATCCTTAAAGATTCTTCCTGCCCGGAGATATTCCCTTCCTTAATACCATGAAGCCATCAGCTCCACAATAGCAAATAATCTCATCGTCAAACAGGATTCGTTATCCTTCACTAATTGCGACACAATTTCTCCGGTTTTTTCTTTTTTTTGGATGCATTTCTCTCCCAGGGACTGTGCTGCGCTCAGGTGAGGCTCCTGCAGCCCAGAATTTTGCATGGAAAAAGAAGGACGAGCCGCTGATTGAGGGAAACCTCCCACCCGGGCAGCCCAGAGGTCTCGTCCCTCCCCTCTCTCTCTGTCTCTCCCCACGCGTGCCTACCATTTATTATCTGCGAATTTGTATCTGTGGTCATCCGCTGGTACGATATCCATCAACAGGATGTACTTGGTTTTTGGATTGAGTCCAGTGACCTTCACTTTGTAACTGGGGAACATTCGCCTGTTAAAAATAAATAAATAAATGGATAAATAAATCAATAAAAGCGGAGTAGCAGAGAACATCGAGTTTGCCGAGGTGGTTCCGTGTGCGTTTGGGAGGAGGAGACGCCGGGGGGGGGTCATTTAACAAAAGGGCGACGCCGCCTTCCCAGATGGATCTTCCCGAAAGGCTCGGGTGCACCCTCCCCTCGGGATGCGGGACATGGTTGGGTGCTGCTGGGTCCCGCTCCGGGTCCCAGCCGAGGCGAACCGGGTGATTTCTCAAAGCAAAATGCGAATTTCGAGGCTGGCGGGTTTGTTTATTCACCTCCTCGTCTATTCGCATTTTTACTAATCATCTGTTTCACCAAAGTTTTGCATCTCCGTTCTTTGAACAAATCCAAGCGTGAGAACTTTTGGAAGCCAGTTACTTCCCTCCGTCCATAAACCGCTGGAACAGGAGAGGAAATTTGCCAAAAAAAGTTTTAAAATAAAAGGCATAATATAGATACTACTATTAAAAATTGTATTTATATATCTTCCTACAACTGTGTATATTTATAAAAATACGTTCTCATATATCGCATCTACAGAAATATAAACACTTCAAAATGCGTTTATATGAACACCTTGATGTTCTAGGGACAGATACAGAGGAAAAAACCCTCCACGCACTCAGGTGTAAGAGAAAATCCGTGAGCAGCCGTGTGACCACCCCGAGACGCAGCAAAGACACCTGACCAATCCTTGGAAACCCTCGGATACACACAGGGCAGGGGCTTTTCGAAATATTTTCCATTACTGCAAGGCAGGCACTTAAACCGCCGCTGTTATTTTAGTTCGAGCTTTCCAAATATTTAAAAATAAAGCAGATGAAAATGTAGCCCTGGACTTAAAACACGCATAAACAACAAAAAAAAATCCGAGAAAAAAAAGGGCCCCACACCTCTAAAAATACCGCGCTCTTCTCCGAGGCTCGGGGTCTTATCGCTGCCGTGGGGCACCTGGGCCGGGCTTTAGCTCGGCTGTAAAAAGCTGAAGGGAGGCGAAAAGCGCCCAACGAAGGAAGCGGGCGCTGGACTTTAGGCTTTAAGGGAGAGGACACCAAATCCCACCTGGAGATTCACTTGGAACTCCACCGAGAACACCTGAGCGGCAGGAGCAGGGACTTCTCCACCAATAAACACGGGGAATGAGATAAATAAGGAAACCTATCCCGCATCTCCCCTCGAGCCCTTGCCCTGTAAATGTCTGCTTTATTGCTCTCCAGATGAGATCTCTGTCCGCGGCAATGTTTATTTGAAATTCCTGCAAGGTGGTTTCTGTCTCCCTTCGAGAGTTGGAATTTTTTTTTTTTTTTTGGCCCTGTGGACCGGGTTTTTTTTCGAGAGATCCCAACTTCAGCCCCCCCACACCATCCCACGTCCCCTTGGCCACAAACCCCTTTCAAACCCATTTTTGCAGCAGCGAGGTTCAAGGGGAAGGCGAGATCTATTCGCTAAAACTTTATCCAACCAGCTCGATATTTATTTTTCCCCTCCCTCCTCAGGCAAATTTTCGAAGACCACAACAAATACCAGATGACAGAGCAAAATGAAAGTTTGACGCTATGTTGTTGATCGTGTCCCTACAACCTAAAACTATTCCTACACGTGGAGGGTTCCCCCCCTTTCCTCTAAGGATTCTAATTGAAAATCCCAACGAAAAATCCTCCCTCGGGCTGCCCCCGATTTGTCGATAGGACTGGAGAGACTTTTTTACTGCGTTTCTCTGGCCGCTCTTCAATTTAACAACCCTCCACCACATTAATATCAAGGATACTGTTAAATCCCCTCAAAAATACCCACGTCCACATATAAATATCTGCGGATCAGGTTTACTGAGCCGGTCATGGAATCGATTAGAACTCCAATAAAGTTGGATTTGCGAGGCTGTGTATGTTTCCGCACACCCACGCAGATAAACACCCGCATAGAAATGCCCCCACATGATATTTATTTGCGGACGCATCTATCTCCGCATCTAAACAGCTTTGTTATCTCTCTATAAACAGTGGCTTAAGACCGCATAGACTTTTAAAAGGGGTGAAGTGGCTGTGCTGGGAATATTCGCCCCAGAGGGAGAGAAAATAATTTTAAAACTCTGTAAAATGGCATAAAACTTCGGGGGGGGAAAAAAAAAAAAAAAGCGGAAGGGCCGAGGGGCTCTTTAAATAATAATAATAATAACAATAATAATAACAATAATAATAATAATGGCCCAGCGAGTTGCTCTAAACAAAGTTGGCTTTTTGGCCAAGTGGTTGCAACTCGCGTTTGCCTGGAAACTTTCCAAAGGCCTGAAGTCGGAATTAATGATCCAACTGCTCTGGTTAAGAAAGAAGCCAGAAGAAACAGTTTCTGCCGCGTCTCTCCGGGCTCTCCACGGCCGGGCAGTGGCACACACACGGAGGGGCTCGGACAGGCGAGATGTGACCGTGCCCGTGCCAGGGAGGTGCCCAGTGCCCCCATCCAGGCGGGTGTGTCCCCGCCGTCGCCGCAAACACGAAGGGCACCGCGGAGCCCCCCGCTCTTACCTCCCGGCCTTCGTTATGATCATCTCCGTGCCCACTTCGTGGAACTTCAGCCACAGCTCGCGTTCGTGCAAAAACACCTTGATGCCCTCCATGCCCTGCGGAGCGGGGAGGCACAGAGCGTCAGCCCCGGGAGGAGAGGGGGCAGCCCCGGGAGGAGAGGGGGCAGCCCCGGGAGGAGAGGGGGCAGCCCCGCCGGAGCGGCCGGGCCCCGCACCGCCCCGCCGGGAAAAGGCCGGGCTCTGCGGGCCGGGGCTCGGGGCATTCCCGGGAAAACCCTGCCGCAAAGGCGGCCGGCAGAGGATTCCAGGCCGGAGTGCGGGGATGCCGCTCAGGGCGGGCCTGGAGCGGGGTCCTGCGGGCCGCGGGGCTCGTGGGGCGGGGAGGCGATGGGAGGGAGCCCCCGGAGCCGGCTCCAACTGCATCCTCCCAGAGAAATCTCCCGGCGCTCCGGCCCAGCTGCTCCCAGAGGCAGCCGGAGGAGATTTACACCCTCTCACGAGTGATTACACTCCCGGCTGCGCTCTGCAGGCTGGAGCGGAGTAGGGTGTCACCCTGCTCCCCTCGCCCCCTTCCTTGCTCCTTCCCACCCAAGAGCTGCGATCCCCACGGTTGGGGCAGATGCCACCGTGGGGACAACACCTCCCTGCCCCGGGCTGGGAGGCACAGGGGACACCCCCAGCCAAATCAAGCACTTCTTCCCGTCACTAAAAACGCAGCCGAAGCGCCCCGTCAAACTTCGGGGTCGCTTTCCAAACGCCCCCGGTGGCCCCGAGCCCGCGGTGCCGGTCCCAGTGCCCACCCCGGCCCTGCCAGAGCAGGGGGTTCATCGGGGGGTACCTGCCGGAGACAGGGGGGCTCTACCCGGGACCCCACAGTGGGGATCACGGTGGAAAATCCCCTCTCCCCGCATTTCCCCCGCTCCACTCCCAGCGCTGCCGGAGCCGGCGGGGGCCGAGGCCGGCTCCCAGCCCGGGAGCTCCCGGCACGGGAAGCAGAGGCCGAGGGATGGCTCGGAGCGCAGAGGTCCCGCACGGGAGCCCACGCGTGTCCCGGCACACGAGGGCTGAGGGAGGGGATCCCAAGACCCCCGTGGCACTATGGGGGTGCCCACGCGGGACAGCCACTGCCCGCCCTGAGTGCCCGCTGCGGGTGTGGGGCGTAGCTGCGCCCGCCTGGGTGTGCGAGGGGCGCAGATGGGTTTGTGTATATATATAAATATAAAATATATACATTTCTATCTTAGATACGCCCAGCAGGAATCTCCCCTCCTTGTGTGTTCTCCCGTGCCTTTGCACGCTCAGGCGAGGACACCCGTGGGTGTGTGGGTGCTGCTGCGGGGCGGCTTCCCCTCGCTCTTATTTCGGGTCCTATTCCCTGCCTGCCCCTCCGCACCCCCCAGATCTCACACGGGCACATCCCCGCAGGTTCAGCGCCTGAGCACGACCTTAAATAACACTAAAGCAGGATGAGGCCCACGGCCAGGTGAGGCTTCGCCCTCGCGTGGGGCCTAACGTAACCCAGCCACCCAGCTGGGGTGGGGAAAAACGCGGAGAAAAGGGGAAAATACCAACAAAATTAAACAGTGACGGGGTTGAAGGAGAGGAGCATGGGTGCTTACCTGCTGGGTGAAGGCTGCTTGGGGTGAGGTGGGCGACTTGCTGGTGGCCCCGAGCTGCGTGTCCTGCTTGGCTTCAGCCTGGAGCTCCTTGGCCTCCGAATCCGCGGGCGTGCTGGGGAGCCCGAAGCCTTCCTCGCTATCCGCCATGTTACGAGCTTCCTTCGCCGAATCCCCCACTGCAGGCACACATCGGGAGAGAGCAGAGATAAGAGACGCACAAGTCAATGCTGACGTTTAATAAAATATAGATATTTCTACAGCGGGCTGGCTCCGAGCGAGCGCAGCGCCGGCCGGGGCTGCCCCGACCATGCCGCCACTCACTTCGGCTGCCCAGGCAGGGAGCGAGGCCCTTTAACTTCGGGAGAGGGAGAAATAAAGACTTTTATTTATTATCGCAGCCCGCAAGGGATGATAGGATTTGGGGGGGGGCTCGGGGGGGGTGGGGAGGGAGGGGAAGGGGGAGGCGGTATTATTGAATGCATCTTTTGGAGAAGGTAAACAGCGCGTTTTAGGGCTGCCTGGCAGCACGCGGGGAGCGAGGCACCCGAGGGGCTGTGGGACAAGCAGCTCATCGCACAAATGGCTCTGGAGGTCGGGGGCTTCAAGGTGGGGGCTCCAGAGCCTCCCCGAGGCTTGGCCACCTCCAATTCCTTCGGGCTCGCTGCGGCCCAGGAGGGTTTAAAGTCCCCACTTTGCTCCCAGGGAAGTGGAAGCTTTCGCCCCACAGGAAAACACCAATGACACACGAGGCCACTTCTCGCACCCAATTCCCAAGGAAAACTCAACTTCTTGCACGTCTTATAAAAAATGAAACATTTAAAAAGCCTGTTCTTCCCTTACCCCGGGCAGTTACAAGAAAAGCAAAGGGTGGACGAGGAAATGAAAATATAAAAGTGCAAATAAATCAACCGGACAAACACTGTGCAAGGTAATGAGGACTCGGGCTGGTGAACGGGGAGTGGAATTGGGGCTGGAGTGAACTAAGCCACAACATTTGGGATAAAACTGCACCAGCAGAGAAAGCGAGCTTTAAAAAATACATGGTTTATATCTGATGCGAGTAACCGCAGTGAGTTTTAAAAGCTGTATTTTGAATTAGCTTTAAAGGCTCTATCAGGAATGGTAAAAGTTTCATAGCAACACAAAAAAACCCCCCAAAAAGATAAAAGCAATTGAATTATCTGCTAGGTTTTTATTGTTCTTAAGGAGTTCAGAGTTTTAAGAGCTTAAAAAAATATATTTCTTGCGTGTTTCAAAGAAGGGGATTCAGTTTTGAAAGGCCAACCATATGGAGGCAATATTGGGTTTAAATACATGAGAATGTTTTTTAAATGAGTTCTTCGCCCTGCAACGATATTTGAAAGCTGTTAAAAATCAAGCAGAGAGCGCGAAAAAAAGGCAATTCTCCTTTAAAAGCGAAGGAAATTTGGGAGTGGGAAGGAGGGGGGAGAAAATGCTCTTCCCCGCTAGTGGTGGGTAACCCGCACACGCACGGATCTGTGATTTAAAAGGACAAAAAGCCAAGGGACTCCAGGTCCGCACCTCTGGAGCTGCAGCTCGTGCCCGGGCACGGCCCGCGCCCAATCCCTGCCTCCTTCCCTCCCTTCCCAAAGTCTCTTTTCCCAGCGCGCACCAGCCAGAGACCCACGGGCGAAGCGAAAGCGCTGCGAGCGCGGAAAGTGCGCGGAGCGCTGCGGGAGCCGCTGCCCCGGGCCCGGGCCCAGCCCGCGGGGCAGAGCCGCAGCTCCAGGGACCTTTTAAGGCTTTTCTCTTCCCCTCCTCCTCCTCTTTTTTTTTTTCCCCCCGGGCTGTTTGGTGTCTTGTTTGTTTGGGTTTTTTTTCCTCGGGAAGCGCCGCTTATGCATTTTTTAATCGATTTCCCTCCAGCTTGGAGCTGTGACTCCCCCAGAGTTGGCAAGGTTAGGGGGTAGAGCGAGGGAAAATAGTAATAACAACCCCTAAAGCGTGTTTATTAAAACAAAGAGGGACCCAGCCATGGCAGCGCAGCCCAGCCCAGCGAAGCCTCCCCGATGCTCTCCGCGCCCAGACATAATTAAGCAGACATAAAAATAATCATAATTTTAAAAACAGAGGGTGTGACGACAAAAAAAGAACCCCACAGCTGAGAGCATTTGGCGATCCGTGGCTTCTAATTTTTTTTTTTTTTCCCCTTAAAAGAGCTTCTGAGAAGAAATGGAGCTTGACAGAACCAGGCCGCGGTGGCTGGATGAAAAATGCATCTCTCTTTGCTAAAGTAGCGCCAAGTGGGTTTGCGGGAGGAAGAAACACAAGGGGGGAAATGGAAAAAAAAAAAATAAAATCAGCACCCTCTGCTTTTGTTCCGGCCTCGCCCCGGGCCCCCCCAGCCCCACGGAGAGAGCAGCCCCCTCTCCTTCCCCTGCTCCCCGCGGCTCCCGAGGCCTCGCAGCTCCTCGGCAGCGGCGATTTGTGGCTCCCGATGCCCCCGGGCAGCCGCTCTCGCTCTGCCTCGCTCACGCACCCGCACACACAGAGGACAGACCCCGACGGACAGACATGGCAATGGAAGAGCCGTTACCTTGCTTGTTGAATTCCATGCACTCAATGCATCTCCACATAAATAATGTGTGGGTCTATTTCCCCCGTTTGCAATGGAAATTACAATGGGATCAGGCTTCTCGTGTGCATATTTCCTTTTATTTATTTATTTGCGGATCAGCATGTGAAAACCCAGCCTGGAAGAAAAAATTCTATCCAACGCAAGCCTGCTTCTCTCTCTCTCTCTCTCTCTCTCTCCCCTGCTCTCTCCAAACACTTCCAGGTTGTCAGACGCACTAGAAAGGATCCTGAGACCAAGATAAAGCCCCCACCCCCACCCTTTTCTCAGCCTGATCTGATGCAGTTCTCCCCAGCCCGCTCTTGCTGCTGCCCACCTAAAAATAATTTAAAAATTTAAAATAGGAATTAAAAAAAAAAAATAAAAAAGAGAGCGAGAGAGCAGAAAAAAGAAAACAGCACCCTCTTGGGAAAAAAAGAAGAAGAAGGAAAAAAAGTTTCGGCCGGCTGGTAACCCCCGCTCCTCCGGGCAGGGTCGCGGCGCTGCCGCTGTGGCTGCGCGGAGCCGGGCGCGGAGCGCGGAGGAGCCGAGCGGAGCGCGGAGGTGACGTGGGCTCGTCCAGCTCCGTTCGCCAAGTGCCGGGACCCGCTGCCCAACCAGCTGGGATCCTGCTCCGGAGAGACTCCCTCTCCCACAGCCCTCCCTCCCGCCCCCTCCCCCCCAAACCTCCTTTTCCAGCCTATTTTTCTGGCCGGCAAACAAGAACAAGGCACAATCATCAAACTCCCCAGCAACCCTCCCCCTCTCCTTTACCTCCTTCCCCGCTCCCTCCCTCCTTCCCTCCCTCCCTCCTCCATCCATCTCTCCCAACCAAAGAGAAAATTCAGCGTCTGGGAATATCCTGCCCCCCCCACCCCCCAAAAATAAATCGCTGGCTCCGCTAACCTCGTACCACCCCCAGTTCCCCCCTCCCGCCCTCAAAGGCAGCCCAGAGGTGTGGATTTAAACCCAGCTCTAAATTTGCTGGTGCTCACAGAGGCCTTTTATTGGGGGGTGTTCCCCCAAAATAGCTTTCCCTAACGGGTACAATCCCCCCCCCAAAAAACGCGTCGGAGTGGGACCGAGACCCAGCGAAGGTGGCCCCGGGGTGTGCGCGGGGCTGTGGCCCCTGTCCCCGCTTGTGGCCGCGTCCAGGCTCCTTCCCCTGCCCTTTCCCATCCTCTTCCTCACCCCTCGCCGCGCTGCCACGGCCGAGGGCCGCAGCCCCCCGGAGCTCAAATAATCAACCCGTCAGCGAGGAGCGGCGCTGGGGGTTTATCTGCATCTTCCTTCGCTCCCTCTTTTTTTTTTTTTTTTTAAATGTATTATTGGGAGGGTAAAGTTGAATAGGTCAGCGCAGGGTAAACAGCCTCCCTGTCGCATTCTGCAGCCTGAAGAGAACCAGATTGGCGAGGCGGATTTTTGATAAGACTCGGAATAAATGGCATGGTTCAGATCTGCTCTGCCCACCCTCCTCCTCCTCCTCCTGCTGCTGCTGCCCCCCACCCTCTGCTCGCCGCTCTGTCCCGTCCCCCCACCCATCCAAAAAAAAAAAAAAAAAAAAAAGAATCCCTCACTCTTTGCTGCCTCTCCATCAATTTTTTTTTTTTTTTTTTTTTTTTTTTTTGCGTTTCGAGGAAGTTTTCAGCAAATCCACCCTCGCTCCCAGCTCCCGCAGGGCGCGATAACACCGGAGCCCTCTGAAAGTTTGAGGTGAGGAAGGGGAAAGTCTGGGGGCGAGCGGCTCTTGGGGAGGGGGGTGCGTCTGTGGGTGTAGTTTGGCATCTCCCAAACCCTCTCCATGTGCGCGCCAGTCCCAACAGCTACTTGAGGAGAAACAGCCAACAGTAAACCGTTGCAAATAAGAATAATAAAATAACTGCACTTGTAGCCGCAGAGAATAAGCCAGAGAATGCTACTTAAACAAACAGAGCGAAGCTTGTCCCATATTTCATTATTTTTCGAGGGGAAAGGAGCGGTGGAGCCCTTCCAAACACAAATAAACCACGCAGCAAAGCGGGCGCTCCTTCCCCCGCGGGGAAGGCGGCGGCCGCAGCAGCGGCCCCAGCCCCGGCCTGGGGCGAGCGGGCAGCGGCGGCTCCGCACAGCCCTTCCCCTGGCCTTGGCTGTGCTCCGAACGGTGCAAACTTGGGGGGAAAAGTGGGAAAGAGGGAATTAAGCAGGCGGGCGCGGCGGTGCGGGGAAGCCGCGGAAGCACGCGGTGAGTGCGGCCGGCCCCGCGCCGCACGTGTGCTGCGAGCATCCCCCAAATGCTCATCCTCCAAAGGAGAGGGGGATTTTCCTTAAAAAAGAAGCAAAAGCAACGAGGAGAAAGGTTTCTCGCAGCTGCAAGCGAGAGAGAGCACGAGCTTCCCTCCCCTCGGCGGAAAGAAAGGGAAAAGTGAAAATCCCTGAAGTTCGGAAGAGCGAACCCGAGCACGGCCGCTGCCTAGAAAAGCACTCACCTCTCCAGTGCCAAACTAGCTCTCAAACACCTTGAAGACAAGTTGAAAACGATGCAAATAAATCGTATTTATTTCCGTCTGCAGGTTGGGGGGGGAGGAGTGGACAAGGAGGGAAAGAGAAAAAAAAAAAGCAGCTGGGGAAAAAAGGACGGCAAATCCAGGCTCCCCCAGGACTGGAATGGCAGGGCGAGGAGCCTTCCAGCTCGAAGCCGGTTTGTGGTCTCCGACAAATTAAATATTACTGTTTATTACCAGCCATACTCCGATAAAATAAAGAGAGTTCAAGGCGATAGCTGCTATCTCACGAGCTTTGCTCCTATAGGACACGGAGACGTCACCAGCCACGCAACTGGCCTGTTCTGTCATGGTTGACTGCAGCAGTAATGGAAGGTTAATTTGTATTATTCTCCTCTTTTTAAAGCTCTATCAGGGAGATTCCTGCCTTTATTTTTTTTTTTCCCCCAAAAGAAATCCACTCAGTGAAGTGCAAAATACACCGTGGCTGGGTGTGTGCCGCTTGTGTATGATGGATGTATATATAAATACATATATTCACAAGGCAGACTCACATATGCGGCTGTGAGGGGTTTATATCATAGACGAGCGTGTATCACCCAAGCGGGCTGGAAACTTCAGGAAAACTCACTGATCCTTGGAGCAGAAGCAGGGGAAAGCAGGAGCAGAGCTCCCGCTTCACCAGAGGGTTAAATTAATCCAACGGGATTGGCATTATTCAGCCTAATTTCTCTTTCTAAACAAATAATGCTGTCAGGGTGAGCAGGAAACTTGTCCAGTGACTGCTCAGGCGCCTCTGGAAGCAAGCACGCTGGGCTATATATAGCAAATGATAACCTGGTTATTTGCACGGATTCAAGCGTGCTTCAGGAGCCAATTATTTGCTCTGATTAAATTTAAAAAAACATAGGGAAAAGAAAGAGAAAGAAAAAAAAGTAGTAAATCCAGGCGATTATTTGCCAAATGAGATTGACAAGGGAAAAAAAAATCAAAACCCTCCAGATCCCTCCAAGTGCAGCCAGTGACTGCAGAGATGCCGCTGGCGCTGCCCCGTGTCCCAGCTCTCCCTCAATCTGGAGGGATTTTGGGATGCACTCGCGGTCGCAGCAGGAAGATTTCACACCCCCTTCCCCCCCCCCCCCCCCCCCAAAAAAAAAAAAAAAAGTTGAATAAAGAAAAAAGTAAAGTAAGAAAAGTATACACAGAGAGAGAGGGAGAGAAAATGATACTAAAGCGTTTTTTCATCCAACAGAAAAAGAGAGGAGGAGAAACGGGGAGCGAGGAAATAAAGAGCAACACCTGAGGAAGAGCGAGAAGATGGTGCGGGAGCTGGAGGCTGCCAAGGTGAGTGTTCCCAGCGGGCACCTCAGCCCGGCTCGGGCAGCATCCCCCGCACCCCGGCAAGCCCTGCCCGCACTTCCCCGGGCTGAGCTCTGCAGGCGCCCAGGAAAGCCAGGCCCGTAGGAAAAGCACCGGCAAGGATGGCGGAAAAAAATGAAAGGAAGGGGGTCACGGAGGAAAAGCCCCCCCTTGCCCTGATGCGCCCCATTTGCCGGATCTGGCCGCGCTCCTCAGCTCAGAGTCCTCCCAAATGTCCGGGATGGAGGGAAAAAACTCACCGAGAGGAGGGAAAAAAATCCCCGAGGAGGATTCTGCAGCTGGCACCGAGCGCCCAAAGGTGCTGCTGCTGCCAGAGCAGGATAGGGCCTCACCCAAAACGGGAAATAAAATCCTCTCCCCCGCAGCCGGCATCATCTCCTGGTGTCCCCTGAGGTCCCCCCGGGGCCCTTGAGGCCTCTACAGCCGAGGGACGGGAATCGCTTCCCACTGCCCGCCCGGGGACCGCTCGCTCTCGGCCTCCTGCAACAGCCTGGATCCCGCTGCTGCCGGGGAACGCGGGACCCACGCGGGAGCGGGGAGACTTGAGGGGTGAGAGAGGCAGCACACGCAAGAAGGCAGATGGGTATGTCCGTAAATAAGGATATTTAAGCACGGTTGTGCATCTGTGAGTGCGGACACCCCGCTTGCACACACGCTCCACGCACGGTGCCTCTGCGCTCAAGCCTTTAACCAAATTTCATATCCCGTGTGTCCTAAATATAATTTATTTTATATCTTTAGACTAAACGTGCGGTGGAACCGCACGGGTGAGATCCGAGAGATGCACGTGAATAAACGTGGCTGTTCGTACACGTAAATATCCGCAGGCACACCACAAAAACCGCGTGTGCGTGGATGCGCAGGTGATGAGATCTTCACAAACACTTGCACAGCAGCGTTTCTGCCAGCTTAGGCCACCCCTGCCCCACCCGCCATAGGGTTTCTATAGATATTTACATCTTACCCGGGGTTTAAAGGCGGATTTTTGGGTGCACACCAGCCTTAATCAGCCCCCACCTTCCGCACATCTCAGTGGGAGTGGGCGCAAATCTGCGCACCCGCAGAAGGCGGGCGAGTGTATCAGCGTGGATGCACCGCCTATGCACCACACTCTCTCCCTATATATATATATATTTATATATTTATATATTCTATAGAAATAGAAATCCCCCCCCCCCCTCCCCACGCATTCTCCAGCAGCCACGGCCCCAAGCACCGTGGAGCACTTACCTCCGTGGGGTGGCGGGTGCGTGGCTGGGCCCCCCCGAGCTCTGTGCAGCCCTGCCAGGCTCGATCCCGGTTTTTCAGCTCCTCCCCGCCGGCTCCGGGAGCGCAGGATCCGGCCCGAGCAGCCCCGGCCCCACCGCCCGGCCCCGGCGCCTCGGGCCGCGGGGAGCCCCGGCTTTAGGGCCCCGCATCCCGGAGCCCCGCACGGCCCCTCTGCCCTCCTTTGCAGGGTGTCCCTCGCCCTGGAGGTTTCTCCTTGCGGGATTTCCCCGGGAGAGGTGGAGGGAGGGGACGGCCAGGGTGCTGGCTCGCAGTGGGGTCGAGGTGTCAGCAGTAAGAAATAGTGCCGAGCATGAACTCACTCCCCCCGCCCGCCCTCCACACCCCTTTAAAATCACTTTTTGGGTCGGCTTCACCAAATCGAAGAGGCTTTTGCATTCACTCCTCTCGCCGCTCCTCGGCAGCCACCCTGCCCAGGGACGGGGCAGCGCCGATGCCTCGGCGCTTTTGGCCTCCCAACGCTTTTTTTTTTCTCCTTCCCATATTTTCAGAGAGAATCAGCTCCCTCCTAGCAGGGATTATTATTTTTCCTTCCCATTTTTAGATAATTTACTTCCCCTCTCCGACCAGTTCTCTCTTTGCTTTTTTTTCCCTTTTGTTGGCCGCTTTTCGCTCTGGTGAAAAACGCACCTGGGAGCAAACAAGGGTTTAAAACAATCCTCCTCTCTGGAAGCATTTTTTGTCCATTCACTCGTTGGGGCTTTTTTCTGTGTGTTGGGTTTTTCCGCCCAATTATTTCCTTCTTTTTAAATTTTCTCGCAATCCTGGGGGCAGGGACAGACTGCATTGACCGGAGAGCTGATATCAACAAAATATTTGTATGGAAGTCCCGCCAATACAGTTCTCTCATGTCATTATTTCCATTACAAAATCCTGCATTTAGTGCTGCAGAGTTGCTTTAGACGAGCCTTCGGGGGTAGATACCTGGGTCGAGGGCTTTTTTTAATTACAGGTGAATAACGTTTTTCTTTTAAAGATTGTGGTTTCAAGTAGTTTGGATTCTTTTTTTTTCCCGCCCTTCTGGCTACTTTAAGAAAAAAAAAAAAGTTTGCAATTAAAACCCTTTCCCCTCCCTGCAGCCCATTAATTTCCCAGGCGAACTGCGGGCTTTAAAATAGTGACGAAAATGAAAAATAAGGAGCCGGGCAGAGGCAGGGCTTGGCGTGGCGCGGGCACGGCGCTGCCCTTCCGCACCTCCCACGCGTGGGGTGAAGACCCCTTTTCCTCCTGGATGTCAAGCAGAGCGAGGGGATCCCAAAATTAATCTAGAAACACCCCTGGAGCAAAAGGGATCCATTCTCTTTTCCCTGTCTCCCTCCAAAAAGGCATCTCTCGGGGAGGGGACTCCAGGGAGACAGGGCGCGACCTCCTCCCCAATTTTTCCCCAAGGAAAAATCCTGCCCAGGAAAAGAGGGAATTCGGCTCATTCCTCTTTCCCCCCATTATCAGCGGGTGATGTTTTGGTGCCCATGGGATCCCCCTTCCATTCCCGATCAGTGCCCGATGCTCCCAGCGCGTTATCAATGCCGGGCTAAACTGCTCTTCGCAAACAGGGTGTCCATCAGGGCCTTATCTCGGCCCCAAGGAGAAAAGAAAAGCAGATAAGACCTTCGCTCTCTGCCTGGGAAGAAACTAATGGGGGCAAGAGAGGGGAAAAGTCCTCAGCGCCCCGCGCCTCTCCCCGAGAGCGATCTTGCCATGACCTTGAAGGGGAGGCGGAGGGGGGCAGAAGGAGCCCGATCCCGAAGGTTTGGACTCAGGCACTGATAAAAGGCCTCACAAGCAACACCTGTAAATGCCCTTCCCTTCCCTTCCCTTCCCTTCCCTTCCCTTCCCTTCCCTTCCCTTCCCTTCCCTTCCCTTCCCTTCCCTTCCCTTCCCTTCCCTCGCCCTCCCGCTGGAGCCCCGGGCGGGGGGACACCCCGGCCATCCCCACAGTTCCCTCATTTCTTCCTCCCTTTCTCTCCAACTCATTTTCCCCCCCTCTTTCCTCCTTCCCAAGCCGTCTCGCCTCCTTTCTTCCCCTTTTTTCGTTTCTCCCCCCCTTTTCTCGCTCCGGCCGAGCGACAGCGCAGCCCGGCCGCTCTGTTACAACCATATTATCCTTTGTATTCCCGGCCATCCACAAATTTCGGGAGCAGGGGACGGGAGCTGTGGGCCCCCGGCACGGGAACTGCGTTAACCCGGCTTTGGACGGGTGTCACGGGCGTCCTAAAACCCACTTTTATCCACGAGGGAAAAATACAGATTACACCAATAACCCAAACACTTCTTGAAATTTTTGTGTGTGTGCACGTCTTCAGAAAACGTTAAATACCAAAAAATATTCACAGGACGAATAGGAAAGGAAAAAAAAGAGCATTTTCTCTCCTGTTCCAGGGCTAGATGAGGTCCCAAACTGTAACTTCAGGGCCCTGAGCTACCCGAGTGCTGACGAGAAATCGGTTTTGAAGGGGCAAAGCCCCGCGGGTGTGTGGGGGAAGCACCAGCAGTATTTGGGAGCAGTGGGATGCCGTATGCGGCTTCCTGAAGTGTCAGGGATTTAATTTTGAGGGTAGCAGGTATCTTCCCTGGAGAGCTTTTCCACACCAACAGAGGTGGGGGTCGGGGCTGAATATCTGGGTGGTGTCGGTACTCGGGGTGCTAACCCTGATTTTTTAATGAGCCCACATGTGCCTCCACCCACACAATCCTATGGATTTGTACCTGTTCCACGGGTATCAACGTTCCACATTGGATACGTGCTTCTCTGTCCTGTGGTTGCGGGCACAAAAATTCCTGCTTTCACCCCTTGAAGAAATTTTAGGAGCTCGTTTCGTTCCTGCCCGGGATTTCTGGGGCGCAGCCAGGGGTGGTTACCTGCCCCGTGTGTGTCTGTCAGGCTGCCCCCGCAGGTGAATGCTTTTGCCAGCTCATTTTGGGTTGAAAATGGTTCATTTCTAACGAAAAACTCTTTTGAGGGGTAAAGAGCGCTCGAATCTCTGCGCAAAAAAGCTCCCTCGGAGGCCGGGTGGGACCTGCGGAGCCGAGCCCGCGTCCCCCCGCCCAGGCTGCGGGCACGGGAGCCACCAACCTCCCCACTCCGGGGGCCCGGGGAGCCGCCGTTCGAGACAATGTCTATTTTCTGTCATTAATAACTCGTTTCTTCCTTAAAAAAAAAAAAAAATCTCGTTTGGATCCAAGATTGTTTTTATGATTCAGTCGGACAAGACGGAACACATGTTAGTTTAAGCAGGTTCATGAAATAGCTGTAAATCAAATAAAGTTTACGAGTTTAGCAGGAAATACTGAAAAGATGAGGGGGGGAGGAAAAAAAACTCCGCCGAGGCAGAGAGCAGCAGGCTGGAATAGTCGGTGGAGTTTTGTCCTGCTCTGTGTTTCTCTCTGTTCTCTTGTGCATCTTGCCGATTAAAGGCCTCGAGACCCCGTGTTGGCGCCAAGTGGCATGTTATTAATCAGTTATCCCGAGGTTCAGTCCGCAGAAGAGAGAAATTTAATCACCAGAAACCAGACCCGACATAAAAGAGAAATCTAAAATCAATTCCCGCCCGTCGTCCCGTCTCCCCCTCCCCTTCCCCACCTCCGAAGCGAACAGAACGAGCAGAAGCAATCAAGATTGCGCTCCCTCTCCCTCTTAATTGCGGCGGGAGAACCGCAAATTTCTCCGAGCTTTAGCCCGAACAGCATTTGAAAAAAAACCTAAAAATTTTAAAAAACTACAGAAAAAAGCCCCAAAGCCCCGCACCAAGTCTGTCCTTGATCTCGCTATAAAAACGTGATGGGGGAGAAATATCCCGAGCGGAGCCTTTTATAGTGGAAACAGGGGGTGTGGGACGGGGGGGTGCGGGTGGAAATCCCATTTATCGCTGGGAAAATGATCTTTGAAGGCTCCCAGGCCTGGCGGGGAGGGGTCCCCTCACCCCAGATGCCCCCCAGCCTCTGCCTCCTTCCCCCAGCCCAGGTTTTGCTCCAGCACGGGAATTCTGAGGGAAGGTGTCTCTCCCAAAAGCTGCGTGTCCGCCCTCGGGAGCTGAGCGCCGGCGTTCTCCCCACAGACACCTTCCTGCCAGGGCGTCTGGGGTGGGAATCCCAGGTTTGGGAGAGGGCAGGAAAAGAAATCCTCGTCCCTCATTGCTGCAGGGGGGACGGTGCCATCCTCGGGGAAGGGACCGCAGGTGACAGCAGGGCAGAAGGGTCCAAAAAAACCCCTTCGCTCCCCCCAAAATAACCCTGCTTGGAGTCCAGGGGAAACGGGGAGCGATGGGGATCGGCTCCGCAGCTTCCACGCGTGTTTCCCATGGGAATCACCCCGTCCCTGTTTCCTCCCGGCTGCGCTTGTCCCCCTGGGCTGCGTGAAGGGCACACGGAGGAGCTGCGAGCCGGGCGGCCGCCCCGGGGCTATATTTGGAAAAGAATTTGGAAGCCCTCCCAGCAAATCTGTGCGAGAGGTACCAGGCCCCTTCCCCGACCCGCTCCGAGGGTCTCCCCACTCCCCGTGGCAGCGCTGCTGGCAGCGTCCCGCTCCTCTCCATCCGCGTGTTTATTCCTCGAAAGAGAAACGGCTCCAGAAAAACTCCAGCGCGAAGTTTTGCCTGCCCGAGCCCCAAGAGAGGCGACTGCGCCCCGCGCCAGCCAAGGCTCGCACTTTGTGCCAGCCGGATTTGCTTGTTCTGCCCTAAAAAAATAATAGCAGGAGAGAGTCCTGTGGGCCTGGACCTGGGGGGGATGAAGGGCGAGGGGGGAGCAGCTGCCTCTCTGCCCTCTTTCCAGCCCAGAGAAGCTGCTTGGCGTGTTTTTTAACGAAAACCATATTTCCCCGCATTTTTGTCTTCCCAGCACCCTCTCAAAAAAACCTAGAAAGCAGCGCTGTGAGCTGGGTTGCCTGATGGGTTTCTTTCCTCCCCTCCACGCTCTATCTGCTCGTTTTCCTACAGCCCAAACAGCCTGGAAACCACAGAAAAAATAATCAAAGTGCAGCATGTTTTCCCACAGTAGGAATTCATGTTAGCACTCTCTCCACGTCTTGATCCTCTGTTTGCGTGTGGGTATCCGGGCTGAGATGCCTTCAGAGGCACACGCACGGATGCAGAAGGAGATTTTGGGGTGTCCGGAAAACACCCAGCCCCACGCACGTGTCCGCCCACGGCCTCGGGGCCGGATGGATCCCCGTGGATCTGAGGATTTCCGTGTAAATACGGGAATATCCGTGTACAAGTGGGAGTGGAGCCAGCTCCAGCCCGCCCAGCAGCCTGGGGGTTCCTCCGTGCCCGTGGTGCCCCTTCCCCACTCGGCGTTTGCCCCAATAACTCTTCGGCTTCTCTGCCACCTGGCCGAGCCCCCCCCGCGGCATCACGCCGGGGGAAAAAAGGGTGGAAAATAAGAGGAAAAGGGAAAATTTGGATTCCCCACCGGGCGGACTGCGGCCAGGAGAGCTGGTGGGCTCCGGGGGGAAGAGAGGTGGGCGGAGATGGCTCGTTTTCCAGCAGAAAAAGGTTTTCCAACCCCCCACCCCCCCCCCCCCACCCCCGGCTGTCAAGCCCATCCGAAACTCCTCCTCTGTCTGCGGAGCGGCTCCGCTCCCCCCTCCCGGCTCCCGCAGCTGGGCGGCGTAGGTAGCTCCAGATAAGTGAAAGTGGTATTTTTATAGGCTGATAAAAGGGACTTATCTCGGCTTTCCCGAATCTGACAAAGATTCCCTAATTGGTCATTTGCCCACAGCAGCCTTCCCCAGCCCAGGGCCCGGCTGACGCTATTTTCAGCCTCCAACGGGGGTGTCACGCCTCCGGGACCCCCTCGGCTGCTGCTTCCCGGCCTCTCCCCTTCCCAAATCCACGGCGACGATTTCTCCTCACTCCCACTCACCCGCACGCGCTGGGGAAGCCGGGGAAGTGCTGCATCCCAAGGAAGAGCAGGGCCCATCCTTCCCTAGGGCCTGCCCGCCGGGGCTGGCTCGTCCCGCTGGGCCACCCCGCGCGTCTCGGCTCAGACACCCACACTGATCATTCAGTCTTTTAGCCACACCAAATACACTTTATCAGCCGGGAAAAAACCAAACCCTATCACATCCAGAGGCACATGCAAGCAGAGCAAAGCTCTGTATGGACAGAAAACGGGTGGTGATGCTCAGTTATGCACCAAACCTTCCTCCTCCAACCTCCAGCTGCCGAGATTAGATGGAAATGTAATTCCTGGGATTAAATGCAAACGGCAAAGCAGAGAGAGCTTCCTTCTGCCGCAGCTTCCCCGGCAGCCCAGCTCCCCCTGGAACAGGCTACAACCACCTCACCACCAGACTCTGCTCCATACATGAGCTGGGAGATTTTTTTCCTTCCAATGCATTTTAGTCACCAGACTACTAAAAAAAAAACCCCAAAAAACCCCGACAAAAACTTCCCAAAAAACCAAAATGAGGAGGAGGAAATGCATTTCTGAGCACCCAGAGCTTGCAGCCAGCTGGCACCACAAGCCTTGGAGCGAGCCGGGAAGTCGCCCACTACACTTATTTCTCATTTTCCTTTTTTTTTCCTCCCCTGTGGAAGGGGGGAAGGGACTCTGGGATTAACGGCCATCTGACCTACCAGCGGTGTAGGGACATGAATCAAACACAATCAAAGGCCCCAGTGTCAGCATTAGCCTGACCCCTACAACTGGCTCGGGCTCGGGGCTCGGTGAGGCCTGGTTCTGGCCAGAGCAGAGTGAACCTGGCCCAGGGTTATTGGTGCCTGCCCAGGGCTCTGCCCAGCCCAGCCCCTGGCGCTGGGGGTGCAGGGCCCGTGGGGATGGACCCAGCTCTGCCCCACCAGAGCACTGAGTGAAAACAGATCTCCCCCCCAAATCCGTCCACTCCAATCCAGGGAGAAGAGGAAGGGAGGTGTGGGCTTGGAGGCTTTTCTGTGATTTTTTGGGGGTTTTTTGTTTCTTTGTCTTTCTTCTCACACCTTTTTCCTTTCCGTGGCTTTTTGGGTCTGATTTCCTCGAGTGGGTTTGGAAGGAGCAGCTTGGCAAGGCCCAGCCCCATGGAAAAGGCCAAATCCCAGTCCCACCATGGGGACTTGGGACTCACAGCCCAGACAACGTCTCCAGAGCCGGCCCTGAGGCTCAGCAGGTGCTGAAAAATGCAGGAACTGAGCTTTGTTAAAGTCCAAATGGCCCAAGTCATCTTCAGACACAGCATGGCACCCGAGCACGCCCTTCAACACCATTTTCCCATCACAGAAGGGAGAAAGAGGAGCACATCAGTTGTTATTCCTAAACAAGATCTCCAGCAGGAGAGTGCTTTGTCTGTAGGAGCTGATTTTGATAGGGATATTTCAGGAAAAAAATCCAGTTCTTTTTCTCTTCAGTGAACCTTCCCCACACTCAAAAGGGACACAAAAATCAGCCGGGTATCATCAGCAGGGAAATCCGTGCTGCCATGGCTCTGCAGGAGCAGGCTCCAAAGGGGATAGACGTGGTCCTGTCAAAGTTTCAAGCTCACCTTCCATTTAAATGTCATTTTTAATGGAAATGCTGCAACCTCCCCTTCTCTCCACTAAGCCCAACACGGGCTATTTTTATTTCCTCTATGCACGCTTTAACTGAACACTGACTGGTGCTTTTAACCTGCTCTTCCCAAATATATAGAAACGAAATCCTCCTGTTAGAAAGAAATAGATGCCAACACTCTGTCAACAACACTTGGCTCTTGAGCTTTACCAGGTGAGCTGGCACCAGATCTGGTTGGGCATTTTCTGCAGCTACTGAGTGAGGGAATCTCATGTGGGAATCCCCAGAGAGAGCTGGCTCTGTGGGATCTGCTGACGCTCCTCCTGGCTCTCTCCAGGCACAAGAAGGGAGCCTGCAGCAAGGCTCCCATCAAAACCAAGATGCCAGAGGGTTCAGCATGCTCAGAAATCAGCCTGAGCTTCCTGAGAGGGAATTCAGAGTGGGGACATCCACCCAGAGCAGATTCGGGGCCAGGCAGAACTGTGAAGCTGCTGGACAGCCAGGGACGCTGGGAGCAGCGTGCTGGTCACAGCCCTCCCTCTGCCAAAGCTTTCCTGCCTCCAGGTTTCCGTGGAGATTGGATTCCAGAGCGCAGGCACTGCCCTGCTGCCTGTGAGACACCTCCCATGGCCAGAGAGGCTCCTCAGCTCAGCCTCAGAGCAGAGCCCAAGGTCCCTGGGATGGGGCGGGAGGGACAGATCTACCCGTGGCAAACACCTCGGCTGCGGGGCCCAGACCTCACCCTAAGGAAGTCTCCAGACAGGATCATCCCACCCCAAATTTTTTTCCACAGCTTCACCTACTGGAACCATCAGCTCCTTGCACGCGTCACCAGCGTCACGACACAATCGTGAGAAAACATCACGGAGATTTGGTGTCCACTTCTGTTTCAGTGGGATAAAAATTCCCACATTTCTGACAGTGTGGGGAGTCCTGGGAGAAAGAGCTGCTGCTCATCCCGGTCAGTGGATTCCCGAATGGATCGGGGGTGCCTGTGCAGTCCCTAGTGCACGAGGATCCTTATCACACGGGTGCTCTCAGGGCCAGCAGCACGTCCCACACTCCCAGAATTTCCCAAATCAGTATCTAGTCATGTAAGCCCCGATTCCCTTCCTAGGAAAGGCAGAATTTCAGGGCCTCTGACAGAAAATTCCATCGCCTCCGTGTGATTTTGACGCATTTTTTGAACAATTGTGAACCCATCTGTAAAATGACAGAGTAGCCTGATGTGTCTTGGGATGCTTTTTGGGTAGGACAAGCGCTATGAGATGTCATGGTGGGCTCACCCTCTATGAAAACAAGGGACTTCAGCATCACACAGCTCTGCAAGAGGATGGGAAGAGAGCAAAACCACCTCCATTCATTCCCTCCCAGCCCCTCTTAATTCTATCCAGAGCACAGAGCTGGCTGGAAGCTCTAATTTGGATAAGTCTTTCTGGCAACTGCTCTAAACCCATCTGCTTCCACAGACACGGTTAAAGTGCAGCGTGAGCCAGCTCTGACTGTGACTGCTGCCTGAACCGAGAGCAGAGAGCGCAATCAGAGGGAACAGAGATGGGAAAGAGAGGAACGGGGTTGGGACTGCAGGGAACAGGAGCAAATTTGCCTCAAGAACAAGTCCTTCGGTCTCGTTAGTCAGGCTGAAGTGGTGCTTGGGCCTTTTACAAGCCCTGTGCATCAGAGAGAACTTCCTGGGAGGCACAGAGTGGCTGCTTGCGCTCAACCAGCTCAATGGATGCTCCAACCCTGAGCAAGGTTCCTCAGGCCAGGAAACCCTCCACAAAGCTTCGTCTCGCTTTCAGAAGCCTGACATTGGTTCTAAGCCATCGACCCAATGCACCACAGCTGCCTGAGGACTCCTGCAAGAAAAAAAACAAGCAGCTCCAGGGAAGTCAAGGCTCATTTCCCGAGAAATCCGGGGTGTTACGGGGGGTTCCCGCTCTAGCACCAGCCAGGCTGTGTGGGGTGGAGGCACCTCTCTCATCCCAGCGTCTCTGCGAAGCTCCGCAGCCTTCCCGTTTCTCCTTCCACAGAAAGTCCTCAGCACGCATTTGGCGCACTTTACAGGATGATGATGACAATGTGTTTCTCCTAAATAAAATCCATTTTTAAAGAGTACATATGCAATTACTTTGGGTTTTTGGCCTGTATTCAGGAAAGAATTTCCCCTCGGGTCAGATTTGGCAGAGGCTGGTGGGGTTTTCTCGCTTTTCCTCTGTAGGGTGGGCCATGGTCCACTTCCTAAGATCGTCTGGACATTTTCACCTAACAATTTCCCTGCTACTGCTGGGACCCAGGACACTGGCAATGCCCTTGATCTCTCCTGCGTGTTCAGGGTTTTGTGGCTTTTGGTCTTTTGTACTGAGGGTCTTAAATTTGTTATAGGGTGTCGGGAAGTGTTTTACGGCCTGCAGCATGCGCTGGATGTGCTGGGGACCCCTCTGGATTAAGCAGCTCTTCCATGGTCACCTGTAATTGGGAGAGCCTGTGCTCCATGAGGCAGGTGGTCCCTTCCCAGGTTCTGTCAGCCCTCCCTGGTCTTGCGGTAGCAGGGCTCTGACATCCAACGGGCAGGAATTACACCCCCAGCAGGGTCAGGTGGGACATCTCCCCTTGCTCTCATTTGAGGTGTGATGCTTATAAACCGAGGTGATGGGGCGTATTGGGATCATAAACAAGGTGGAAGTCCTGGGACTGGGAAATTACGGAACCTGGGCTCTGTTCCTGTCGTGCAGGACCCTTCCCTCTCCACTCCTCCACCACCAGACCACACTGGTTACTCCAGGCTCACCTGAAGTCAGAAGGAAGGGGTTTTATCTACTTCTGTAACAGAGAATCCTGCACAGCTCAGTTCTAAATCACCGAATTTCGGCCCAGGCAAAACCAATACCTGTGGATCAGGGATACCTTACGGATGAGGCACCGTTCCAAAGCTCATATCTGCCTGATCCGAATCCTTCTGGTGGTCATGTCTCATTTACATCTCACCACCAGCAGCAATTTTGTTTAAAGCTCCTTCAGACCCCTGCAATCCCCCACCTAGAGAAGCTACAGCTTCAAGATCACCTCCAAAACCACAAAATTCCCGATGGATTTCAGACAGGATTGCTCCTGGGTCTGCTTGGGATCCAAGGGTGCGTGCTCGAGACCTTGGCCATGTCCTGAGCTCAAACAGGCTCTGCACAGCCAGGAAATCTGCTCCAAACCTGGCACCAGAAACGCCCCCCCCGCTACCAGACCCAACGTGCAGCACAGATCCATTCCCCCAATCCTCCAAAGAGAAAAACAAACAAGCACACAAATGCCAAAACATTAACTACTCCCCACGTTACTCAGCCTTCTGCTAATTAGTAGAAATTTACAGCAGCTGCACTACTGGAAGTGAGCTCAGCCTTTAGCCCTGGAAATTCCTGGGGAGAATAATTTTCTGCAGTTTTTCTGGACTTACAGAAATCTCCAGGAATGTTCCAATATACTACCTAACTTCAGCAGCATTTCTAAGCCTTCTTTATTCTGCTCCTGCTGGGGTGACCGTGAAGCTCACAGGCATGAAATCCACAACTGCCTTCCCTCTCAAAGGCTCCTGTACAAGGCAAATCCAGGGATGCGTGTCCGGAGAACCACAGAGGAGAGGGAGTGGAGCCCTCTGGCCTGGTGTCTTCCACCTCGTCCATCAGCTCTTCCTGACCAGCACAGACCAATGCTGAGAGCCCTGCGAGGGGTTCCTCACGTTTGGGTTTCGTGTCCCAGTTTCCTGGTGGAACTGGCGAGCGGTGATTTTCTGTGTGCGTGATGAAGGCTGGGTCTCGACAGAAGCAATGTGGTTTGTTTTTTTTTTTTGGCAGGATGAGGTCTAGATCTGTTTGTCAGTGCTCTTTGTAAAGCTGGAAAGGTGGTCTGGATAATCCAAGCCTGGATAATCCAATAATTCACCAGGCTGAGTGTGCAGCACCCATCAGGGTTTGCTATCACCCACCTGCCCGATGGGTCTCAGCAAGACCACAGGGCTTCTGTAAATAAAACAGAAATAAAATATATCCACCCACCTCCCACCTAAAATGGCATTGCCCAGCAGATCATTTTGCCACACTGAGTCCCCAGCTATTACATTCTAACAGACCTTCCTCCCTGAGCAATCCTCGCCCATTCAGACCCCACTTTCTGCTCCAGAGTGGGAGAGAAGGTCAGAAATAGCTCATGTGTGCTCCCAGACTGGATGCTGCAGGACCAGCAGGTAGGCAGCCAGGTAGACAGGCAGACAGACACGATGATAAGCCATACATCTGGCATGTGAGGATCATGGCAGTGGAATTACCATTCCCCAGCCAAGTTTCACGCTTTGGGGAGTTGTTTTGACATGCTGTCAATGCCGCACCAGAATAACCTGATTTATTTCCCTCCTTCTCTTTGAAAAGGTCTATTTGGTGCCATTTATTTTGCACTCACTTACTCGCCATCCTATCAGGAGGCGGGAGGTCAGCAGGGTCACTCCTGAGAGAGTATCACGTTCTGTACAGGATAGAGAAAACGCTCCAAGTTAGTGGGAAGGGAAGAATTCATGCTGGGGCCTCCTTTCAGCCTCTGCTCTCCCACAGTGGGCTCGTAGACCTCTTCCCTTCCCACATCCTTGCTCTTCCTTTCAGATGGACAAGCCAGTTCCACTGTCACTGATATCCCACCAGTATCAATCCCTCCTCTGCTTCAGTTTTGCTTCATTTTCACCTCTGCTGATCCTTGGCTGGGAATTCTCAATCCGTCCTTCGTGTATCACACAATAAAATCCTTCAGTCTTTTCTGTCTTTGCATCTGAAATGGATGTTGGGTCCCAAAGTGGCTGCGAGAGGAGCTGGAGGCACAGCAGCAGACAGGAGAGGTGCATTGCTCATTTCCACAGAGATCAGGATCACTGCAACAGGCTGAGGCATTTTTAGGGATAAAATATGTGGTGAATACCCATACTGGTGTGTAAACACAGCACTCACACCGGTGCCCAGTTTGTGTCAGTGGCCGCACTGGTTTTGCTCTGGGATGGCAAATCCCACATCCCTCCAGGCCCACCTCAACCAGGCAGGAGCCATGGAAGCAAAAAACTGTTGTGGCAACAGATTTGGGGCTGAGA
The DNA here is from genome assembly GCF_020740725.1 of Corvus hawaiiensis. Lineage (NCBI taxonomy): Eukaryota > Metazoa > Chordata > Aves > Passeriformes > Corvidae > Corvus > Corvus hawaiiensis. The sequence continues at coordinate 693,899 of NC_063230.1, forward strand.
CACCCTGAACCCACCGACCACCGCAGCAAAAGCGAACACCGAGGTCACAATGCAGCAGCTTCAAAGGCAGGTGAGAGAAGAGAGAAACCACCCATGAGTTATGGGACCTTTTTCTGACGTGGATGGGCCAGGAGTGGAAATAGCCAGAGCCTGATGCATCCTTCTGCAGCAGAAGGAGCAGCTGGGGAAGCAGAGAGCACAGGCAACAGTCCAAGGCACTTGAGCTCAGCAGCAGCAGCTCAGAGCTGCTCGGTAGCAAGGCAGGATCTCCCTCCCTCTGGATAAATCCTGTTTTATCTCTGCCTCCCGCACACAACCTGCCTTTTGCACCCTTGCCATCAGTCAGGAAGGTTCCCTGCACGAGTGCAGTTAAGGCTCTCACAGGACAATTTTAACTGGAGACTTCAGCTGGCACCTTTGCTTTGTTTAGTTCATGGGCTGGGGGACATCGAAGCTGAGCGCGAGGGGGTGACCGGGCATTAGATCATGGAATAACACGAGCTCCACGCACAGCTGAGAGCCAGCACTTGACACTTGTCTTCTTCCATCCTCACAGCCCTGCACTCGTGCTGCTCCAGCCGGGAGGCCTCCATCCAGTTAATCACCCTCACACTTGATAGCTCCTGCCTGCCCAGCTGTCCTGGTGTTTCCAAACACATGGACCTGGTCCTCCCCACCGAGGAGTGAGTGGCTCACAAATCAGTGGAGCACTGGGAGAGTTATGTGTGGTTGAGATAAGCACGGAGGCAAAGTACAGGCATTTATGCAAAGGTCTCCTTCCCCTCAGCAAAGGAGAAAATGTGACCTAATTGGCTCAATAGAAACCCCCTCTGTCACTAAAAACCAGAAGCCAATGGTCAAAAATAGAAAGAAAATACTGCTAGGAATAGAATTTTCTTTCTGTTTTTAGAAAGAATAGCACCCCAGAAGAAGCAATCCAAGAACCCAGCATCATGATCCAAGGTAACATAAAAATAGCCACGGAGTCCAAGGGAAAAGAGGGAGATATTTCCAGCCTGCACACTGCAGAATTCCCTCTGGAAACGCAGCGGGTTTGCTTCATTTCCTCTTCAGCTTTTGCTGAAATATCGAGCAGCACAAAAGCCCCCTCTTTGCACTGAGAACACAACTGCTGAGTGCATAAGCTCTCCCCACATCACATCAGGCACTTTTCCATTCAGCGACCAGCCTCTTTTGACTCCCATCCCTCTTTCCGAGAGGAGGCAAAGCTGAACTGAAGAGCTGATTTTGACAGTCCTTTATTTGCAAACCTGCTTGTCTTTCAAAGGCATTTCAGCCACGGAAATCCACTGAATGGGAGAAGAAACCCCTCACCAATTCCTGCATCTGTCCAAGCAAGGACTTCCCCAGAGGAGGAATGGAGCTCACGGAGGAGGTTTCTCCTCCTGCTCCCTGCTGACACGGCCTCTTTCCCCGTTCCCACTATTCAGTCTGAGCTCTTCCACATCCTTATGTAAAATCCAGCTGCTCTTCCAGTCTCTCCTACCCAGACCTGTCTCAGCTTCCATTCACAGAGGGCTGCTCCCAAAGCTGCCTGAGGATCATTTCCTAGTCCGTGTGCTCCTCTTAAATTAATGAAGTGGCTACAAACAAACAAAAAACAAATCCCAAAAAAAAAAAAAAAAAAAAAAAAAAGGGAGGGAGGGAGGGAGGGAGGAAAAATGACAGCGGAGCTTCTGGATGAGTTTGCAGGGCATAAATTGAGAGCCGGGACTGATAACCAGCGCTGTAAAACCAGGAGAGGCTTGGTTTTACAGGGGAGGGTGGTGCAGGCAGCCTTCCTCCCCGTTTCACAGCCCGGGAGCAGGAGAGGCTGTCGGCCCCGCTGCGGTGAAACAGCCAGGCTGGCTGAGATCCCCAAACCGATCTCGTGAAGACGAGAGTTGAATGGACACTTCGGTACCCTCCTAATCACTCCTTTATGACGGTGTTTTAGCTACCTCGGATGGAGGCTGCGAGGAGATCAGTAAATAAGGGTTTTTCCTTTGTTAACCTCCCTGACTGCTTTGGGCTGCTTTGACACCCTCCAAAACGAACAGAAAACACGCGGGTAAATAAAGGCTTCGTCAGCTGCACGACGTGCGAAACAAGAGCGGTGGGAGAACACCCCCAGGATTCCCTTTACGGGATCTCTTCCCAGCAGGTCCCCCGCTGACAGGAGAAGGGACCGCTGGATGTTTGTCCTTCCTCTGGCAGGGTGACAACAGCTCCTGAGAGGTGCAGGACGCGTCTCTGCCCTGCCGAGGAGAAGACATCCATCCTCCACCTGACCTCAGGGGAAGCTGGAGAGGCTCCTGCCATGATCCCTCACCCTCCCGGTGTGATCTCAGCCTGCTCTATCCACCCCCGTGTGCCAGGATGAGCCCCTGCTGCAGGCTGTGAGCCAGGGCAGCACCAAACCACCTCATCCAGGGCTTTTTTCTCCATTCCCCACTCTGTATCCACATCCCAGCCCTGTTTCTTGCCAGTTTGCTCTTCCCTGTAGCGAGGGAAAGAGGGAAAAGGGAGTTTCAGTGCCCAAACCTCAAGGTCCTTCTGAGAGCTCTCGCCTGCCGCAGAAAGTCCCTTCATCATCCCTGAGATTCACATAAAAGCAGCTGAGGTTAATATTGGAGAAGCCAAACTATAAACTGAGAATTACGCTTTAGCCTAAATAAATCATCACCTCTGAGGCCGGCTCTGTGGCTGAGTGGGGAGGGAAGGGGGGAAGCCCCTCGGACTTCCCGGGACTGGGAGAGATGGGATGCGGCATTTAGGGGCTGAACACTCAGAGGCCTCATCCAGTTTACTGGAATCAACCTCCTCGCTGTTTGCCGGGGGAATCTGTCCTGGTTTTAGGGGGCTCCTGGAGGGAGAGCCTCCCCCCGGCACCCCGGGGCCGCTTCCTCCCTCCCTGCGGGAAATGTCCCTCTAATGATTCCCCTGCCCCGCTGCTCTGCAGTTTGTCAGGCTGCCTGACTTCGAGCCATCCTGCATCTGTTTCGCCTAGAGAGCCACGCTCGCCTACATTTTAATAAACCCTATAATTTACACATTTCCCTCGTACCCTGTAATTTCACCACCCCGAGACGCAGCGAAGGGAGAAAGCGCAGAGCTGGGAGCAGCTCGCAGAGAGCGCTGCCAGAGAATCAAGAAATAAGTAGAAGGGCTTAAATCTGCAGCAGTAAAATAATCCAGGGGAGGGAGCCAACAATGACTGCAAAATAAACATCTCCCCCTGCGAAAGCCCGCAGCCAGCCCCGCTCCTCGCAGCCCGGCGCTGCCAAGAGATCGGCTGCGCTGGGAAACGCGCCTGAGGACTCCAGGAAAAAAAATGGATGTGGGTTATATGGACCCCTTTTATAAGGCAACTGTTAGCGGTAACTAAGTTTAAATTTATATGTTCAATAAAGTCTCTTTCCCCCCCCCCCCCACCCCTTTCCAAGTGCCAGAACCACTCAAGGAAGCCGACACACGCTTCCCATTTGAAAATGTGTTATTTGAGCATTTTTATTCTCCGCTTTTGTTCTCGGGGCTGCAGCCCCTGCGAAGGCGAAGGGGGGCATTTCTGCGCCGAGATCAAAGCGGCTCTGTGTATACACACACTCGTGCAAATTATGTATTTGTGATCAAGTAACGCAGCATCAGGAAAAGCCAGGCGGGCATGTGGGAGAGTGAGATATTTACACAGGCCTGGCCAGAGGCAGAGGCATTATTTTAAGTGTTTTTCGCCGGTGCCAAGTCATCTGTTCACATATCCGTGTGTGCGCGTAAAGATGATGGAGAGAGCAGCTCGCCAGAGCCAGGAAATCCAGCGCTAACCCCCCCCAACTCCCAAGTGTGTCTTGCCGGGACTCCTGACACCCTCCAAATCTGGGTGTCCCCGTTCAGAGTCCCTGTCACAGCGAGCGACGGTCACGCAGGACCCGGGACAGCAGGAGGTCGCTCTCCCTTCCCCAGCGCAGCTTTACAGCTCACATAAATGGATATATATATTTCCCCTATAAAGACACGATTTAACCAAAGGATCTCGGGTTCTTCGGCATCAGGGAGAACAAAAATTAATAAAAGAAGAAAAAAACGCATTAAAAAAAAAAAAAGGCAAAAAAAGAAAATAAATTTGCCCTGTGCCGCGTTCCCCAAACGGGAAATGAAACCCTGTCACCCGAGTCCTGGGGCTGGAAGGGTAGAAAGCAGAAGGTGAGAAGGGAGCACCGCGGGATCTCACGGGCCCGGCTCTCCCTGCCTGCCAGGGATCGTTCCCTCCTGTCTTTGCCAGCTGGACAAGGAGAAAAGCTCCCCCCACCCGCCCCGGGGGCCGGGAGCGCCCGGGCCGTCCCCGGGCAGCGCCCTGGGGTGCGGCGAGCGAAGCCCGTGGCGGGGCAGCCCAGGAAAACCGGCATCGGAGAGAGGAGCAAGGGAGAAGCCAAATCCGGCAGCGTGTTTACGACGTAAAATGCCGATAAAACTTGCACTGAAATGATTTCGAACTCAAGTCCGGGCGGGAGGGGCTCGAATCGATTGGAAATGTCCTTTCCAGATGGGTGGCTGCCGGAGGAGCCGGCGGAGGCTGGGTGGGGAGAGCTCCCCCGGGGACTGTGAAGCAGAAATCTCTGCTCTGAGCCAGCACCAAGCCTGGGAGGCGCAAACACAGCGGAGCAGCTCCAAAATGGGGCGCAAAAGCGTGGAGAAACGGGGAGACCCTCTGAGGGGAGGGAGGCCCTGGGGCGGGGAAGGGGACCCCGGGGACCCCGACCCGCAGCCTGGGACAGGGACACGCAGCCCCGCGGAGCATCCCCGGCCCGGCTTCTCCCCCCGCTTCCCCCTGCTCCTTCCACTCAATCTGCATTATTATTAGCAGTATTTTATCCCAGGAAAAACAAACGTCTCCCTCCCTTCCCAGCACACGCCGGGGGGGTAAAGGGGTGGCAGGCCCAGATAACAAAGCAGCTGGTGTGGGACGAAGTTGTAAGGAAATAATTGATATGTAATAAGGCTGAGTGAATCTATCCCAAAGAAAATATTGCGTAAGTGGTTATGATTAAACATGCCCGGGCGAAAGGCGCTCTCATAAAGGAGTAATGGAGCTAAGGAAACAAATGATCATTGGGAATGTTAAACACAGAGGGGCATTTCATCACACAAACATAAATTCAGCTTGAAAGAGACTTAAGGGGAAAAAAAACCAAAAAAGAAGAAAGGCCCATCCCCCCCGGCCCGTTACCCTCAGGTTGTGCGACGGACGCTGTTTGAAGATGCTGGAAGTGAGGGGCGGGGGGGGGAGGGAGGTTGGAGATCCCGCTGCAGAAGAAGGACCCGATCCTGCCTCGTGGGTTTAGACCCGGAGCGAACCCAAATCTTCATCCACGCAGCCCCTCCGTTCCCCGGACGTGTGACCAGCCCGTCCTTCCTTTGGGTCACCCCCCACCCCCGATGCTCTCCCGGGTCGGGGCCGGATCCTTCCTCCATCCCCCGACCACCCCGTTTTCCCCTCCCCACCAAGGGATATCCCTGACCAGGCAGCGCATCCCCTACCGAACTCCGGGTCTTTCCCCATTTTTATTAAAAAGCGAGAAATAAATTAAAAAAAAAAAAAAAAATTGTTACCCCAGAGAAACGAAAAGAAAAATTTAAAAACAAATAAAAGAGGAAAAAAACAAATTGCCAGAGCCTCGCTCCCTTTTCCCAGCGCTCTCCCGTCCGGCTCAGTCCCGTTTCCAAAGCCAAGGAGCGCGGCCGCACGGTGGGAAAGTCGCAGAGTTTATTCCAGGGCCAAACCTCCGCCTCTGGAGCTGGCGCCTTTACAGGCGGCAACGTGCGCTTGGCTGCGGCCCTGGGCAGGCACAGCGAGCCGGGCTCGCAAATTCGTTAGCAGAGAAATAATTCGCTGTCCCGACTGCTTTTGGGGGGTTTTGGCTCAGGGGAAAGCAAGCACAGCTCAGCTCCCACCTGGCTGCAACATCAGGCGCTGTGCCGGCTTGTTATTGAGCATTTTAACCAATTTAAATCGCCATTCTCGGCTTTTTCCCCTTTTCTAAGCCCAGCTGAGGTGGGTGTTTGCACACACGCGGGGCTGCAGGAGCGGCCCTGCCGTTGCCCCACGCCCGAGCTGGGTTTTGGGGCTGCAGGAACTTGTTTTCGTTCGAATTAAACCCGGGGAAGGAGCGGGGGGAAAGGAGAGAGGCGGGAGATATTTGTGTAACAACTTGAAATAATTTCCCCGAGAAGAAGGAAATCTGGGCAAGAGTTTATCAGGCAGTTCCCTCTGCCAGCATGTTTAAAATGTATAAGTAATTTTAAAGTGTGTCTTCACTCAATATATTTTCCCCTTTCTCCTTCAGATGACAAGGAAGACCAGTGATTGCAAGATGTCTACAGATAGCGCCCTTTAAGAGTTTCCACATTGTATGGTTGGGGGGAAAAAATGTGTTTGCGGTTCCTCCGTCCCCGCCGACAACTTTCTTAGAGCCTGGGTTTACGGCTCCTATTGTTCGGGCTGGAGGACGGATTTAAATTACACCAAAAGCAGGAGGGGGGGGGGAAATTCAGGAGGGTTCTGACGGGAGAGAAAAAGATTTACTCTGAAAAGATGGGGGGGGGGGGGGGGGGTGTGGAGAAAAGGAACAAATTGCCCCAAACTGCGTCCGAAGGGACTCCCCCTAAATCCAGGTTTAACGGTGGGGCTGGGTTGGTTTTAACGAGATATTTTGGGGGGGAATTAGAGAGAATCACTGGAAGTTTGGGGGGGTTTGGGGGGGAATAGAGCGCTTTGTAGGGAATACGAGCGAGGCACCCCTGATCTCGGAAGAAGAGGGTTGCGCGGGGAAGGAGCTGCCTGGCCTCGGGCAAAGCCCGGCTCCCGTTAGGCTCGGGATTAAAAACCAGCGATCGCCACCAAATTAGAACCGCTTGTGAGAGAAATTACAAGAGAAAAAAAAAAAAAAGACCCCAAACCCACAACTTTTTCTTTTTCCCTCCCCTTTAGAAAAGGAGGCGAATTCAGTTTCCCGCACAGAAAACGTTTCTCTTTTCCTCTCTACCTAATCCGAGTCACGAATCTCTCTCGCACTGCACTTGCTGGGACAAACCTTTGGCCAGGGAGAGCTCCCGGGCGGGACTGAGTGTCTGGAGAGTTTTCACAGGGCTTTCTCCACCTCGGAGAGAAGATGTTTCATTTCTGATTTCCCCTTTGGCTTCCCAAAAGGGGGATGCGGGCAGCGCCCTCCGACCACCCTGAGCTCAAATCAAAGCTTTGAAACAACCTTTAAAGCCAAAGGAGGAAACGGGCCGGCTCATTCCTTCGGCTTCGTGGTGAATATTAAGATTATCTGAGGAAATGAGCCGGGGTTTCTGCAGGACGGAGCAGCCTTGCAAAGAGAAGGACGGAGAAAATTACCTTGCGCTCCAAGAAAATCAATTTTCTTGGAGCAGGCAGCAGCGGCAGGCAGGAATTTGCTTGGGCACAAGCACCTACAGCGGGATCAGGCAGGGGAAATCGAATTTCGGAGAGATGCATCTACCCACGGCTTTCCCCCAGCAGCAGCCCAAGCCTTGAAACTGAGAGCAAAACGGGGTTCTTGACCTGCCAAATATTTGGTTAATTTGATTGAGTTTAGGCGCGAACATCATTTAGGTTCCTGAATTCATTTTATCCTCACACTGACGAACGTAAACCAGAAGTTACTCCCGTTTTAGGCTTATTTAAAAGCCTGTCCTAAAACCAGCCCCCCAAAAACGGCGTGGCACTTGTTCCCCTCGCTTCACAAACTCGACCTGAGTTCTCCAGTCCCCGTTTTACTCCAAATCACCCCAGTGCAAAGACTTTTTTCCCCCAGTGTAACGATTTACCTCATTCCTACCACTGCTTTTCACGTTCGGGAATCTGGGGAGACGAGCAGGGAGGATCCTTGGAGCTCTGGGGGCAACGGGAAAATCATGGAAATACATTTTTTTTTTTTCTGATGGATAATATTTAATAAAATGGAAAAAAAGAAAACAACAACCCAAATATTTCGTTCATCCCCGTGTCCCCGAGTTGTTTCTGGGGGCTGGGGATGCGCAGCCATCGGGGCCATGCAGAGACCCCACTCCCCTCTGCCACCCTCACAAGATCCAGACACATTTTGTGTCACCCGATGGACGCACGGAGCCCCCGGGCCGTGGTTTGTGCGGTTCTGTGGGGTTTTTATTATTTACGGGATAGGAGAGAAGCAGAAATAGCAAAGAAATAGTATTTATATATTTATATATTTATATATTTATATATTTATATATTTATATATTTATATATTTATATATTTATATTGAGCCGCTTCTCGGGCACGAGCAGCGCTGGAGTTGCGGGGCAGATCCCGGGAAGGGCCGCGGGCAGCTCTCCAAACCCACGTGTGTTCCCATCCCTGCTCCCGGAGGGAATGGTGTGGGAATGGTGCGGGAACGGTGCGGGAACGGTGCGGGAACGGTGCGGGAATGGTGCGGGAACGGTGCGGGAAAGCCGCCCCCCGCACCCGGGCTGGATCTCCCTGCTCGCCCCATCCCTCGCAGCCCACGGCAGGCAAGAGCCAGCCCCTCTCATTCCGTGCCAAGTTCCCAGCTCCCAGCGCCAAACAGCGCATTAGAAAACAAAACCAACTTAAATAAATAAATTAATGAATAATAATCGGGAAAATTAAAAAAACAAAAAATCAAACGCCAAAGCTTTGTGCCATCTCCAGTCAGGGGGTGCTGGATCCCACCGACGGCTCAGGGAAGGGGAGGCAGGGAAAGGGGATGGGGTTTTCTTTGATGAATTCCGAAACAATCCCTATTATTAATTTCCTCACCAACCAAGGGTGAATAGAGGCTCCAAATGGCAAGATTTGCCTTTCAAAGAGGAACGTGAAATCAAAACACCTGTTCTACATTAGCCCTCTCTCGCTTCCACCTCCCCTGTAAATGAAATTATTTAAATAATGAAAAAAAAAATCTATATATGAGAGAGAATAGGCGTATTGTTTTTCTCTCCTGACATATGGGATCGGAGCTGGCAAACCGGGTATCGCTTCAGGTGAATAAATTAAAAACCGAGCATTTAAGAAGTGACATGGCGAGTTCTACCAGAGCATCTTCAGGCACATTCGGACCCAAAACCTGGCACCCAAACCTACCCCGGAATCTCCCCCCAGACTCCTCTGGTGGGGATGGACAGCGAGTCCAGAAGCAGCGGTCAGACACTCCCAGCCCACGCACCCCGAATTTCCCGCACCCACGGGCGGGGCCCAAACCCTCCCCGCACCCACGGAAGGACCCCAAACCCTCCCCGCACCCACGGGCGGGGCCCCGCACCCTCCCCGCTGCAGGATCCGCCCCGCCGGGCCCGCCCCACGCCCGCCAGGCCGTGCCCAGCCCCGGGTCCCCCCGGGCGCCAGCGCCGGGCAGGGCGGCCGCGGGGCGCAGGGAGCCCCGTTACCTTGGCGGGGGGCTCGGCAGAGCTCTCATGGATGCCGAGGGCCCTGGCAGAGGGCTCGGCTGGCTCCCGGCCCTATTTCCGCTTGTAACTACGAGGGGACACTGCCTGGCCCGATAAGGTATCACAGAGTCGCGGCAGTCGCGGTCAGCACCTCGCTCCGAGCTCCCCGGCCCCGGGCCGGGCCAGCGGGGAGATGTCGAGGCATTTCTGGGAATAATCACATCACACAAGTGCTTACATTCCGGCTTCCTTTCTCTTTATCCCTACCACCAAGTTTGAAGTCACACCTTCTACCGGATTGTTTAAGGTCTCGGGGTTGCAGGGGGGTGGGTGGCAGGGAAGGGGGGGAGCTGGGGGTTGTTAATCTCTAGGGTTCCTCCAGGCCAATAAAAGTAGCGTGGTCAGAAATTTCTCCTTTTCCACAGAAACCTCTCCTTCTCCCCCCCAAGTCCAACCCCGAACCCTTTCTGTTTGTTTTTTTGCCTGGACTTCAGGGTCTGCAAAGAGCACTGGGAAGTCCTGAAAGCTGCTCCAACTAAGTTGCAAAGTAACAAAAAAGACTTTGTTTGCCCCATAAAGTCGCAGAGGGGTCCTGGTATACACACAGACATTGTGCAAAGCGCACCTGGAAAGGAGAATATATGAAAATATCTCATCCACGTGCACCGGAATAGGCTTCCCAAAATGCAACGGAAGGCCTTAAACCTGCACCATCCTGGAGGGCTGATAAATGCACTGACGTGAAAGTAGTTGTCAGTAAACATCTGGGTGTGTGCACGCAAATACTTCTTTAAACATCTGATACAAACACTTTACATATCCAGGCATTGATCTTAATTAACTCGAGATCCTAAAAGCCTGAACAGCGGGACTGTGACTGGGAGATGGGGATTCCAGGGCCGTAAGCAGCTCTGGAAATTCACGTTTTCTTGCAGAAAAGCACCCACCAGAATCTCTTTCACCGGGCTCTGGTCCCCCTCTGCTCTCTGTCCAGATTGCTGTGGCTTTGTGCCGCCACCCACTGTGCTCGGGGCTCACCTCATCATCCCCTTCTTTGGGATCTACTTGGGATTCTTAAAAATCAACCTGATCCCCTCTGCTCACGTCCCCTGCCAGGCACTCAGCGTGTCCAGCGAGCAGACACAGAATGGTTTCTGTATTTTCTTTCCTCCCGTGCCCCTTAAGCCTGGGGTTTGCTGTTTCACAGAAAGGGTAATCTGGGGCTGCTGCTGAAGCATCCAGCGCTGACACGCTTTGAAAAGGCAGAATCAAGCAGATGGAGACAAGTGATTTCTGTCAGAGGGCAAACCTTTGGCAGTGCCCTTGATCCCGCTGTCACCCTCCCCATCCTTCATTTAGGGCACTCTTTTCACACTGCCACCACCCCGGGCCTGCCTCTTCTTCGTGCAGCTCTCGGACCAAATCAGCCCCTCCATCGCAGAGCCACTCTGCTGTTTTCTCATAAATAACCAGAGCATGTGTGCACCATGCCTATGGCCACAAAAACCCGCCTTTGGCTGGGATTTCTGGTTGTCACCTCGTGCCAATAATAATAACAATAATAATAACAATAATAAGAACGTTGCTTTGTGGATTCAGACCTGCCAGGAAGGCACCAAGCCAAGTGTTACACTTGTGGGAGGTATCTTGCAGAGTACTCCAAGGATCTTTTGTTAGGTCTGGCCTTATTTAATATTTTCATTAATGACCCTGTAAATGGATTACACAGCCCATTAATAAAATTGGCAGATGCTACCCAGTTAAGGGAATTCATGAAAGGCAAGAGAAGATTAAAAAGGGAAGGGAAAATGACAGAGAAAAGCAGGAAGAAAGGACGGAGAAAGAGCTCAAAATTATTTGTGATGATGAAATTCAGGGAAAGGTGGCTGGAGGATTATTCAAAACCCAGATTCTTTAATTGTGGTTTTATCCACAATCCAGTAAAAATGAATTATGAGTCCCAGAGAGAGATGGGGCAGAAGGTGAGGCTGGAGTTTGTGGGGAGGGGTGGCAGGAGGGCAGAGACCACAGCAGGAGCCCTGCTCACACACGGAGCGGGAATATGGGGACGTGCACCCGATGGCTGAGCAGTGCCAAAAACCCCAGAGGAACACTGGAAAAAACAAAAAGAACTTTCAGCTTGTGCTGAAAAGGGTAGGAGAGACCCTTAATTTTGAGGGTAGGATTCAAGAGCCAGTGCAGGGCAGCCCCCACACGTTTTGGGGTTCCCTGTGCTTCTGGCAGGTGCCATCAAATGGATCTGGATCTGTATTATGAGATAAATCTGATAATCTTGGAGCCTGACTGCCCACATTTCTCTCTCAGCTCCTCCAGGGGCATCTGGTGGAGCTCTGAAAATAACATCAGCCATGAGGGGTCTGTGAGGGGCTGCAGGCAGAGGAAAAGCACCTCATCAAAAATCTGGGATTCCACAACTGGATCCCTTGGGTCATTCTCCAGAGCAGTGACAGCTGGTGGGGACCTGCTGGGTGAACAAGAATCTGGCTCAGGAAAGAGGAGAAGACACAATAGAACATGGGCAAATTAAAAAATAAGCACAAATTCTGCTGGCCTGAGAAGGGTGGGAGGTGCTGCAACTCCCTGCTGACCAGAGACTCAAAATTATGAAAAAAACTCCCCAAACTGATCAGGTGTAAAGTGGAAATAGGGCCAAAAGAGGATGAAGAATGTGGCCTAAATGGGTGTTTCTACCTCCCTCACATCCCATAGGAGTTCCAGGAGGTACAGCTGGAGGTGCAGAGGAGCAGTGTGGGTTTTCCCAGTGGTTACACAGAGCAGTTCGGACCCCAAACAAACGCAGAGGGTTTGGGAGCCCCTCTTCTAGAGCAGGGCTGTGGATTTCAGCTGAGCCAGGGACATGACCACAAAGCGCCAGATGTTCCACTGATTGAAATCAGAGCGGATCCAAGGGCACCAGGAAAGCTCTCACGGCCGGCTGGGCTGAGGGTTTGATGCATTGAATACTCCAAGGCTGTGGATTTAAGTGTGTCCCCTTCTTAGCAGTTTTACACAGATAAAATCCTCGGGCCTTAAGCTTTTTCAGGTTATTTGGCTTATTTTTTGAGGGTCTGTTGTGCTAAGGATTGCAGCTTGACCCGAATTGTCACCCTTTTTTCCTAAATAATTATGATACCACTACTTCCAAAGGGAAAGAAGGAATTAAAAACCCAACTCTGGGCCCAGTCTACCTCTGCATTACACCTGTTTGACATCACAAACCTACCTGCTTCAAAGAATCAAACCTCTGTTCTACCCCTGCCTGTTCCATTCAGACACAAATCCCTAAAACCTGAGTATTTCAGTGTTTTCTCTTTTCTTTCAGCACTTGCTGTTCACCTATTTGCTTTTTTCTCTTTACACTGGGTCACCACTACAAACATCTTGGCCAGACTCTGTGAAGCCATGAATATGATTGTGGCCTGCTAATGTAAACAGGCAGGAAGGGGTAAAATAGGTTGGTTTTGTGTGTGTGTGTGAGAGAGAGAAAGAGAGCGAGAAGGAGAAGGATCCAGATCCAGTTTATAAACATCCATCTCCAGTAATGAGTCCTCTAGGAAGAAATGAAAAATAGCCCAGGCCTGGTAAAGTCAATTAAGTTGCTTTTAAATAAGGGGTTACCCAGAGAGGCCAAGAGTTAACATGTAAAGGCTTATTGCCAGTGCTGTAAAAAATAAAAGGAGGCTTGAATATTTGAAGACATTTGGTTGCTATTATAAACAAGTGGATCTAATAGTGTGGGTACATTCATAGACTAACTGTAGAAGTTGGGCATCTTATAAGGACACATTGAAGGGGAAAAAACTCCAAGGTTCCCTGGCTAAATAATTCCAAATGGGTCATTATAAAAGCACTGATACAACACGTGTGGTTGGGACCCAGGGCATTTATAAGGCAAGCTTTTCAAGCCCCCCAGTAACGAGCAGCTAACAACAAGAGCACAGCCAAAGGTGTGTGTAATCTGCAGGGAACACATGGCAAAGCTTTACCCTGCAAATTCTTATAACGACCTGCAGAGCAGATGGCCCTGACACCACTTCCAGCCCTTCGGAAAACCCGACTGAGCTTCACCGCAGTGTGGGGACTCGGAGCTGGGGAAGCGCGTGGCGTGACAGCACCTTCCAGGGAGGGAAGGGCTGTTCTTAAAGAGATGAGAAAAGGACTTGAAGACAAAAGGAGAACAAAGATGCTCCTCTTTTCTGCTCCAAAGCCCAATTTTTTCTCCTTGGGGAAAAACCCCGTTTTTGGGGGGGTTTCAGGGAGGTTACAGAGGGCTGCTAACACAATCTGGGAGCAGACCTGTAATTCCTGCGAGGACAAATAACCCGGAGGAGGCACCCAGGCACCTAAGTCACCTTCTCGCAGAGGCCGGTGCTGACCCACACAGAAGAGATTTCCAAGATAGCTCAGGCTATCAACTCTTGCCTTTGGAAGCAGTGGGAATGCTGCTCTGTGCTCCAACTCCCTCAGGAACAATCCATTCCCACAGCATCCCACGGTGTGTAACACATCCCTCCGCTCCCAGGGAGCTGTGTCCACAAATCCTGCTGCTTTTCCAAGGGCAGACATCACGATTTGAGTGACAGACTTGACAAAGCCACAGCACCCCTTCCCAAAGGCAGACTCAAGACATGGAGCAGAAGTTTTGACCACCAGAGACCCTTCCTGTCACAGCTCAGAGCTGGCCACTGCCCCGAGCCCTTCATCCCCTCGCATCACACATTTCAGTATCTGAGCCTCTTCTCACGCTCCTCTTCGGATCACACCATTAGAGACTGTAGGTGGAAAAGCGAGGTCCAAGGAAACATGAAGGACCACGTTTTAGGATCCTAAAGAGGCAGAACAACCCTCAGTGAGGACGTTTTCAGAAGCATTAATATAAATTTTAGTTAAATATTAAGCTGCTCCCGACTATCCGACAGCAGCAGGCTCTGCCCCCGTCAGACCCAGAGGCGAGGCTCAACTTTGAATTCCCAGGAGACACAGCATCCCACGCAGGATCCGGGATCAGAATTCCTCATTTTGAAACGAAATTTTGAACAAAGTATCCCTCAGCACGGATCCGTGAGTGGCTGCTCAGGCTCTGGAGTGCAGCACTGATTTCCTGCGGGCTCAGCAAGCAGCAGGACAGCGGGATCAGGGAGTTCTCTGCCTTTCCCGAGCCTCCTGCCCGCCTCCCTCGCTCCCTGTCAGCTGCGAGGGAACGGGAGAGCAGCAAACACAGGGTCAGGCGAATTAACGTCACCAGAAAGGAAGTGGGGTCAGAGTTAAGCGGCGTTTCGGAGCATGGATGGGGACAGTTAACTCAGCAGCTTGATGAGGAGACTCCTCAGCCGCATTTCCTCTCAGGGGGAGGGGGATTCCAGCAGGATTCATCGCTACATCACAGCACCCACCTGAAGGACCATCCAGGGACACCAGACCTGGGCAGAGCCCCGGGAATCCTGTCCTGGCTGCTCTCTGGAGTGTGGGGTGGCAGAGGAGGAGGCAGGAGTGCAAATCTGCCTCTATTTGTTTAAGCCACCAGCAAATTAATGCTGCAAATCTGCCAGGCTGACCCTGTGGTTTCGGGGAGATTTTTCTGGCTTCCTGGTCTGGGGTATTGTACACACAGGTTTCCTTTCCAGCCCTTGATAAACACTTCTGGCCAGCTACTCAGGAGGAACAGGGTGGGGGGAATATTCTGTCTTGGGGTGACCTTATGATGTGTATCCCATATCGCTGCCTACGCAGCGATATGGGATACACATCATAAGGTCACCCCAAGACATTTCCCAAACCCCAGTGTGGAAACCCCAAAGCCTCTCCTCTCATGTAAACAGTGCCCTTGTCACAGGAGTCCTGCTCCCAGCATGGGGACAAGCTCTCCCAGACACGGCGCCTGTGTTCTGGGGGGGTCACCTCACCTCACCTGCCAGCAGCAGGGAGGGTGGCCTGGGTGCCAGCAAGTCTGCACCACATCAGGGAATCCCTGGAATTATTTGTTAATATTTATTTATTTATTATTTAAAAAAAAATAATTCTTTATTGCTTATTTATTATAAAGGGGAGAGCAGCAAGAGCCAGGAGATGGCGGAGAGAAAGAAATGAGAGCCTGGAGACACTGGGGTGAAGAAGAGCCCAGTTTGCAGCGATGCCAATAAAGAACGTCCATAAGGTCCCTAAAATCTGGGTCCAGATTTTAAAATCCAGAGCCCCACTGCCCCCATCCCTAAAATCCAGAGCCCCACTGCCACCCTCCAGTGACCCCAGCAGCACCTCAAGGCAGCAGGAACAGCCCGGAGCTGGCGTGGCCTGGGCACTGCTCCACATCCAAAGCTGTGGTGAAGGGGTCCACGCTGGAGCAAACTCGGGGAATAAGGAACTAAACAAACCCTTCTGGAATCCATTTTGTAGGTGAAAATCACCCTCACTTAGGGATGTGCTCAGTGTCACAGTGTACAGGTCAGAAATTTGGGGTCATTCCTGAAGATGCCAGCTTGGCGTAGAGCAAGTGCTCAGCCTGCTTCCCTAAGGGAAGGGGCTGAGTCCTGCACGCCCGTACCTGCCTCCAGAAACTGATTTGTTTCCATTCTCAGCTGGGGGGGGGGGTCTGATTTAATTTCCATCACGTTTAGCAGCCTGCTGTCACTTCCAGAAACAGAGTTCCTGTGCCACATGGAATAGGAAAAATCAGGGTCCGCAGTGAGCCGTGGACTTCAGGGAAGCCACAGCTGGGCATCACTAGGAAAGCTGCACACGCGGCAAGAGATCTCTGGACTGGACACCAGAAAATCTCTCTCGAGAATGAGTTTGACAACCGCATTTCTTCAGTTTCACCACTCGTTGGTCCTTTCCAAAGACCCTTTTGAGGCCTGCTGGGGCAGAGGGGGTCACTAAGGAGAGGGGCTCACTCTGTGGAAGGGCTGCTCCACCCCTGCCCGTGCTGAGAGCGGCCAGAGAGGGACCACAGGGCAAAGCTGTTCTGCAGGAACACGGAGTAACGACAGCTTACACAGCACAACAGGGCCACTGGGAGCTGAGATCTCACCAGTGGGGCAGGGAATGCTCTTGGACTGATGGCAAAGAGTGGGGAAAAAACCTCAGAAACATCAGCATGGAGTCATTGCAGAGGGCTGACACAAGCCAGGAGTGCCTTGGCAGCCCCACAGCCAAGGAGCTGTCCCTCCATGCCAGCAGCAAGGCAAGCTCTGCTAGATTCCTTGCCAGCTCCTTCTCCCCTTTCCCATGGAAGCCAGCCTCTCCGGGGTGGCTGGGAATTATTTTGTCCTGGTATGGCTGTGCTGATCCCAGGGGATCTCTGTCACACCGTAAAACTCCTTCCGTGCACCTCATCCCTTCTTTGTGCGCACACAGCATCCCTCCTACATCCCCCCTGTAAAATCCCAGAGCAGGGAAGAGAAGAGAGAGATGTGTGACTGAGTTCCAGTTTGGCTGCTGGGTTGGGCTAAGTCAGGTCCCACAGCTGGAAGGAACTGGATGGGCTCCTAAAATCCTTGGATTTTTGAGGACAGCAACTCTCTGCTTGATTTCACTCCAACCCAGTGGCTGGGAAGCTCTGCATGGGTAGGAGGAAGGACCAGGAATTTATCCGTGCCTGTGGGAGCATCGTCCCTGGGCTGTGCCTTGGTTTCACGCCCAGGTGCTGCACAGGGACATCGGCTGCTCGGCCTCAGGGACAGGCTGGCTCTTAAAACCCCTTTTCTGAGCCTCCTTTTTCCCCTCTGTAAAAGGAACACCATACCACGACTGTTCGCAGAGGGGGAAAAAAAACTCCTCTTGTATCAGCCAGGAGACAAAATCCACTTAGTATGGCATCAGAAAAAGGAAAAGTGCCCCTAGAGGGAGATCAGTCAGCGAGGGGGTGTCCCCGTGCTCCAGCTTCGATTAGATCCTCCAGCAGGGAATAAACAACTTTCACCTTGCCGTGACCCCAGGGAGTCCTCAGCCCGCCTCGGCAACCCTGCCAGCGTCCCACGTGGAGCTGCTGGAGCCTGGAGCCCCAACTGCTCGGGATAACCGGGAATCCCGGCCCTGCCCAGCCCGGCAGGGACCTGCGGCTGTGTGGCCGCTGCCTTTTGCTGAAACAACGCCCGTGCAAAAGGCAGAATTTTATTGCGCTTCACAGAGAGATAAATAAAATAATTTTGAGTCTTGGGCATGAAATGTACATTAAATATATGGCATCCTGTGCTTCATAGCCGAGATACACGGATCCAGTCTGCCCGTATTTTACTTCCATGCTGCTCGTCAGGCATCCTCCCCCAAGCCAAGGGGGAGGGATCCATCTGAGCCTCCGATTAAAGCCCAGCTCTCCTTAAAGGCACCATTGTAGGCAAAGGGGAAAAAAAGAAAAAAAAAAGAAGAAAAAAGATAATTCTGTCAGCACAGATGTCTCCTACGCTGAGGGGTTTGCAAAGAAGTAAAACCTGAGCCTCTATTAGGCCATTTGCAAAGTTATGGACTGTAAATAAACAGAGCAGAGCTGTTCCTCCACCTAGGAGATACCACAAGTCAGTGGAGAGCACTGACAAGCCCAAGTCTTGCTGTAACTGCCTTATCTTTCTAATCCTCTGGATTATTAATAGTAGTGGGGCTGTGATAGAGTCCAGAGGCCACCCCGTGACAGACACCGCCGTGTGAAGCATCCCACAGACACACAGGGAGAGGCCGGCCCTGTCTCTCCAGAGCTCCTGTGGCAGGAGGATGGGACAAGGCAGGCACAGGAAGACGAGGCGAAGTGCCCAAACCACAGGGCACATCAGTAGCAGAGGAGAAAACAAATCTGCTTCCTCCCAAACTCTTTGTCTATCCCAAGCTCAGAGCAGGATTCTTGCTGATGCTGCTGCCCATTTTCCCCTCCACAGTCCTGTGGAAACAAAGGGAAGGTTGGAAGCCACCTCCCTTGTCTTGATCATACCAAAGCCACTCCAAGACAGAGGAAGGATCAGAACCATGTGGGATCCAGCCATAAAGTGGTCAGCTTAGCACCTGATCTGACAGAAAATCCAGTTTCTTTGCCATGTTTTTATGGGGTTAATCCACCCTCAGCTCTACTGAACCTGCTCACCCCACAGCCAGACCCTGCCAGGCCCGGTGCAAGGGGTACGCGAGGAATCAGCAGCTGTGGAGATGGAGCGAGCAGAGGCAGGGATCAGCCCACCCCTCTCCACAGGGGCTGGCACCAGAGCCGAGCTGGGACATCAAAGCAGGCCCAAAGCTAAGAGAAAACAACAAACCCAGTTCCATTCGACTGCTGCTACTCAGGGTGTGGGATGGGAGTCACTGCTCCACCCCGGGGCCTTCTGACATCTTTCCTCCAAAGCACCTGAAGCTTGTGGGGATTTGCCTGGTGGGATGTAGGGGGGTGGGCAGCACCACACAGCCTCTGCCGGGACACCAGCTCTGGGGGTTCTGTGAGCAGGGCTGGGGAGCCACCAGCCCATGGCACGGCCCAGCCTGTCCCTCAGGCTGACCCTGGGGAAGGGCCGCAGCAGCTCATGGCTGAACTCGGAGACCAGAAGGAAATGGGTCAGGAAGGACAGATGCCCTCTAGGACGGGCTGTCCAGATCTTTCATTCAAGTTGGATGTCCAAACAGAAAGGCTGAAGTTCAGCAGGAGCTCCCAGCACTACCAAGCTCATTGTCTCTGCCTGTCTCGTGCCCACCGTAGTCCCACCCCCGGGTTTAGAGGGAACCCTCCTGCTCCAAGCTCTGCCCAGACCTCTGGAACCACAGGATCCTGGGGAATAGGACAGCTCTTCCCACGGACAGATCTAAGCTGCCCACAGGTGTGTCACTGCCCTGAGAGCTGGTGTGACCCCACACGCTCTGGACACTCCTCTCCCATCGAGGTGATGGCTAAAATTCCACATTTCTCTCTTCCTGCGTTCTCCCACCCAAAGCCAAACCCTGCTCTGAATCTGCTGTCCCTGAGAGCGTTTCCCTTTGCCTCCTGCTCATTTCATTTGGCTCCTGCCTGGATGCCCACAAAGCCTTGACTTTCCTGCTGCCTCAGGGCTGCTCGAGCAGTTTCCTCCAGAGGCAAATGGGTGCATTCAACAGAGCCATAAAATCCCAGCGACTTTCTGGGCACGGGGCCTAATCCAACTCCCAGGGAAAAGGAGCAGGAGGAGGAGGAGGAGGAGGGTTATTCTCTCCAATCGAGGGGGGCTGAGGGAAAAGGCAGGAGGATGGTCTGGGACAGTGACACTGCCGTGCTGGTGGACCTCTTCCGAGGTCAGCGCTGGGAAGGCAGCAAGTGGTAAATGCCTTTTCCGCTGCGTGGATGCCCCCTTGTTCCCTTTCATGTTTCCTCAGTGCTACCTTGTGCTTCCTAAGCAAGCCATAAATTCAGTCATATGGGTTTTCTCTGTCCTCCTTTTTTTTTTTTTTTTTTGACATCCATTTAATGACTTTTCTCTTTAATATATGGCAGGCATTTTCCTTCTAAAATATCTGAGGTTTAGGACAGGTAGTAAATGGAGACCTCTCACAGAACCACTGGCCCAGAACCCAGTCTTATTGGCACTCAGAAAAGGAGATCCATTTTTCTCTCTCTGCTCTTCAATTAGCTGCAATGTTTGCCTTTAAAACATAAAATTAGAAGCCTTTTTTGGAGGCACAAAGCAATATTATACTGCAAAGCACATTTTTATTCTCCCCTCCCTGCTACCAGTTCAGCACAGCAGATATATGAGACAGCTGGTTCCTAGGCACCGCTCTCTTCTGAAGATTTAGGGTCCAACTCGCAGTTCCTGTGAAAATAATGACCTCCCTTGCTCTTTGTAGGCCTGTGCTTGATCCTGCCCGTATTAGCAGGACCTTTCAGGTCGAGTTCTACAGGATTTAGTGCTGGAGAGCAGGCAAATGTCTCAGAGTCCGTGCAGCTGAGCCCTTCAGTGAGAATACAGGTCAGGAGCTGCTGCTCGGTACTGCCAGGACTTCTCACGTATCCCAGAGCTGCTTTCCTGAGGATAAAGCTTCACACAGTCACTCCCACCCACCCAGATGTCTTTTCACTGAAGAACCAAAAAACAGGGGTGGGGGAGACTCTGGGCATGAGTGACACAGGGACTGAGATCTCAGGGATGCAGGCTGGGTGTGATGCCAGCCCCTTCAGCCCTGACTCGTGCCCAGACCAAAGCAAGGGTAGCCTCAGCCCTCACCATGACAAATCCCTGCGTCAGGAGCCACATCCCGAGCTCGCAGCCCCCAGATCACAGGGTGGCCCCTCCTGGTTATAAAGACCAGAGCACAACTTCCTGCTCCTGCTGAACTCGAACACACAAAACCCTTCCCACTCTGGTCCCCACTTTTCCACCCCCAGCCCAAAGAGCTCTGAACCCATCCCTACTCCAGGCAGGCAGCTTCAACTCAAGCTGATGCTGTTGGCTCTGGAGATCTGTGCTTTGACTGCTGGGAGGCTGCAGAGCCCAGCCACGGCCACCCAGACTTTTGTAAATCTCCAGTCATGTGCTGTTACAGAGGTGAAGCCAGCCCAGCTCAGAGGAGCAACTCGACTGGTTGTACTCGTGATATCCAGCTGGTCCATGCCATTCTCCTCCTGGCATCGGCCTTGCTGTCACAAATTCATAAATAAACACGATCTAAGACAAAAAGCAGCTAACATCCATATTTTCTTAAAGTGGTTCAAATCAGCCACAGCATAGGAGAGTGAAAAATACCCCAGCATGGCAGCTATTGATCTCAAGAGGCAGTGAATTGTGCTCCATGTTGGATCAAAGGGGAGCACGGAGCAGGGAAGAGCCACTTTCTCCACCACACACTGATGATTTTCCAGATGTCTCTTGTGGGAAATAATGGCACTCAGCACTGTTAACAAAAAGCAGCCAAATCACAGGAAAGGGAGGTTTGACTCTTTTATCTCACTGGTGTTACTCATCCATCTCTAGAGCAAGCTGATAGCAGAATGACTGATTCCAAAATTACAGGAAAGAGAAAAAAAGTCAACGAAACCACTAAGACAGAGCAGCAGATGTACCTGCCCCAATAATCCTGTCCCCGCCCTGAGTGCCCATCCGCCTTCCCGATCTGCTGGGACACTGGACGGAGAGCAGCACGGACAGGGCGGCAGAGCTGCAGCTGCTGGAGCAGGACCCCAGTGCTCCTGGAGAGCCCCCACGAGAAAAGATGACCTTACTTTGATATTCACCAGCTTCAAGTAACCGAAAGAATCCCTTTCCCTTCCTAGAAGAATGTCCCAGGATACAAAAAAAAGAAGCTGGTTTTCCTTAGTTTTTCTTTATTTTTACTGCATTTCGAGTGCTGTCGCCTCTCTAGCCTGAAGTGGCAGGAGGGGACACGTCTGACAGACAACACACCAAACCAAAAGGCAGGAACACCTGGGGGTGTTTGACACGGCAGAGCCTGAGGTTTGCAGCAACGCGAACCCTTCAAGTCCCCTGCCAAGCTTGCCCTGGTCCTGGGCTCCTCCACCACTTGCTCTCTTCCACTAGCACCTGAATATTTGTTCCCAGGTAGCGGGAGGTGTTTTGTGGTGTGGATGCTCCTGGAACCCTTCTGGAGGCCGGGAATTGGGGCTGGGTTGCCAGGGGATGCTGGGCTGGGGGGCTGAGGCGGCTCCTCTCTGCCCTTCTCCACATCCAACACAAAGCAGGTGTGCTGCCCTGCCCCTCCCGAGCCGCTTGAAGCTCCACCAAGGGCTTCGAGCCCCTGACTTTGCTGGATACAGAGGAGCTTTTCCTTGATCCTCCAGCTCTTCTCTGGGAGGAAATGATAAAGGCAGCTGAGCTCAGCCCGAGTGGCTCAAGTCACATGCGGGCAGCAAGAGAAAAAGAGAGCCGATTTTAGGGGCGATGAAGCAGAGCTGTCCTCCTCGTCTTCACCCAGATTTGTGAGGGTCCAGCACTTCTTCGTTTCTATTTAGGAGCCTCAGACTGGCTGCAGAGGCGTAAATTTAGGTTTCTCCCTCCAAAGCCTCAGTGAGGAGCTCGACATTCAAGAGCTCGTTGAAAAAACATGGGATTTCTGTGCGTGTGTGTGAACGCTGCTCACTGACATGCCTGAGGAGCTCCAAGGTTTCCACTCCCTCTGAGTTGTTTCAAAACTATGCGTTTTCCCCAAAACCATTCACCCAAACCAAAACAAAACAAGCGGGCTGTTTTCTGTCAAAGTCTCAAAAACACCAACCCCGCTGCAAGACACGTCTTAAGAATCCCTCAATTAATGAAAATGTGAAATCCGAGGGAAAAAGAAAAATCTTCAGGAAAACCGAGGAGCAGTTAAAAACAACTCGTTCAGGAAAGAGAATTTTAATTAAAAATAATATCCCGGTGGATAATTTATGTTTCTACCTAAAGATTTAAATTGCAGAAGCAGCAAAATGGATTTTTTTTTAGCGCCATCAGCATCCGAGAGTGGAAAACACCAGATTTCAAATTCATGTATTCTATATTTGAACATCTTGTTTCTATTTAACAGAATAGGCCTTTTTTTTCCTCCGGATTTTTCTCCTTTTTTTGCTGTTTTTTTCCCCTTCCTTTATTTTTTTTTTTTTAACCCAACATATAATTCATCCTAATATATTACAAATGGCACACTGAAAGAGCATGCCCGGAAAATATTAATAATTGAATTCAAATGAGTTTTCCCTAAGAGTCTCGAATCGAGGGGAGAAATTCTTAAATGTATTTGTGAAGGGAAAACGAGGAGAAAAAAAAATAATAATCGAGACAGCGATTTTTCCAGGCGCTCTGAGAAACGAAGTGGGCTGTGTGGAGTCTCCCCGAGCATGACAGAAAAGGGATTAAAGCAGGTGACACTTTGAACTTAGCTTAGATAAGTGACCCTCAAAATCAACAGTCCAAAAGTTTAGTACACAGATTCCCTGGACACGTCTAGTCGGGTCTGCGTCAAAACCTTCCCGACTTCAGTAAGCCAAATTAAAACAAAGAGGACAAGTTGCTCGGGTTATCTCCTCCTATTGTTTTAGCCACTTATTAGCGCTAATGGACAATTAGCGGCCGGCGCAGATATTTTCTGCAATACGAGGCAAAGGGGAGAGTTCTTTGTTTGCTTCTGTGTGCGGGGAAAGCTCATCTGCGGTCGAATGTATAAAAATAGCAGCCAGCAAAGAAGTGTGAAAGACACCAGTTAAACAGTCCGATTTCCAATTTCCAGAGAGGAATATAGTTGAAAACAGATCCATCGACGGAGTTTTAAGAAATCCTCCCGATGCACTTGAAGCACAAGGAAGTCTGCACTTTATAAACAACCAAATATATGCTCAGGATAAAAGGCGAGGCTTTTTGAACTCCTAGCTGGCGTGTTAGGAAGACCTTTAATGACATTAGCAGTTCTTCAAACCCAGAAAGGCCACGTTATTTCTGATCCTATATGGTCACCACATGTAGCTTTATAAAGAGGGGGAGAGAGAGAGAGAGAGAAAAAAAAAAAAAATCCTCTCTTCATGCCAATAAATAACTTGCCAGAAGAGAAAATATTTACCGCTGCTTTTCAAAATTCTTTACGCGTGCAGTAAAATCCTCCTCGGAGAAAATGAGCCCGTAAAGAAACCCAAGGCGTTTCCCCCGAGCACTACCGGGGCCGCCCCGCGCCCCTCCGCGCCCCGCTCCGCAGCCCTTTTGTCCCCCCCTCGTTAACACCTCGGGCTTGGGGCGCTTCCCAGCGCCAGGGAGGGATCGGGGATGCGCCGAGAGGAGCCGACACGGCGGATGCAATAAAAATAACCATCAGAGTAAGAACAATAACAATAAGGGTGATACCTGGCACTAAGCTGCGCGCTTTGCCTCCGCCGCCCGGCGCGCAGGCAGGGCCGGCTCCTGCTCCGCGGAGGCGCTGCTGGCCGTGAGCAGGAGATATTAATGAAGTTATAATTGAGGGATAACAGACCCGGCTGCACCTTCCGTGCTCGGGCGGGCTCGCTCGCTTCCTTAAGCGGCGAAATTAAGCCGGGGTTAAAGCGAGAGGAGCGTTCCTCCCCCGCCAAGCCGAGGTTCGGGCGGAAAAGCTGATATTCCCTGGCTCCGAGCAGCGGGACGAAACATCCCAGCCCATCCCCGCGCAGCATCCGCGGAGCGAGCGCCGGCTCCGCGCCGCAGGGCCGGGGCTTTGAGCCTTTCAGGGAGATCAATGGTTTGTTTCTGTTTGGGGGGAACGCTTTCAAACAAACACACAATAAATCACCTCCAGCTCCCGGCCCGGCTGCTCTCGGCCCGCGGAACCGCGGCGGCAGCTCCGCTCCCTCTCCATTCCTGTGTCCCTACGAGGGGGTTTTAACATTCAGAAAGCGGGGTTTGATGCTTTCCCCAAAGCTCTCGCCGCTCTGTTTTCCCTTCTTGCTCCAAAAATGCATTTTCTAATCACGCTGCGGGTTTCTTCCTACATTTTCCCTCTCCTAAACGGGTGAGATAAGTTTTTTTTGTGTGTGTGTGTGAGCGCGTGTAGTTCAGGGGTTTTAATTATTATTATAAAGAATAAAACCCCTCGAAGGACCCCAGCCTAAACGCAGCCGTATTTTAGCCCCGGACTGCATCTTTCCCAAGCGGTAAAATCCGGTGGGGAATTCACTCGCTGCCGCCCCACGGGCAGCTCGAGAAATTGGATTCTGCGAGAAAAAAACCCCAACAAACAAACCCCTGATCCGGCAGAAAACTTTATCCTGGCACCCAGACTGTTTTCCGTCGAGTTAGTCACCAAGTCGTCTTGGAACAAACGAGGGAAAAAAAAGTAAATATACATAACGAATTAAACAAAAAAATTAGGTAACCTGGGGAATTTTTGACCGTGCAAATAAACGGCGAGGGCGATGGTGTGGCAGAGGGGCCTGTTTTCCCTACGAGGTCACAAACAGCTGCAGTTTCCCCCTTTTCCCCCCATATCCAGCCCTAAAGTCTCTGCTCCAGGCAGGGATTTGGGAGGGGACGGCGGCTCTGGAGAGGAGAGACCCCGGCACGCTCGGTGGGTGACAGCACCCAGGCGCACACCACGAAGAACTTCTTTATTTTCCAGTTCCTCTTTGGCCATTTTATTTTTATTCGCCCTGAACTCCAACCCTGTCATTTGGAGCTGCTCTCCCCACGGTTGGCTGGACACAGATTTGCTTTTGGACTCTGTGCTCTTGGCTCCTATAAAGTACTTACATTCCTATAAAATAATAATAGTTGTTATTATTATTATTCTCATTATTATTCTTTCCTCGACAGAGGAACGGCACAGTCCGTGTGTCCATCCTGCCGAGGCAGGAGCGCCCTGCTCCATCCCCGGCAGCTTCCCATGGCGGAATCCGCTTTTCCTAAGGAATTTACAAACTCAAGCTATCCCGTACAAGGCTTTTTTGGGTTAATATCGCACAAGCCTAAAGAGGGGGATGCCCCAAAACTTGGCACTTCGAACGCTCTAAGAGTTAAGAGTCTCTAAAGTTCTTTGCAGAAGCATTAATTATCCAAATAATAAATATTCCATTTATCCTCACGGTCTCCTACGTTTAATTTTGTTTGGGGGTTGTTCCTGTTCGTTCTCCTCTTGGGTGAAAGGGATCCAGCCCCAGCCCGGAGCGCTGAGGTGATCGACCCGAGGGCTGGGAAGCCTTCACGGGCAGAGCGCCCTGTTCCTTCCCAAATCCCAGTTCAGCCTAGCAAAGTCTCCAGCTCCTCTCCAGGAACAGGAAAAAGGGAGAAAAGCTCTTTGCCAAACTATTCGCAAGCACACTTCAGAATAAATGAGTTGCCTACTAAAACTTAATGTTATACAAGATGTCTATTTGTCTATATTAGATTTTAAGCAGCTGTTCGCATGCTCAGATCTGCTCCCCCTCCCGCGAATTTCGCCGAAGAGGGGGAAAGCGAAGAGATAAAACAGAGCGTTGTTTATTTTCCCGGCTGCTCGGGGCTCCCCTCTCGGCACTGCGCTGGAGCGGAGCCTCCGCGCTCAGCCTGCGCCGAGCGGGCTCTGCGCACAGCCAGCGCTTTGCCCGGAGCCGCCTTTAAATCGGTTCTTTGTTCGCTGAAGGAAAAAAAAAAAAGAAAGAAAAACCGACCGAGAGCCGGGAGATGGGGGAAAACCAGACAAAAGAGGAGAGCGGGGGTCCGCGCCCCCCCGGCCCGGCCGCCTCTGTCTGGCCTTATCGAAAAGCAGCGCTAAGAGGAGATAATTTGGGCCGTGAGAGTGGGGTGGTTTGGGTTGGATTGGTTTTTTTCCCCCCCTCCCGCCCGGCAGTCGCTGCCCGCACCGCCGGGGTGGCTGCGGGGACCGCCCGCCCCACGGCCGCGCTCCCGTCACTGCTCTCCCCAGCTCAGCAGGGCGGTAAAAAAGGGAAAAACCCGAAATTTCCTCTCTGAGAAACGAGTTTTACTGCTGGAAACGGCGCGGTTTGCCGGGGAGCCGCGGGTCGTGGAAAGCGACTCCCCCCTCCAAAACCCATCCCTAAAATCTCGCCCCATTCCTCATCACAACGCTCCTTTCTCAGTCTGTCCTTTTCCTCATTCCCTTTCCATGTCTGTGGGACAAATCCGCTGGGAATCCCAGCTCCCAAACTCCAGCATCTCGCTCCCAGGATCAGCACGAGCTGCACATACCCCACACTACACCCACACCCTGTACACACACATTTCCTGCCGTGTCCAGCTATTCCACCCCGATTTTCTCCGCGCTTTCTCCATCCCTCATTAATCTCGCTTGCCAATTTAAACCGTTTCCCTTCTGCTGCACGGATTTGTTTTAATTTTTGGGTGTTTTTTTCTGAAGGACAGAGGTATTTTCCAAGCTGCTTGCAGACAGCGCCCGATCTCGGCCCTTCACATCCCCTCCAGTTTTTCGCTTGGCAGGATGGGACCCCTAAAATTCTTCCCCCTCATTGTTCGCTAATTAGAGAGCCGAGGTCTGTCGGGAGTGGTAATAGGGGATTTTTTATTAAACCAGCTGACATATCAAGGCGGGGGGCTGGCGAGGGGAAGATAAACTTGCCGACACACAAGCCCTTCTTCGAGGTTTTAAATATGTTTGCTCGAAGCCAAAATCCGTTGCTTTTTACTCGGGGAAAAAAAAGAAAAAACACCAACAAACCAAACAACTACAAGCGGGAGGTTAATAGCTTAAATGAGAAGCTCGGGCAAGGAATGCAGGATCGACTCCCTCCCCCCATTAATAGCCCTAAACGACTTTACATTTTTTATACCCCGAGCCGAGTACTCAAGAACTCTGAGACTGTTTGTAAGACTAGAAAGATCTATTGAGAGACTTTTTTTTTTTTTTTTTTTTTTAATAGCGCATTAATGTTTCCCAAGACTTCATATTAACTCGAGAATCACCGAAGGTCGATTTGTAAGTGTCTGGACACTATAAAAGTGTTTGTAAAGCAGAGTCAGTTGCATGCATTAAAATAAGGAGGTTCCTTTGTGAGATTTCATGCTAGGCCAGGAGCCCTTTTAAATGCTATTCAACTGCCTCATTAGAAGGAGCTAACAGGAGTCAGGCCTCCTCTTTAACCCCCCTCCCCCCGTGTCCTCCCCTCAAATCAGCCCTTTAATACATAGGCTGGCAGATTAGGGGCTTTTAAAAGCTGGCTCTGTCCCGGATAGCCGGTTTCCTATCCTGCTATTGTGACAGCTCTTCCCTGCCATCAATTACATCCCACCCCAACTGCCCACCCCTCCCGCCCTCCGCAGAGCCCCTCCAGCGGCTCCCCGAGGGGCTGAGCCCCCGCTGCCCCGCGCCTCTCCCCGGGCATCGCTCCTGCCCTCCTCCCTCCGGCCCCGAGCAGCGAGCTGAACATCCCATCCCTTCCCTTCCCCTCTCAGGCCCGCCAAAAAAATTAAAAATAGTATGGCCGGTCCCGAAAATCCGTTTCCGAATAGATTAACAACCCCTCCTGTGTTAACACCAGCTCTGTTCTTTTTCTTATTAGATCGAGGAGATGAAGGAGGCGATGGGGGGGAAGGTTGGTCACCATTATCTGCGCTCCACATGTTCTCTGTGGGTATATATAAAATATAGGAATGGAGTCCCCTTTAAGTAGTCCTTTTATGACTTGTTTTAACAGAAAACACAGAAGAAGCCAATGTTTGATATTACAATATAAAACACATTTGTGGTATGCTAGGGGCTGGTTTGTTCCTCCCTCCTTCCCCCAGTTCTGTTCCTCACCCAAATCTGCTCCAGACCCCACCCCTCTCAGTCAAGTGGGCACAAACCTTCCACCTGAGATAGGGTCCTGCCTGGTCCGGAGCCACGCAGAGCTTCAGTCTCTTGAAAGAGAAGCTGGGCTTGCCTCTCACACAAATATGAGCCTCCAGTTCTTTATTATTATTATTATTATTGCTACTAGGCATGATGTTGGAATCATAATTCTCCATTTCTGTGAGACTCTGGATTCAAAAAACCTATTGGAGCCTCAGAGAACAGAGCTACCTATAAATCTGAAACCAAAGACAAACACGTCCTAAATAAAAACCAACCCAATGCAAAAATCTGGTGGGGAAACAGCAAACCCATTCTCGCTCCTGTGCACCAAAGCCCCGGTCCATCGTGACATAATGATTAAGGAAAACCCCAGGCTGGCCACAAATCCAGCCTGAAAATTGCGTGCGCAGCCTTGGATGTGTGGGCAGAAGTGTCAAGAGAAAGAAGCCCAGATGAGAACTCGCTTGGGGCACTCGGTTTTGCGAAGGCTCCCAGGGCTGGGACTCAAGAGTGACATTTCATGGAGGGTGAGGGTTCTTCTCTGCTCTAAACCTGACCTCAGCCTCCCTAGGAAAGGATCAGAATCCTGAGGTCTCTTCCTCTCACACCAGGACAAGGCTTTGAGGATGGAAATGAGCCAGTTGCAAGCCCTGCCGTGTCATTGAAAGGAAATAGGTTTGGTGGCACTGGGGGTTAGAGCAAAGTCCCTTTTCACCCAAGGGAGGAGGATCCCTGTCCCTGAGGAAGCCCCAAGAAGTTCAGACACCACAGAGCAGCGTTTGCACTGATTCACCCTCAGAGCTGGGCTATTCCTGCAGCGGGAAGGGCTCCTGGCGCAGCTCAGGTGTTACAGGGATGACAAATAACCATCACCTGGGGTTTACGCCGGCCCTGAAGAAGAGCAGCCCCTCCTTACAGCCCCCCTGCACCCACAGAGAAACACAATTCCCGGTTTTCAGGGCCAAATATTCCTTTGTATTCCTGTGAGCCCGGCCACCGAGCCCTGCTGACAGTCGTGTCCTAGCCTGGAAGGCCCCAGCTCAGCAGTGCACCCCCTCAGCAAAGCACTTCAGCACCTGCTTCACTTTGGGGCTGGATTAAAACAGCCTCCAGAACATGCTTTCAATTTATTAATAGTTTAAAGCAGCAGGAACACATTGCAGGGGGTGGAATTTAAAAACCAGGCTGCACCGGGATCGGTATGGGGGGAAAAGTAACACAATAATCAAAAAGATAATTATTTAGGTGGGAAAAAAAAAAGATGAAAAAGTAAAAAGTATTAAAAAGTCCCCTGAAATAGATTATTTTAAAAGAAATGCCTCTGCCTGCCCCCTCCCCCAGCAGCATATTTCAAGCACTTTGGATGTTTGTGTCTGTCTTCCTTTCAAGGAGCCCTGAGCACATGAATGGGCAGAGCAGCAGAATGAATGGGGCACTTCAAAGAAAATGAAAACCATTACTGGGAAATCTGTTTATAGAGAGAATGAATGATTATGAGAGAAGATGCCAGGAGAGAGAGAACACAAGCGAGGGTGCTCTCTGCACAGTGCACAACACAACTCAGGGGCGTTCAGACACCCCCTTAGCAGCACACCCTTGGAGCAGTTTTGGGTTAAAGGCCCCCCCTCTCCAGTCTTCCCAGCAAGCCCAGAGCCCCCTCCAACACCACAGGGAATGGGAGCATTCCCAAGCCCCCCATGCACCTGCTCCTGAGCCCCCAGTGGGGTGATCCCCCCTCCCTCCCCATGTCAAGATAGGATATTAAAAGAAATTATTTCCATGGCCTGGTGTAGATGAGAAATGGATAAACAACAAGTCACTCACGTCCCAAGTGGGTAAACTCCATTTAGCCTCGACACCACCACACCGAGACCCTGCCCCAAGAACTGCAGATTTTATCTGAACCTCACAGCGCTCTCCCAGAGTCTCATCCATCTCCTCTGCTGCCTCGTGCTCAGCTTGCAGAGCTCTCTCCATTGCACGTGCACTGCCGGCACTGGTTTGGCACTGGTTTGGCACTGGTTCCTTTGGACCCAGCTGCTGGCAGGATAACCAGCAGCTGGGCATCTTCTCTGGGGAAATTAGGAATGAAAAGGGCTGGCTTTTCCCATCTTGGCACTGATGGTACAACCAGTGCAATCTTCCCCGCAGACTTGCACGTCTCCATTCAGCATCCAAAGGCAGAACAAACATTAAAGCCCCATTTAGAACCAGAGCCTTGCCCTAGAGCGAGGAGGTGGCAGGAGAAAACAGCCCTCAACCACCCCTGTTGTTCTTGGCACGGAGAGGCAGAAAATATTTGTCCTTCTTGGAATGCTAAGAATATTTGTACCATGAGCAGCGTGGTTTTCACAGTGCTCTCAGGAGATGAGCGCCAGCATCCCTGGGGCTGGGGCAGAAGCAGGAGAGGTGCAGACATCAGATCTCCAGGAGCTCCAGGAGTGATGCTAACACAGCATGATGGAGCCACCAGTTCCTTCCAGTTTCTGCAGGAGAAAAATCCTTGCTAGACATACCCAGGATAACAGAAGACCCCACGGGAGATTGGTGCCTTCACACCAGAACCACGTTCCTTAGGGTCACTTTGGAAAGGCAAGGGCAGAGCTGGGACTCCAGGACCGCCAAGCAGCACCAAGCTCAAAGAAAAGCAACAACTGGTGTGCCCCTGGTAAATGCAGCTGGGAAGCTGCCTGGAGACTTCCCTCGGAGCCTCTCCTGCCTTGGCATCCCGCTGTTCCTGCCCTCTCCATGGGATCCCCTCTTCAGCAGCGGCTCAGAGCTGCTGCCCACCCAGCGCTTTTGCCCACAGCGGTGGGCACCGTCACCGCCTGCCACTCAATCATCCCCCATTAGAGTTTGGGCTCAGATAATCCAAAGTGAAGCCTGAAACGGGCTGAGCTCCAGCAGGGTGTGAAGGCAGCAGCAGCAGCTGTGCCAGCCAGCTTTCAGTGCCTCCTTGCAGCTGCTCCTCTCAAGGGAAGGACGGAGCACAAGGCACCGATGGATTGGCTCAGGGGTGCGTTCCCCCTTGCAGGGCTCATTTCTCACACATAATGCCCCAGCCTCCTGCCAGAGCTGAAATAGCTTGCTCTGTGTAGGTATGTACCTACAAAGAGATTCTTGCCTATTCTTACCCATTTAAATACTTGATTTAAACTCTCTGTTTTACAGATCAAAATAAAAATGTCCTTTCTATATCTGTGCCAAATACACACGGGCACAAGGCATTAAAAAAACCCCAAACCCTTGAAACAGCACCATTGTCCCACTTCCTCTTCTGAGTTTGGGTGCTGACTGCCAAAATCCTCAATTCCCGTCCCAAGAAACATCTCCAGCTCTTTTTAAAGAGCCCCTTTGGGTGACCTGACCATCAGCTGGTGCCATAACAGCACTGGCAGTCTGATGGAAAAAAGGGAGCAGGGAACACAAACAGTTCCCTCTTTATTCCAGGACAATCTCCCACCGGAATCATCCAACAGGAATGACCACACAAGTGCGGGGAAAGCTGCCAGACAAAGCCACACAATCCCAAAGTCCTCAGCCTTCACTCCCTTGGTTTACCGTGATGTCACCAAAGCCCCCGGCCGTGTGTTTATCTAACAGGAATAAATGATTGGGAACCACAAACTGCAAAATTATAAATATGTCTGGAGAGGTGACATCCTAACAAATGAGATGAGAGCAGAGCTCTGGTGACTCCTGTCGTCATCACAATTCCTGCATGGATGCAGAACCTCCGATACAACTCCACAGCTTTTGTTGAGGGTGATTGTGTGGCTCTTTAAAAATTTTAAGTGAAGAATAAAAGGCACCATGTCTCATTTCTCTCCATCACACTTGCCCTGGAATTGGTCAGCTCCCAATTTTATTTACTTTCTTCTCTGTGTTTCAGAAGTATCAAGTCTTACCCTAAGATTATACTCTCAAAAGAAAGGAATAACAGTTGAAGCTAATTAAGTAAACTTTTTATGCATGAAAACCATAAAAGGATATGAGCAAATTATTCGGTTTGTTCCTAAGCAGTTTCTGAAGAGCATCAAAGAATGAGGAAGAAGGAAAGAAATCAGATTTTACATTAATTCAGTATTTTAGTTTGAACCTGACTCAGAGGGAGGCTGAGCATCTCCAGGTTCCATAAATTCGGGGGAAATACTGGAGGGCTCAGGATTGCAGGCCACCCTTAAAGAAGTAAGGAACGAAGGAAAAATTTCCAGAAAGCCCAAAGCTGTAGCATAGATGCCAAAGCACAACCAAAGGAAAAAATCAGTGAAATCCAGGGTTGGAAGTCACTTTAATCCCTGTGAGTTTTACATTTGCATCCAAAGTCGCTGAGGCATGTGACTGATGCTGAGGTCGCGTGTGCTACTGCCAGAAGGTCTCAGAACAGCACAGAAATCCACACTGCAAAGTTCAGCAGGACTTGGGATGCCAAAACTTGTTCATCTTCCTTGGAAATCCCAATCTGAAGCTGGGGAGGCAGCACTGGAAGGCAGAGCTTCTCCTGCCATAAACAGGAACATCCCCAAGTGAAAACAACTTCACCCCTCTCCCTCAAAGCTGGAGAGAGGGACTGGCGTGGGAGGCAGAACTGGGTACAGCCCAGGGCTGGAAGCCTTTGCTCCAAGTCCCAAAAACACAGCTGGGTCCACATCCATGCAGGAAAGTGAATTTACTGACAACAGCTTTCCTTTTCTTACGAGGTCTGGGTTTTTGGTTTTGGTTTTTTTTCAGTCCACAGAGCCAGTTCTGCAAGCCACATGCTGGCCTGAGTCTTGGGAGGCCAAAGCAGTATTTCCTTCCTGCCACACAGACTTCCTAGAGGAGACAGGAATGTCCGACAGCACCTCTGGCCAGGTAGGGAGCTCTGGCACAAGGAAAACAGGGATTAGAGTGACACAGGTTTGAGACCAAGCATGAAAACCTGGGAATCTACAGCTGAAATGGTGCAGGGGCTTCCTATTCCTACAGCCAGACAGCACCAAACTTCACCTCAAACCTCACAAAGGGGTTTGCTTTTTTTTTTTTTTTGGTTTTCCAGACACCCAAGCCCATCACTGCTTTTGATACAAGCCAAAGGTTCAAACCCCTCCAAACCTGAGCAAAGCTTTGCTCCAAGATGCAAGCTCTGAGGCTGGGCTTTTAATGGTGTATTTACTGATGAGGTGAAATATGAATCTGGTTTTGACTTTAAAAAGCCAATTGTATTTTGGGGGTGGAGGGAGGGGGGAAGGGGTGCTCTGACCTGACCCGCTAATCTCTTTTTCTTCCTTTAAAGTTGTCTTCTAAATCTGAACATTAAAGGTGATTAGATACCTAAGGGACTTCCCATGTCATTAGTTAATACTTTAGAGCTTGTTTTGGTTCCAGCTCGCAGTAACGCAGAGCCCTTTTGATAATACATCACCCTGCTCAAATACGCCTGCACAGTCTCCAGATGAAATACCCCACCCGTGTCTGCCTCGGCACAGCTCGCAGATTGGAGGGGTCGGAGACGAGTTTAATTTAAAGATGAGCCGCCCCTGGGCTGCCAAAGGAAATGGCATGTCAGCTACGTCAAAAATAGATACTGTTGTGCAGATATATGGGGGGAGAGATGGACGCTGCCAGTGCTATCAATTACCTGGATTGCCTTTAAATGTCAAAGCAAATCCTTACCCATTCCTTCTCTAAAACCTAAATCACTGGGAGAGACAAGGTCAGCCGGAGCGGGCTGGAATGCTGGGAGAGGAGAACACGGCCACAGCGCCGCGTGTGCGAGGGGATAATTTGTGTGCACGCCCGCACTGGGGGAACACTGGAAGCAGAGCGGCTCAGGGGTTCACATCCTGGGACAGCAGGGATGGGTTTTCAGGCATCACCGAAAACATCAGTCCCCAAAAGAAAGATCCTTTCCAAGTCAGCAAAAGTGGCCTCCTGGGCTAAAGGTACTGAAAATTCTCCTGCTGCTCCTATTTTTGCATTGCTGAAGGTTTTTTCCCTGTGGGCACCAGAGGTGCCTCTGACAGATTCAAAAGCAACCCCACAAATCTGAAGTGCTTTTGGGGAAGGCCAGAGCAGACTCTCTCTCTCTGTATCCTTTTCCCTCTTGCTGCTGAGCAAATAATGAGATGCAGCATATGTGCACCTACAGATCCGCATCCTTGAGGGCAGACCGCCTGGGGAACAGCCTGAAACCATCCCTTGGGAAGGGCCCCAGCCCTTTCGGGAACAGGATATGGGGAATTGAGGACCGGGGGGGAAAGGGGGAAATCATCAAATCCTACAGGTGGGTAAATAAAAGGAGACACGGTTTATTACAATAGAGAGGCAAAACATAAGGTTTCAGCTCAGTCTCTTAAGAAATGAGGTTTCTGCCGTCAGTCTGCACGTGGGATACATATATAAAATATAAATAAAACAAACATACTCATCTCCCCCGTCTCCAATAACTTCCAAATTTGTTGGCCAATTCCAGCCCAGCTCGGTGGAGGGGGCAGAGGTCTTACAGTTCCTACAAGTTTTATGAAAATAGGGCCCTCTCTCGTGCCCTGAGACCTATTAATGCCCCACACTGAAAGAAATTGTTGAGCTCACGTTGCAGCTTATTAGGAATATTATTGGACACTGGAGAATCCACAGGGGAGGGAGGAATATTAAGAACGCTCCAACGGCAGGAAAAGCTTCAGTTGGAGTTTGCACCTTCTCAGACACCAGAGGATCCAACCACAAGACACCGACTGGTTGAAACCCCCGTTTCACTGCATCCCCTGCTAAGAACCACTTCTTTTACATAAAGATATTTTGTGTATTCCCAGCCCGGCCTCCTGTACCTGAGCCAGCCAATTAAGCCAAGCTGTAATTTACAGCTCCCTGCTTCCCTCTCCTTCTTCCTAGGAGGGATTCGTGAGCGATGCCGGGACGCAGAGAGCAGGAATGCGCTCACAGGGCGCCTTTATCACCTGCATTTTCATCGGGAGCACTGATTTCTGTGCTCTTCCTCCCTCAGCAGGATCATCTCCTCTAGATAACTCTGCACACCAGACGTACATTAAGCACTGATTCCAGCATCCGAGGGCCCAGTCGCTTCCCAGGCAGGGGATGGAGGGTAAAAATGTAAAGAATTCCAGATAAACACATTTGGAAAGCCACTTAAAGCTACTGGACAGCTGAAGGCGAGGAAGGCAGGGGAATGTTTTTGCAGTGAGCAGACAAAGAGGGACATGGCTCATCTCTCGGAGCGTGTGAGCTGCT
The DNA here is from genome assembly GCF_020740725.1 of Corvus hawaiiensis. Lineage (NCBI taxonomy): Eukaryota > Metazoa > Chordata > Aves > Passeriformes > Corvidae > Corvus > Corvus hawaiiensis. The sequence goes on from NC_063230.1 coordinate 729,777, forward strand.
CTCCAGCTCCAGACACTGAGTGAGTTTTGGAGACCCTCAAGCACCACAGAGTAAGAAAAGGAGCCCTGAAAAGAGCAGGGAGGCCACAGGGGAGCTGGAGGACAGGGATCAGCCCTACATTAAGGTTTGCCTGACAGCTGTCACTGGTTTAATCCCCTCGGTTTGACAGATTCTGGGGAATACTCAGCATGAGTGGGAGTAAGGTTCCCAAATCTGGGACTGCACAGATGAAGGAGCACTTTTAGTACCACACGGCCAAGAATGTCCCAAGACAAAGACAATCCACCTGGAAGGTTTCCCTCCCTTCCCAAAGGGAGATAAAATAGCTCACCATAGATAAACCACAGCCCTGAGCCGCTCCCAATCCTATAAACCCATCTCCAGCATCACTGGGCATCTGCTCCGAGCATTTGAGCCTGATTGTCTCCTTTTCTACCCCTTCCCACAGCACTATGGGTGCAGCTCCCTCCTCCAGGGGCTCTTTGTCCACTTCCATCAAGCTGGGCCCCACTGGGTGGTTTCAGGGGAAAGCAGGAGATAATCTTGGGTTTCACTGTAGCTCAGCCAGCAGTCAGGATGATGGAGGCGGCCGGAGGGATAAGCCAAGGAGTCAGCAGTGGCCTGAAGCTGAGCCAAGAGAAGGCAGGAGCTGCCCAAGAGCTCTTTGACAAAAACCTCCCCTTTCCCCAAAGTGGAGGATCAAAAGGTCACTCTGGGAAGCAGCAGCTCATTACTGCACCACAGCATCGGGGTGGGTGACCCCATGGGAAGGAGATCCTGCTGATTTCTGCAGGGCTGGCATCCCATCCTTCCTTTTCTCACCAAATTCCCCTGACAAGCCTGGAAGCCACCCCAGCCCACCAGCTTTGCAAAGTGCAGCAAAAGCTGGGCAAAGCCACCTGCCCTGAGTGCCGTGGGCTCCGTTCCAGCCTCCAGAAACCATTTTTGGGGTCAGTGGGAAGTTCATCTCGGCCCTCAGGAGAGGGGAACTTACCCATCCAATTAACAGCTCAAACACTGCTGCTTCTCATACGTGCAGCTCCCAGTGGTGGGGGGGTCTCTATGAATAATTGATGGCCAGCTGGGGCTGTGGTTGTCAGGATGACCGACATATTGTGCTGGGAAGAAACGCCCAATCCATGAGGAACAGCAAATTCCTCCTTCCCTCCTCACACAGGAGCATTCTGAGCCCCTATCTCGCTCCTGCAGCTCCTTGCAGCCTGGACACGGACTCCCAGGATGGTCTACAAGCATTGCACGGGCTCAGCCCTGCAGTGGAGAAGTTGCAATTTCCCCAAGAATGCCTGGAATTTCCCCCTTTATGCAGCGCACGTTTGCAGGTTCCCGCTTTGATGAGGGAATACCTTCATTCTCCAGGGGAGTATTCCCAGACCCGTGCTGCCCCTTTGAACAACCCAAGCCACCACGCTAAACCCACGGCAGATGAACTGCCCTTCCTCCTTCTCAGGGCCTATAAAACCCTGAGAGATATATATATATATTTTTTTACATGTGCATGTTTTGATTTAAACCCCAAAGCTCAGAGCAGGCTCTGTCTTTTCTTCAGTTGCTTATTTGCCACTTTGCAGGAAGTGCCAACTGGAAAAAAACCCCCCAAAACTATTTTTCGTTGTTATAATTAAATTATCAAAACTTCATCTTATTTTGCAAGCAAAACTCCCATTTCTTGGTTTATTACCAGAGGTGGGCATTGCTTTGTTACACAACTTGATAAATGACAGTATAAGGAGGGAGACATTTCAGGCTTGGAACTGAAGATCCATGATTTGGGGGGGGGGGGGGGGGGGAAATCTCTCCAGAGGTTACTTGTACTTTCAGTTTTAGACAAATTGAGCAGCTTGAGGAAACTTCTCCAGCCTGAGTGCTGGGTTTGTGCTGGAATACACTCAGTGCATTCAAAGATGAATAAAGGGATGGCCAGAAGTCATTTCTCTCCTGTGGCACCCGCCTAGGAAGAGTACAACATCCTGCAGGGATTGCCTTCCCCGGAGCACCTACTGCTGCCCTGCTGGTTGTTGATCTCCAGGAGTTTCTCCTGGAAGATTCTGAGGATCGCACTGGTCACCAAGGGAAATCTCCAGGCCAGATGCCAGACCCATGTGCCAGGCTGCAGCCAGGGACGAACCCTCAGCTTGGGTGGAAAAATGAGGAAGGGAAGAACTTTTGAGCCCAGGGCTTGGAGCAGCCACTTCCAAAGCTCAGCCTGCCAGCACGCTGCCCACGCAGATCATTTCTCCGCTTTAAAAGGCTCCTCCTGGGCAGTATCCGAGCCCCTGAGCGCGCCGAGGTCCCTCAGCACAGCGGGATTAGGAGTCAGAGCACTGCCATCAGCAGGGGAAGGAGCAGAACTGCCGGCACCGGGAAGGGATTTAGGCCCCCACGGCTCCGGGGTCTGCTCTTTAGCACCGTCTCAGCTCCGATTTTGCCTGAAGAACCGCACAGTTCAGTGCAGCTCTCAATGTACTTAATACTTGAAGGTCAGAAACGTTGTCTCGCTCTACCTACAAATTCTCATCAGCGTCCCTGCTCCACCCCCAGCTCAGGGGCTCTCATTCCAAGACAGAAATCTTCTGCCAGATATAATATTTCTTGAGACTTCCCATCTGCCGATCTCAAAGGGTGGATCAGTGTTCAAAAACTGCATCGAGGTTTGCCTTGGCCTCAGCATGAAATGTCAGGCAGAGGATGAAGTGAGAGACTTCCTAGGAACACATTCCAGCCCAGCCAAGCCATCATCCCAGTTCAGCACACCAGCA